>NW_026692116.1:8650661-9367548 GCF_021218885.2 Marmota monax | reverse complement strand
CTGTGAAGCTTGTTAAAAATACAAACATATGGGCTATACTTCAGAGGGACTGAAGGAGGAATTTTTGAGTAGAGCCTGGGAAGTGATTTTTTTTTAAAGCATATAAATGGCTCAGTCCTTTTGAAATGCAGGATCAACTCCTAGATATTAGTTGTAAGTGCCAGTTTCTATTGGTTTATTATCTTTTAAGCCACACAAAAAGAAATAAGTCTTTCAAATGCCCAGAGGGATAAAAAATGCAGTTGGTGGCTAGAAGAGCACCAAAGGTCAATGGGTAACCCATCATTCACTGGCTCTAAACCAACTTGATAATGGAGGACCCTAAGTCTCTCAAACTCACAGGAAAATCTTAGTTAGAATTGTGGCTTTAGGCCATGCTTCTCCATTCCTGACTTCTGTTTCTTGGTCTGTCCTTTGGCCAGTTGCTTTTGTTGGACATTATCCACTGTTCGCTTCCTTTAGATGTCACTATTCCAAACAGACAACAGTACCATATCCTATAGTGAAATTACTGACTTCTCCAGTCTCTTCTGATGCAATGGAACACCACGCTTCAGGTTCTCCTGCAAACAGTGTGTCCTGAGAGCCACATCAGCTAAGCACCATTGCTAATTCCACCGATACCTTGGGGATTCATGGGATAATCACGGGAAGCAAATGGATCTTTTCATTCTGCAATACATTGGGGAAGAATGACCCCTCCACAACCTCATTAGATCATAAGTCAAATTTTAGCGAGAGAGAGAGAGAGAGAGAGAGAGAATTTTATTATTTATTTTTTAGTTTTTAGCAGACACAACATCTTTATTTGTATGTGATGCTGAGGATCGAACCCAGGCTGCCTGCATGCCAGGCGAGCACGCTACCGCTTGAGCCACATCTCCAGCCCTTAGTGAAACATCTTTAACTTTTGAGTTTCTGCCTTCTGCTAGATTTAAAGAGGGACTTGATCAGAGATAATTCTTGGCAACACTAGGTTATCCTAAGAAACTCTCCCTGACCCTAAGGTAAAGCTGTGCTATTGGATGTGTTCACTGACTTTCTTGTCCTTTAGTATCAGTGCTATATCATACAATGGGCTCCTCTGAGAAGTCCCTTGGTTATTTAGATACCTTAATCTTCAAAGATCTTTATACCAAACTGACCACATATGCTTGTTTATGCCTAAACCCAGCAATGGATGTAGGATAGTCTGTAAGACAGAACTATGTCTACAGAATATTTGTTTTCTGGATAAGCATCGTAGTGCTTCTCAAACTTAATTTTTGTGTTATTATCACCTAGAAGAATTAGAAGAAAACATAAGGAAAAATTTTTGTGACCTGAAATTAAGCAAAAAGTTTTTTAGACATGACACCAAAGCACAATCTATATAAGAAAAAAAAAATTGAAACTTCAACAAAATTCAAAGCTTTTACTCCATAATGGGAGAAAATATTTGTAAATCACATATACAGAATATCTGAAAAATCAAAAGTAAGGAAACAAATAAATTA
The DNA here is from genome assembly GCF_021218885.2 of Marmota monax. Lineage (NCBI taxonomy): Eukaryota > Metazoa > Chordata > Mammalia > Rodentia > Sciuridae > Marmota > Marmota monax. The sequence continues at coordinate 9,366,052 of NW_026692116.1, read as the reverse complement.
GTTTTAAGAATAGACAAATATTAGGACACTCACCAAGAAGGTTGAAGAATAGCAAATCAGCTTTAGAAAAAAAATCAATATCATTAGCCTTAAGTGAAATGCAAATTTAAATCATAATGAAATACTACTATATACTTATCAGAAAGATGAAATGTCTAAAAAATTATTGTCAATATCAAGTGACAAGCATGTGGAGCAACTAGAACTCTTAGAGAGTGCTGGTGGTGGTACAAAACTGCATGGTCATTGTGACAAGAGTTTGGCAATTTCTCATAACATTAAACATATACTTATCATGTAACTTAGCAACTCATATTTCCTAGAGAAATAAAAGCTTATGTTCACATAAAACTTGTAGACGAATATTTATTTAGAAATTTCCTTCAGCACAAAAGTCCCTCACATGGATGAAGAAACAGTGCTATATCATACAATGGGCTAGTATTCATCACAAACTAATGATATGTGCCACATGTCATCTCTTTTAAGTATGCTGAGGAAAAGAAGCCAGTTTCAAAATGTGCATGCCTGTAATCCCAGTGACTTGGGAAGCTGAAACTGGAGGATCCCAAGTTCAAGTTCAGCCCCAACAACTTAATGAGACCCTAAGCAACTTAGTGAGATCCTGTTTCAAACTTAAAAGGGGCTGGGGCTCAGTGGTAAAACACCCCTGGGTTCAATACCCAGTACCAAAAATTAAGGATGGATATCATATTATTGCACTTATATGACATTCTCAGAAAGATAAAATATAGAGGTGGACAAAATATCAATGGTTGTCAAGGGATAGGAGAGTGGGATCTGATTGGAAAGGGAGGACATGTGGGAATCATTGAGATAACAGAAGGAACCCTTTCCTTATCATGGTAATGGTGGCAATGATTGGAATCTATGCAAATGCTAAAAGTCATACACCTGTTGATGAAAATGTAAATTTGATGATAATTTTTAAAAATAAAATTAATAATTTTAAAAATCTTTCATGCTTATAACTTACAAGGACATAGACAAATTTATCAGGATCTCATTTTAAGGGGCTCATATAGTATCACTATTAATGTTTTCTCCTTTTCCCCACTTCTTCACTCATAGTTAAAATTTAACCAGGACTTGTCTCCACATGTTAAATCCATATGTTAAACAGCATTTCTGTGTGAATGCATAGGTTTTGTTTAAGTTATCTTTATTTTCAGAAAAGATCTCCCTAGAAGGTGGCAAAAATGGCCATCAGTAATTCCAGGTTTGCCTTTGCCCTATGAGCAAGAAGAAATTGCCTCTTTCCCAATATGGTAACTTCTAAGTTCCCTGGGAGAAAACAACTTCTATTGATTATTATTATTATTTTTTTGTCCAGTGTCCGTTTCAGAACGCACTTTTACGTGTGTGTGTGTGTGTGTGTGTGTGTGTTGCCGGAGATCAAGCCCAGGTCTTCACACATGCTAGGCCTACCATTGAGGAGCTCTACCACCCAGTTATGTCTTCAGTCTCTGAATGCTTTGGACCCATCTTTGTACAGGTCTTACTCAGTTCCATTTCTGCTGCTGGGCCAGCCCCATTCACGCTTAGATCTAAGAATGAAGTGTGGATAACCAAAGGCAGGCTGAAAAAACAATAAATATTTGTCTGTGGAATATAAAACACCAAATTCACAGAAGCAGAGATCAGAATGGTGGTTATCAGGGGCTGAGTGTGGTGAGGGTTTGGAGAGCTTGGTCCAATGATACAAAACTTTGGTTATATAGAAGCAATAAGTTCAAAAGACATATTGTACGACACAGCCAATATAGTGAATAGTAATGTATTATTGAAAATTGCTAAGATAATATATTTAAGTGTTGCATCACAAAAAAAGCTAAATATGTGAGGTAATGAATATATTAATTATCTCAATTTAGCCATTCTTTGGTGTATATATTTCAAAACATCATGCACTCATTTTCAAGCAATGAGAGCACCTAGGCAGTCTGGATAATAGACTGGGCTGTTCCTCCATTCCTCCTAACCATCTGCACTAGATGCTAAAGGGATTCAAATGAATCAAGCAACAGTGCCCCAGTGCCTGCATTCTAAACCCAGGAAAACATAGGATGCTAGAACTGCAAAGGTCCCTGAAGAGCCAGTCATCTGCACCATCTCTCCAATTTCAGGAAAGGTCTTGCTTGTACATTTCCACAGGTAACAAGAAAAGCACATGCTTATGATTTTCATGGAATAATATTCTACTAAAACCCTTGGTAATGCTTGACCACCTTTATTACATCCTCAGGAACCTTGGAAATGTGTTAAAGCCAACTAAGCCTTTCATGTATTGCTTTCATGGGGTCACATGAAAATGCAGCTCTCATAGTTTCGTCTTTAGTAATACATTTTTAAAGAAACAAAGAAATTACCTTCATTATTTCCAATACTTCCATATAAACTTGAATTTGTCATTAAATCACAAAATCTTCCATCAATCATTTGTTGCTAAAGTGCCAAATTCTTGTTCCGTTAAATTTTCTTTATTAGCTTCATTTTTAACCTTTTGAATTGCTTCTTGAATCCCTTGAAAATTCTGAATAATCTCCTTCAGGGAAAAGGGAATCTGAACCTTACAGACCTTCAACTGAAAAACCCAGTGATATTTTCAAAATAGAAAAAGGAGCAGAGGGTCTATAGATAAGGTTATTCCAGGATTCTGAGGAAGTCCCAACACAGACCATCTGGTCAAAATCCAATTGCTAATGGATAAACATTTTTTTTTTGCATCCACAAATGTAGCCTTAAGGGAAATTAAGCCAGGATTTTTTGAGAACACCTGGCACAAAAGAGCTGTTGTCAAAGAAAGCTAAAGACTATATTGATAATTTCAGTACATCAAACCACAAAAAATACAAATTTTCATTTACTAATTGATGAGAGCGAGGGTTCCTATGTAAAGCATTTTCAAATCTATGTCCTACCCTCTTCTAGTAATTCAGCCCATTAGTTAGAATCCATTTAATTTCTTCTAAAAAATATGAATACCAGCCAGGACTTAGATTTTTTCCCCCCTTGGAAAAAAAAATGATACTGTAGCTTTAATTGTGCATGGACCTGAAAAGGTTGTCATGGAGATGAGAATCTGTGAAAGGGCTGCTCCACTTCTCTGGCCTTGTTCTGAGCCTCCAGTGGAAGGTTCTATTGTTAGAATGGGATTTCAACTTCTGCTAATAAACCCTGTGCACAATGTTTTAATGCGTTTTTGTTCCTGCTACTGTCTTGTTTCTTGAAAGCAATGCAGGTGCTCAAGATGACAATAATGAGAACGCTTTAGAACATTCTGTTTGTGATTGCTGTAGAACACAAAAATGGTGTCCAGCAGGCTCTCACAGTCATGCCAGGCTCCTGCCATAGTTTGTAAACGTTTGCCACCTAGTGGTAACATTTGGGACATGCTGACTGACAGTGCTAAATAGTCTCATCTTTTAGATATTAGGAATTAGAAAAGAGAATAAGTACTTCTAGATTCGTCATTTTCTAATTAGTTATTTAAAATTTATAATTTACCAATTATTCCAAATGTAATTTTATTAAATCGTCTTTTCAATGTGTTTATTTCACTTATATTTAGAAATCTGCTTACAATCTGTTATCTGATGACATTATAAAATCTCCAGTATGTGGTAATGTTCCACTTTTTATTTATAATATTATTTTAGCCTATTTTCTTTTTCCTTAATCTAGGGCTATATACATTGATTTGAAGAGCTACTTTTGGTCTTGTTGGTTTATTGTGTAATTTTTGCTATTTACTGGACTTCTGCATGTTCCATTTTTTTTCCTTCCACTTGTTTTAGATTTGACTTGATGATCATATAGCTTCTTGAGATAAAGATTAGATATTCATCTTTCTTTTTTTTAGATATTCATATTTCTTATCTAGTATGTGCATAGAAATCTGTAAGTTTTTATCTGTAAGTTTTATCTATATATGGTTTTAGTTACATTCTCTATACTTTTGATGTGCCAATTATGTTATCACTTATTTTCAAATATTTCCTAATTTTCACTGTAGATACTTTTTTATCAAAGTATTATTTATAAATGCATTCATTTATAGAAAATACTAAAGGTTTTCCATTTTTTGTTACTATATTATTTCTATTTTAATTATTTCTGAAGAGAATATAATTTCCTTTAAATTTTAAATAAATGATTTCTTCAAGGATGGTGATGATGATGATGATGATGATGATGATGACGACCATGATAATGATGATGATTTAGAATAATGAGACTCAAACCTGGGTCCCCATGCATGCTAGGCAAGTGCTCTCCCACTGAGCTGGACCCTCAGCCCCAAAGGAATTATTATTTAATAGACTTATGGCATCTATTCATACTGTGTGCCTCTCTTCACACTATGGCCTAAAATGCCTTTAAGATTCAGTTCAAATGTCAATTACTCAATAAAATCTTTTCCAATTCCTTCCTTCCTAAGCCTCCTTAATCAGAAACAATTACTCCTCCAATTGTGCTCCCGTGGCATCTTGATCTTAGTGCTGTTTGATACTGATGTGTGATGTGTGTGTACACCTGTGTGCCCATCTTTTTCCAGGCTAAGCAGTTCTTTGAGAAGAGAGTGCTTTTTTACTTTGTTCTTCCTCTGTACTCAGGTATTAGTGGGAATGTAGAGAGCCCTAGTAAATGTTCCCCAAGGTAATAAATCATCTGCCTTCTACTTTCTAGCCTCCTCTAGAACCATCCTTCCCTTTATACTTATTGTCTTTTCCCACCAATCTTCTTTTAGTCCCTCCTCAGCAGGATGGCATTTTCTGCTTCGGAGCCTGTACACATGTGTTTTCTCTGCATGGCATAACAGTCTTCTCTCCCCTTCACCTTGTTAGCACCTGCTCAGCATTTGGCTCTCAATTCAGGTATCTCCTCTTGAAGCAGGATTTCCTCAAGTTCTCAACATGTAGATACATTCTCTTTGCAGAATATTCTTATTCTTTGTGTGTTTCACATTTTGATTTTATGTTATCTGGCAATTAGTTAATTCATATCTGCCTCAATCTATAGTATGGAAGGCCTCTGGTCACTGGAACTACACCTGCTTTTGTTCATGGTGGAATCTCCAGTCCTGAAAAGCAGTATCTGTCTTATTTATTATAGTTATATAATTCAACTTATTATAGTTGAATTAAATATTAGTTCATGTTTGCATGTTTTAAGTTTTGACCAAAATAATTCTAAAAGAGGAGTTATAAAATCAGCTGGAGAACTTCTAATCATATTGAAAAAAAAATACACCATTTGACCAATCTACTGAAGGGAACAATCCTCATTTAAATGCATAAATTGTTAAAACAATAGCAACAAAAAAAGATTGTAAAAGAAAACCGTCTCATAATCTATATATCAGTCTCTGTATATCCTACCTACCTATCTACCTACCTATTTACCTATCCTTTTATATTTCTGAACTTTCTTCAATTCACTCAATTATGTTTCTTGGAGGGATTTTTAGTCTCCTTTCAGCCAGAAAATGCACAACCATGAGAAGAGCATGGGATGTTAGACTGAAAAAACAGGCTTAGGAGTCAAGACTGTTTTCAAATACCTTGGCCATTTCCAAGCTATGAGATCTTGATGGAATAGGCTTTTGGAATTTCAATTTCCGAATTTGTAAAATGAGATTAACAAAAACTGTTTTACAGGACATTTTCAAAGATTAGCATACTCTTAGTTTTAGTCGTCCTTGTTAATCCTTGTTAGCCAAAGTAAACATTTACTATGTGATGAAAATGTAAGCATAAAAAAGGTACTGCCCTGGAACTCAAGTAGATTTGCGATGGATAGCAATACATAATTCAGTGATTATTACAGCAAGAGGTAACGGTGCTATAAATCAGTACCTGTAGTGACAGTGATAAGTGTAGACAGGACAGGCAGTGTGGATGAACGTGGGGTGGGCCCCTGGTGCTGGCAGTGGAAGGCAGAATGAGGAGATGGTGTTGCCAAACTTCTTATATTAGAGGCATTTTGTTATTGCGTGCTCTAGCACACTCGTTGGACCAAATTCTGTCCCTTCCTGGATGGTAGGTATGTGATTTGGGTCACCTCTTTTAATTTCTCTGTGCCTCAGTGTTGTCCTCTGTAATAGTAATGGAAGTTAACACTCACAAAAACACTTAATATATCCCAGAGATTTTCCTAAATGCTCTGTGTATCTTAATTACCTTAGTTTTTTAAGATTTTTATACTTATTTTAACTTAAAATGTGAGTCGTTCTTAATCTTACATGTTATTAATAGAATAACATAACCTCAATACTTGCTCCATATAAAACACACATACACATACAATACATAAATAGATATACAACATATCTCTGGTAGTAAAATTTCATGGGGACAATTGTTAATTTCCTTAATCTTAACAACAATCTTACAAAAGAGGAACCAAGGACTGATAGTTAAGTAACAAATATCTTAACCAAAGCCATAGAAATAATAAGCCTGGCAGAGATGGAAGTCAAACCCAGACAACCTAGCTCCAGAGTTCTGGCATAATCACAGTTAACTCTGTAAAGTGCAATGAATAATAGTAATAGCTACACGTCCATCACTTAACACCTTGACTCATACAAGAGAAGCATTCAATACATTTTATCTTTTATTAGTTAAGTCTGCTTAGTGAAGATAAATATTTAAAGTATTTTTCTAATTTAGTTAATTCTCAGGGAAATATTGCAACATCTTGTTTCTCTAGTCTTTGCCAATAGATGTAGGCAAATCACTAAACAAGGCCAGTATTTTTTGCCTTTCAAGAGCCCTCTTGTGGAAAAGCATAATAATCCAGGGTAGTGTTTGTGTTCATCTAAGAATTATAATATACATAGGAAGAAAAACTAAATGTAAAGGAAATTCACTAATATTTCTTGATCTGGCATTGCTTTTAATTTCATTGGCTGTACCAAATATATTATTGATGGCTCACAATATGAAATTAAGTAGGTAAACTATGGCAGTTTTGTAAAAATATTAAAAAGCAATTTCTCAAGAAAACAGAAATCTACTCAGTAAGTTAGAGTAAAGAAAATTTTCATGGCATCACAAACAGTTTTTGCCAAGAATTTAAATTATTAGATAAGATAGAACATTGCAGATAAAAATCTACTTATCTAAATAAAATAATTACAACATTAGATTTTAATGTGAGTGATAATATGCTTTCCCTTTGCATCATTTATTCATTTTAAAACAAGCTTGACTAAGAAATTAACCTTGAACAAAGAATAACTCTGAATATGTTTAAATATACTATAGTATTTAAAAGGCTCTTGGATCAATTACAGGTAGAAACTGATTAAATATTAGTGTCTGGATGAATCATTTATTAGTTCATTCTATTGTGAGAGTTAATGCATGTCTTTTACTAGAGAAAAATATTCCTCTGGCATCAAGTATTTATTTATTTGTCTCTAATGTTCTCTGGCTTGGCGTGTAGAAATGTGTATTACAGTGACTTTATCTCCATTTTCATTTGTAAAATTGATACTAATATCTGCTCTAAAAGCAGGGAGACAGCTGCATGTTCTGAATAATGAGTGGTCCTCAGTCTTATGTTTTTTTCTTGTTTATTTTTTTCCCATCTTCACTCCAAAAATAGAGATGATATGAAAAATTTACAATCCTTTCTAAATGAAGATACACATGGTCAAAATACCTTTTTAATTATGAGCATATTATTTAGGTAATTACCAAATATCATTAATTTAACTTATTAAGAAGAGTTCAATGTTAACTTCTAATTGGATTTACTTCCCATAAAGATGTTTATTGAGTATCTCTACCATTACATGGGTAATGTTTATGGCCATTTCCTCTAATAATCTTCACTGTAACAACTGTTATCAAACAGGGTAATTAAGAGACTTCAGGTCCTAGAGCAGTAAACGCAGAGCAGGGACTGGATCCCCATTGTCTGACTTCACTGGTGGTTCCTCGGCTGTTTTGCACTGGAATCCTTGCTGCCAAAGTTTACCTAGGAGGTATCTAAGATGCTTCTAAGTTTGAGTTGGGGGATTTGAGCAGCATCATGACTTGGATTTTCAGCATGCTTCAGAGAACCTTTTTATGTTTCATAGTTTGGAGTTTTCTGGAATGTCTTATTTGACATAGGAGGTCTGCAACTAAAAATTCGTTGAATTTCAATCTAACTACACATCCTGCCTCCTAATTTCCACCTCTCTGAATAGAGAAGGATAGAAGTTCCCTTCAGTGACTTTGATTACTATTACCAGTACCTCTTGTTTATCATCTTCCTTATCTCCCTAGAGGTCATTCTGAGGGCTGATCTAGTTTGTTTCAGTAGATATAACTCTTTTGCTGTACCCATGTTTCTATTCCAGCTACATCTGAGATGCAAGCCAGAGAGAATGAAGAGTAGGGCCTAAGAGAAAAGGGAGCCCAAGTGAAGAGCAAGAATTAAGCAAATTAGCATTGTGGTCACGCTACATCTCCATTCTCACTCAATCTAGCACTTTTGCATCAGTCATGCCTTCAAGACTCAACCTCATTCCTTTGTAAGAATTACCCAGTAAAACCTGAAGCTGAATTCAAGAGAAAGAATGAATATCTTCAAGACAGAGTGGTTTCCCCTAGGCACAGATCTCAGACCTCACTCAGTTAGGGGTAGATATACTGTATTTTGGACTGGAAAGAGACTTGGGTAAGCAGATCTGCTTAGCTAGGATCCATATTATGATTTGGGAACTTCCAAGAAAAATATAAAAACCCAACTGGCTGAAAGTTTTGTGTAGTCACAGTGTATTGGTTTTGTAAAACACACTAGGTTCCCAAACAAGCTAGAATATTAGCTGCTGTTGATCTTGGGTGAGTTCTCCCTCAGAGACCAGTTTCTTCATCAATAAAGTGGAAATAATGACAGTAAGGTTAATTTGTGGAATAAATGGATTATCTTGTGAAATACACATAATGAGTATTTAAAGAAGATTAAATTATTAATGTTCTTCACTAAATTGGGGGCTAATTATAAACTTGAGTAGTTTACTCAGCATTTGAATAGTTTACTTTAAAACTATACTCTTACATTCCATTCCCTAACATTTCCAGGTTAATTGTAGTTCCTCAATATTTTCTCTGCATGTGTCTTTGAACTTGTTTCGTTCTCTATTTGAATTTTCCCCTCCAATGCCCCTTGTTCAGTTTTGAACTGCCCTTCATTTTTCAAGACCACTTATATGTTAAGTATTTTATTGGAATAATATTAAAAGAATGAAGACATTAGGCACCCACTATTTAAAAATATGTTTCTAATCTCCTATAAAAATCAAGCAACAACTACCTGACAGTTTAAATTTGCACCATGATTCTCAAATCCTAATTTATCAATCTATTAAGCATATATGTTACTGGCTGTCTAGTATCTACCAAGTACTGTGACAGAGACAAGGGACGCAAAAGTGAGAGAAAGAGTAGAAATAACAATAACAAAAACAACAACAAAAAGGTGATCAAGGACCGTAAGAGGTTGTTCTGGTCTATATCATAAGTAGGGAAGTAGTGAAGACCTGAAGAATTTGTAATAACTAACTTACTACATCTGTACTTTTCTAGTTGTTGAGTATTTTTTTTTTCGTACCAGAGACTGAACCCATGAATGCTTAACCACTGCTGAGCCATCCCCAGGCCTTTTTATATTTTATTCTGAGACAGGATCTCACTTAGTTGCTTAGGACCTTGCCAAGTGCTGAGGATGACTTTGTACTTTGGATCCCCCTGCTTCAGCTTCTTGAGCTGCAGCGATCACAGGTGTGTGCCACTGCTCCTGGTTTGGTTTGGTTTTTACGTAACTCTTCCTATTAGAATATAAAATATATGAAGGCAGAACACCATACCAAGAACATAAAACCTTATCATGTAATGAATAAATGAGTAGTTGCAGTACTTGTTGGAGAGAGTGCTTCAAACAGAGAGTAAAGTTTGTGATAGAAGTACTAGTGGGAAAATCTTGAGGCTGAGACGGAGGCAAGGGTTGGGAAAAACTGGATATTAAACTGGCAGGGAGGCAGGTGACCATGTTGAAGGATCTGGATCTTATCCTAAGATCTCTTAAGCATGGTATTCTCATGTTGCTTCACTTCTTGATTTAGTTCTCATGGAATATAAAAAATCTCCTGCTCCAAGAAGAAAGAAAACCCTAAAATCAACTATTCAATCATAAGAACACAGAAATCAAGGAGATGCTGATGAGCCCATTTCTCTCTCTTGCTGAGAAAATCTCATCAGCCCACTGATTCCTTGTCCAATGTTATAGTTACAAAATATGACCCTGTGGCTAAGTGGCTGATTATGCTCATGGAGAAGCACCATAGAGACACAGCACAATATTGCTCTTAATGCAATTTGCTTTGGGATATATTTTATTTATCCATATTGAAGGAAATAGCTACTTTTTTGATAAGATGCCTGTCACTCTCTTCTACCATTCTAGTTCCCAATACATCTTCGACTAGGATTTCCTTTAAAGAGAACTTGCACTTGGCAGTTTTATTGCTTGGAAGTTCAATTTGTGCCAGGGATAAATCCTTGTATAAAACAAATGTTTACATGTTTTCTGAAAAACCTTGTGGTTATAGTTTTTCTTCTTGTTTCTGTCAAAAGTAATGAAACTAGAGAAATAAGTTGAAAGTGGACTTGGTTAATGTAGCTTGAAAATCTCAATGTTTAATGTCACTGTCTTCTAGTGAGAGAACTAAAATCATGCTCCAAAATTATGCTACGAGGTCTAATTGAATTGGAAGAAAGGGGGAAAAAAAGAAGGAAAAGAGAAGGAATGAAAAATTTAGTCTTAAATATTTACAATCAAAAAGCACCTTGCCCAAGATTAGTATAGGACATGGGAAACTTTGATACCATAAAATTGATTTTAACATAGCTCTCACTATTGAGTATTTTATTAAGTGCTTAGATATAAGTACATTAAAGCTTTGGTCTTTACAACAACCTTTTTAGTCAGTTATTTTTGCCTTCATTTAAAATCAGCATACTATAGTAATGTAGCCACATAAATGTTCATAGCAGCTCAATTCACCATAGCTAAACTGTGGAAGCAACCTAGATGCCCTTCAATAGATGAATGGATAAGGAAACTGTGGTATATATACACAATGGAATATTACTTAGCAATAAAAGAAAATAAAATTATGAAATTTGCAGGTAAATGGATGGAGTTGGAGAATATCATGTTAAGCAAAGTAAGCCAATCCCAAAAAACCAAAGGCTGAACGTTCCCTCTGATAAGTGGATGCTGATCCATAACAGGGAGGGGGGAGGTATGGAAAAATGGAGGAACTTTGCTTGGGCAAAGGGAAGGGAGAGTAGGGAGGGTTCATGGGGGCAGGAAAGACGGTGGAATGAGATGCATATCATTACCCTAGTTATATGTATGACTGCACATACAGTGTGATGCTACATCATATACAACCATAGAAATGTAAAGTTTGCTGCAATTATGTACGATGAATCAAAATGCATTCTGCTATCATATATACCTAATTAAAATAAATGTTTTTAAAAATAGATTCTCATTCTAGATAAGAATATTGAACCTTGAACAGGCCAACCAGCTTCCCCATAGCCACAGAGCTAACAAGGGTTGGATATGAGAGCCAATATTCTTATTTGTCTTGTTCTATGGGAGCCTACTATGTTTATTCATGATGCTGTACAGCCTCTGAAAACTGCTCTGCTGTGACTACAGCTGCTAAAATCAGACAATGGATTTTGTTTTTGTGTACAACATTAAAACAAACAAACATCCATACTCTGTTTACAGATGTTTCTTTTCAGGTTGTTTTTATGTATTTTCTGCCTTTAGGCCTTATGAACATTCATCATTATTGCTTAGGTTGGGAAATAAAGCATGGAAGCTCAAATCAACCACTACTTTCAATTCCTTGACAGGAAATTACCTTCTCATGGGTAAGAAACATGTTTGTTAATCAGTCTTTATACCAGGAAATATTACCGACTCCCCTGTTTCCCAAGTCAAGCAGCTAGGTAGGAAGTGGTAACAGGCTCTATAACCTCAACTCCTAATCACTTTCATTCACAGCAGATGTCAGTTTCAGAACTGCAACCTGCAAAACTCTTTTGGATAGTAAAGATAAAATCACCCACATAAACCATGAATTTGCCATCTGGAGTGCATTCTCTGAAACGTGTACATCTGAGTAAAAGAAAACTTTCTTGGCAAAATATTTCGGTCTTGTTGCCATAGTCATAATTGCATTTCCCTCTTTTAATCATGTGTGTGCTTTTTGTTTCCCTTTACCTAATTCTGCTATGTATTTTAGAAATGGAAAGAAAATTCAAGTTGAGATGATAATAACATCTGATTTTCTAGGATAAATTGGTTATCTATTACCTTTATACTTCCTTTTCTTTTTCCTTTAATTATTACCAATAGTGCCCCTTTAGTATGTGTTTGGATTTAAAAAATCAGATTAATATATTTTGTATCACATTTCTAAAAACAAATTAACAAAAAAATTTAATTGTTAGCTATAGATCAAGTTATCCATTGGAGTTGCTAAGGATGTTTCTGTTTCTGATATTCAAAGTGAAAAAAAAAAGAAAGAAAATGATATTTAAATATTTTAGTCAAATATTTTTCTTTTTCTTTTGCAATGCTAGGGATTGAATCCAGGGCCTTGTGTATGTTGGGCAAGCACTCTGCTGCTGAGCTACACTCCAGCTTATAGTCAAATATTTTCTGTGAAAATAAACCAGCTTTTGTGAAGCTTTAGTGATTTGGGTTTAGAGGGTTTAGAGTTTCAAGAAACATTTAAAACGTTGAGTTAAATTTCTTAATATACTATATTTTCTGTAATAAACTATAAATATGACAGGCAACATTTAAATTTACCAAATGCTACTGTGGGTGAATATGTGTAGAGATGTATCCCTCAGAATTTGCTTAAGTCTTTTTATTTATTAAGATGGAAAAGGCCTTGTTTGAAAGAAGAAATAAAACACAGCTGCACATAATCACATTTTAGAGTTTCCTGCAGATGATATAAGAAAACAGGATCCTGGTGAATACACACACACACACAAATACACATGCATATTCTTAATTTCTAAGCAATTGGAAATCAACTCAGTTGCCTCTGAAATGTGGACAAAAGAAAAATTCTCAGTAATTAAGAATAATAAAAAAGTAAACAATAAAGATATTTAACCTTCTAAGTTAGAAATACCAAAGTATTTTTTAATCCTTTAATATCTTTATTTGACATTGTGGAGAGAATAAAAATTTCTGGTTATACAATTTAAAATAATCCTTGTTTTACATTTCTCATATGTGTACTTATTTGGCAAGTAAATAATTTAGCATAAACTTTGTAATAGAAGGAACATCAAATTCTGATTACATCCAGAAAAAAGAATTTAATACATTGCATAAGTGAATATTGTCTCTTTGAAGAATATCAAGGATTTGGAGGTTTTTGTGTACATCAAATAAATCATGAAATAATAAGAGTTGGACCAATACATTTGTGTGTGTGTGTTGTGATGGCGTTTGAACCCAGAGCCTCATTCATACTAGGCAATTTTACTGCTGCTGGGCTATACCGTTAGCTCTGTGCCAGTACTTTTAATGACTTTATTTGATAAAATTTATTGATTCTAATAAAATTTTACTCAGCAGACAATTTAATGCTTTGTAATATATAATAAATAAACAATAAAAGTCAAAATAATTATTATAGCTACTTTCAATGATATCAGCTGGACCCTAGGAATTTAACAAATATTATTTGTGTCACCTAAGGTAGTCATGGACTTCGTTTACCAATGAGGGTCATACAAGATTGATTTCCAAGCTTGTGCTTTGGGCCCTACATTCTTTCTTTGTAAGCAAACTGTTATTTTCAGCCAGTGCCAACTACTTTAGTCTGAATTTTAAGTTGCCTTGCCTGTGCTTTTTGTCTCTTCTGTCCTTGGATCAGACAAAATAGACCAGGATTTGCTGTGTTAACAATTTAATTAAATGACTGTAGTATAACATAACCATGATTTATTTCTCACTGTTCACTTGAACTATGGAGTTGGTGGCAGGAGCTCACTTGCACAGGTACTGAATATACCAGGGCACTGGGGCTTTGCCTTCTGGAAGGAACCTCACAGCTGCATCATCAGGGCCAGTGCAGAGGGGGACATAGCACAGAGCCTTTTCAGGACTTATCCTCCATTGACACTGTCATCTCTACTCACAATTCATTAGCCAGGACTAGTCCTAGGGCTCCATAAAAGAAGTCTTAGGGAAATACAACTTTTCTGATTCAGGGAAGACAGGAGAACGGTTTATTGGTAAATACTAGCGATGTCTACCATAGCCCTCATATCTATATGCTAATTCTAATTATCTTTAATAAATCCTCTAAATATTTATTGATATGATTTTAAAATGACTGTAGTCCCTCCAAATTATATAAGGAAAAATCACAAAGAACATATAAAAATGATAGATTATAAAAGAAAAATACAAAACCAAACAGCAAACAAGCAATAATAATTGAATAGATGAGGGGAATAAGATAAAATATAATTGTAAAACTATTGAGAAGACGATAACTCACAGCCACAATTAAATGTAAAAAGTATGGTGCTAGCTCACTAAGGAAACACAGTCCAAATGCAATGCCTGCTGTGTGGGTGAGTCACACTTAAATCTAGTTAAAAGCATGAGTAATTCTGTGTGAGGCAAACACAGGCAAGAAAGATGGTGGAAGAGGAAACCAGAGATGTGCAAGAGTAACGTGTATTGTCCTGTCTTCACTGGGAAATACAAAAGAAATAAATCTGTTAATTAACATGCAAGCCAAGGAACTAGGAAAGATCGCAAATGATACATGAGGAGAGCAATAGGAATGATTCAATAAAGATATTAGTGTATTTTAGAACAAGAGGGGGAGAAGTAGAATTAATCACAAATTCCCCAGGTGTGATTCTTGGAAAACAGAAGCAGCAGTCGCTGCCACAGCAACAGCAAAGCAAAGATGAATCTGAAAATCCCAAAAAGGAGAAAACAAAACCAACACATCAGGTTAACAGCAAGAAAATTTATCTACAAAAGATATAGGTGGAATTAAAAGGAACAAGGAACACATACTTCTTTCAAGGAATAAATAATGTCCAAAATCCAGGATGAAATAGTAATATGTATAAAATACAAATGATGTAATTTGACTGAAATAGAGAAACATATCAGGGCAAGAAATTTATATTGGTAGGAATTTTTGGAAGTATTGTCAAGTCATATTCCATAATTTTGCTCCTGGATATATTACAAATACACAATATCTCATCAACAACATGTATTCAAACCTGGAATGAAACTTTGGAGTCTAATATAGTAAAGTTCTTATGTCTAATTACAATCACCCCTTGCTTATTCTTTGATTGCACAATAAAAATAAACTTTGATGTGAATAATATACTGCAGTAGATGATACAAAAAGGTTGTCTTGGTTTGAGAAATTTTATTCTTAAGAACATTAATATTTAAGAAGCAGTAATCTATAGTGTCTTGTGGAATGATTCCAGCTCACTCTGAGATTTGATATTTTTTCCCATAACACATAAAATCACAGGAGATAATCAATTTAATCTTTATGTGTGTCTATATTGTTCCCTCTCTACTCTTTCACTGAATGTAAAAATTAATATATATCATGGGAAATAAGAATTGACAGGGAAATTTTGCCCTGTTTTTCCAGAATAGAAAGCTTTATTAAGCATCAGCTATAATCACTCAGAATATAAACATCAATATCATAAGAAGTAGCAGCATTTCAAATTAGTGGTAGACAGGTAGATTATTCAATAAATAGCATCACAATAACTAGCTTGCCTATTAGGGAGTTCAATAGTGTGCAATAGCATATGCACGAAGTCTACTGATCTTGATTCAGAGGTTCCTTCTACTTCTACTTCTTCCTCTTCACTGCCAGGATATAGGAGAAACCAGGTCCTGGCTTTTAATTATTTTACTTTTAATTATTCTAAGATATATTTACTGTTAACTCTATTTTCTATTGCCAATAAAGATTTTTTTAAACAATTTATAGTTTGAAGCATTGGTAAAGATGAAAGCACTAGAACAATTTGTTTCAATCGTCATATGAATGTGTTACTTCCTATGACATCTATAATCTCTGTTGGCAACTATGGTTTCACAGCTCATGAACAACCTTGAAAGGATGAATGATGCAAATTTGAATTATGCATCTCCTATTCTGAGGCCATGCTTCTGAACTCATCTGTTTATGAAATTTCCCTTCCCGGGAAAGATAGATTTTTTTTCCCTTACATGTTTCTCCTTCAGTCAAAGGAAATTTTAATATAATTATGGGTATGCTTTTGAGGGATAAGCATTTTCTAATCTTTCTCTTTCTGTTCCATCAGGAAATTGCTTATTGGTATCATGTATTTCATTCAAAAGCATAAGGTCTGCTCAATAAGATAAATCTTGGCCATATGTCGGCAGCCAAAAAAGAAAAAAAAATTGTCATAAGCAGAAAGCATGTTGAGAAAATAGGGTACTTACAAAATCCACATTATATTCCTCTAAGGTGTCATTGTTTTAGAAATAATGGTTAACATAAGGTGTATAGATGCTAAAGTCCTAAATCTCAAAGTACATGGTGATTTTTATTTTTTACAACAACACAGGTCTCTCTTTTAACCAGTGGAGAATTTTCTCAGTGCCTTTTCTTGTACTCCAAAAGAGGGAAGAACATCTCTTTGTTCCTCAGGGAGATTTCATAATGAGCAATCCTTGCTAGGACACACAGAAACTTTATGGAGGGAGGAAAAATGGTGGTATGACAGGTCCCTGAGCCAGTGTGGTAGTGCTGGGTACATCTAGGGGAGGAGAGGGTGTCACATGCAAGGCAGTCATCCTCTCTTTCTGGGGTCATGTGTACTTGGGACACCTTTGGTTACTGCCTGCATTCATTCATCTGCTCTTTCAGCAACTATTGGACACACTGTTCAAAGCACTGTTACAGACATAGCACAGAACATGTCAGAATTGACTTCCTTCAAGAAGCTAGTGTTTTAGTGGAAGAAGACAAAACCAAATGGACCAAAAAAAAAAAAAAGCAGAATAGGTAGTAAGTGTTTTGGAAAAAGAACAGCAGGAAAGGGGCCTCAGGAGGGGGGCCTCCTTCAAAGTGGTAGTCAGTCATACTTTGAGATTTCATTTGGTCTGATGTAAGTCTCAGATTTCTGGGTGTGTGAGGGATGCTGGGCAAGTGATCCTCCCTCTCCACATCTATGGGAGACATCATTAGATGTCCATGTATCAGAAATAATTTCCTTTTCATTTTTCATTGTTTGTTTATATATTTATTCAGCTTTAAATACACTCACACACACACACACACACACACACACACACACACACACTTGATATATAACGCCTCTCTTTTCAGTGTTCAAAGGGCTTACTATCTATACAAAATCCAAAATCCTTACCATGGCCTATGAGACCCCTGTGTGACCTAGTCTGCTACTGACTCTGATTTCAAGCCCTGAGTCTTCTTGCTCACTCAGCTCCAGCCAGCATGGGCCGCTTGTATCCTCAGCTATACCAACTCTTGCCTCAGAGCCTTTACAGAGCCACTCCCTTGACCTCCAAGATCCATTCTCAAGATTGCTGAGTGGCTTGCTCTTTGGTCTTTCCTTTGTACCATCTTCAGAGAAGTCTTCCTCAAACCTCCTAAAACAATCCCATCCCTATTCACACCCCAGCAATCTGACCTTAGATTGGATCTCAATTGTATTAATAAATAGAGACTGGGTATGTACTTTGCATTCTTAAATTGAATGAGGTCTCCCTGTAGGTGGCACTCAGGCTGAGATCCAAATGACTAGGATAGATTCAATCTTGTCAAAATCAGAAGGAATGCTCTCTGAGCAAGTGGAAATTGATGCAAAAGGCCTTAAGTGGGAGGTGAGCTAGACTCCTTATACGTGTGGCTGGAGCAAGGAGAACAGGAGAAGCAAGACTTTTTAATGAGGTTAAAATGGTGAGGAAGGGTCAGATTCTATAAGAATTTTGGGTTTTACAATAAAGAGGTTAGAGGTTATTCTACATCTGATGGGAAGTTATCATAGAATTTTAAGCAGGGTAGTGTCTAAACAGGTACTCTGTTTAAAGGGTCACTATAGACACTCTGCAGTACCATTTACAGGGAGGAAGAAGATGTTCTTGTCAGCATTTTGGTTCTGTGAACAAAAGACCCAATGAAAACAACAGAGAGGAGGAAAAGTTTATTTAGTGCTCATAGTTTCATTGGTTTCAGTCCATAAAGGACTGCCTCCATTACTCTGGGCTCGAAGTGAGGCAGAATATCATGGCAGAAGAGCATGGAGGAGGAGACCAGCTCAAGACATGGTACCAGAAAAGAGGGAGGGGGAGATAAGGGGGAGGGAGAACTCTCTATTCACCAGAGATGAAATATATATCCCCAAGGCATGCCTCCAGTGACATGCCCTGTCCAGCCACACCCTACCTGCCTACAGTTAGCACCCCTTAATTCTTTCAAGTCAGTTGATGCATTGGTTAGGTTAAGGCTCTCATAACGCAATCATTTCACCTCTAAATTTTCTTGCATTTTTTTAACACATGAGCCTTTGGAGTATTCCTCCTATCTAAAACATAGCAGAGGACTAGAGGAGAGAATTATGTAGGAAGAGAAACCAAAATTAGCTTTGACCCCATTTAGTTTGATGAGCATATAAAATGTCTACAGATATTAAACAGACTGGAGTTCCAGGGACATAGTATGGCTACAGTGTTGCCTAAGTGTCTTAACTAGATGTCTTTTAAGATGACTAGAGAGACGTCAATTAAGCAAGAAACATTTTTAAGTAGCTTCTGTGTTCTTCATTCTGTAAGGTATCAAAGGAATACAGAAGATATATTAGACATATTTCTTTCTCTAAGAGCTTCCACATTAACTAGGAGTATTATTAAAGTCATAAATTAATTGTAGAGCATTTAAGTGCTAACTCAATGACCTCACATATAAGAATTGGGAGAAGAGGATGCTCAGTGTTAGAGTTACTTCTCAAATAATAACTTATGATCCTTTGCTACAGTTTTTTTTGTTGTTGTTCCTACTTCAGTTACTGTCAACTATAAATTCATTCACTCTTTGTAATTGGAACATAATGTTCAGCAACATAGACATGGCCCTATTTCTCATAATTCTCACAATCTAGTTAAAGCTTACATTGAAACATTCACACAGTATCTGTGATGATCATTAAAAAATAAATCCTCTTGTGCTCTAGGAAAACATTTTAAGGACCTAATCTAATTGTTATCATGGAAAGTTTCTGTGTTCAAATATCATTTGAGTTAAATCTGAATAAAGAGGAGAAAGAAATAGGAATGTAGGGGATTGGAAGAAAGACAGTAGATACAGAAAACATGTGTGAAGTCCCTGAGCTGGTGAAGCACAATGCACTGGAGGAATCCAGAGAAAGCCATTGTGACTGGAGGCCCAGGTGCCTGACTGGAGGAAGCAGCTTAATAACTAGGTATTGATAACCATATTAAGAGAAATGGAAAGCCACCAGAGGATTCTATGCAGGAATGCCATGATCAGATTCTCATGTCTTAAAGATCTTCTGGCACCTATACAATAGGTTTGGGAGAGAGTAGAGCAGGTCCAACAGGTGTTTAAGAGTTACTTACACTGTGAGAATCTATGGTAGACTGGAATGGAGGGCCAGTTCTTGAGAAGTCGACATTTGAGATGACATAAAAGGGTGTAGAGAGAGAGTAAAGTCAACCAGGCTTGATGTAGGGTTATATGAAAGCTTGAGGGAAATGGTGGTGTCAAAGATGATTGACAGATTCCTGATTTGTATAATCAGAGGATGGTGGTACCCTTCACTAAGGCAGGACATTTAGTAATGTCACATTACTTTCTAAAATGATGGGTTGTCCTGGTCACTAAAATGTGACCTAGTAAAGTCAAATGAAGGTTTAAAGATCATAGCAGGTATACTTTATTTTGTCAACTTTATCAATGCAGTATTTTTGTTTAAACTTGATAGAACCTCTATAAAAAGAAACTTTTTTAAGAATTTGGATGATTTTACATATTTATTTGATACACGGTTAGCAAGTTAATCCTGTTAATTTTCCTCACAAAAGCATATTTATTAACACATTTTGACCATGAAAAGCTTTTGAGTTAATAGTTATGATTGAAAGAGACTAATTCTGTTTGCCCTTAATCTCCTTTGCTGTTTTCTGTCTTTGTAAGACATCTTTTGGAGTGCAAAGGGAAAACTTTCTTCAATGAGTGGCACATTGCAGTTTCCTTCTGTTAATCTCTAGACAATGAAAATGAAAATTTAGGAAAGCTGAAATTCCTTCCTCTTATAGTACCTTTCTTATAACGTTTCTTGATAGCATGTATTTAAGCAAAATTAACCACTTGAAAGGGCAGAAATAAACATGTTTAATATATACACAGTTTTGTGTAACTTCTATCTCTATAAATACCAGACATTTTCATCACCTGAAAAGAGAACCCTGCACCTATTACACGAGTACTTCATCCTTGCTTCCCCTTACCCCTGGAATTCTCTGTTCTACTTTCTGTTAATAACATATTTGTTTTCCTTTTAAATTTAATGCTTATTTTTAAATATAAAAATATTATATTTATTCAAAATATGCTTAACACTGAATAACGTGAACACAAATAATTTTATTATATAGAATTTGAAAATCTCACCAGCACAAAATTAATTTTCAGATCTAACCTACAAACACAAATACACAAATTTAAATCTTCAAATTGTTTTAAATATTGAATAATTCAATAAATATTAACTAAACATCTTCTATATGGTAGGGATTATAAGGATAAAATAGAAGTATACTATATGTTCCTTATATTCAAGGAATAAATTTCAATAAATTTATTTTGAGTAGTAAGTTTAAATACAGTCGCTGGTAATTTAAAATTCAGAATCCATCTCATTTCACTGGTGGAGAAACTGAGGCCCATATGCTAGAAAATGTTCCCAAGCTGTGCTCTGTCCCTAAAAGAAGCTCTCAGCTAACTAGAGGTATTGGTGTTTTATTGCCTTGAATCTGTGCAATGGAAGAGGTCCAATGGATTGAGTGTGGCTGGCAGGCTATTATGAACAGGATTTGTTTTGTCTAGTATATGGAGATAAAAAAGAACCTGATTGTCAAGGGGAAGCTAGAGTTTGAGTAACATAATATATATTCTAAATAAAACTTAAATGCTGCTATTGAAAAAAGAATCGTACCTCTTTTCATATTCTGATGGTGGAAGGTAGATAAAGAATTTTCGTTTATTTACAAACAAATATTCTGCCACTTTTGGGAAAAAAACAAGGAAAGGGTAGGGTGGAATAAATAATTTATTGGCCAAATACTTACAATTTTTCAGTAATTTAGAAAAAAATAAATAATATATCATTTTAATACAAAGACTTTTAGGCTGTGTTTTTCCTTTCTAAATTTCAAATTCCTGAGGGGAATTTAATTTGCCTGGCTTATGTACAGTATCTGCCAAAGGACTGATCATATATGGTAAGTCAAAGGATTGATCATTTATGGTAAGAGTTAAACAAAGAAAAAAGACATGGCTTCTGGGGATATTTCATTCAGCACAGGAGTCCTTTCCAGTAAAAAGGAAATAATATTAGTAGAATAAATAGCTCAAAATGTTACCTATTATAAAGATACTAGAGTTTGCTTCATGTGCAATTGGAAAACATATTGCCTTAAATGATGTCATCTTAGAATGGTCAGACAAACCTCATTTCACATTAAGTAGCTTCAATGTCAGATAAGGAAAAGCAAAATAAAATAAACTCAAAACTACCTTATATAAGACTTGTCTTGATCAGAATTGCAATAAAATTACAGAACTGCAATGAAATTCATCAATGCATCTTAGCTAGGTAGTTTCTATAATTGTGTTGTACATTTCAGACATTGGAAAGTGATAAAACAATACTACTAAAAAGTTGCATATATTGCATTTGTGTATTGATGAAAATGATTTCTAAAAGAAATACTGTTCATTTTCATATCTCTTTGATGTCTTCTGAGAACTGTTAATCTACATGAGCTGATGTTCTATCCCACCCTGTCGCTGGATTCAACAGAGCTGCTCATTCCATTTTTGTTTGTTTTGCTTCTGATTTTCTGCTCCAGATTCAGCTTGAAGACAGGACTCTGCTGCTAAAATTAATAGTCAATAGATCATAGGAAATAGGAAGGTTATGGATGTTTTCACAAAGAAATTGAGATGAGCTGGAAACTACAAAGGATTTAAAAAGATGGCAAGAAGGGGCTAGAGCTGTGGCTCAGTGGTAGAGTGCCCACCTCACATTCATGAGGCACTGGGTTCGATCCTCAGCATCAGATAAAAATAAATAAAGATATTGTGTCCAACTACAGGTAAAAAAAAACTTAATTAAATGGCAAGAAAAATTTAAAAGACCAAAAGAGGAGTATGAAGGAGAATAAATCCCATAGGTAATATAGACAGGCAAAAACCTTTCCTAGGGACTTCTTCAGTCACATTCTGTCTCAGCACTTTATTAATGCTTTTTTTCCCTAGAAAAATATCTTAGGTTAAATGAAAAAAAAAGTTAATAGAGCCTGAAGTGAGACAACCAGGGCTTATGTATGGTGATGCTGTGGCATGGTTGTGGTATTTGACAAGTTATTTACCTCTATCTGCTTCACTTTTCTTATTTGTGAAAGAGATCCTATGATAACTCCGGGATTTATTAATCAGGCTGCCATGGTAAAACTTATGTCTAGTGATAGAACAGGGATAATAAAAGATAAGCAAATCAATGAAACCATGCTAATTGGTGGTAAAGGGTATAAAACAAAGGAGAGGAAAGCTGGTTTTGTTGGGCAGGGAAGTGTAGGAGTGTGGTATTCTTTAACAATTGGTGGTCAGAGAAAGCTCCTAACAGGATAGCATTTGAACAGAGATTTGAATGAAATGATGCACCGACCGACCTGTGCAGTTTTCTAGGGCAAGAACATAAGGAAGCCAGAGTGGCTGAAACAGAAAGCCCAGAGTTTGAAAATAGTATAAGAGAGGAAGTTGAGCTGTGGGTGATGGGTGAAGTAAGTAGTGTCTTATAGATTGTAGGGAAGACTCAGGATCTAGCTGCGGAAGGTATGCAAACCATTGATGAGTTATGACAGAGACAGGATATGAGATGACATGTATTTAAAAATGACTAGCACTGGGCTGATGGAACATAGATACCATATTCATGAGCAGAGAGGGACTAGGTGAAAGGTACTGCCAAAGTCCAGGTGAAATACAGTGCTGCTCTACACATTTTTTTGCAAGCAATAATATAAATATTTATTATACTTCCCATTTCCTCCCTTCCATTCCAAGAGCCCCAATTTAATGCTGAATACCCCCCCCCCCCTATTTTTTGCTAGATCTAGGAAGAGAGGATTAGATCACAGAGTGCAATTCTCATTAAAACTTAGTAAGTTCCTCTTACTGTTCAGGCTCTGTGTTAAAAATGAAGCATCATTGTTTATGGAAAAGCCTGAGATGTCAAAAATCACAAGGAACTACTTTGAAATCCACCTATTTACTTCAAAAGTACAGATCTGGCTTTATTGGATAGAGACAATTAAGAGACATAATTTCTCTTGGATGGGACTCTTTTTAGGCATGCATTTGTAATGAAAAGTACTTTGTTTAGGGAGGGCTGTTATTTAGAAAACGGAATTAAAGCTGGATTAAAGAACATTTTATTGTTAACTTTATGAAAACATTATCAGCTTAAGAAAACTATAGGGTAACACCATGATTTAAAAAGTAGTATATTAGTACTTGCACTGCTTGGCTTTAATGGGCTGTTGTGGTGGTAGCCATAAGCGAATGTGCTGAGGCTGATAATTGTAGTTACTCAAATTTTAAAAGATGACAAACTTTATAAAATTTTGCTCCTTTTTTTTGTTATCTAAACACTTATTTTACTACACAGGATTTCGGTATTTTGTGAAGGTGAACAATGAAAAAATTTTCTAGTTATGTTTCTTTGGTTTTGCTGTTCTCAACATAGATCTGATTTAGTACAAAAGCTTTGATCCAGTAATGACTTAAATGCCACATATTTAGAGGAAACCACACTGGGAAATATTATTTGGGGCACAATTTTTAAACTGCATGTAATTGTTTTTTTCAGAGCAGAGTCACCTTTATGTTAGCAGGAGCTGGTGATGATTTCAGCAGTGTTATTTTCCATAGTCACTCACCACTCATCTGGGTTCATCCCACCACCATGTCTTACAATATTTGCCACCAAGTCTTTTATGTTACAGGAAAATCATTGAATTTCACTAAAATGACTCACTTGCCACCTGTTTTTTTTTTTAACTTGTTGCCAAATTGTTTTTATTTCTCTATAATCTCCTGTAAGAGGACATTCAGAACTACAATATTTCCACTTCAAGCCCAATAATATTTTAAATAGAATTATATCACTGTAGGTCTAGCGCTTTTTATTTTTTTATTTTTCTTTATGTTGAACATTAGTTTTATTATGTTGAAGGTTAGTGTAAACAAAATTGGTCATAGAAAATTCTTTTGAGTACCTCCATGGAGTGAGACCATTGCTAAAGAAGAGAGTGGAACAATTTCTTGATGTACTGTAAGCCATTCCATAATGTTGGGTGATTTACTATGTGCATATATTGCTTTGCTAAAATTAAAATATTTTATCTAACTCCAAGAGTTTAATCAGTAAAACCATACTTTTTCTCCATTATAATTATCTTAAATGTATATCTACTGAGTTTGGGGTCAACAAATTTTAAAATAAGATTTAAAAATTGCTATTATTAATTTTGCAGCTATGTGAAAGTTTTACTTTTAAGTTCTTTCTTTTCCATCAGCAACCAATTTTTTTTTCTTTTTTTAATGCTTAATACATTACAATTGTACATAATACTTGGGCTCATTTTGAAACAATATGTGCATGGAATTTAATATGCTCCATTTCAATTCCCTATGCCTCCTCTTTTCCATCCTTCATCTGTCCCCTTGTTCTCCTCATCTCTCTACTGGTATTCTATTTATTTATTTTTAAATGAGTCTCACAGAAAGTCTCAGGACACAGGAAAATTACAGACAACTTCTCAGCCAGAACATAATACAAATTGCCTCTAGTTCAATTACCAATAGTCTCCACATTTTTCTCTAAGCCCTCTTGAGCCATGTCTTCCGGTCCACAGTCCTATTGGCATTCTGGACTTCCAAGCTCCCACTAGAATCACTTATTAAACTCTGCTTAAAACAATCTAAAGCATTTCCAGTTGCATTGATAAGCATCTCAAAATTCTTTCCACCAATTTCAAAAAGCTCCAAAAGCTCCAAAAGCTTCTGAACCACATGGTCAAGTTAGTTACAACTACCTCACTCCTAGTACCAGTTTCTGAGATGTCCTCAAGCCATCTTTCTTAGAGTCTCTGAGCAAAATCTTTAACATTTCTTCATGGCAGTAATGTCTCTAACAACTGCAACTTCCTTAGTCCCAGTTTTACTCTAGGCACTCCACAAACTATTAAGTAAATAAAATCATAGGTTATACAGATATAATTATGGGGAGGAGTAGAGGCATAGAAATAAGAATTAAGATAAAGAGACAAATCAGTAAAGGAATCAATATAGGTATGCAAATTTCTATTTCTATATTTCTCCTAGAAAAGATACCATAAATTAATCCACTTTCTACTATGCAAAACCTACAAAATACAATGAAAAAAATAGAAATTCAGAATATAATTTCAGTTTTTGAAAGGTTGTATGAATTACAAAGGTTAATATTACAGTAAATAATATTCATGTGTATACCATCTGCATCTTTTATTGCATCTGTTTACTTATCTTAATGATTTTTTATTAGAAAAAATTATAGAATTTTTGACAGAAGTTATGAATTTAATCCTAGTTGTTGGAAACCTTTCAGAGTTCCTTGGTTTTCCTTGATTTTTAAACATATATAGACTTATATTCTATCTATCAATAATCTATCTATCATAGCATTTATGTAAGAATCAGATGTATTACAATTATAAAAGCCTTTTGAAGCCAGAAAAAAATATTTAATATAAATCCTTGCTTTTTTATCTTATTAGTACTTTCTCTTTTTATAATTAAATGAACTCAAGAAAGAAAGGGCAGCATTAACAGAATTTAGGAGGATAAAATTGTTCTCCAGTGACTCAGATTTGATTGTGTGATCTGTGTACTATTTTAGTTCTTTCTAATATATTTCCATTAAATTGAGTTTTCTTAAACTAAGACACTTAAAAAAAAAAAGAACAGAAATCTATCTTTCTATCGTGGACATCATAGTAAAAGATAAAAAAAGGGAACCTTGTTGATAAATTTTTCTCTTTTATATTAATTGTGTTAAAAGCATCAACATGTATCATAATGTTTCCTGGTGACATAGGTATCACTGTTTGGCAAAAATTCATTCCTTTCCCATACCCACAACCTCTACAGAAGTGGGCACTTCTTTAACCACAAAATTTTGCCCTGGCCATGGGACTTGTTGGTGAAAGACAACATGTACCAGCTCCAAACCTAAACAGCAAATCTTTCCACTGAGCTTTCTGGGAGCTTCTGATCTCTAGTGTGAGACGGATACACCCTGGCTATTTACTATACTTTCCTTCTGGGCCATGGAATCAGATGCGTTGTAAAGCATCTTTCTTCGCCTATATATAGAACTGTGAGCAAGTGACTGACTATGCATTTTGAGGGTGCTTGCTAGTCTGCATTGACATGGCAACAAAAATTGTTATAGCCAGTTACTACTGTTATGCAAGTGATCCTCCTATCTTCTCCTTTCTAGTCTATAGAGTATTCTGAAGGAAAATTTTGAGTCTCCAGAATAGATACAAGTACCTAGATCACTTGTCCTGGTTGGGGGAAGAAGTGGAGGGAAAAGACACAAATGCTCTTGGTTTGAGACTGGGGATAGTTGAAGCTCTAACCCAATTGAGGAAAAATACACTAGATAATTCAGTCTACTCCTATGAGAAGAAATCAAGGGGGTAAATTACAAGGGTATTGGAGTTAAGGGACAACCTTTCTTCCTGGAAACCAGAAGATTAGAGATGAAGCATACACTCTACACACACACACACACACACACACACACACATACCGAGTGTTCTTAGTATATAGGACTTGACTTTTAAACATGTGGTTGAGTAGGGATGTTATTATGTTCCTTGGAGGTCAAAGACAACCTGGAAACAGAGAGAAAATGAGGATCAGGACAAGATGTAATCCCCAAGGGCACTCCCCCAGTGGGAAGCCTTCTGGGAAGCTCTGCTTCCACCTACAAAACACCACTCCCTCAATTCATTCACTTCCTCCTCTGGCTACTTCTGGTGGACAATAGAGATATTTCCCAAGAAGTCTCTAAACTGGGTTACCAATCAGCACCATACATTAATTCAACACAATCCAAGGCCATGCTGTGACCCAAAACAAATATTCATCCTTTATCCATGTCTTATTTCAAATGAAGAAAATCCATGTGGGCCACTACAGCAATGAAATTAAGATATTCTAACAATAAAAGAAAACATCCTAGTGGTACTGCAAAATTTCTAGCATATACTTCATTGCATTTTGTTTTGGATCAGCCTTTTGTCAGTGTGGCTCAAATAACTGACAATAATAACTCTGATGAGGAAAAATGTATTCTGGCTCATGGTTTCAGAGTTTCAGTCCATGGTTGGTGAATTCATTGCTCAGGGCACAGGACAAGGCAGAACATCATGAGTGAAGGGTATGGTAGAGGAAAGCTGCTTAGCTCACAGCAACCTGGGAACAGAGAGAAAGTGAGGATCAAGACAAGATGGAATCCCCAAGGGCACTCCCCCAGTGATATACTTCCTCTAGCCATGCCTCAACTGCCTATAGTTATCACCCAATAAATCCACTTATATTATTAAGCCAATAAATGGATTAATCCACTGATGAGGTTATAGTTTTCACACTCCAATCCTTTCGCCTCTCAATGTTACTACATTACTTAACACCAGAGCTCTTTGGGGTACATTTTTAGATCCAAATCATAACATATAACCTAATTCCTAGGGAGAAATTACATCTAATGATTAAATTTCTTCATAAGCCCAAAGTTATAATCTAAAATAAATTCAAATCTGATATCAAATTCCTGTGTTTATGAATAAAATGTTCAAAGGAGCATGTCTCAGTTCTATCCTCTAATGTGTTTCATTCTGCTCAATGTGAGCTGGAAAGCTTCTGTATGTTGAGTGGAGTTGTGGCTCCTCCAGCAGCCATGCCCCAGACTCTTAATGGAATAGGTGATTATTTCAGGAACTCAGAAGTAGCTGTTTCGTCACTGACATTATGCTAAGGAAGCCCAAAGATTTGAAGGAGCACATAAGTAGCTGTGCTCCCACATTCTCAAGATTTAAAATGAATCACAGCCCCTTGAAGGAGTCACCCCTGTTGGCATCACAATCCTGGACCCCCACTTGTAACCTATTACTGCCCACAACAGTAGCAGAAGCTCAGTGGCATGAGTAAAAGGGACAGATAAAGACAGATTGTGACAGCATTATCCTATACCACTTTGCCAGAATCAATGGCCAGTGAACTAAAACTCTCTTGGGAGAAATCTCCCTGAAAGACATTAATTTTGGCACTATAAAATTTTTATGTCTGGGGAAATGAAAAATCTTCCTCTGTGTAAAATTCCTTAATTTCCATTTTGCCTTTGAGTTCGGTGTCTGGTGCCTGGAAGTGTGTGCACACTCTTCTAAGCAGGCTGGGGCAATCCTTTTTTGCCATCATGACTGTTGCCACTGCCGATGCACAAACTTGTTTAGACCTATGAACCCTGTCTCCTGTGGAGGTCTTTGCTTCATCCTTGCATCTATTCAAATGGCAATTTGATTCTTAAGTTGTAGCTTAATCAGATTCTTAAACTGTAGCTGCTGCGGCTGCTTCTGAAGCTGTGTCCCCAAAGTCCTGAAAAGGACTAACACTGCCATGTGCCTGCTAGACTCTAAACACATTGAACTCAAGAAATCTAAATTCAAGGTCAAAGCTTGTATAATTAACTAAGCCAGATCAATGGACACCACGTGCTAGGACAGCCCTCAGGGGGCTCTGGACCAGCCATATTAATCCAAGATGGGTTCTTTCACCTGGCCATGAATGCAGAATGAGATTAGGAGCAATTTTTTTAACACTTCTTCCTAGGCCTACCAAGGACTATTTAAAACCAGAAGCTCGCTAGTTCACAAGGACTCCAGCTGCCTTGCAATGAAAAGTGGCAAATATTTTGTTGCCTACCGATTTCCGAAAATAAATTGAATACCATGTCAATATCTTCTGCAATGCTAGGCCAGGCTAGCTTGTTCTTAGGGACAAGCGGCCAAAGTCTTGAGACTTACCTGCTACCTGTTTAAAGGCATATTCCTGCAATCATTACTATATAAAAGCAGCCATCCACATGTGGGCAAACATTGTATTCTACTCCAAAATTAGAATTCTGCCTAGTTTCCTTGCCTGAAGGTTTAAAGCTGTTGGTAAAAGCTGTTGTCATTAATAGCCACAGATAGACCTGTAAAATATGGCATGATATATACCAGAGCCTCCTACTACAGTAAAACACCCACACAATTTGCACTTAGTTAAGCATTAGCAAAATTTGAAGACACTTTAAAGCTAGTGCTGTAGTTCTTTCAAAGATTTTAGTCCATGCATTAGAAGACTAATTATCTTTCAGTTAAAACAAGTTTTCTACTACTGAAAGCCTTATCCTTTAGGCTCAGGGAACACCAGACAATGGATACCTGCCGGAGACACTCAGCATGCATTGCCAGTTTCTTAAGTATCTGAGTGTTGGCCAGAGACATGCTCTCCACAGACTAGCCAACCTCCAGGAGAAAGGACAGAGTAATTTGTGGCTCTAAGTCCTCTTCTTCCTATCAAACCCACTAATGACTGTAAGGAGATTAAGGGAGAACAGAAGTGCCCGGAAAATGCAGAAGGATGGGGGGAAGAAGACTTATTTATTGACCCCTCAGAATTACCTTCCAAATTTATTTACTTTTTTTCTAAACATTTTTTGTTAAAAACATAAAACAAACAAACAAACAAGCAAAAAAAAAAAAAAAAAAAAAAAACCTTTCACTAATTTGAAGTGCCACTTCTTCAATTACTGCATTTACTTTTATTGGCCGGTCTATAGTTTTCCATTCGTGCACCAATTCCAAACTGTTCAAATTGCAAAAGTGTTAACAATTATATTTCAAATATCTAACTAGTTCATCCTTTCCTTTTTTCTCTTTCCCCCATTTTGATTTGATGAATATTAATAGGTTAATTTTCTCAGATTAAAAAAAATACATTTTCTGGAATTTTGAAATCACACTGTGGATTTGGCATAGAGTTCTAATACAATAATTAAATATTTATGGCACTTACTTATTGGTTCTCTTTTCTTAAACTTCTATGCTTTGAACTCCCAAGGGGAAGAAGTATTTATTTTCATCTCTGCATTTTATTATAATAGTTCTTCCATCAATGCAATGAGTTTGTTTTTAAAAATGTGTCTTCTACTTAGACTCCCATCCCCTACCTTCTCCATCTACCATATTCTGCTTATTTTTCTAAACCTCCATGGAATGTCAACTCCTCTGATGTGTCCTCATCACTATCTGCCGGGTAGAACCTTAAGTCTCTCCTCTGTGATACTATGTTACTCTCTAAAGGTTTCTATCATGTTCCCTACTGTTTTTGTGAATGCATTCATCTCTCTTCCTAGTCATTTAAAATTAAACTTCATGATAGATGAACTGTGATATTCATACTTCCTTGTGTATTTCCTGACATAACATGATTTGCAATATGTGTTTAATAAACGAATGAAGGCAGTAAGTGTAAATTGTTTTTGCTTTGCAATGTTTATCAAAATTGGAAGTATATCTTTTTTGTGTAATTACTCCTTAAAAATAAATTGTTGAAGCAAAATAATAACTCTGCTTTTAAGGAAAATAAGAAAGTAGTTTATCTTGAACCAAATGTCCATGATGTAGACCTGGGAGCGCAGATTCAACTTACCCTGAAAGAATATTCTGAAGAAAAAGAAGTTGTAGCAATGCTAGTAGAGAGCAAAGGTAATCTTATACCAATACAGCTAGTGAATACATTGATGGGGGGAACTACAGTGACAGATTAAAACGAAGCAGGGAAATTCTGACTATTAAACCGAGATGGCATCTTGCTATATTCTTAGAAGATCAGTCAAATCCAGGGACTGTAGTTGTCAAGCTATGGCTAACCAACGAGGTCAAACTTATATCCCTACTAGTGTTGAGAATGTGAAATAAGATACAAAAAGCTAAGATCAATAATTGGAAGTTGCCCTGTCCTCATAAGACTCCTAGTCTGTTCATGTAGTATTTGCTTAAGAAGTTCTGTAATGTTAGGGGCCAGCCTATAGACAATATAATGTGCTTAATTTCATCATTTTACCCTGAGACTCCATGTCATGTAAGAAATGTTTCTCATATGGGAACAACCCACCTCTGTGCCCATCAGCAGTTACTTAGCATAGTATGTTTGGCAACATGAAATGGAAATACTTAGACAATGTAAAATTGTTCTCTTTTGGGTTCCCATTTTTCATGGACAATGTACCTTGTCAGAAAATGAATGTCTAGACATTAATAACCATTCTTTAACTTGGACTCAACGAGGATCGTTTTGACCCACTTCCCCCTCTGCTTATGATTTTAGATTTCATGGTGTTTGTTTATGGTCTTGAATCATACCAACAGCTACTTAAATTAATGTACTGACATGCTTTACTCATGGTATAAAAGGTATACTCAAACCCTTGGAAGGGGTGGAAGGGTGTAAACTTGCAGCCTGCCCCTTGACCCACAAGCTAGTAAATCCAGACCACCAGCTGGTAAAAAAAAAAAATATTCTGTCTCTTGCTTTAAGGTCAACTCAGTTATTTATTGCAATTTTGCCATAACATTTTAACACAGTTTCTTTGTAAATACTTAATTACAGAATGTTGTTTTCAAATATTTTAATTGGAGGCCTTTACACTGTGAGAGTTCTAGTACTTCAAGTTTCTATGTAAATAATCTGAAGCTCAAGTTAAACAAAAAGAAAATAGCAAGTATACCAATCAGATACCACCAACTAACCTTTAACTAGAGACTTATCACTCTGACCAATAGGCAAATATGTTTTCCCTTAATTTTGCAAACACTTCATAAAAGTTTCTTCTTTTGCCCTCCCAGGGGAGTGCAAAACTGCTTGTAATCTTCTGTTGATTAACTCATGAATTACTAAAAACTCAAATTAAACTTTTTTAAAATTTAATGTGCCTACCTGGGGGTATAGTGTTAGATTATGTGCTTAGCATTGTTTAGTCAATCTCAGTGCTAAAAGAAAATTAAAATATAATGTGCTTAACTTCATCTTTTAAGAGTGTTTTCCTCATTAGCTTGTGAGCAAACTTCATGAGGTCAGGGCTCATGCCAGGCCTGTTCACTATTGAATTTCCAGGATCTGGCATGTAGCAGTTGGCCAATAAATTTTCTTTGAGTAAATTATTATTTCTTAATGATATTGTGACACCTTAGCAAATGTTCACATTAAAAGATTGCATGGAAAAGTGTTATATTAAAAATCAATAGACATTTCTGGAAAAGAAATAATATTGTTTGATGATATGTGAAGATTTAAATTCCTCATTTTAGAAGTCATCAAAAGACTATGATCACAGGAGATGTCCTTCAGCAAAGTAATATTTTTATTTTACTCTAAGTCAAAATATGATGGGAAATCTACCCATAAAACATTTATATAGTGCATATAAATAGGCTTTTAGAAACAGAAACAGCAGCCAACAGGTTCATCCTGTCAACAGCGATTTATTAACATGACAAATAGACAAAATAACATGTAAAATGAGCCATAATCCTGTTTCATTTTCATCTCAATGGTCACTTCAAAGGAAATCATGTCATTGTTGCATTTAAATGTTTCCTTATTGAATACTTATAGTTGTTTTAATAAAGAAGGACCCAGAAAACTGGTCAAGAATTTTGGAAATGACATTGCAGGGAAATGATCTGGAAAAGCACATTTTTGCAAGCATACTGTCATTAACATAGTCCAAACACACTTGTGTCTTTCCACAAAGTCAAAAATTATTGAATAATGATAAATTCACAAGCTACACCACTTTCATCAGTGGAAGTACACTGAATACTTATGGCCTCCTGTCAGTCATAAGCTGGGCAAATACAGGTTCTTTTATTCCAATCTTAATTTCTAATATCTGTAACACTCAAGTCATGCATCTTACTTTGCACAAGTGTGTGTGTGTGTGTGTGTGTGTGTGTGGTGTGTTTCAAAAAGGCTAAGAAAGTGTTAAGGAGCCACAGGGATTCAGGAGGCAGAACTGAGAACAAAGACAGAAAGCAAATAGGAATGCATAGGATCACTATAGGTGGTCAGATGTTACCAATTAGCCTAAGATTCCAGGCACAGAGCTCTCAGCAAACAGAAATCTATTCTAGGCCAAGTTCTGCATGGTTGGCAGTTTCAGAGTATTGGCTCAGAGTGGGCCTTGTGTGACTATCAGGGACTGGAGAAACCATGATCCCAGAACAGAGATGTGGACATTTGTCCCTGAAGTGATATTCCTGTGCAAGGCTCATGAGCAGTGACCAAGTGAAGGGGTCACAGAGCTGCGGTGTCCAGTCTCGGGGTACTCTTCCTTTTGTAGGCCTCAAGTGAGAGGGTTGCTTCATTTGGTGGTATGGTGTATTCAATAAAGTCACACTGGTTTTTCTGATATGAGTTTGATGTGTTCATGCATCTGTGTGTTTCTGATTAATTTGATAAGTTCATAGATGGTCATTTTTATTGGCACAATTAATTTATCTCTTTGTGCCTTATGTTATGGCAGGCAGAAGACGATTGTTCACTTGTACAAAAGAGGTATAAAGTCATTCTACCTCAGCACTGAAGCTCATGATAGACAATAGCTCGTGGCAAACTATGACTTTCTAAAATTGAGAACAATAGGGACAGTCTAAAAACTACTGTTCTATACATCATGAATAACTCTGAGCAGGGCACTGCCTGCTCTCCACACATAAGTTTGAAGGAAAAATTATTCTGAAAACATAGAAATTCCCAGCTTTCCATGAATAGGATAGAAAAGACCTATATATCATTACTAAATAGTGGAGTGGCCTTGATTCAGCAATAAGTTAATGTGTATATAGATATATCTAAACAGTGGTCAATAACCACATCTTGTCATATTGTTATTTTTGGATAACAGTTCCTATCTGTTGATGCTTATTGTCTAGCTTTTCCATTAAAAACTTTAACAGATTTATAATATTTATTTTAAGCACCAGGTACAGTAATACACAACTATAATCCTAGTGACTAGGAATACTGAGGCAGGAGGATTACAAGTTTGAGGCCAGCATCAGCAAGTTAGCTATCCCTTGGGGTATAGCTCAGTGCTAGAGTTACCCTGGGTTAATTTCCGAGGAGCACCTTATTTTGAAGATTTTGTCTGTTAATTAACCTCTGGGATATCTTTGAATCTGCTTCTATTGATCATTTTTTCTTTTGATCACGGGTCACATTTTTATGCCTCTTTGCATGTCTTACATTTCTATATTCTAGATATTGGTATCAAAGAATAGCACAGATGGAAGTAAATGATATTTACCTCCATTAAGGGCATCTTTCCTAAAATCTGTACTTAAACCTGATTTGGGGAGGGTTACCGTTTGGGTAGATTTCAGGGCACCAATGATTTCAAATAATTTGAGGACCTGATTAAGACTTTTCTTCAAGCAGTACTTGGTTGATTTAAGTACCAATAAAAAATCTTAACGTCTCACTGCTTATAGTGCCATTATTCACCTCACCAGAAGGCTTCCTCTGCATTCTAGTGTTACTCCTGGCTTTTATCATTCCATAAATCTCTCTCTTTTTTCTTTTAATCTAGGAAAGACTTGGCAGGTGGACATGCACTCTGCTTCTGGAACCCCTCGAGGCTGTAATCTGTCATGCCAGCCCCTGTGACCCTTAAACGTTTGGCGGTTTCCCCTGACTCTAGAAATCTCACCATCGGTGTGACACTTGTGTCTTCTCCCACTTTCTAGGGATGTAGCAGAAGACGCTTTCTCTCCTAGCGAGAGAGCTCTGAAATTTAGTTTAATATTTTTGTACACTTCACCTCTCTGATGAATGTAAAAAACTATAATTTTTGTATTCCATCCATCTTTTTAGTTGGAAGCAATACTGTCTTGTGATTTTCTACAAAACTGAAGAAGGAAATCTTACTTTAACCGTTCTGAGTCACTATTTTGTCATCTCTAAAAGAAGAAATTATATGTGGATTTAAATATAGCATGTGAAAATTACTTGGCTTGGTGCCTGACATTGGTAGGTGCCTGATAAATATTAATGTCCTTTCTCCATTAAGTTGGATAGGGTGGTATGTCATGTAGAGAAATAAACAGCTGTGTGGGTTTTGTTTGAATAGAATTTGCAAGGGGTTAAGTTTTGAAAACACAGATCATAGGTTAACAAAAAAAGATAAAGAAAAATGGATTTTTTTTCTGCTTCATTTCTTTCTTTTAACCCGTGTTTATAGAATGTTTTCTTAGGACTTGTGCTTATGGCTCTTAAAAGAGACTTCTAACTCAGAAATCTTTTAATTACCAGAAGTGTGTTTTTTAAAACCATATCAGTGTAACTAGTATATTCTATAGAAGCAAACATGTTTATTTCTACTTAGATGTCTGTTTAATCAAGCATGAGAGATGACATGGAAATTGTGAAAACAGCACCAAATCTGACAAAAGAAAAACCTAGTTAACAGTTAACAAATTAAAACAGGAAGAAGGCCTTCTGTAATCAAGGACAGAGGACAATGATTACAGTGTAGATGCTTCAAGGGAAGAGTGAATTTATGAACACCTTGCTATCTACTAGAGAACTATGGGTCAGGGTTGGGATTCATTCAGTGCTCCACACCTAGAAGGATGAACTGGATCCCTTGGGGGGTAGGGCAAGATCAAAAAGGGGAGCTTAGTTGCCTGTGGCAAGAAACCTTGCTGGAGCTTTCTCTTCATGTTTTGCATCTACTTAGACCAAAAGGAATCTACTTGTTAAAACTGTTTCACTCTCACCAGGGAAACCAGATGGGTGACCCCAACAGGAAGATGAAACAAGCCTTTATATATAAAGAGAATTGTTAAATGGAATAATCATATGTTGGAGTATGTCGAATTTTCATATCATCCACTTTCATTGTGAAAACCTGATTAATAAGACACTAAAGCAAGACAGGGAATAAAACACAAAGGTGAAAAGGAAGAAAAGAGTCTCTTGTACATTTATCTGGGTCAGTAACAAGCTAAGACCTCAATGAAATGACATCCGGTGGGAGTGGGGGCAGAGGTGGACTTGTTCACTTGTGATCTTGACCTATCAGCTAGTGCATGAGGTTTCCCAGCAGCTGACAACACTTTTTCATCTCTCCCTGGAGGCAGCAGCTGGTCTCCTGTCATCCCCTCTAATACTTCCTGCTCAATCTGGGAACATTTAATTAAAAAAAAAAAAAAAAAACTCAAACAAACCATGAAGTGTGTGTTCGGGACCAATACTTCACGTTTCCTAGTCGTGATCTTGTCCTGATTTCATGAATGACAGTTGTGCTGTGTCATCCTGTGCCGCAGCCATCTCAGCCCTTCTCTCCTTCCTCTCTTCCTGTACTCTGTGGAAAGAAAGATGCCATCAGCAGTCTATCTCTAAGTAGTGCTCCAAAAACGGGAGTCTCTTGATTGTATGGCTTGCTTTACTGAATACAGCTCCATATTTTATTTTATTTTAAATTGTACTTATTTCATGCTCTTCTATTTGTGTCAGTCACTACTCTAGGAAACACAAATACAGTCTGAGTGTTCAGTTTATGTCACTGACTTGGTTAGCTATTTCAAGACCTTCCCTTGATCGTCTGTTTGAAATCATAGATCCTTGGGCTTACCTGTATCCTAGCACATCCCACACACTGTATTTTAGTTGTGAGAACTGATGGCACAGTAGCAAGTACATGGACTTGGGGATTTATAATACCAGATCAATGTCCAGCTGTTTGACGTTGGGCAAGTAACCCTAAGACTCACTTCTTTCACCTGTAAAATGGGTATAATAACAAGATTTCTGTTCTACCGACTGGCCTTTTGAGGAATAAAGTACCAAGAAGAAGCAGAAGCTAACCTTAGAATTTTTTCTTCTTCCACTCCATTCAGATTTTTTTTCTTATTCAATACCCTTCTAAGACTCCATCTGGAGCCAAATAGAGCATCATAGTTGCACTGATCTCTCAGGATCCATGTGGCTTTTCTCTTGTCTCTCTTATACACATCTTTATTGTGTTCTCCAATTTGTTCTGGTTTGAACATTTGAGAAACCCTGATCTCTGGAATTTAGTCAGGCAGAAGAACCAATCTTGTCATTTGTGAGTGATATCTGAGATGCCCTCTGTTTTATGTCCCTGTTTAAGGCCTTTGGTGGATTCCTGATGGTGACTGTGGTGTTAGAGATCCGGAGGGAGGAGATGGTGGAATTGACTTCCCAATGAATGAAAAAGAATCACTACAGAAGAAATGTGAAATATTCACAAATGCAAAAGTGCCAAACTCCTTGTGCTCATCCTGGTGAGCGATTTCTGAAAAGATTTCCTTGTTTCCAGAGAATAGACAGGAAGAAGTCTCAGCCTCTCTAGTGAAAATTTACCAATTAAATGTCAACCCAAGGTGGTCTTCTCTATTCACTCACTATTTAACTAGCACCTAAAAAGGAAGCAATAGATAATGCATGAGAAAAGAGTCCTCAAAGGAGCCCAAGATCCTGAACAAGCACACATAGGCTTCAGCCCCCACTTATACTCTTACAAGTTTCACGAAGAGGTGGGCCATCCATAGGGAACACTATTGGCAAAGAAACACTAAAAATTCTCTACTACTATCTTAAATTTAGTCTCTTACTCCTATGTCATTCTAGTTCTCTGAGGAGTTACTAATCATCACATGAAGAAATCTTTTGCCTAGTATAGTGTAGACCTCTGATAAGCCAGTGATCTGGTTTCCTCTCCACTGGTCTTGCATCTTACCTCTTCAATAGCAAAGAAGAAGGAGTCTAGAATACACATGCCAATGGGGAAAGAAAGCAGTGCTGGTCTCCTCTCTCTGGTGAGCTGTTCTTGGTTTTCCCTTTCAGGTCTTCCTATGCCAAGCAATGCCCCATGGGCTCTCTCACCTCAATCTCATACTTGGAGTCTACTCTGTAGGTAGGCACTAAAGGAAAGCCAAAAAGACAGAGTAATGACTGTGTTTTCATCCAAGAAGTAGCAGAGTTGGCTGTATTTTATACCAACTTGGAAGGAAAATTGCATCTAAAAAGAGAGATTTGGGTCCTGAACTTTAATCTATTTCTTCCTTGAAAAAACCTTCAATAAATATTGTAGTGCTCTATGTATGTATTTTATCTCTGATGTTTTTTACTTTTCTGTTCTAGGGAAGCATGTAAAGTTTTTTCCTCAATCATTGTCTTTCTATAGCTTCAATTCTGCTGCTTATGACTTCAGCTGTGATTTTTAATTGTTCATATTTCAAGTTTTCTATCATTTTAAAGTTATTTCAACCTACTTATATTTACTTAAGCAATAATTTATGAAATCCTCACTTATTTTAATGTACTAAAGATTGACTCTTAGTTAATTTTAGCCATAAGATCATATAGTTGTAGCAAACAATTACTTCATATTTGGTGATGACAATTAATGTTGCTTAAGAAACTTACAATACAAAATGTTTCTACAAGATAAAAATGCTAACCCAAACTCACATTAAAAAGAATTTTCAGGAAAAAAAAATACAACAATAATATAGGATAGACATTTGTCCAAGAAATAACACAAGAATTTACAAAAGATAAGGAAAAACACAAGTCTCAACATTAAAAGTAACAAGAAATATATTTTTAAAAGGCCCACATTTAGGTACATAATCCTAAGTTTTTTTGAAAGCAGGAATAAAGAGAGTATCCCAAAAGTTATGGAAGCATTTTAGAATAAAGTTGACTATCTACAGAGAACTGAGAAATACAATAACAGTGTGTTTTTCAACAGCAACACTGAATGAAAAAAGAAAATGAGATAGGCCTCACTGAAGAAGTTTTACAATATTAGCAAAATGATACTTACACAAGAATGTGCATAAAATTTCTCGGTAACATCTTCACTAAGCTTCCAACTGCATGGAGATGTTTTCAATGAAGTTGCTAATGAAGATCTGCCTTTCCTGCCAAAAGGTACAGAACAAAATTACTTGCCAGAGGGATTATTGAGGGACTGATGAGTAAGCCAGGGGAGCTATTGCTATACAGATAATAAAAGGATTGTGTCTGAGCCAGCAGGTGAAAAGCCTGGCACTCAAACCCAACAGAGAAAGACTCAGAGTTGCTGTACCAAAAGACCCTTTCTTAGATACTGTAAATTAGAATGCTGGGGGAAAGCAAATCTTCACACAGATTCTAATTAATGTATTGAACTCACCACAAATACATAAGCAAAGTCATCAAAGTCTTAAGCATCCTCACACTCAGGTGGTATATAATCATGTAATAATTAAGATAAAATTGTGACAGAACACTAAAAGAAGACTAAGAAGGCCATACACAGAATTTCCCTTAGAACCCTAAATTATGTTGTAGTTGCCAAATGACATATGCTTAAGAGACTCTACAAAGAATTTACTAATTTATAATCTATAGGCTTGATGAAGCCTGGAACAATATATACTAAAATAATAACAGGATTTACCTTTGGATGATAAAGCTATGCAGTATTTTTATTTTCTTCTTTATGTTTATTTATAAAAAATAACAAATGCTTTTACATTCAGAAAAAAATGTTCTTTCAGGGCTGGGGATGTGGCTCAAGCGGTGGCGCGCTCGCCTGGCATGCGTGCAGCCCGGGTTTGATCCTCAGCACCACATACAAACAAAGATGTTGTGTCCGCCAAGAACTAAAAAAAAAATAAATATTAAAAAATTCTCTCTCTCCCACTCTCTCTTTTAAAAAAATGTTCTTTCAACTGATAAAATAGAAATTAGGACTATTTTCATAATTGTATATTTAGACTGCCATATGAACAAACTGACAGAGGATATACGACAAGTCCAATTTACACCAGAAGAAAGTTCAAAGGACAAGGAACAGCCTTTTGGTGCCTTTTTATTCCCCTCTACAAAGTGACTTAGTCTAAGTATACCTCACAATTTCTCTTCTATTGAGGAAAAAAAAATGCTACAGCAGCACTTTTGTGACCACAACTCTAAAATTGCAGCAAGACTTTCTGATTCACTGGAAAGCACCCAATGTCTGTACCCTGCTGGTATCAGCCACACTGTTCCACTTTTCAGAGTGGGCTATTCAGTTTCACACAAAGCCTAAAGACATGGTTTGAGTTTTCAAAATGGTGTTTGTTGAATTCCCAGGTCTGAAATTAAGATTTGTGAAAGAAAAAAAAATCCACGTATTCTGTTAGGTGGCAGACAGCATTCATCCCCAGCTTCTTCCATCTCTAAACAGAAGTTTTAGTGAGGCAAATTTCTCAACCTTCCATGTTACCAGTTCTGGACTTCTGATTATATCCTGGCCATCTGGAGGTGATGTGCACATTTCCTTAAAAACTATGTCTAACCCCGTCCAACCCTGTCTTTCTTTCTCTCCCCCAAATGTAGACATGATAAAAAATAAACCTACTAAAAAATGTGGCATTTATACACCATGGAGTATTACGCAGCACTAAAAAATGACAAAATCATGGAATTTGCAGGGAAATGGATGGCGCTAGAGCAAATTACGCTAAGTGAAGCTAGCCAATCCCTAAAAAACAAATGCCAAATGTCTTCTTTGATATAATGAGAGCAACTAAGAACAGAGCAGGGAGGAAGAGCAGGAGGAAAAGATTAACATTAAACAGAGACATGAGGTGGGAGGGAAAGGGAGAGAAAAGGGAAATTGCATGGAAATGGAAGGAGACCCTCATTGTTATACAAATTTACATATAAGAGGTTGTGAGGGGAATGGGAAAAAAACAAGGAGAGAAATGAATTACAGTAGATGGGGTAGAGAGAGAAGATGGGAGGGGAGGGGAGGGGGGATAGTAGAGGATAGGAAAGGTAGCAGAATACAACAGTTACTAGTATGGCATTATGTAAAAATGTGGATGTGTAACCGATGTGATTCTGCAATCTGTATTTGGGGTAAAAATGGGAGTTCATAACCCACTTTAATCTAATGTATGAAGTATGATATATCAAGAGCTTTGGAATGTTTTGAACAACCAATAAAAATAAAAATAAAATAAACCTACTGGCCTGGGATGGAAGAGTAACATGAGGAGGCTGATCTTCAGCCCTGAGTTGCTGCCTTATCAGCTCTAGACTATTACTTAAAGAAAAAATACAATTCTTTTTTTTGTTGTTGTTGTTGTTTAAGCTGCTATGATTTCAGTAATCTAATACAGGAGCTTTAAATTGATGGAATAGCAACAGAATTGTCATTTCCTGAGATGGTCAAGTTTAAACACTTTGGCATATTTTAGAACTCACCA
The DNA here is from genome assembly GCF_021218885.2 of Marmota monax. Taxonomy (NCBI): domain Eukaryota; kingdom Metazoa; phylum Chordata; class Mammalia; order Rodentia; family Sciuridae; genus Marmota; species Marmota monax. Next base: position 9,324,190 of record NW_026692116.1, on the reverse strand, counting down.
TGAAACCAGTAGCATTTTATGTTACTCTCTCACCTTCTAGAAAGCTGACACTCATATTTAAAAACTTTAGAAACCTTGTGATTTAAAAATCAAGATGAAGAGCTTGATGAAGATAAAACATTTTATATATGTAAGTCCTCTCTCTTTAAGAAAACCAATGCAGCATATACAAGACATTGTTTCCAAATACAGTCCCAAATTGAGAGAGTGGAGTTTACAGCCTCAACATATAAATTTGGCGAGTACACTATCCAGCCCATAATGCCTAAATTGTTGGAAGCTGGTAAAAGGATTATGTAGCCAAATATTCTCTGAAATTAGACATAACCCATTAGGCAGTACCCTAGAGCACACAAGGTTATTGGAGTTATTGAAGTTTTTCATCTTTTTGTGAGATTCTTCAACAGAAGCTGCAATCAATAGTCAATGCAGTTATTTTCTTGAAGAAGGTTTCTTCATATTTATGCAGTACTTGAGGCACAAAGGAAAACTTAATGAAAATCAATTAATACAGAACAGGGTATTAAAACAATACATAATTGCTAATAAAATGTAGAATATGATAGGGGTCTTTGGCAATTAGAGAATAGCTTTGATGCACACAATTATATTAACTTTTTCTTGAAAATATTATGTGACTTTTTTCTATGTATACTTTTAGAACACAATAATATTATAAAATTGTAATAATGTCCAGTCTCTTCTCAATTATTTTGCATTAATGATGAATAGTTGTAGTGAAATTAAGCCAAATCTCTAATCTTCCCTGAGTCATTTCTAATGGGATGCATTATTTGATTTGAAGGATTAAAAAAGCAGCAGATTTACCTTCCTAATTGTGTTTTTCTGAGACTAATAGTAACATTAATTAGCATTCCATTTGTACTTATAAGGGAAAATGACTCTAGAATTTGAATTTGTCACAGTTAAGCCATAGGCGAATTAAGTAGATTTTTCTGTGTATTACTTTACATGTGAAAAAAAAATTAATTTCCCCTGAGAGGTGAGGGGACACTTCCAGAATACTTTGTATTTGAATAGTTTGAGTAATTTGTTCGTCTTTTCAATCTATTTTATAGCATATAGAAATTTTTTCAAAATTATACGGCTAATTACAGTTCTTAAAACCACCCCATCTAATAACATTTTCTCATAAAAAACCTTTTTACCAGATTTCAATTAGCCCCCAAATCTGCATATTTATATGATGATTGAATCTGAAATGTATCTGAGATACTAACACCTACGTTGATTTTTGTGGACCAGTTGTGGCATTCATGGCACAAATTTGAAACCATACTAGAAGGGTCAGGAGAGACATGACAATGTGTATACTGATGGGTGAACTCTAGAGTGGATTATGAGAAAAATAAATAAATAAAACCAAATAACCACTTCTAAAATTGTCTTCTCTATGATTTTATTCCATTAAATTTTACTGCTATATATTCTTCCTTGGGTGGATATTTATTTCTTCACAAAAAAATGTTCATCACTACTGTTGTTATCTAATATGCCAATGAATCACATTTGATAATTATTGTAGTATGTTTCTGTGTAAAAAAAATACTTTGAGCTGGGAACAGTGATGCACTCCTGTAATCCCAATGACTTGGGAGGCTGAGACAGGAGGATTTAAAGTTGGACACCAGCGTCAGCAACGTAGCCAGGCCCTAAGCATCTTAGTGAGACTCCATTTTAAGATAAAAATTGAAAAGGCCTGGAGATGTAGCTCAGTGGTAAAGTCCCTCTGGATTCAATACTCAGTACAAAAAAAAAAATTACCCCCAAATTTGATGGCTTAAAACAATACAGTCTTAAAATTTTGTGGACTAGGAATATGAGAATGGTTTAGTTGGGAGGTTCTGGCTCAAGATCTGTCTTATTGTTGCTATCAGGAATTGGAAGGAACTGCAGTTATCTGAAGGTTTGGCTGTGGATGAAGGATTTGTTTCCAAGACTCTTTAATCAAATGACTATATGCAGGAGGCCTAGGTTCCTCACTGGCTTTTGGCAGGATGTCAAAAGTCCTGGCCACATGAGTCTCTCCTCACAGTGTGGGAGACAACTTGTTCCAGATCCAGCAACCCAGGAACAAGTGGAGCCACAGCACTTTTTATGACCTAGCTTCCAAGGTCACCATCTCTTCTTCCATTTTCCTGTCATTAGAAGTGAGTCATCAAGACCACCATATGCTTAAGACAAGGGGAAGCAGCCTTCCATTATTGAAAAGAGGAACCTCAAAGAATTTGTGGACTTGTCTAAAACTGACAAACATATGTACTGTTAAGAAACACTCAAGGTTTTTTCAAGAAAGCAGAACAGAGAAGGTTGCTTTCCTGGATGCTCCATGGCATAAAACCAAGAAAGCAGGTAGGCAGCTTCTCAGCAAGGTGGGAGGACTTTACTGGAATTTAATACTGGACATTCAAACCGATCAGGGAGTTAAGAGGTGGGACATAATTAAATAAGAAAGAAATCCCAGTGCTATACCCATTGCTACAGCCAGAGACACTAGTCAGAGCAGTCTCCATGAGCATGATGGAGCAATAAGGGAATTAAAGGAACCTGCATCTGTAGGAGGCCTGAAGCATGTATGGCTATGGAGAGTCTAGAGATCAAAGACACTGCCCAACTAAACTGAAAGGCACACTGCACAATATCCGTGTACAGGAAAGAAGCCCCGTCTCTCTCAATTGCTTGTGGAGGACAGTTTCAGCCACAGGGCTGGCAGTTGAGGGAAATAATTCCTGGCAAACCCAAGTCTGGCCTGAAATATAGGTCTGGCAAACCTACACTGCATGACATAGAAGGTGCCTAAGTGACCTAGGAGAAAATCAAATGTAGAGAAAGGTTTACACAGGGGACTACTGGTGGTGGAAACCTACCCAGCTTTCCCCCTTCTGCTCCAATCTGGCTGCATGCAGGACTGGTAGGGAGAGATGAGCCTGATCAGGAATTCAAAAGGGTGGGTCAGGAGAGATTGAGTTTGGAGACTGAACCCAATGACCAGAAAACATGCAGTCCATAGGTGACATAGTGGACTAAAAATTGGCTCCTCCATCACACCAGGGAAACACGGGAGATCCCTGGGGTACAGTCTTCTAGCATGGACCAGCAATTGCTGGGCCCTGAAGTGTCTGATTTAAAATCTCCAGACCAATTGGCATTCAGCAAAGAGCCTGGAGTCTACCTGAGCCTAAATCCCAACTCCAGGAGTTCTGCCTATGGGATTAAATATCTCACTTCAGTAACTCCACCCTGAGGGTGAAGCAAGCATCATACTTCAACCGACACTGCTGAGAAGGGAAGCTGAGAATATTTTGAACTCCTGTGGAAACTATTATTTTACTTTTCATCAAGATCTTATATTTTTCTGTTTAATTGTGAATTAATTGTTCATGGACATTTATACATATTCATCTTTTTTCCTCATTTCTATTATTTTTAAAACCAGTTATTTTTCATGGATCAGATTTTTGAGGATTAGGGTACTTAATTAGTATATTTTGTATTTTATAATTTTTATCTATTATTTTAAAATTTTTTATTATATATATATATATATATATATATATATATAAATATATAAATTTTTTCCTCACTTATTTGTTTCCCTTGATTCTCTTTCTCTCTTTTCTTCTATAAAGAGCCAATCTCTCTTATCTTTTTCACTCTTCCTTTAAGTTTTTATTTCTTTCTTTTCTCCTCCTCCCTTATAATCATCACATTCTCCATCACTCTGTTCTGTCCCTATTCACCATTGAAATTGTAAACCTTTATGCAAACTTTTAGAGTTTATGAAAATAGAACATTAATAGTCTTGTTGATGCTGATAGCAAATGATTTTTAATGTTACTTTTAATTCTTTAAAAAATGTATTTATAGAATGACACAATATCTTTATTTTATTTATTTATTTTTATATGGTGCTAAGGATCGAACCTAGCGCCTCACATGTGTGAGGCAAGCGCTCTGCCACTGAGCCACACCCCAGCCCTGTTACTTTTAATTTTAAAATGTTATTTCTATATTTTATTTCTCAGTGATAAACTAGATTTGTAGAAAATATTCGTTGATTTCTCATCTTGGAATAAAATATACCAAGCTCTTAAAGAAAATAGATGCAATCCAAGAATACTGTATCCAGCAAAACTAAGCTTCAGATTTGATGATGAAATAAAAATCTTCCTTGATAAATAAAAAGTAAAAGAATTCACAGCTAGAAAGCCTGAATTGCAATACACAGTCAATAAAATATTCCATGAAGAAGAAATGAAAAACGTAAGTGGAAACCAGCAAAGGGTGGAACTAACCTAGATAAATATTCAATGAAAGGAGAAACTAATTCAAATTAAAAACCCAAAAGAAATAATAATGACAGGGAATAAAATCATATCTCAATAATAATATTGAATATAAATGTCCTAATCTCATCAACCAAAAGACATAGACTGGCAGATTGGATTAAAACATGAGATCTGACAATATGATGTCTCCAGGAGACTCACCTCATAGACCAAGAAATTCACAAACTGAAAGTAAAAGGATGGGAAAAAACATCATTCCCAGGGGTCCTGTAAACAAGGAGGATTTTCTATCCTCATAGCAGATAAAGTAGACATCAAGCCAAAGTTAATCAGAATGGAGAGAGAAGGACATTTTATACTGCTTAAGGGAATCACATATCAACAAGACATAACAATCATAAATATTTATGCCCTAAACAATGGAGCATCTATGTACATTAAAAAAAATTCTCAATTTCAAGAATCAAATAGACCAAAACACAATAATAATGGATGACTTTAACACACCTCTCTCACCATTGGAGACATCCTCAAAAAAAAAAAAAAAAAAGAAAGAAAGAAAAACAAAACTAAATAAAGAAGTTATAGAACTAAAAAATACAATTAATAATTTAGGCTTAATGGATATATACAGAATATTTTATCCATCAATGACTGAATAGACTCTCTTCTCAATAGCACATGGGTCTGTTTCTAAAATAGACCGTAACTCAGGCCACAAATCTACTATTAGCAATCACAAAAATGGAGATATTACCTTGCATTCTATCAGATCCTAATGGAATTAAATTAGAAATTAATTAAAACAAAATAAGATAAAAATAGAAGCTACTCTAATACATGGAGACTAATTAATACACTACTAAACCTACAGAATGGGAGAAAATCTTTGCTCCCTGAACCTCAGATAGAACATTAATCTTCAAGATATATAAAGAACTCAAAAAACTTAACACTCCCCAAACCCAAATAACCCAATCAATAAATGGGCAAAGGAACTGAGCAGATACTTCAAGAAGAAGAAGAAATACGAATAGTCAACAAATATATCAAAAAATGCTCAGCATCTCTAGCAATTAGAGAAATGCAAATTAAAAAACTACACTAAGATTTCATCTCACTTCAGTCAGAATGGCAATTATCAAGAATGCAAATAACAATAAATGTTGGTGAGGATGTGAGTAAAAAGGTACACTGGTGGAACTGCAAATTGGTGCAACCACTGTGGGAAGAGTTTGGAGATTCCTCAGAAAATTTGAAATGGAACCACTATTTGACCCATTTATCCCACTCCTTGACATATACCCAAAAGATGTATCATCAGCATACTATAGTGATGTGGCCACATCAATGTTTATAGCCACTCAATTCACACAGCTTAAGCTATGGAACCAAACTAGGTGCCCTTCAACAGATGAATTTTTAAAGAAAATATACACAATAGAATATGACTCAGCCATAAAAAAGAATGAAATTATGGCATTTGTCAATAAATGTATGAAAATGAAGTGAAATAAGCCAATTCAAAAGAATGAAGGCTGAATGTTCTCTCTGATGTGTGGATGCTAACACACAATAAGGTGGGAAGGCAGGGAAGAATAGGAGTTCATTGGATTATACAAAAGGGCATGAAGAGAAGGGAGGGAGAATAGGAAAGACTGTAGAATGAATTGGCCATAACTTTCCTATGTTCATATATGAATACATGACCAGTATAACTCTGCATCATGTATAACTATGAAAAATGGGAAGTTATACTTCATATATATTTTAGATATCAAATACATTCTACTCTCACTAAAAAGAACAAATAAAAAAATTTTAAATAAATAAAAAAAGACTCAGATTCAATAGCAATTGAAATTCAAGGACAAGGTCATTTAGACTTTAGCCATAGGCACATATGATAGAATACGTTAAATAAATAAGCAGAAGACATTTCTGAAATGTTCTTCAAGAAAACCAGATATAGCTGAGGATTTATCTTTGCCTATGTAAAAGAGCAAACATATTTTTTGATTCTAAATCATTGTATACAGACCTTCCATTTATAGTTAACTCATTCACTGCTGCTATGCTACCATTTCATTTAGTTTTCAACTGTAGGTCTCAGGTTGTAACTTGTACAGAATTGTTTACAAAAGCCAAATCCACTAGTTCTGTAAGCAGTATGACAAATTAGTATACAAAACTCATCTAAAACTCCTTATTACCATTGCTTTAGCTCTCCCAGGGAGAGAACCAAAAACAGCAAAAGTAATGTCTTCATTTTATTTATTTATTTATTTTATTATTATTAGTTGTTCAAAACATTACAAAGCTCTTGACATATCATATTTCATACATTTGATTCAAGCGGATTATGAACTCCCATTTTTACCCCATATATATATTGCAGATTCACATTGGTTACACATCCACTTTTTTACATACTGCCATACTAGTGTATGTTGTATTCTGCTGCCTTTCCTATCCTCAACTATCCCCACTCCCCTCCCCACCCCTCCCCTCCCATCTTCTCTCTCTACCCCATCTACTTTAATTCATTTCTCTCTCTTATTTTTCCCCCTTTCCCCTCACTTCCTCTTATATGTAATTTTGTATAACAATGAGGGTCTCCTTCCTTTATTATGCAATTTCCCTTCTCTCTCTCTTTCCCTCTCCCTCTCCCTGTTTAATGGTGATCTTCTTCTCATGCTCTTCCTCCCTATTCTGTTCTTAGTTGCTCTCCTTATATCAAAGATGACATTTGGCATTTGTTTTTTAGGGATTGGATAGCTTCACTTAGCATAATCTGCTCTAGTGCCATCCATTTCCCTGCAAATTCCATGATTTTGTCATTTTTTAGTGCAGAGTAACACTCCATTGTGTATAAATACCACATTTTTTTATCCATTCATCTATTGAAGGGCATCTGGGTTGGTTCCACAGTCTAGCTATTGTGAATTGTGCTGCTATGAACATCGTTGTAGCAGTATCCCTATAGTACGCTCTGTAAAGGTCTTTAGGGAATAGTCCAAGAAGGGGAATAGCTGGGTCAAATGGTGGTTTCACTCCCAGCTTTCCAAGGAATCTCCATACTGCTTTCCAAATTGGCTGCACCAATTTGCAGTCCCACCAGCAATGTACAAGTGTACCCTTTTCCCCACATCCTCACCAGCACTTGTTGTTGTTTGACTTCATAATGGCTGCCAATCTTACTGGAGTGAGATGGTATCTTAGGGTGGTTTTGATTTGCATTTCTCTGACTGCTAGAGATGGTGAGCATTTTTTCATGTACTTGTTGATTGATTGTATGTCCTCCTCTGAGAAGTGTCTGTTCAGGTCCTTGACCCATTTGTTGATCAGGTTATTTGTTACCTTATTGTTTAATTTTTTGAGTTCTTTGTATACTCTGGATATTAGGACTCTATCTGAAGTGTGAGAAGTAAAAATTTGTTCCCAGGATGTAGGCTCCCTATTTACCTCTCTTATTGTTTCTCTTGCTGAGAAAAAACTTTTTAGTTTAAGTAAGTCCCATTTGTTGATTCTTGTTATTAACTCTTGTACTATGGGTGTCCTATTAAGGAATTTGGAGCCCGACCCCACAATATGTAGATCGGAGCCAACTTTTTATTCTATCAGACGCAGAGTCTCTGATTTGATATCCAGCTCCTTGATCCATTTTGAGTTAATTTTTGTGCATGGCTAGAGAAGGGGATTCAGTTTCATTTTGTTGCATATGGATTTCCAGTTTTCCCAGCACCATTTGTTGGAGATGCTATCCTTCCTCCATTGCATGCTTTTAGCCCCTTTATCAAATATAAGATAGTTGTAACTTTGTAGACTAGTCTGTGTCCTCTGTTCTGTACCATTGGTCCACCCGCCTGTTTTGGTACCAGTACCATGCTGTTTTTGTTAATGTCTTCATTTTAAAAGGAGAACTTTGTTCCTCTGTACCAAAACCTAAAACTATTTGAAATGATGTTTGCAATATACTATCATCGTATTACACATTAGTGTTCCTCCAGTTTAGTACAGATTGCATTTTATTTTTCCCACTCTCTCATTGTACATTTTAAATCTCATATATTTTATATTTAGAAAGGAGGGAGGCTAGTGTGGCAGGGACTGCCCCAGGTAACACTGGTTGATCATACTGAAGTGTAGCAGGTGCTAAGGGTCACATCCTGCACAGCTGAAGCAAGGAGTTCTGGTTATTAGGTTCTCTCCCCATATGCTTACCTTACATTTTGGGGATCTCATTTGTTTTTCATCACCATCAATTAGAAGTAATTTTTTTTATGGCAGAACTAATTCACAGTCAAGTCTGATTTTCTCCCAGGAATTATGTGAAAGTTCTTCACAAAGAAGTTTAGAAAACCCTCTACCTCTTTCACATCTCCCCTGCACAAAATCTCAAAGATCAGATATTCTCTTGGGTCAGCTCTGTCCACCCTCTTTCAAACAATGAGACTACACTCTGCTTTCCATTACCCCATCCCTTCAGCATTACCATTTCTTTCCAAGACTCTGATGAAGGAGGAAAATTAAAACTATGTATACCCTCAAAACAAATAAACAATTTGAACATATAATTTCATTACACAGATTTTTTTTACCATTATGCTAAAATTGAAGAATATGTGTGTGTTTGTGTGTGTGTGTGTATGTGTGTGTGTAGAAATATTAAATGTTTTACAATGAATGTCATTCATGAAATTCAAAAGCTCAGGCATGCCATGAGTCTGCAATAACAATGTTTTATTTGGTTCCAAATCATTTGAAAGATTTAAATATTTATATTTAGCACAATGCTAAGTGCTAAAAATAAAGATTTAAAATAAAGATTTAAGGTGTTCCTTAATCTTACCAATTTGCTTTTGCAGTAACTGCAGTTGCTGCATATGCAATGAAAACCTTTTAAACTAAGTGTGGGTGGGCATATTATATTCGGGGAACATAATGTTCCATGTAAACACAATGTTTATAATTGTGAAACATTGTCTTTATTCCATTTAAGTTTCATGACCACAAAAACCTTCTCTTAAATTACTGGGGTTCTTTCCTTATTATCATAACTGAATTATTATTCTTTCCTTATTATCTTTCCTTTTTATCATAAGTGAACTATTATTCATATGTTTAAGGTGAGTATAAGCCAGTGGAACATTAGAAAATGAAACAGGAAGCAAGAACAATTCTTCAGTGTGTAGAGCTGTCCTGTTCATTGCAGAACATATACCGTCCCTAAAGAGCAATAAAGATCTAACCCATGATAGCAACACAGTTTCCATGAACAATTTCAGATTTCCTCTCAAGTGAAACATTCTACTGAAAGTTACTGAACTATGGGGACAGAGCTGTGGTTTGCTCCTCTCAGTAGGCAGGCTGATCTCAAATGCTTACAGTAATTGAACTTAGAATATACAACACAACTTTGGGGCCTGGTCATGATATAGCATTATAGGGAAAAAATTATACTTCTCATCACTTCACTTTCATCTATGAAGGAATTTAAATTGTTTTTCCATTTTGATGTTTCATATCTTTTTCTGCTTTAATGAGTGGTAGGTACAAATTTATTTTTACAGACCATTCTCTGCTGGTAATTCCGTATAAACATCTGATTTAGATGAAGTTCTTCTGTTTTTTTTTTCCTACTTGGCTATCTGAAATAGATTTAAGTATTATATTTTCTTTTTCTTTAATGAGGATCACTCTCAAAATGTTAATTGATAATTTTTTTGACTTTTTTTTATTGGTTGTTCAAAACATTACAAAACTCTTGACATATCATATTTCATAGATTAGATTCAAATGGGTTATGAACTCCCATTTTTACCCCAAATACAGATTGCAGAATCACATCGGTTACACATCCACATTTTTACATAATGCCATATTAGTAACTGTTGTATTTTATTACCTTTCCTATCCTCTACTATCCCCCCTCCCCTCCCCTCCCATCTTCTCTCTGAATTACAGTAGAGAGAAATGAATTACAGTTAATTGATAATTTTGATGATGTTATTTCAGTATCTTGACCCATGCATGTATATCTATCTAATAAAGTGGTTTTCTTATTAAGAACGTTTCACTCTAAAATTTCCAAATAATATAGTAACAATAATTTTCAACCTCTTTGGAATTTAAGCTTCTGCAGAACCCGGAATTAAAAAAGATTCTTCCTTCTCCAACATATTCTTAGGGAGAGGAGTACATTTGGAGGGGTTATTGACAAGTTTACTGATAAGAGGCCATCTAAGGAAATGTTTAATATTGTGGAAGTATTGTAGAAGAAGCAGGCACGGAGCTGCAGGTGATGGTGTAGCCATGGTGCCCAGGGAAATCTAACACAACCTTCCAATCATAATTTCTGTCTCTCCAATAGGTTCAGTCAAATATTAGGTATTTGTGCCTGCACTAGGATGAAGTGGAAATGTTTGATAATTTCTCAAGTCAGAGGCAGCATTTAAAGAGGAAGCATCTCTGTGGATGCTAGATGCAATACAAGTGGAAGATACAGATATTCTGACATTCCAAACAGTAACTCAGAATGTAGGAATGTTAGTTCCTGATAAAGACAAAGTTAGATTTGTAATGAGAATATATTGAGCCTCCATGGAGCATGTGGCCACGTACAAGCTGGATTTCACAATCATTGTATTCTTTTTTTCCTATGCCAACAGGAAAACATGCTTCCAAATCCCCAGAGCCAAGAGTGTAGGAGCAACACCATTTTCCCCTGCTTCATCTTTGTAGAGGTAAGAAAATTCTGGAATTTCACCATTCCAATATGTATTGTTCAATAGAAAAAGTAGTATTATTCAAAATAATAATAGAATAGCGTACCTTCAATATCTACTCCAACTATCCCCCTCTACACATTAAATCTATAGAAACCTATAGTATCATGGGCTTATTTTAATCTGAATTGTTTCTTGGTCACAGTGATTATGAACACAGAGAGTATATTTGCATCATGCAGAAAGGTCTTTTTAGATCCAAAGTTGTATTTTTATTGCCTCATGGATGCATCTCTTTGTATCTACCTCCATTTTTTTAATACCTACCACTCTTTCTACAAGCTCTTCCATATTCCAGTATTTCTTAGCCTATTCTAGAACTATTCTAGAGCTTAGTAGTGTTGACTTGATTTTATTGGTTCATGTAACTGACCCTAAATTAACCAGCAAGCCCTGAAGCTGTGACAAAATGCCTGAGAAAATCAATTTAAGGAGAAGTGATTAAATTTTGGTTCATGGTTACAGGGATTTCGGTCTATGATCAACAGGCTTTATTGTTTCTGGGAATATGGTGAGGCAGAGTATCATGGCATGAGGACATGGTGGAGCAAAGCTAATTACTTCATTATGACTACAAAACAAAGAGAGAGAACTCATTTTTATAACAAAACCCGTAACCCCAAACCCACTGTGGAGTGAAATCATCAAGGGAAAAATCCATTGATGAGGTCAAAGCCTCATGAGCCAATCACCTTCCAAAGGCCCAACCTCTGAATACTGTTGCCTTGGGAACCAAGCCAACACATGTGCTGTCCCGGGACATCTCAGATTCAAACCATAACAGAGTTTTCTTCTTGTTTGATTGCTGCAATAGCTTTCTAGTATTGTTCTACAAAATGATCCAAGGCAATCTTATGAACCGAGAGGCAAGCTTTTCAGGACGGGAGGGAAGAGAGAGTGATACAAATCAAACTTTGACATTATTTAAAATGTGTTTAAATGCTTTAAGACTATAAGAGGTAAAACCCTTTTATTAGATTTTTTAAGTGCAGTAAAAATCTACAAGTTAGATTGAATGAACTATTTTTAGTATTTGTAATAAAGGTCTTTAGCCTAAGTATGAGCAACTTTCATCTAAAAGTAAATAAATTGACAAACAGACTATAGGAAACACTTTCTTTACAATTGAGTTATAAGATAACTATCATTGCTGTTTCTACCAATTTTTCTTTCATGCAGTGGAAAACAAAGGTCATAACAGTGGAAGGAATTTGGAAAGTTAATCTGTATACAAGCAAAACAGGTAGAAGCTACTAGGTAGCTGAATAGAGCTGGCCATAGGGAGAATAGCTATGAGGGATTTGTGCTATTTAAAGTTCTCAAGATTAGATAGAGCAAGAGAACTGGAGCACAGCAGGATAAATTACAACCTCTAATGTCAAATCCCATTGTTCTTTAAACTGAAACAATTCTGGTATTCGGGGAGCCGGTGGATGTTTTTAGAAGGATTATAACAATTGGAAAAAATGCTTTAGGGTGACTTGGGGACATTTGCTAAATTATTTGTGAGTGAATCCAGGAATCTAGATAGTTAAGCAGAGAGAGAAAATAGTTGGGACAGAAATGGGGAAGGATGAATGATGACTAAGTTTGTTAACTATTAGGTGCTATTTTAACTGGTGTTAATGTATGAACGGAGATTATTGTCTATCAATTTATTTTAGGTGATATTAACTTGTGCCTGAACCCAATAAACTAGGGACCGGATTATAAACTTTTGCATTAGCCTTCACCTATCTGTTTAACTTTGCCTAGCTAAGGGAGAAAATAAATAAATAAACATCATGTCTGTTCTCTCCTGTTTCACCACAAAAAAAAATTTTTTATTTGTTTTAATTAGTTATACATGACAGTAGAATGCACTTATATACTTTGATATACATAGATGGGATATAATTCCTCATTTTTCTGAGTATACATATTGTAGAATCATATTGGTCATACAGTCGCATATATACATAAAGTAATAATGTCTGTTTCATTCTACTACCTTGGATGGTCAGAAGTGCGGCCAAACTAGCAGGTTCCCCTGAGGGGTGATGGGAGATTGGAAGAAAGAAAGCATCAATACACACAGATCTTAAAGATAAAGCTGGGGTGGGATGGTGCACTGCTCTCTGATGGAGAAACAGGTCTAAAGAATTATACTAGCAATCTTTATTATATATGTCTCTAAACCAGATTAAAGACTATGCAAGCATTATTCTTTGTATTCATGAAAGTTACAGAGTTAGCAACAGTATGCAATTATTTTCTCAGTTACATTCTACAGTTGCAATGTCCAATGTTAGGAGAATTGTGCAGCTCTCAAGAAAGTACATTGTTTAAAATTACTAATTTACGGGCAGATTCAGAACAGGTGAAACATTGTGGTTATCTTAGCAAGGAAGTTCCTTTATTCCCAGGAGCTGCTGTTATAAGGTCAAGACTGATAAGACTCTAGTATGGAGGACATCTCCATAGCAACCAGGCATCCTATGCCTTTGCACAGAAACTTTCCCAGTCACCAAGTATGCCACAGCCACAAAGTCATCAAGGATCCCAGTCTCAGACACTGGTCTCCCAATCACTGTCACTGCACTTCACAACCCACCCCATCCAATTCATACCCAGCATGGGCTCCCTACCCAATGAACATAGAAGCCAATAGTGAGGCACCAGAATTTTACAAAAAAGAAAGCTTTATTTTTGAGGCCAAGTGTGAAGGAGGCCAGGAAGGGAGAGGGAGAAGCTGCTTGTTGCTTAGATGGTCAGAAGTGGTATCAATCATAATTTTAGGGTTCTTTGGCACAGATTGTCATCTTGGATTACAAGTTCACTTTTTTGGGGGAGGTGTTATCATGTTTCACACTGGAGATTTTGAGCTTGTGGCAGCCACAAAAGTAACTGACTGGAGAAGCTGGCTTCTGCAAGTGCCCATTCTTGAAAAGCTGGCTTCAAATCTTCCTTAAGTGGATTCTGAAGGATCTTCCTAAAAAAAAAAAAAAACAACTTAGGCACTTTGTTTTTAAGGAATTGTATACAGATGTGTGGAAACCTTAACTGATTTTATTTGATAAGATAACTAAGACTGTAAGATGACACTGACCTGGTGTCCTGCACCTTTATGTTTATGTAGCTCCAGGGTTTCAACAGCCCCATGCAGTTTTACCTGCTTGCTGCCCTTTGCTGCAGCTTCCCTCTCTCAAAACAACAAGATAAAAACCAGCAACCGGATTCAGCCTCAGCACCACCCCTCTATTCTTAGTACTGTTTCTTTTTCTTTAAAAACAAAATAGAACTGGGGTGTAGCTCAGTGGTAGAGCAGTTGCCTAGCATGCACAAGGCCCTGGGCTCAATCCCCAGTATGCAAAATAAATTTAAAACAGAAAACAAAAAGAAAATGACTTTCAGTGTTTTTTCCCCCGTGATTTTAAAATAAGAAATCTTTTAAAGCTTAAAAATAGATATAATCATAATGTTTTAAAATTTTCATCGATTTGTTTCTATTTATTGAATGTTTTCTGTGTAGCAGGGATTATTTTGGCACTGGGAAGGCAGTGATGATGAAAATAGATAATCACTCTTTTCCTCATTGATGTTATATTCCAGCAAATATAGAAAGCAGTGAACAAATAATTGAGTCAACTATTTAGGGCATCAATTGTGATTGGTGTTATGGAGAAAAAGAAAGCAGAGAATGAAGACAGTGTCTGTTAGTAGCAAGTAGAATAATTTTCTTTATAATATTGCCACTCATAGGTAGTGTCTATTAATACTGCGGCATACAAATCACTATAATTGTTCTGTTTTAAATTCATTTTTTATTGTTAATCAATACATTGACATAGTTTGAAAGGTCAAAAAGTCTTAGAAAATCACAAATAATTGCAGTCTACTAATTGTGTGTTTTCCTCCTATCAAGTAACTTTTTAACCTCTTTCTTCACATAACATGTATATAATGCTGTGCTATGATGTATACATTTTAGATACCATCTATGGACCCCTTTGTAAGAGAATGAAGACTTTAGCTTTTATAATCCCTACTCCTTTTCCCTCCTCGTCCTTTTCCGACAATGGATGTATCATGACTCTTGACAAAATCTATACACAATGTTTTTGTTATTATTATGACCATGTAACTTCTATTCAGATATGGTACTCTAAGGGTGCATTTCCTTTCTTTTACAACTGTTTGGTTTTCTTGGAGTTAATGGTGGTTTCATTATCTTATTTACTTAGTTGTAAAATATATTTGACTAACTGGACACATAACTCTGTAGCTCTGTTAAAAATATCTTACTATAAGCCAGGCATGATGACATATGCCTGTAATTCCAGTGGCTAGGGAGCCTGAGGAAGGGGGATCATGAGTTCAAAGCCAGCCTCAGCAATTTAGGGAGACCCTGTCTCAAAATAAAAAATGAAAGGGCTAGGGATGTGGCTCATGGTTAAGCACCCCTGGGTTCAATCCCTGCTTTAAAAAAATCTTATTACATTTTTCTATGTGATCAAATGTATAAAACATCTATTAGGTTTTTTTGGTGTGTGTGTGTGTGTGTGTGTGTGTTTCTTTTCCTACTGAAACCTCCCAGGTGTATCTACTCTCTTGTTACATAATGTTCTCTTCACTCTGTAGGTCTGGTCTACAGCATGGGTATAGGGACTTTGTCCTGTGTTATATCACTTGTTCCCTTGATCTCAGGTGTCCTGTTCTTGGTTTATTCTCCCATATTCAAAGATAAAATCTTCCAGTAGATTCTGAAATATATATGGATTCATTTTCTATTGTTTCTGTTATAAATTATTCAGTTTCTGTTGCTTAAAACAACACAACCTTATTATCTGGCAGTTCTGTAGATCTGTAGTCTGACTCAGATCACATCAGGCTAAAATCAAGGTGTGAGCAGGCTGCCTTTCTTTCTCCAGGGGAGAATCCCTTTCCTGTCTGCTCCAGTTTCTAGGGACTGCTCATTGTTTGCCAGGTACCCCCTCCTCCCTCTGCAAAGCCCACAGTGACGGGTGCAGCTCTCACCCAGCATCATCATTCTGATCTCCTCTTCAGACTCCACTTTTAAGGATCCTTGTTACTACATTGGTCCCACCAGAATAACCAAGGACAATCTCCCTATTGAAGGGTCAGTTTGATAGTAGACTTCACTCCATCTGCAACCTTAATTTCCCTTTGTCATTTATACTAATACATTCACAGATTCAAGGGATTAGGACATGGATAATATGTGGGAGGCATATTATTCTTTAAACTATGGGACTCTTGGAAAATCTAAAAGTTTTCCTATTCTGTGAGCATCGAATTAATAGATTGGCCGGATATGGAATTCTCTATTAAAAACAATTACATTCACAAAGTATAACTTCATTTTCTTGTAGCCAGCAACTTGCCCTTCTGAATCTCAAGAAGTTTTAAGAAACTCTTTACCACTGATATTGCAAAATTTGACAATCATGTATCTTGTTTGAATATTTTCTCTAAATTTTGGGACACTTAGGCAAGATTTTTCTTTCTACACTGGAGACCATTTATTTTGGTACTGAGTGTTTTATTCCCCAATTTTTCACAATTATTGATTTCTTCCTCATCTTTCTCTTTTCTCTGTCTGGAACTCTTACGGTTTAGATGTTAGACTCCCTGAATATCACACATATTAGAGATAGACATAGCTCTCTCTCACTCTTTCTGTTTCTCTCTGTCTCTGTCTCTGCCTCTCTTTCTCTCTCATATATACACACACACACACACACACACACAGGGAGAAATTATAAATATATAAATGTGTGTGTGTGTGTGCGTGTGTGTATGGGTCCAAATGCCACACACAAACACACACAGACATGCTCAACATTTTTGTTGTTTTTTGTTCACTCTTATTTACTGGAAGATTTTCTGAAATTTATCCTTCAACATTCTCACTTAATTTTTAAAAATAAATCAGCTATGAAATTTTAACTTCTAAGAAGTGAATTCTGTCTCAATCCCTGATCATCCTGCTTTTCCGCTTAATTAATGGATACGATATTTTTAAAAGAAGGTTTTATTTGAAATTTTCTTCTGCTCCCTTTACTGTCTCCCCTTTTACCAATTTATTTCTTATTGTTATTTTATTTTTTATTATTTATTAATATTCAAATATTCATTTGTTATAGTTTAGATATGATGTGTACCCTGAAAACTCATGTGTGAAACAATGTTAAAATTTTCAGAAGTAAAATAATTAGGTAATGAGAGCTTTAATCTAATCAGTGGTTAAACCAGTGACATGGATTAATTGGGAGGTAACTGTATGCATGTAGGGTGTGGCTGGAAAAATTAGGTCACTTGCAGGGAGTGGGGTTCCTTTAGGTTTATATTTTGTCCCTTGAGAGCAGAGCCCTCTCTGCTTTCTGGTTGACATGCCCTGAGCTGCTTATTTCTACCATGCCCTGTCACCATGATGTTCGCCTCCTTTGGATTGAGAGCAGTGGAGATGGCTGGTCTATGGACTGAAACCTCTGAAACTGCGAGCCCTAAATAAACTTTCTCTCCAATAAGTTCTTATCAGGTCTTTTGTTCCCAATGATGAAAAACTGATTAAAACACCATCCTGTTAAGAATAAGACACAAAAAATGAAAATTTGGGTGCAAGTTTATGATCTATCTGTTGACAATTGTGTTAGACCACAAGTTGGAAAATAACATTTGGTGATAATGAAAGGATAAAAGAAATTGAAATTAAAATGTAAAGGACCAAGTTTTGTAAAGTTTCTAAGCTGCACTCAGAACCTGAAATTCCTGTGGCAGTTAAGATAATTCCCGGAACTGCCCATTAGATGTGTGTCGAAATCCCGCCCCCACCCCCCCCCACCCCGCTTGACCACCTAGTTGCTTAATGACCCGGACCCGTGCAGCTCAGCATGTACGCACCCCGGGGCCTAAACCAATCAATTTGAATGTATACCCCGCCTTAGGACTGACCTATCACCCCTGCCCGACCTGTTCCCTCCAATGAATGTACTAATCATGTTTGAGAGTTGTTGTTTAATTTTCCCGTGGTGTATGATGATTTGTTAAAGGGGACTATGACGTGTGTAAAGTCCCTGCCCTCTCTAAAAAATGTATATAAACCCTACACAAGTTGTTCTTGGGGCTCTTGGCCACTCTCCCTTCTTGAGTGAGCACAGAGCCCCAGCGCGCTGGATCTTCAATAAATCCCCTTTTGCTGTTGCATGAGTCCGTCTCTTGGTGGTCTCTTCCTCCGTCGTTCGACAGTCCCTTACAATAATTGATTATAAATAGCTTTATGACTAACAAATCCATAGTCACTAATACTCATTGGAGCATAGGATTTACAACCACCAGAAGTCGCTTTTCTTTTATCTCTTGTCTTTTATTCCATTTCATCACTATATTGTAGACTTTCTTGACATTATTCAAAGTACCTATCACAAACACTTTAGAAAATAATTTCTGTACCTTTGAGACAAAAAATATGAAAGAATAGTTCAAGAGCTACTAATTATATGGATTCTCTTGTACTCTATTTTGATATCAATTTTATTTAGTTATATGGATTTCTTTTATTCTGTTTTGATGTCACTTTTATTCTACTTCATGACTTAGCCAACAACTGCTTTTAGATATTTAGAAGGAGAAATTGCCTTAAGAATAAAGAAATCAATAAGCACAATATGCCTTTTACCTTCTCTGTTTTGACATTTGCAACCAAAGTATTCTACTTTTTATTTCTCTAATTAAACAGAAAAAAATATTAATATCTCAAAGCTTATGAAATTTTTATTTTTATAAATTTTCTTTCATATTTGATTGCCTTATTTTAGTAGTCACACTCCAGTATTCATTATGGTCATTAGCAAGTAATGGTAGTTAAGATTGTAAAAATATTCATACTTAAATATATATTATATTAAACAAGACAGAAAAAGAAACAACTCCTTTGATTTCTCTTGGTCCATTTGTAAGTATTACTGAAACCCTATTCAAACCTAAAACAATGATAAATTTTGAGAACCTCAAAACAAATAGAAGTCCTATCCTTCTTAAATTGAGATTGTCTCATAAGCAGGTTGTTATAACTCTGTTACAACATTTTATGATGCTTACATAAACATGGAAATTGGAAGAAAGCTTACTGTATGAAAGTAGACTATGTAGGTTTTATGAAGAAGGTTTTCTTTAAAGGCTACAAAGAATGTATTTTGGAGAGAGGGAAGAAAGATCATTCTAGTTTGTTTTAGCAGCAGAAAAAGAGAACAGAGGAAAGAATGTTTATCTAGTGTGGAAATAAAACAGGAAAGAGAATAATCAGGTAGTTTATTAAATGTTTCTGTTGGGAGAAGTGGATCTTAAAGTTTCATAGGTTATGCAACTTCAGTGTGAATGAATCATCATTTCCTCTCTGAAAGGCAATAGGAACCATTGTATATACTCTTTTTAATGAAAATAACTTTATTGGCAAGGTATTTTTTAAAAGTTAAACTGGTGATTAGTATTCCAGAAAAAAATTACACACACACACACACACACACACACACACGGGGTGGGGGAGAGAGAGAGAGAGAGAGAGAGAGAGAAGGCTGGAGATACGGTAACCACATAGAAAGATAAATTATTAAAGAAGTTTCGTATTCATAAAATTCTGACTATCAAGTGATATGGTATGTAAAGAGAACATAATGTATCAAGGTGTTGTTTCCAAGGAAATATCAATACTCAATCAGTGACTAAGTAGGAAAAAAAAAGGATAGAGAAATTAAAGATAAAAATTTCAAGCCTACAGAATTAACTTTAAATAATGGTAAGGAATATTTTGAGCATTTGATAGTATTCCAATATCGAAAATGTTAGGTAGTATTTTAGCTAATATTGAAAATATTTTTAGTACAGTCACTGAATGTTTCTTGCTTACATTTTTAAAAATTTTGTTTTCAATTTAGCATGTTATCACTCTATTTTCTTCATTTTTATGAAGCTTCTGGTTCGTCTCAAAAATGCATCATATTTTGTGTTAACAACTCTTTAACTACTTAATGCTTTATATGTGTGAAACCAGATTTGAAAATCAGGATTGGGTCCAGTTCACCTGGTGTTGAAGACTGAACACCCAAGAAATGCCCAAACAAGAGCAAAATGTTTTATTTAATGAATAGAACAGAGACAGAGGGAGAAAGAAAGAGACTTCTCCAGAGAGGAGGGAGTCCAGAGCTGGTGTCCCAGGGAGTGGGGTGTTTTGCCCCTCTTATAAATTTTAGGTTTTCTTTCTTCTCTTGTCCCCTCCTCTAATTCTGCCTGCATAACCAAAAAGCCAGGAAGAAGCCATCCAGGGGGTGCCTCTCACTATTTTCTAAATCTACCCAGGATTTGGCAGGAAGGGAGCCACCCAGGGGTTACTCATTAACAACTCCTTGTTGGGAGAAAAAATTTCCTGGAGTCAGGTGATCTTGACAATAGAGAGGAGGAAAGGGAAGTGCTCAGGAGGTATTAGCATTTTATTTCCTTTTGAATCAGCACCATTTTCCTGATCACTTATGTACACTGACTGTCCTTTTGCCCCATTTCTTGTGCTTATGAATACAATGCCTACATAATTTTTGTTCTGTTATGGACAGAATAAAATTTTATCATGTTGCTGTGATGTTAATAATATAGCATACTTGTGGTGAGCCGCTTCTGCCGTTTCTGCAGATTATGGTCGCCATTACAAGATGGCGCTGGCTCCGCTGTGGTCTGTGACAAACAATTTCTTATCTGGGAAAGTTGGCACATGATTTTTCACCACCCTGTGAGAAAGTTCCACGCGGCAGCTTTGCATTGGGGCTTGAGATGCTTTATTAAGGCTGGGAGGGGCATCCGAGGGGAAGAAGAAGAAATATCCAGGGACCTGAATAAAACTGTTGAGAGAAGATTCTCGAGTTGCGTCTTCCTTGCGGGCAAGGGGGTCGCAACACATACTCTCATGTGAGGCATCCTCAAATCAAGAAATGTATACTTAATTACATATGTGTTTTAAAATTAATAATTAAAAACTCATCTTTTATATTATGTTCAATATGGGTTCCTCACAGACAAATGGAGAGCTTAAGCCTCACACCTTGGTTCTTGTGTCCCAATGAAAGAACATTTAATCGGACATGAAAAGCCATGCAAGAGAATTTCATTACAAGTGAAAGTAAGGCAGAAGCAAGGAGCACTGTCAAATGAGGAGAGTGGTTTATCTATAAGCAGAAAATGACAATGGAAAAGTAATGCTATATCAAAATTTATTGCTGTATGATGTTTCCCAGGAGAACTGGAGTCCACCTTCTTCAGTCTTTACCAATCAGATGGTTCACTTCTCATTTAACTTTGGGAGGGAGTTTTTTGACCCTAGTTGGTCTTTTCTGAACTGTCATGGTATTCCTCCTATTCAGAGGGGGTTCATTGGGTCAATTCTGTGTTAATGAGGTACTGGAGTCAGTGACAAGGCAAATTCATCTTAGTGTACCTGCACTACTAAAGAAATTTCCTTTCTAATAACATTGAGAAACTTACTGAAAGCTTGATCCTTATCTGTAATGACAATCTAATAGCAAGGACACTATTTTGAGAAAAAGGAAACAGAAGTGTTATTGCTTTGCTAGCAAAGGAGAAACACAGATCTCCTGTCTCAGAGGCTGTGATTCTGACCCTGAGGAGGAACAGAAGGTTTTTAAAACAGGTGATCCAAAAAGAATCCTGTTTCCTGAGATTAAGAAGGAGAGATTAGGGAGGCAAGATCAGAGATGGAAGGATTAGGGAAAAGAGAAAGAGCACGTGCATTTTAGAGCAGTGATGGCTATGGTTAAAACATGAATTGAACCAATATTACACATCCCCATTGTCAATTTATACATTTCATTCCTATGTAAAAATGGGTAATGGCATAGCCAAGCTGCTTTGTGCCAAGAGGGGGCAAATAGGGTGAAGTGACCCATCCCAAAGTCCTTGTTCTCTTAACAGATGGGGCATGGACAGTTAAGGTGTTTGGCATCGAGGCAGTTCAGAGGTCCCTGGTGGCAGTTGGCAGTTGACTAAACAAGGAATATAGAGGATTATGCTAGGACAACAATAAATAAGACAATAAAACATTACGTTTTTGTAGACAATTAGCACAAAAGCAATCCGTATTTTAGCCAATCTTTGAAAACCATGAAGACAGTAACTCCTTAAAACTCAGGGTGGACCCAATGTTACCGCTATTGACCAGTGACGAGTACTTGCTTCCCCAATGTTGAAGAATAACACCAGAGAGCACGCCGAGGCAAGGTCAGAGTAGAAATTAGAAGTTTATTAAAGGACAGCAGAAAAGACTTCTCCCGGAGGAAGAAGGGGACCCAAGAGGTGGAATCCGTGGAAGTGAGGTTGTCTCTCCATTTTATAGTTTCTTTCAGTGATGGAATGTAGGTGGGAAGGCCCAAGGGGTGGGACACAGGTGGGCCAAAGAAGTAGTCTGAGCAGGAAGGACTTCATTAACACTTCTTTGGGATGGACTTTGGCCTAGGGCCTTTTCAGGACTTCATTAACATTCCATGAGTTGTCCTGTGTTTCCTGGAATCATTCTCAGCATGGCCTCCATTTTAGATTTCACTTGGTATTAGACCTGATTTACCTAACTACACTGACTACCTAACTTTAAATCTGGCTTCACCAACATACCATTGATTTGTGGGTGGAAGCTATTTAAGGCTTTAGAAATAAAGCAGAGTTCTTAGAAACATACAAAACATTTAATTTTTATTAATGGCACTTGTGTCACCTGATTTTTGTGTGCCACATTGCTTCTTTTAGACCAATCTAAGAGATAAATATTGGGGCTAGATAGTCATATCAGTGAAAAACAGATCAAGTTTATCTATGTAACAGATAATGAAGATTTGTACACCTATAAAATCAGTCTCAAATTGACTCAGGGCAAGCTTGTGACTCTAGAATTCTTTATGATAGTTATTATTAGGCACTTCCACTACAGGAACCCTTCCTTTATAGCCTTTATCTTTACTTACTTTTGGTAGTACTGATACAAGTATATATACTTTAAAGAACCAGTGTCTTTCCTTTAAAATGTCCATGTATAATTGCTTTGGCTATACTCTCCTGCCAGGTGTTTAAGATCAAGTTGGTCAAATTAACCTTGTTCTTATCAATGCTTAGAGTCAGCTGAGATTCCTCAGGAATCACTCTTGGGAACAGCTGAAAAGGCTCTTGGTTCTTCTAGCCTTCCTCTAAAAATTGTGCCATCTGTCAGGATAGGTCAGGTATTGCTGACCATATGTGGCTTCCTTTGGAAGCATCAGGGACATTAACCTCTCCAATGACCCTCCTCTTTGTATAATGTGCACTGATTGGCTTTCTGTGCAAAGGTCCTCTAAAATCTGTTATCCTGATTGGGAGGTCAGGTGACTCACCATAGAAGGGTGCTGGCTAACCTTGGAGGACAAGGGTTTAAATATTGACTGCTTTTTTCTTGGCACTTTTACTTTCTTGACTTTAAAACCATTTTTTTTTTCTTGGTTTTAAATATCCAAGAGGCCAGTTTCACCAGTTTTAAAGTGGGAGTGACAGGTTATAACTTTAATAATTTTCTAGCTACCCCTTTCATTTAATTGGGATTTGGTACTAGATGTCAACATTATATCCTATCTGTCCTGTAGGTAAGGAATTAAATTAACTCAGGTCATTCCATTAGAAGTAGAACTTCTGCAAAAAACTAACAGGCAACAGTTATAAAGTTTTAAAAGGAAAACACAAAATTAATGCTAACATATTTTTGTTATCTATTTGACCTCTATAAAGACCTGTATATTTATCAACTCAAGTACATACAAGTTTTACTTTCTTTTACAGGCCTAATTTTTTTTTTTTTTTTTTACAATTTGCCTAAATCTTTACCTAAGTTTTGTATTATGTCTCCTGTTTTTTTGTTTGTTTGTTTGTTTGTTTGTTTTCTGAGATCATAGTAATCTTTATAACAACAAAAATTATAATTATGTTTGGATGTAAGGTGTCCCGCAGAAGCTCATGTGTGAGACAATGCAAGAAGGTTCAAAGGAGAAATGATCAGGTTGTGAGAGTCTTAACCTAATCAGTGACTCAATCCCTGATGGGATTAACTGAGTGAGAACTGAAGGCAGGTGGGGTGCTGCTGGAGGAAATGGTTAATTGGGGGCGTGACTGTGGAGTAGATATTTTGCATCTGGAGAGCGAAGTCTTTCTCTCTTTGCTTCCTGATCACCATGATCTGAGCTGTATTCCTCTGTCACCCACATTCTGCCATGATGTTAAGCCTCACCTCTCACCTCGAGTTCCTGGAAATGGAACCAGCCTTCTATGGACAAGGAGCTCTGAAACTGTGAGCCTCAAATAAACCTTTCCTCCTCTATAGTTGTTCTCGTCAGATCCTTTAGTCATAGCAGCAAAAAAGCTGACTAAACAAATTATCTTTTGAACACAACTTTAAGCTTAATTCTAGCCTACTTTGGAGCCACCCTAGCATGGAAAAGGAAGAGAGGCTGAACCATAATCCACGTGAGGCTGGTCTCTTGACAAAACTTAAAGTGTTTTATTTCTGAAGCTGATCTTTGCGATTTTTCAGAAGTATTCTACAGAGTTTTCATGTATTGTTTCCTGAGTCTGAATATCAGTTAACACAAAATAACATTACATTTGAAACAGAGTAAAACCGAAAGGCTAAGATAGTTCTTAACTTGATTTTTGTGGAAAGTGGCAACATATTTTTATATTCCACATTGTCAACTTTGAACAATCAGGCTCTCTTTATTGACTTCCAAAAAACATTTAAATTCCCATTGAGTGTAAACAGGAACACAAAATTGTATATATGACTTATTGACAACAGGTTACCTTTATCTAGTTACAAAAAAATGAAATGACGTAAATAAACACCAACCAATTTTTTTATTTCTATATAAATCGAAGGAGACTATTGTTACAGATAATTTTACTTTGGAGAACAACAACTTAGTGAAGTGCTCTCCTCAAGTTTTACATTTTAAAAGGCTTGTATATTTGAAGACATAAATACATCTAATATAGAAAGAAACCAGTAATGTGTAGTGTCATCGTTATATAGATGTCCTTAATAACAATAATCACAGGTCTGTGTGGGTTATAAATACTAGTAAATATCAAAGGATAGTTTTATTTGTCTTATACAAAAAGGAAACAGTGTTAATGATCAGAAAATGACTTATTCAAAGCAAACAAATATAAGGCAGGTTTTAAAATGACAGTATAGCCTTCTATGTCAAATACAATATATAACAGAGAAAACTTATTGGTTGCCTGGCTTGTCAAAACACATAAGCTTTCATTTTACAAACTTTTAGATAAAATGTAGAGAAGGCCAAGACAAACATTGTTCTCAAATCAATGAGTATTTATTTTGGATGTCACATATATTTTGGGTATCAACTATATTGTTATAACCTAAAATATCTTGTTTATTTAACCAGCTATGATGAAATCATTTAAAAGACTTTAAAACTACAAACCCTAACTTAGTTTTCTTAAGTGATAAAACCTAACAGATATAAGAAAATTATCTTGATAGAGAAGATTAGATCAATGTTTCAGACTTTGCTTCATATCAGTACATTACAATCTGAATAACTTTGTGCTAAATATAGCCAATTTAATAGCAAACACAATGTTTTTAGGATTTATCTTCCATAGACCTTCTGCAACTTACTTAGATGTTCTACAACTTGTTTACATTCTTATTTTTGTTCTCTCTTTTATCTTGTACTTTTACAAGAATACTACTTTACCATACAAAATACTTTCTTATTCAGAAACATTTCTTTTACCTTCCAGTTTTCCATACTAAAATACTTTTCCATGCCTATAAGTTTCTTATATCTCTTTTCTATTTTCAGTCCCTTTCTTAAATTCATGTTCTGAAACAATCCTTATGAATGTTATATGTGCATTTAATTTACACAAAATTTCATCTAACTTAGGGGATCGGACAATCTTGCATACATAAAAAAATGTGCCTTAACCTTTTTATTCCTCCCAGGTTACACTCAAGGGGTGGAAGCACAGGATATATTTTAGCCTAACCCATCTCCCTTATCATTATCACAATGCCATCAACATTAAGTGAGTTCCCCGCTGTCAATTATACCCAGAGATTCCTTTTGAGCATTTTTCTTACACTTAGGCATATTGATATTCAATGAAGGCAGAACTTTCCATCCTTTTCTTTAGGCTTCCTTGAAGATCCCCTTGCAGAGGCTGTCAACAAAATACAGGTTGGCTTTAGTTTCTGGGGGTTTTTTTTGTTTTGTTTTTTTGTTTGTTTGTTTTTCCTTTTCTGGATGCAGTTGTTTATCCTGCCAATATCTCCATAAATTTAGTTTGATGATATCCTTTCATAGCAAGAATTGCTATGCCCCAGTGATGGATATCCCCGGATCAAATGGTAAACTACTCCTGTCCCTAGGTCAAAAACTAACAGTGCTGAAACCCACATCCTTTGTGGCCATCAGCCTCCACCTACCATGAGCAAAAGGGTGTAGACAGATGATAGAGCAGAGGCCAGATCCACTTTGCTCATTTTTCTACAGCCCAGGAAGCTTTCCTGTGATTTTTTTTTTTTTCTTGTTTTCCCCTATCCCATAGCAGGATAATCAGCAGCTGCCTCTGGTCAGGCAGAGAAACAGTGCTGGGACTGCCAGCACTGGGTTTAAGGAATTTAAATCCTTTAAATCCTGCAAAGACAGACCAGATATTCCCATGAAGAGAAACTAGATGTATGGAATCAAGTGTCTTAGCATGCACACTGGGGGACTTGCCAGATGGCCAAGGTTGTTGTGATTTACTGTATTCACTTCCCTCCCTTCCTTCCTTCCTTCCTTCCTTCCTTCCTTCCTTCCTTCCCTTCTTTCTTTCTTCTTTTTCTTTCTTTCTTTATTTCCCAAAGTGGATGAAGAAGGAGCAACCTGTACCATTCAGTGAAAGAAACAGAGTTACTAAAGCAAAAGGAGTTTGGGCAGTTACTGGGACAGTCCCTCAGTTCTTCCCTTTACTCCCAGGAATAGCTCCTTTGGTTTGACCTTAAGCAGACTCACCTGTCTCCTAACTCTCCAGCAGTTGGCTCTCACTCAACAGGCTCACCAGCCACCTAGCCTCAGCATGGAAATGGGATTTCTTGAAGGGCTAGGCCTTCCCAAGAAGGATGGAGTGGGGACTGCTCTGAGGTCCTATCTGGGTTGCCAGTTTGTTACTGAATGCTAACTCAGTCATTGTCCCCTATGCCAATCCAACAATAAGGACATGATTTTGAGAAAAAAGAAACAGAAGATTTATTTCTTTGCTAGCAAAGAGAAACACAGGGTATCCTTTCCCAGAGGTTGTGATTCTGTCCACAAGGGGGAGCAGAGGGTTTTTAAAGAGGTGATTCAGGAAGAATTCTGTTTCCCGAGTTTTGGGAGGAGCTGTTAGGGCAGCAAGAACAGGGAGGAAAAGACTAGGGAAGAAAGAAAAAGCATGTCTATTTTAGAGCCTATATTTAAAGCATCAAGTGGACCACTGTTACACTATGGCCATAAATTCTAATTACAATGATCCCAGTTGACCCCATTAGGAGTTAGCTCTATTGGTCTTTTCTTTTTGATATATTCCTTTTTTCCATTTTTTTTTTAGTACTAAGGAATGAACCCAGTGATTTGTTACCATGTGCTATATCACAATCCCTTTTTATTACTTTTTAAAAAAATTTTAAAACAGGGTCTTGCTAAGTTAATTAGGGTCTCTTTAAGTTGCTTAGGCTATCCTGGAATTTCTGATCCCCCTACCTCAGCCTCCAGAGTCTCTGAGATTATAGGTATTTGCCACCATATAGGGCTTTTCACATTTCTTAATTGGCTCCCTTTGTTTCCACATGTTTATCCTCTGGATTATTCTGCTTATTGTTTTTCTACAAATTACTTGTTTATTCGTTAGTCTTAAAGGCAATTAAAGAAACCCCATGACCTCATATTATTATTTTCATTCCATAGCTTATTACTAACTACTACATAACAGGTTAAATTGCTAGATAATATTAATTTTTGAGCATTAGGCCACAATTCCATTACCCCATAAATATGTATGAGATGAGCTAATAAAGGCACTACATGTTGTGAAGATTACAGATCAGTGATGACCACCACCTCCACAATCATTCACAGCAAGGATGAACATTGCCAGATACCTCCTAATTCACTGGGCTCAAGGACACAAGCAGATGAAAGGCATTTCTGTGGCAACTCAAATATTATAACTCATAGGAAGGAAAAATACATGCTCAAGATGAAAAATAACTATTGGCAACTTCCTGAGGTCAATATTTCACTTCATGGCCTATATTAAATCTCAGATTTATCTTTAAAACCAAGATTTAGGACTGGGATGTAGCCCACTGGTATAGCACTTGTCTAGCATGTGCCAGGTCCTTGATTTAATTCCTCGTATCAAAAGAAAACAAAACAAAAGCTATGCACTCACACATAAACACACAAGTTTTAACAAAAATTGTTTCCATAAATCTACCATATCTTAATTCATCAAAACTGTCAGGATAAGATTGTGTAAGGAAAGAAATTGAATAAGGAAATGGAGTAACATTTACCATAGACCACTTTGATGTATTTGGATTTGTCTTGTGTTTACTCAACTGACCAGGTAACAAGAAATGCTCATTGTCTCAAAAATTCACCCTGAAAAGGAGATAGCATTTTCTATTCTAATTTACTGAAGGACAATAGGATATTTATCTAATTCATATTCCACCTGACACACTCTAAACTCAGTTGGCTCTGGAAAACTATTTGTGACCCCTGCTGATTCTTCACTGCTCCCTCTCATGCTTCTTTTTATCTTTTGAGAAGTATAATTTTCATAAGTTACTTCTAAAGGAACAAAGAGCACTGTTATTGCCATATACAGTGTGCTCTTTCCATCAGACAATTTCGATTGCTTTGGTAACCTGGCAATTTACATTCACTCCCTCCAGGTAGCATTCAGACTCTACAAAGACATCTCCCACCGCAGGCTTACAGCTTATTCATTCTTCTGAGGCTTGTGCTGAGACAACTTCAGACAACAAGGCTTCCATCCAATCACAACTCCAGGACCCTGTAACACCCTGCTGTGATTTTTATGTCCTTCTTGTATTCATTATAAAAGGACTTGATGATTGGCTTTGCTAAATTTCCATGGTAATAAAGAGCAGAAATGTTTAGAGGACTTGGCCTGTAAGTCTCTACAAGTATTGGCCAATTAAAAACAACTCTTAAAACACAACTTCCAAACCAAAGCTTTCCTTCACACTGATGAAAGGTACAATGGTCCACCTTCTCAAATCTGTTTCACCAAGAAATGCCAATCTGTCAATTTCTGTTAAAGTTGCAGTTTTCTTCTGATGAGTGCTTACTCTCTCTGACTTGGCTCATTTTTAAGAAGAAGCACAGTAGTAACTTGAACCAAGGCTTCCAAATGCTAAAGCAAATGATGAACAGGCATATAGTGAGAAGAAAGCCTATGGACTCAGATAGATGCTTGGGATGCCCAGGAAGCCTGGTGTCATGTGGTACAGATTCTGTCCTTTTTTATGTGTCAAGTTGGCTTCTGGTGTGAGACCTATTGGTTCAAATCCCTCTTAATGGAAGCCAAAGCTTTGGAAGCTACTTTAACCTTCTCCGAGACTCAGTTTTCACATCTATAAAATGGAAATAATTGTATGTCTACCTCACAGGATTGTTAGAAGGTTGAATAATTTATTTTATGTAATGTATTTAGCGTTGGGACTGGTACATAGTTGGTTCCCTTTAATGTTAATCGTTAAGGATTTTCATTCATTCAACAAATATCTGTTGTGACGCTGCCATGTCTGGCCCCTCTTTGGTATTCAAGCTGAACTATTCTGGCACTCCAGGACAATTCAATTAGATAGATAAAATAACATCATAATGATGAAATGAATGTCAAAATGGCTACAGAGTGGTCAAAAAAGCAAAAATTCTTTCCTGAGCCTTCTGATGGGGTAGACTGCCACATGGACATCACGCTGGGAACTGATTCCACCGGAGGGAACAGTTTTCTGGAATCTAACAACTTGCAAGTTTGGGGAAAAAAAATAATGATCAGCTTGCCTCCTGACCTGGACATTCCAATAAATTTATCAAATTCATGGCCATTCTGATTTGCATCAGTTTCCAAAGCCAGATTTGCCTTAGTCCTCTTATCTTCTCCAACCAATGCTAAGCTGCATGGACCCACTTCTGTCTCATGAAAGCCCAGGTCTACATTTCTTCAGTCAAACACTCTTTCAGTATCAAGTGGAATCTGTGTTTTCTGATATGCCACTCTGTTTTTCCTCTCAAAAACTGTTTTAACTTTTATTTTTATCATATTTATGATTTTCTTGGTTCACCAAGTCAAGTCATTTAAATTGGCAGGATCTATAGTAATGTTACAGAGTAAGATCGACCCATTTTTGCAATTTTGCCTGAAGAATTTCAAGCAAGTTGCCCATTGTTGCAGGCAAGAGTTTATTAGAAGGGAAAGGAAAAGGGAAAAGTGGACACTCTAAAGGGAGCGACTGGACTACCAGGTCCACATTTTAACTTTTTGACTGACAGTAGGAATTGCATCAGTCTTTCAAGTTTTCACTATGCGTGGTCTTACTCCATGGAGGGGAGATTTTATATTGTAATTGTTATATGGAAAAGGTCTTTTGTGAAGCTAAGTCAGTTGCAGAGGCCCCCTCTTCACCTTAATTTTTGAAATCACACCAGAAAAATTTCAGGCATGTTGCAGAGTCACAGGATGAGTTTATTAGAAGGGATAGGAAAAGAGCAAAAGGGGTCATTCTTAGGGGAGGGGCCCTCTCAGGAAGAAGGATGGTGCAACCCTCCTGTCTTCTTTTACTGGGGACCCATGGAAGTTTCTAGAGAATCCCACTCAGTTCCACTTCTTGATTTTTGTGTGACAGCTGGATGATATCAGACTTTCAAGTCCCCTGCTGTGCATAACAACTCTAGGTCACTTTGGCCCATGCTGACCTGTTTTAATTAGATCCTGTTCATACATATTTTATGGTTAGCAGTAATTATTCTTATCTCCTTGAGTTCTGGGATCTGGTCTGTGTGAAGGTTACAAAACCCCCTTGCTTTGGGGTAATCTGTGTTCTTTTTATTGGTATTTCAGGTATGCATTTCTGCTGCAGATAACAGGTTGTTTGCTGAGGAATACAGCATATTCTTTTGACTTAAGTCAGGCATAGCTAGAGTGGTCTCAGGTAATTTGCTTTTTAAAAGAAAGCATGTGGGGGAGCAGCACCATAGGCCCAGTCTATAGAATTACACCTTAACCTCATGTTTTCACCACTTATGTGTTTCTGCTACCTATGAGTAGCAATCCCTGGAAGCCATATTTACTCTCTGTGATCTTGCTCTTCTGATGAGGTACTTGTACCAGATGTTGATATCTGATATCAAAGAGGACCAGTCAGTATATGATTTGGGGGAATTTGGAACTGATATCCAGAAATGCAAATTAGCCTCTGAAAATTGCCTGAATCTAGGACAAGCAAATTCAGGAATTACAAGAATCATGGTCAACTATTTCCAAAATGAATTATAAAATTTTGATGTGCTAGGAGAGGAAAAGACTGAGAGTAAAGCTGCCATATGAGTTAGTGTTCTGTTACTGTAGCAAATACCTGAAACACATCAACATACAAAGAGAGAGACTGATTTTGGCTCAGTTTTGAACATTTAAGTCTGTGACTGATTGACCCTATTGATTTGGGGCCTGTGGCAAGGTAGAGCTTCCCGGTGAGAAGCTCATGGTGGAATCAACTGCTCACCTCACAGCAATGATAATGGAGATAAGATGATATCTGACATAAGATTTAACTGGATATTCTGTGCACTCTCATCTCTTCGTCTTTACATGAGAGAATTTCGCAAGACTTAGTAGTAAGTATAACAACGTTTAATAGAAAGGGGAGGAGAAAGTTGGGGGTAACCACAAGAGAGAGAATTGGTTCTCTCAGAGAGAAGATTGAGAACTTACTTCTTTGTGAGTTCAGTTTAATTGAGGTGGGAGGAAAGGTTTCTGGAGAATTCTGCTAACTCTTAATTTTTGACTGACAGGAGAACTATATCATATTTTTAAGTCCTTATTACACATGTTTCTACCTAAAGGCAACTCTTGGTCATTTTGTTTTATGCAATTGTCACAAAGATCCTCTTTCATGTGGTCCAGGCTGAAGCAGGGTAACTTGTGTTTTTTCAATCAACGGAGTTATTTTGGGACCTACACTGCTCAACCCTAAGAAGGAAGAACAATCCTGAAAATAGCAAACCTGTTAGTCAAGGATTGTAACCTACTGTTCTCTTTTTAAACCACAGCTGGGTCAGAATGGCCTTGTGTACTTCAAAGAGTCATGCTGAGAGTTAGCAAATAGTCAGTCTATAGAATTGACCATTTAATGCCATGTCCCCACTGCTCATGTCTACCTGCCACTTAACAGCAGAACATGAAGAACAGAGCAGAAAAAGAAGGGGCTTGGGTCTCCATATCCCCTTCTTGGGCATGCCCGCAGTGAACAGAAGACCTCACACTAGGTTCTTCCTTTAGAAGTTACGCCACCTCCCAATAACACCACAGACTGGGAACCCATCTGAACTCATGATCCTTTAAAGGACACTGAAACCACAGCAGCTGCCTTTCTTTCTGGAAGTTTTCTAATTTCTGATATTATTTGTTTGCTAAAGAATCTGCATTTTCTTCCTGTGGGTCACATTAAAAAAAAACAACTCAGCAGAATAAAATAGACATTATTATTGCTGTATGTATATAGGTGACTGTATGACCAATGTGATTCTGTAACCTGTACAATCAGAAAAATGAGAAATTATACCCCATTTGATTCAAATGTATCAATTGTCAAGATCATTGTACTGTCGTGTATAGCTAATAAAAAAAAGAAAAAAAAAACCAACTCTTTTAACAAAATTTTTCCCTTTTTGTTAACATAGTTTAATTTCTTTCATTCAAACACCAAATCACGTTAACTAAGACACCTGACTGAAGTGAGGGAGTGAATTAAGTTTTAGACACACACACACACACACACACACACACACACAAACCCACAGCAGATCTGATGAAGAATTTGTTATTAGTCAAAGAGATAAGAGAAATTCTAGAAAGAGAAGTCTGAAAGTTGCATCAAACTTGAGCAAAGGCAGTACATGCCCGGGGCCCAAACAAAATTGTGTTGAATGTGTTTTTGCCTCCTCAGCAGAATTTTATTTTCACCCACTCCCTTCTGGAAATCAGAACTCGAGATGGTTTGAAGACAGGCATTTAAGAAAGAAGCTTCTTACAACAATAACAATGATTGCCAAGAGTCATTGATAACTATAATTTGTAAATATTATCTAAAAGTGAATGAATAGAAGCCTCTGACCCAATGTTCTGTGCCCCAGCAATGCCTGACTAGTGTTCTAATGCATTCTTTGCATGTGATACAGTAATGGATACATATTAATTACTTAAAATCTATGCTTTACATAATTAACACATACTAGGTTTCTGGGAAATGTTTGAGGCAATACTTTACACTAATGATATACACTAATTAACTAAAATAAAATATGTAAATTATCTTCTAGTAATTTAGCAGTTATTAGTTAATGTCACTGGTTTGGCATGCTAATTTCAGTTAATTAAAAAATTATTACTTTAAATAATATATAAATTATCTTAAGTATCAGGGAGGAGCTTTCCTCAGTAATTAAACCAATTTTATTAAATATCCCCTGTATTCTGATTCTTGTGTATTGTTGAATATCAGAAATATTCTCATACTGAAATTTAACTTCTGAAGATTTAAGCACTGACTCCAAAGGGAAAAAAATAAATGACCTAATTTTAGTCCTCTGGGTATAAATTGAATTAGATCACAAAAATTTCTACCTAAAATCTTAAATATTTGGAGTAGACCTCAAGTGCTGTACCACCTAACAAATTCTTTCCCAGGAAAAGTTTTTCTCCTTTTAGAAATATTTGGTAATATATTTACTCACTAAGAAAAATAATACTGTATCATATATCAAATGGTTGTATGGAATTTTGCATAAAATCAGCATAGAGGCACAAGCATTGTATTTA
This sequence comes from Marmota monax, assembly GCF_021218885.2. Lineage (NCBI taxonomy): Eukaryota > Metazoa > Chordata > Mammalia > Rodentia > Sciuridae > Marmota > Marmota monax. The sequence continues at coordinate 9,289,890 of NW_026692116.1, read as the reverse complement.
CACTTCACCTGAAGCAACTTAGAAAGCAGACATGATATATCATAGCACAATTTTCAGATACTTAGCATCAGGTAGTAAAATGACTCTTGAGCCAGGAGTGATAATAAGTCCAACGATTGTCCCAGCAGTCCTAGAGATACCACAAACATGAAGTGGGAACTTAAACAGAGCCCTATGCTATGCTCCCCCTGAAGAGAAGAAATGGAGTTGGAGATCTAGACATCTGTACAGGGTGCTCCTGAGTACTCACCTTAGTACTGATCCGCTCATGAAGTTGAGGAAACCACTCAAAGTTGGAGAAAGAATTATTTGAAAGGAGCAGGGGAAACAATTCCTAGAGATTATATAGAGCCAAGTATAATTTGTGTTCATCAGTCAGAATTTAAAAAACAATAACTCATAATTCAAGGGATATTATACAGCGTGCTCACAAGCATATGCCTTAATAGTTAGAAAAATTAGTCCTAACACTTAATGCTGCTTCAGTCCTAACAAGCTTAAAGCAAGCCTTGAAAAGATCAGGCTTTTCCCAGTAATATAACATCACCACCGAACAAAGATAAAGAATATTTATAAAAATATGAAACATTCATCAGTGGATGAAAATGAAAAATTTACAAGGTCCATTATAATGAAAATAAAAATTAAGCAATCAAAGCTAACACGGAAATTACAAAGATGATATAATTAGTAGAAGAACCAATAAAACAAATATTTAACTATGTTTCATGCATTTAAAAAGATAGAATATGTTGAAAAACATGCTCAGTAGAGATTGGAAGATATGCAAAAATATTTAATTAAAAACAGGAAAAACTATAATGCCTAAGACACACACACACACACAGAGTCAATGGGATTAATATCACATTAATACTCAGCAGAAGAAAAGATTAGCAAATTTGAACAAAGCAATAGAAACTATGAATAAAAAACACTAGCAAATTATGAAGATATAGCAATAAAATTTTCTACCCTACATGGAACATGTGAAAGAAAAATTTATAATAATGAAGAGAGCATAGGTGAGAAGTGGGACAATTTCAAGCAACACAGCACAGATAAATGGAATCCCTGAAAGCAGAATAAAGGGCCTGGGGAGGGGGGGAAATGTGAAGAAAAACATGAATAAAAATTTTCTCAATTTTCAAGTAAGCTCAAAGCCTGCAAATTTAAGAAGCTTAATGAATTTCAAGGGAAAAAATTAAGAAAAATTCACCAAAATAAATTAGAATCAAATTTCTGAGAAGTAGTGATAAAGGACAAATGTCACCTATGAATTAAGAAAGATAAGAAGGAAACATACTTCTGGTGGAAATCAATGCAAGCCAAAAGACCATGGGTAACATCTGGGGGGAAATGATCAACCTGAAATTCCATACCCAGAAGTATCTTTTAAGAGGGAAAATCCAGACCTGTTTACACACACAGTAGAAGGAGGTAGTCATCACCAGTGTGTCCTCTCTCACTACAGCCACTGGAGAAGGGAGAGCTTTGGGAAATGGAAAAATGATGCTGTAGAGAAATATTGATTGCTCTTAATTGATACAAAAAGTGAAGAGCACTGGAAAAACTAACAGCTATATATATGGTAAATATAGTCAAATGATTTCCCCCAAAAGAGCAATTCAACGAAAAAAGAAAATATTATTGGTAGACTTAGATAAAGCATTGTAAGCATTGTGTGTGTGTGTGTGTGTGTGTGTGTGTGTAGAAAACAAAGCATTGACAGAGAAGTGAAGCAACTGACATAATCACTTGGAAAAACAAATCAAATGTCCACCAACAGGTGAATGATAAACAAATTGTTATATATCCATGTAATGTTCTTCAGCAATAAAAGGAAAAAAAATCTGGGGCTGGGATTGTAGCTCAGAGGAAGAATGCTTGCCTAGTATGCGTGAGGCACTGGGCTTGATCCTCAGCACCACATATAAATAAAATAAAGTTATTGTGTTCACCTACAACTAAAAAATAAATATTCAAAAAGGAAAAAATCTGCAAAGGAAACAATACTTATTTTAAAATAAGTATGATGCGTACAGGAAACCACACAAAAAAGCCTATACCTTATATCATTTCATATATATTATAATATTAAAAGTATTATATAGTGAGACAAAGAGATCAGTCTTCAAATGTGATAAAGACTGAGGTGGCAAAGAAGTGGTATATAAAAGCAATGGGGAGCCAGGCATAGTGGAGCACACCTGTAATCCCAGAAACTCAGGAGACTGAGGGAAGATTGTAGGTTTGTGGCCAGCTTTAACAATTTAGGAAACCCTTAGCAATTTGGAAAGCCCTGCCACAAAACAAAACTTAAAGGGCTGGGTAAGTAGCTCAGTAGTAAATCACCCCTGGATTTAATACCCAGTTTAAAAAAAAAAAAAGTTTGCAGAAAGTTTGGATTGATGGATTTGTTCTTTCTCCTGATTGCAGAGATAGTTCCATATATGTATATATATTTTTGAGCCTTTCAAGTTGTACATTTTCAATATATACAGTATATTCTATGCCAATTTTATCCAATAAGGCTAAACAATGTTTTATAAGAGAAAATAGCCCTATTGATTCTTTTCAATTTAAATTATTTGAGCATCTTTAAATTTTCAAGGAGAGCAATATATGCCAATTTATAGTAAAATACTTTTGAGCAGCAGGGCTTGGTGATCATGTCTGTAATCCCAGCAGCTTGGGAAGCTAAGGCAGGAAGATCAAGTGTTCAAAGCCAGCCTCAGCAAAAGTGAGGCGCTATGCAACTCAGTGATACTCTGTCTCTAAATAAAATACAGAATAGGACTGGGAATGTGGCTTAGTGGGCTAGTGCCCCCAAGTTCAATCCCTGGTAACCCCAACAAAAATACTTTTGAATAATTTTATATGTACTACGTGGAATGAAGTTGTGCTATTAAATATCAGTATACATTCAGGGGTAATCAGTATGTATCTGCAGGCCTAAATTACTTATACTTTTTAATACTTTAATCTGTTCTTTATTTATCTATAGAACATGTTTACTTTTAATTAAAAACTGATTCAAATAGCTAATTTAAGTATGTTTTCTTAAGATTCCATTTATTGATGGGATCATCTGCATTGATTCCATTTATGATAATATTATTATATATTGTCTACTATATGTAAAATCTTTCTTAGTCTTTTTTAAAGTCAGATGCTTTCAAGTAATTTATTTATGTTTTTGCATATTATGAATGAAGATACATGAAGAGTCCATATCCTTATTGTTTCCCGTTAAGAAACTTTTGTAGGAACTACATCACACTCAGATTGATATAGTGAACAGGACCCCCATCATTGAGGACTGTTTTGCTTCAGATCCTTGATTGATAAACTATTGTTTGTCCATGTTATGGTTTAGATATGAGATGACCCTCTAAAGCTCATGTTTTAAATGATGCAAGAATTTGCAGAGGGAACATGATTGGGTCATGAGATCCTTAATCTAACCAGTGGATTAATCTGTCATGGACTAATGGTCATTAACTGTAGGCAATTGGGGTGTGACTGCAGAAGGTAGGTCATTAGGGGTATATCTTTGGAGTATATATTTTGTCTCTGGTAAGCAGAATTCTCTCTGCTTCCTGATTGCTCTTTCCTGAGCTGCCTTCCTATGCCATACTCTTCTGCTCTTGGACCCAGAGCAATGGAGTCTGCCATCTGTGGGCTGAAACCTCTGAAACTGTAAGTGCCAAATAATCTTTTTTTCCTCTAAAATTGTTCTTGTCAGGTCTTTTAGTCACAGCATTGAAAAAGCTAAAACAGTCCATATAATAAAATATTGTCCAGCAATAAAACTATTGGTCCATACAAAAACATAGATAAGTCTCAAAGACATTATGCTGAGTGGGTAAGCCAGTCTCAATACCATGTTTAAGCGTACCATGATTCCATTCATATGGTATTCTAAACAATGCAAAATTATTGGACCAGAAAAAATATCAAAGGTCACTAGAATTTAGTGGCAGGGACATTGTCTGACTACCAACAGTTGACAGGAGGGAAATCTTTGATCCGTTGAAATTGTTCTATACTGCATATTCGATGGCAGAAGTCTTTCTTTTAAAGTTCTTGTATTCTAAACCAATGAGTTTTTAAAATTGTTATTTTTATTATTCAACTTATGATTTAAAGAACTGGTTTTCAAGTTAATAAGCGGTCTCAGAAAGCAGTACCTAGTTTACAAAGAACATTGCCTTCATATTGTGACATGAAGATTTTAGTAATTTATCATGGGAAAGTTTTCCTTTGAATCCTTCTGCAACTTTTCATAGTGATCATTAAATCTACAGTGACATTTTACCAACATGTTCAGACCCTCTCTTTCACTAATGATGAATTTGATCAGTCTGTAAATGTGCTTGGATCAAAGAGTCACTCCTTGTTATCATGAGGTGATAATAGCTTATAAAAATTATGAGGCAAAATTTTCCCCCTGAAAATCCTAGCACCTGTCTTTTAGTACAGCATCTATCAAAAGAATGAAGCAAAAGAAAAGTGAATAATTGATCAAATTAAATATGTGAAATATGGAGTTTTTCAGATTATACACATGCATATAATATATATAAATATGTTTAATGTATATGTATGTTTATCTAGATAGAGACTGATAAGTCAAGGACGCTATTTAAAGTACTAGGTAATTTCTTACAGATATTGAGACATTTAAGACTTTCCATTTTTTTTTTCTTGTAGTTCTGGGAATCAAACCCAGAACCTTGTGAATGTTAACTAGTTATTTTGCCATAGAGATACAACCCAACCCAGACTTTCCAATCTTATAATTGAGAAAATACTGTGATTTTAAATAATTAATGGCATGGCAATGAAGCATTTGCTAAATGCAATCTGTTTGACAAAGAGAGAAACTTTATTCAATAAAATTGTCTGAAAAGTGCTACTTAGCACTCTGGAAGTTGTCAGATTCTTCTGTATTGTAATTAGCTGGGGTCAGTATAGGCCAATGATATAAAAAAGTTATTTCAACCACGATTTCGTGAATCCAACAGAGATTACTTTGAAAATTCCTGAACATATTTTTTGCGAACAATATAAATATTTGACTAAATAGTTACTCTAGCATAGAAATGACACTGGATTTTTAACCTACTCACCACACTCCATTAGTGGTGACTGGAACATTATGCTGACAAGAAATCTGTAGTCAAGATTGGACTCAACATAAAGCCAAGATTGGATTTGGTATTCTTGATCATTTTTTTCTTAATTGGCTCAGCAGATGGAGTGAAGTTTTATATACTGTGCCTTTGCCATTCCAGAACCAAATTTCAAAAGATGAAGAGATTCAGATACAAATTTTTGATCCCTCAATTTTATTAGTTTGCTAGGGCTACCATAACAAAGTACCACAGTTTGGGTGGCTTAAACAACAGAAATTTATTTTCTCATAGACCCAGAGGGTAGAAGTTCAAGATCAAGGGGTAACTGATTTGGTTTCTGCTGAGGACTCTTTCCTTTGCTTGCAGATGGTTGTCTTCTTGTGTCTGTTGTCTGCATCTGAATCTTTTTAATAAGAACCCCAGCCAACTGAATTAAGGACCACTTCTGTGAGCCTATTTTATCTTAATTATGACTTTAAAGGCTTTGTCTCCAAATAGTCACTTTCTGAGCTTTTATGTTTGGACTTCAACATATGAATTTGGGGTGGGGAACAAAATTCCATCTATAAAAGGGATTCTTATATAACATTTTTATTCCTTCCCAAAGAATTGATGAAAATCCTCAAATTAAGGGATGAAATAATCCAGGTTGCTTTCAGCCTTTTTTTGTGTAATCCCTGTCACCATTTTTATATGTGGATTTATATCAGAATAAAATAGCCTTTCATAATAAACTCTACTAGTTCTTGTAGAATTTTTTTTTGTTCTTAGCTTATGTATTTGCCATTTTTTGTAATGGATATTTGTGATATATTTTTGTGGTCCTATATTTTTGGATTCCCCATGTATGAGTCTTGGTTTTGGTGGGAGATGAGGCCTGCTTTTCCCTTTAGAAGCCTTAATAGCTAGATGCTCATCTCATACTCTCTTATTGGAATGGTACAGGTAATTGACTGAGGATACACCCATCAAATGCCCCAGGCCTTTAGACAGGAGCTGGAGACAGAAACAGAGCTTGCAAGGGTTGCAGCAGTAAAAGTGGCATTACATTCTGAAGAGCAGTTATGACAGTGGTTCTAGTGGCAACAAGCAGTGTCTAGCTCTGGACTTTGTGGCAGCTGTAATGCCTGCCATGGCGCCCAGAGACCAAAGGCAGCTGCAGAAGCATCAGTGTCTCAAACAAACCCATCTGTTCTGTGGTTCCAGATGAGCTTCTTGTTGCTCTCCTGCTTCCTTTGCTTGTACACATTTTCCAAGCCTTTTTTTCCCCAAACTTACCAGAAATCCTTGGGAAAATCCAATATACTTTTGAGAAGTACTTTTTTCTGCTTAATGACACAGTATCAGTTTCTATTATTTGCAGCCAAGATAATTGATTAAAAACTTAAGAAGAGTTTTCATTACAGAAAAAGGTAGAGAGTCGAGTTTTGTTTTCTTCCACTTCTCTCTATAGATGACATCTGGCTTTGTTATTTAATTAGTATCGAAAAGATTTTTCTGTCTCCCTCTTGAAATTTGTCCACTTATATAAATTCTCCAAGTATTATTTTCTGTGGTTTCTGCTATACTGAAGCAATAGAGTCAATCAATGTTATGCCTTTTGACAAGAGAGGTGACTATAAAAGTCTGAGCTAAAAGTAGAAAATTCATCTTAAGAAACCTAGGTATCTTGAACCATATTGTCACCATTTTTAATGATGACAAAAATATATTCCAAGTCTAACCACTGCTCACATCTCCACTCCAACATCATCACCATAATTTCTCATCTTTGATCCAATTTTATTGCCTTCACTTATTGCCAAATAACTGGTCCTTGACTTCCCCAGCCCCCACCCCCGCATCCCACATATATAGATTATCTTCCACATAAAACTGATGACATCTCATTGTAACTTGGGGGAAAACATCCAGAATCAATATCATTTTCTAAGGTTCTGTATTATTTTGCCCCTGGCTATCTCTGACTTTATGTCTCACCTTGTTTCAGTAGCCTTTGTGCCTTTCCTTCACCTTGTCAAGAAAGTTCCTGAGGACCTTTGCACTTGCTTCTCTCTTTGATGTCAGGAGTCCTTCACTAGATGTTTATATAACATGCACTCACTTAGTTTGGATGTTTGTTCCAACACCATCTCCACAAAGATTTTTTTTAGCATTCTTTCTTAACTAGCACATGTCAACTTCTGATTCCTACCATATTTTTTCTTATAATCCTTATTATCGCCTGACATTCTATAATTTCCTTTCTTTCCTTCCATCCTTCTGTTCTTTCTGTGTATTTCCTTCTCTTTTCCATCTTCCCTCCCTTGCCTGCCTGCCTTCCATCTGTCTCCCCACCTCCATGAGAATGTGATCCTCATGTACAGTAGAAACTATGGTTTTTCTTTCTTTCATGCTTATGCAACTACTGACAGGGAAAGTACCCAAAAGGTTCAGAGTTGGAGATTGGGTGAGTGAAGAAAAGCGTTGTGTAGAATCTCAGGCTCTGTCCTGATACTGTATGAGTTCTTTTATTAGAGGTGGACTCAAAAATAATCTTTTAGAGAAGCATCTGATTGGTGCCCACACCTAACAAACTCTAAAATATCTGTGCCCTGAGTGACTACATTCGATGAATCAGTGACTACAACACTCAGTAAATATAATTTATTGGAGAATGATAAAATGATAAAATAAGCAAGAGATAAAATAATAATTGGACATAAACTTATGACCCTCACAAGCATAGGAAAGTCTTTGAAGGCCTTATTCCTAAGTATAATTTTTTTCCAGACTTTCATACATTGTATTGTACAACTGGTTTGATACAGTTTTTGGAATTTTACATTGAATCAGGAACAGTATGAGCAGTTTAAACTATTTTTTAAAGTCATTTTTATTGTTTGGTTGGTATTTATGGCTTTTAGAGACCCAGCTAAGCAATGCATTTATCATCATTTATCATGAATGTCCAGGTCAATGCTATTTACTCCCTTCCGAGAATATGGTATTATCTGGTGCTTGGTTTGAGTCAATTAAATTCAGAGCAGAGTGCTAGGAAATGTGGAGAGTCTCAAAAGAAAATGACATATTTCCTGCAGTCAAATGCCCATCAGTTCTAACATTAGTACAAACTGGGTCTCTTTCTGGATGTGACACTTGATTTGTTTCCAGCTGAATCAATCTTCATTTTAGTTTCCCCAGCTGAAATATAAAGCTAATAATATCACTATCGGGGAAAAAATAGAGAATCATGTAGTAATATTTAGAGTTGAAACTCTAAATATTAATATTGGCATTAATTAGTATTAATTAGTGAGGTACATGTTAAGTCCATACATTCTAGAATGTTTTGTTTGTGTAAAACAATAAACAATGAAATTAGACACTATTGTAATTTTTCAGAAAGAAAATTCTATCAAGCTGAATCAATTATAGCCTAGTGTTTTTCAAACTTTTAAAATCTGAAAACATGTTAAATGAAATATTAAGTTATAGCATCAGCAAATAAACTTCTTAAAACTTGTTTATTGGAGCTAGGGTTGTTGCTAAGTGGTAGAGCACTCATCTAGCATGTGTGAGGCACTGGGTTCGAACCTCAGTACCACATTAAAAAATAAATAAACAAAATAAAGGTATTGTGTCCATCTACAACTAAAAATAATTTTTTTAAAAAAGTTGTTTATTGCTTAAGTGAATTTTGACATTGCTGAGACTCATCTCCCAGGAATTTGTCCTACAGATAAAAATGCTTTTCAAGCAGAGTCTGACAGAGTCTATACTAATTTGGATATGTGTTTCCCTTTGGCAGTATTAGATAGAGATTACTCAATTCCAGGGCAGCTATATAAGTTGTCCCAACACAGAGTTAAGAGGAAGATATTTAGGTGTATTAAATATAAAAAATTCTATTCTTCATCTCAATAATCCCCTTTAGATATTTTAAAATATAGCTAGTATTTTAGTCAGCTTTTTTTGCTGCTGTCAATAAAATACCTGACAAGAACAATTTCAGGTGAGAAAAAGTTTATTTGGGTGGGGGCTCATGATTTCCGAAGTCTCAGTTCATAGCCAGCCAGCTCCATTTTCAAGGCAGGGCTCAAGGTAAAGTAGGATATCATGGTGGAAGAGTATGATGGAGAAAAGAGGCTCAGGGCATGATGATCAGGAAGCAAAGAGAGACTAGACTCAGGTCACCAATTATATACCCCAAATGCATGGCCCCAATGACCTACCTCCTCCAGCCCACCTTACTGTGCAATTATCATTCTCTTAATCCCTACCAGGGGATTAATTCACTGCTTGTGTCAAAGATCTCATAAACAAATCATTTCACCTCTAAACTTTCTTTCATTGTCTCCTACATGAGCTTTTGGGGACACCTACTATTAAAACTATAAAGCTAGCCTTCTTTAATTCATAGCTTTCCATTCCTGTCTTTATGATGTTTCCTGAAAAACTCAGGAGCCCATTTTTGTGCACGTGCGCGCGCGCGCACACACACACACACAAACACACGCTGATTCCATTTAACTTATTGGTCACAACTAATAGTGGACTTGCCCATGTCTATATCACCAAGCCCATGTTCATAGAGACCTTTAGATCTTGTTCACTACTGAATCACAAGCACCTATCACACTGCTCTGTTGTCATACTTGCATTCGTGCATTTATTTACTCACAATTCAGTAAAGTATGTGCATTCATTCTTTGTATCTAAAACAGGATCAGAACATTAGAGGAATTGGTTTCTGCTTTCATGGAGCTTACAGTCCTACACATAGAGTTACTCTGATTTTTAAAAAAACTAAAATAAACCTTAATTTGTAGAGCAGGTTTGGGTTTACAGCAAAATTTAACAGAAGGTACAGAGAGTTCCCATTTTACTTCGTGACCCCACAGATGCACATCTTCCACACTATCTACATCCCATGTCACAGTGGAACATGTTGGAATCAATGATTCTATCTTGACATATCATTACTAAAGCTTATATTAGGGTTCAGTCTCGGTAAGTTTCTTTAAATTCTATCATTTCATTTGATGCCAGTGGTGTAAGCATGAGAAAGATGATTCAATTTCATATATATATATATATATATATATATATAGATAGATAGATATAGATATAGATATAGATATAGATATAAATCTATGTTCATATGGACATTTAACCTACCATTCAAACTTAAGTTTGATTATGACCAATACAGCTATGCAATTACTAAAATTAGAATTAAAGACTATTTCAAGTCTCTGAAATCTCCAGGGTACTAGAGGAAGCTATCCAAAATTATTCTGTTGGAAGTTGGCCCTGGCATGAGCATAGCCACCATCACCCCAGGGAGAATGTCGAGGCATTTTTAGTAAGAAGATATAGTAAAACATCAGTTTCTTCCCCCAAGAATTTATCACATTTAAGTCTTTTGAGAATAGTGCAAGAGTTCATCACTACTTCCATCTAATCGTAGAATTTCAGGATTTTCAAAATAGAAACTGATAACTTCATCAAGCCAAAGGCTACAGCATTCCCTAGGGTTCCACTCCAGTACTCCTAACAGATGGATGTCTAGACTGCTTTTGAACACCTCAGGAACAATATTCCATAGAGTTTTAATGATGAAAAGAACTTACATAATATGTCAATATGCTTGTCCATGATTTTCCTACTTCATATGGTAGTAGTGAGGATAAATTGAGATAACACATGCATAATGTTGCATAGAGTCTGGAACATTAGATGGCTTAAAATATTTTATTTCCACTTCCATTTCTGTCAACAAAAATAAAAAAGAAATTCTAAAAACAGTAAGTTAATTACATGTACATTTTTTGCTACTAGGAACAGAAATTATCTTGTATCTATTTGCACTTTTGGTGCCTATTTCAGTGTATTGCTGAATAGGAGGAAAGAATATGAGATGAATGGAGAAAATATGAGGGAGAGAGAGGGGGAGGGAAGGAAGAAAGAGAAAGGGAGGAAAGGAGGGTGGGAGGAAGGAAGGAAGGAAGGAAGGAAGGAAGGAAGGGAGGGAGGGAAGAAATAAGCATGCTTAGGAATATCAAGCAGCCAGAGGCTTATATTTCTCCAATAATTCCCTGCCACTTTCACGGTAGATGGACGTCCAAGTCCTCAGCTTGGCTTATGAGAGCTCCCACTTTCCCTGACAACTTCTGTAACTCCATAAATACACCTCAAGTTCAGCTTCAGTCATAGCCAGCTAGGAGCATTTCCTCACATGCACTCTATATTCACAGCCCTGAGCTTTTGCAGATATTTATATCTCTAACTAGAGCATGTCGCCTCTTCATTCCTGTTCCTTTATCAGTCTAGCTAAAGTCTCATCTTTTAAGCCTCAGCTAATGCATTTCACATAGTTATAGGAAAGATTTTTAAATTCCTCCTTCTTCTATCTTCTCCTTTGTAAATAATGTTTTGCCAGTTTTTCCTTTTATGTGTTTATTCATAATAGCATACTTGCTTTCTCAGAATGTAACCCAAATATTTTTGTTTCCCATCATACTCATTTAATTTATATTAAATCTACATATAAAAATTTAAAACTATAATACACAGAATCTTCCTTCCTGAAACATTGCTGATTCTTACCTAGTTTTCCCAGGTGTGCACTCAGAGACCAGTTTTACACCCTCCTCCCTTAACTAGAAATCTTTCTTAGCTCTGGAACTCTGAATATTCATCAAAGAGAATATTTTATTTTTTTACTCCAATGTTACATTTTTAATTTAACATTTCATTTTTCATAATGATAAGTTTATATTCAGTTATAAGAAATAGAACAGAGATGCCTGATACCCTTTACTCAGTTTTCCCAACATCTTTTAAAACTCTAGTACAGTACTGCAACCAGGATTTTGATATTAATGTGGTCAAGATACAAAACAGGACAATCATCCCAAGGATTCCCTGGGTTGTCTTTGGTATCACAACCACTTCCATCTCCCAACCCTCCTCCTAACAAGTGAGCACTACTAATCTGTTCTCCATTTCTGACATAGAGATGGGACCATACAATATGTGACAACTGAGATCAGTTTTCTTCACTCAGCACAATTCCTTGCAGATTCATCCAAGATGTTGCATGTGTTGATAGTTCATTTCTTTATATTGCTGAATAGTATTCCACAGTATGGACAATGGACATTCCACAATTTATTTAACCATTCACCCATTGAAGGATGTGTGGATCATTTCCAGTCCTTGTCTATTACAAATAGAGCTACTGTGAATACCTGTGTACAGGCTCCGTGTAAATGTTCATTTTTTTCTGGAATAAATACTCAAGGATACAATGGCTGTTGCATTTTTTGGTTTTAGATGAAATAATCAGTTTTTGTAATGGCCTTAACATTTACATTCCCTCCAGTAAAGCATGAGAAATCCAGTTTCTATATACCTCATCAATGATTGGTAATGTCACTGCTTCTTATTTTAGCTATTTTAATAGGTTTGTAGTTATATCTTCTTGTGGTTTTTAACTTACATTTCTCTATGGTTATATGTCAGACATCTTGTCATCTGCTTAGATTCTACCTGTGTATCTTTTCAATGAAATATCTCTTTATAACTTTTGCCCATTTTCTAATTGGATTTATTCTTGGGAATTGAGAAGTCTTCATTTAAAATTATAATGACAATATATTCATTAATATATTTGTGTTCATTAATATATTAATATATCCATATTCATGATGATAAATTTGTAATGGATAATTGTCTTTGTTGGTTATGTGGATGGAAAAGTTTTTTTTTCCAGTCTGTAGTAATATTTCCATCCTTTCAATAGTGTCTTCTGCAGAGTGTAAGTTTTTAATTTGGATGAGGTTCAACTGATCAATTCTTTCTCTCTTAGGTCATGCTTTTTGTGTAAAGTTTAGTAATTTTCTGTCTAGTTTTAGATCCAAATATTTTCTTCTGTGCTTTTTTCAAATTTATAGTTCACAATATACATTTATAGTTCACAATCCTTTCTAAATTAATTCTTGCAAAGGGTGGTGAAGTTTAAGCTGAGGTTCATTTTTTTTTTCTTTTTAACCTATGAATGTCCATTGATCGCAGCATCATTTGTTGAAAAGGCTATTTTTCTTTTGGTGAATTATGTTTGTATCTTTTGGGGGCATAATTCTGTGAATCTAATCCTGGGTTCTCATTAAGTTCTATAGATGTCTGTGTTTGTCCCTCCCTTAATGCCAGACATTATTTTGATTGCCATAGCTGCATAGTAGAACTTAATATCAGAAAGAATGATTATTTCCACTGCAACTTTTTTCTTCAAGATTGTTTTAGCTACTCTTGGGTCAATGTTTTCCTGTACATATTTTAGAATATGTTTGTTGTGTCTACAAAGAATCTTGCTAAGATTTTGATAGTAGTGGCAATTATGCTATAAATCAGTTTAGAAATAATTGACATTTTTACTATGTTAAATCTCCTAATTTGTGAACACAATATGTCTCTTCATTTATTTAAGACTTTTAATAAATTTTCATCAGCATCTTAGCATTTTTTTCAGCGTTCTTGCACATGGTTTGTTCAATTTCTTTGGAAAAATTTTAAGTTATGTGGGCTTTTAATTTCAGTTTCCACATATTCACTAATAGTATATGAAAGAGCAATTGTCCAAATTGGAAAGAAAGAAATAAAACTATTTTTATTTTCAGAAGACATAACCCCATATGTTAAAAAATCCACAGTGTCTATTATAAAAACTGCTGGAACTAATAAATTAATTCAGTAAAGTCACAGGATTAAAAATCAATATACAAGAGTCAGTAGCATTTTATATACAAATAGCAATCTAAATGGAAAAGAAATTTTAAAAATATCATTTGTGATGCACTAAAAATTAAAAACAAAATGAGTGGGAATAAATTTGACCAAAGAAGTAAAAGATGCATACACTGAAAACTATAAAACATTAATGAAATCAGTTGAAGACAAAATAATGGGAAGATATTCAGTGCTCATAGAACTTAATATTGTTAAAAATGTTGGTATTACCAAAATTTGGGGGGAAATTTTGCAAATCTGATAAGGGTTAATATCTAGAATTTATAAAGACCTCATGTAATTCAACAATTAAAAAACAAATAACCCAATTTAAAAATGGGCGAAGATTTTTCTCCAAAGAAGACATAAAAAAGGCCAACATGTATATGAATAGGTGTTCAACATCAGTAAGTATCAGGAGATTTCAAATCAGAACCACTATAAGATACTACCTCCTGCTTATTAGAATTAGTATTATCAAAAATTCAAAAGATAACAAATGTTAGAAAGTATATAAAGGGGACTTGTACAGTATTGGTAAGAATGTAGATTTGTACAGTCATTTTTGAAAGCAGTATGGAGATTTCTAAGGACATTAAAAATGAAACTACCTTATGATTCAATAATCTCTTTTCTGGGCAAATACCCAAAGGAAACGAAGTCACCACCTTATAAAGGTGTCCGGAGACCTGTGTTCATTATAGTATTATCATAACAGCCAAGGTATGGAAACAACTTAAGTGTTCCTGGACAGATGTGTGCATAAAGAGTCTGTGTGTATGTGTACAACAGAAGACTGCTGATCTCCAAAAAGAACCAGACCTTGACATTTGCCACAACATGGGTGAGCCTGGATGACACTATGCTAAGTAAAATAAGTTAGAAATTAAAAGATTGCATAATCTCAGTTAAGTGTGAAATCTTAAAAAACAAATGACAAAAACCAGAGAAAGTAAACAAGAGAATGTTTACCAATGGTAGAAATGATACAAAGGTCAGAGAATATGGAATACCTCATGTATAGATGTACAAGTTGAGCACCCCCAACCCCATGTTAAGGAGGTTATTTATATCCATGATGAAATGAAATAAATGTTTCTGCTTAGTATCATGTATATATTTGTATGGTCAGAGATTTCTCTGCCTGCTGTGGTGATCTCTTTTCCTCAAATAGTGTAAGACAGGTCAAATTTTATTCCCTTATTTTCTCTTCTACATATATTACATGTTCATTCATCCATTTATCCATTTACCCATTCACTCACTCAATTGATCTGTTTTTGTTGACTTCCCAACATAAACCCAAAGCTCTAGGAATATAAAGACTAAGGTGTTTTTACCTCAGTTCTCTCCCACAGTTTAGGAGATGGTGCCTGCTTTTACTCAATATCCTAGTTGAAGACTGTGGAAATCAAATGTGATACCTCCCTCTCCATTAACTCTGTTCCGCATATCCAATTCATCAAGAAAGTTAAGCATTTTCCCACCAAAATAGTTCTAGAATCCATCCAGTTCTCTTCATATTTATTGCCATCATGTAATCCAAGTTGCCACCATCTTTCACTAAAGCCCACTTTTCAAGCTGACCCTCCAGCTTCTTCTCTCAATTGGTTGCCAAGTGATTTTTTAAAGTGTGAATAAGAACATATCAGCTTCCTCCTCTAAAATCACCTGGCAGCCTTTCTTAAGACAGAAAAAAATTCAAATTCTTCATCATGAATCTCCAGTTTGCCTGTGTTTCCAACCACCATGCTTTACTTCACTGTCATTCTCCCAGTTACTCACACCCAACCTCCTTTTTATCCTGATCCCATTGCCAAGGCAGTTTTCTCAGACTAAGCATTCATTTCATAACTTTTCTTCCAGTAAATTCCTGTTCAGATTTTTAGCTCTTCTTGAACCCAGAATATTGAATTCTATTTATTTTCTTCAAAGGGCCTTTGACCCCTAATCCAAATGTCTGGCTTCCAGTTATTCTCTTTTGTTTCACTTTTTTCCCCTCAGAGATCTTACTTCTATTGGAAATCATGTATTTGTTTTATGTTTATTTGTTAATATCTGTTTCTTCACCCAGAAGATAAGGACCATGAGGACAAGTGTTATTACTGCATTATTTTTATCTATTCCCTTAAAGGTACCATAATACTTGGAACATAATTAGTATGTGATTCATATTTTTAATATATGGAAAGAAGAAACTTGTCTTCAGTTTAAGATCCAACTGAGGAGAGAGATATAAAAAAATATCTATGTCATCTGAGAATGTAGGGTCCACTATTCCTGACAAATAAGTTTATTTCTGGCAAATATATTGAGGGTGCGAAGGTAGCAATCAAGTTATTCAGTTCCACAATTCCCTGTGTCTGTGAAGCCCAGATGCCCAGTGTCTCTTCTGGGTTCTTCTGTTCTAACTGCCACTATGCCCTGTGATAGTTTCACCTCTTCCATGCCATTTCAGTTTTCAAATAAATCAACAAATATCCATTGAACACTTTATCTGTGTCAGGCATGTAATTTCCTCTGGATGTAAAGTAGTAGACAAGACCAAAGATAGTTTTAACTTGTATGAATTTCATATTCTGTGAATGAAGACAGAAAATGGATATGAAAACAGAAATAACAAAGTTTCAGATAGTGATAAGGGCTATGAAAAAGATGTTACAATTTTGATGTGGTAGGAATACACTGGTGGTATGATGTAGGGTGGGGCTAATTTTGAATAATAGATTATAGAGGTCCTTCCCAAAGGGTAAAATTTTATTTGAGATATGAATATTGTAAAGGAATTAACCATATGAAGATCCAGGAAGAAATCATTCTAAGTAGAGCAAATAGTGAAAAGAAAGGAGAAGATTTGGGGAAGTAGATAGAAGTTCAGTATGGTGGACTTTGATGGTAACAATGAAGTTGCAGAGGTAGGCAGAGCTTACAGGACCATTCAGTCTATGGTGATCATTGGGAATTTATTCAGAGTATAAGAGGAAGCCACAGAGGGATTTAAATAAGACACAATTGTATTTATACTTTAAAAGGCCACGCTGGTTTTGAAATGTAGAATAGTTTATGGGCAGGTAAGAACAGAAGTAAACTGGTTAAGATGCAGTCTTCAGAGTCCAAGGAATAGGTAATGCCAGTGGAAGGGAGGAGTGAGAAGAAGAGGTTCAACACAGTGTGGAGAGTATGCCCGTAATACTCAACAGTCCTCATTCCTGCTGCATTTATTACTACCCTGTGTCCCTGTAAGAGCAACTACTATGCTTACTTTTAGCACAGCATGGGTAAAAAAAATAAAGTTTTTATTTGTATTGTCTTATAGTTTAGAGTTTTCCTTATTATCTATAGGGGAATGATTGCAGGACCCCCTGAGGATACCAAAATATGCAGAAGCTCAAGTCTTTTATATAAAATGTCATAGAAGTTACATATAACCTATATGCATCTTTCTATATACTTAAAATCATCTCTAGATTACTTATAACACCCAATACAATGTAAATGATATGTAAATAGTTACTATACTACATTGCTTATGGAATAATAATAAGAAAAAAAAGAACTGTACATGTATGGTATGGATAGAACTTTTTCTGGTCATTTTTGATCAATAGTTGGTTGAACCCATAGGTGAAACCCAAAGGTATGGAGGGCTGAGTGTATCTAATTAAAATCATACAGTATGTACTTTTTCTGCATCTTCTACTCACAGCTTCCCATATTGTGAAAAGTTTCCATATTGTTTCATGCAATTATAATTTCTTTTTTTATTGCTCTAAACTACTCTATTACACAATTCTATCAAAATTAATTTATTCATTTGAAAGGTAACAAAATATGCTACCCCCAAACATGCCACTTAGGCAGACAGATTGAGTTGAAGGCAATTGAAAAGTAAATGTAAAGATAATTCGCTGCCCTCTCCCTATTTGCTACAAAACAAGACATAAATCTTAAACTGTATTTCCCCTTCCCTTTCTACCTTGAAGGACAGAAATTGATCACCAGAGATGATTTTAGAACTGTTTCAGCACCAGGGAGATCTACCTAACAAACTAGACTTCCTGGCTTTTATGTACTATTAATTTCCCCTAACATGCTTCCTTCTTTGTCTGCTTTTGTTGAAGATGCTGCATAAGCTGGAATCCTAAGCTACCTTCTGAGAATTACTTATTTCCTCTGCATCTCCCATGTGTATATGAAATATACATATTAACAAACTTCTGTTTGCTTTCTCCTTGTAAGTCTCTGTTGTGAAGATCTCGACTAAGAACTCAGTAAGACAAAAGGAAATTGTTCCTACTCCTGTACACATTTTCCTGCTGATGGTTATATGGGTAACTTTTAGTTTGATATTATTGCTAATAATGTTTCTATGAACATTCTAGTGATTATATTTAGTGACATGAAGTGGAATTGCTAGGTCATAAGTTATGTATACGTTCAACTTTAGAAGATAGTGTCAAATCATTTTCCAAAACAATTGCCCAGATTTTCACTCCTATCAGCAATTAATAGCAATTCTAGTTATTTGACAGTTTTGGTATTTTCATTGTAGCCAACTTAGTGGGTATAAGAGATATCAACTTTAACTTTCTTTGAGACAATTGCATATTAATTTTCTAAATCATTGTTTAGATCTTTGATCTGTACTCCTTTTGTTTCCATTATAGTTATATATCACTTCCAAAATTCAAAACTCCTTTACCTTTCACCAACATTCTAACTATCCTGTGAGTCGATACTGCCAACCAGAAGGGAACAGTAGCTTTCATGGCTATTGTCTTTAAATAATTTCTTGTTGCAATACAAAAGTATTCAACTTTTTCACATGTTCTTATGTTAATAATAAGCTCTAATCATTATTCTGTGGATTCATGGAAGTTTCTCAGTATATGGTTTCCAAGTCCCTTACACTTTTAATTTTTTTTAATTGAATCATTTCCATCTTCTATTCTTTTTGGATTCTTCTTTCCTCTTTGGACCATATTCTACTTGTTTCTGTATCGGTGGTGGTACTCCGCTTAGCAACACAAGCAAACCGACACACACACACATGTACAAGGAATTTAATAGGCCTACTAATAGCCTTTTACTGCTCTTTATTTTCTGAGTCAAGTATTCCCACAAGCACAGCTGAAAGTCCAATCCTAAACTACTGTAACTATAACTTTCCATTGAACTAATTGATCTTTTGACATGGTGCCATTATTAGCAAAGTTCCAGAAATATTAATCACTTTGATTGTATAAAGTGTAAAAGGAACTGTCAGCTCTTAATTTAAGAACAGGTTGACAATAATTCTTTTATATATGTGAAGATAGTCTTAGATTCCTTTGGTTTTTGAAGATCTCTTATACAATGCACATGTGGGGGAAAAATGCACATAAATAAATGAAAGGAAGACCATAAGAGTAACCAAGGGGAAGGGGAACCAAGGGAGGAAAGTGGGGAAGTACAGGGAAAATACTGGGAAATTAATTGGAGTAAATCATATAATGTATATATATGAGTGTCACAATGAACTCTACTATCTTGTATAATTATACTGCATTAATAAGAATATTTTAAAAAAACAGATGAACCAATTTAAAAAAAATGGTTTTTTCATGAACTTTGTCTATAGGTACAATAACTTTTAAAACAATTTCTAGAAGATTAAGTTCAAGTATATATTGTAATTTATTAACAAAGTGGAATATTTACCTAAGAATTGCTTTGATCTTCTAGATGTGTGAAAATGGGGGACAGAACGAGGAAAACTCTTGATGCAGAAAAAATGAAGTCTGGTCCAAAGGGGAAAGATAATCCACAAAAGTATATAGGGTGGAAGAGGAAATTAAGAACTCTAGAGAAATAACTCATTCCAAAGGAGGAAGAAACCATGTGAATACCTGAACTCTGAATATCAGGTCTTGGTTGAAACAATTTTATTCTAGGCCTCAGCTTCATGGATCTAAAAGCAAAAGCACAAGAATTCTTCTACTTAACATTGTAACTCTTTGTGCCATAGGCAACTATAATTTTCACCACTGTCACAAGAATCTGTTTTTTTTTTTTTTTAATTGTCCAAAGAAAACAGGCTGCTCTCAACCCTTTCGGTAGATCACATGCCAGCTTTATTGAAACTGAGGGCTTATTGTGGAATTCAGACACCTAGAGTGCTAGGGTAAGCAGCAAGAGAGACACTTTAAACCATTAAAGCCTCATGGTGGTCAGCAACCTCCAACTCCCCCTGAGAGCAGAGGTCAGTAGTAGGGAAGCTGTTATCTTCATGGAGCATGATGTAGAGCACATGGGGACAATGGAGCATGGTTGATGCTGAGTTAGGCCATTACTGACACACCGTGAGATATTTCCTGGGGAAACTCTGAATCATTTGTGTCAGGTGTGTGTAGCTAAGGTAGGGGTGGTGGATGTACAAGGATAGGAGAAGGGTGTTTTTGAAGATTGGATTTCCCTATGTTGAGCAGGACAGTGCTAAAGTAAGGGTAATTTGAGTTTTGATAGAATAAAAAATTTTAATTTATCCATAAAATTGAGATTTTTCTCCTGATATGCTCAACCATCAGGCAATATAAACATGCATTTAAACATTTTCTACCAACTTTAACTATTCCTTCTGAAAATAGAAAGAATTAATTGCCCATGTAGTTGGATTTGTTGTGCTAATTATTCCATTTTTTCATTCTTTGCTTTGTATAAATAATCTTTATTTTTTCTTTCTTAAACCCCTATCTCATTTTGATTTAATTTTAAGAATTGATCTTTGAGCCTTGAAATACAGGTACATCAATGAAAATGGGAATAAATATTACATAAATTATTGGTTACTAATTATTCACTAATCTCCCCTCCTGGTTCTAATTAAGAGAAAGGATCAAAGGACTAAATAAAGAACAAATTTCAGCATTGAATTCATTACTGTTAAAGGTAGTTAGAGAACCCTGCCTAGAAAACCCTGAGGCCAGATTGATCCTTACTATGTCCCCTCATGAAAGGCTACCTGGCTCCCAGGGAAGTATTGAGTCATTCATAGACAGACATTTGAGTCAGAAGGAGAAGACAAACTGGGCTTACTAGGGTTCTTTTTTTGGTTTGGTTGCCACAAGGATGGTAGGCCCACAAGATGACTCTCCAGTACTTGAGGGTAAGTGGATTCTTGGCATAGGGGAAGGAAAAGGGAACCATTTTCACTATAGTATTTCAACATCCTGATCCTGCCTTCCCATAAATGTGGTCCACAGACACTAAGATCTCCACAAGCTCACCAATCCAATAGTTTCCCCTGCTTCTATGTGAGTGGGTTCAAATTCCTTTCTCCTTAAGGAATAAGGAAAAAAGAAAATCTAGAATGAGCTTTCTTCCCTAATGCTGTATTATGTAATATTTTTATGTTTAATAACATAGCCTATGGTCAACCCAGGCGATGGCTATACCTCTTAAGTGGAAGAACTTATAGAGCATCAGAGGTATCTCACTCCTTATTCAGAAGACCTCTTTCCAGTTCCTACCACTGCCCCTGTGGGTCTCCATCTGAGACAATAATGAATATGTAATTGTTGCACCCATAAATGTCTTGATATGAGTACCATCAAATGATATAACTCACAGGGCACAATGCAATGCTATCCAAAAATTTATTCCCCATTTAATTTCCAACTTCAAATTATGCCCAGACATATTGTCAAATATTTCTTATTACAGAGTACACAAAAATCCAAAACTAAATAAATAAGATGGTGCAATAAAACAGTTAAGACCTCCAATAAGACAGTGCAGTGTCCTAATACGTTCCAAACTTGAACCTTATGGAATTCCCTCTATTATAATATTCTAAAAGAGAAATTAAAGACCAAAAGCAAAACCTGATTTAAGGTCATTAAAGGGCTGGGGATATAGCTCAGTTGGTAGAGGGCTTGCCTTGCATGCACAAGGCCCTGGGTTCAATCCCCAGCACCACACACACACACACACACACACACAAAGTATTTTTAAAAAGTCATTAAAATGTAAAATTAAAATTTAAAAATGTCCTATCAAATGTAATCCATGTGAGGATTACACTCACATGGAATCTGAACACTTGCAGGAGCAGACTGGCCATTTCCTTTGGAATAAGTGTATAAATTTCAAGTTTTAATTACTCTAATTTCAAGTCACTGAATTTCTTTTTTTTTTTTTTAGTTGTGCATGAACCTTTATTTTTATTTCTTTATATGTCTCCCACATGCTAGGCAAGTGCTGTACCACTGAGCTACAACTTCTGCCCCTCTTTTATTCTTTTTTTTTTAATGGTTGTTCAAAACATTACAAAGCTCTTGTCAAGTCACTCAATTTCGAGGCACATCATCTGTGAAATGTCATCAAGGAATCCAAAGGATACATGAGATGATATCAGCTGCAGTCCTCCCCCATTCAATTTAGAAAACACAAAATTATTTCAATTTCCCCGTAGCAGTTATCCCTGTTCATAATATAATTCACATTGAAATTGCCAGAATGGAATCAGCAAAAAAATAAATAAGTAAATAAAGTAGGTTTGATTTCAGTGTTGCTCAATAATCCAGGCCAGTTTATTTTGAGACTTTTAACATATAAACTTAAATTTTGAGACTGCTTCTCTTAACAGGTTAATTGTGATATTGATTCCACATTTAATATACACATTTTGCAAATTATAAATTTGCTATGATGGCCTCACCAGCCTGGAGGCCTTATTTGACTCTCCTCTCATTTTGTTCATTTCACATCGTTTCATTTCCACATCTCCTTTGAGTCTTATGATTCTGGCATATGAATGGGAAGGAGTGAGTATGCTGCCTAGGGATACACCCTCTGCTTCCCTTTGAAAGCTGGGTGTCCTACATTTACAAAGAGCCCATGCTCCAGAGTTTATCGCACTATAGTCTCCACAATGTCAATCTTCTGCCCTTTTGCTGCATTTCCTCAAGTTCAAAAATGTCTAAAGCCAAAAATAGTTCAAAGCGTTACTCCTACCTCCTCTTTCAAAATTCCTTAGGTCTATGAATCTTATGTCTCAGGGATTTTAATATTTGCCTCAGCTGGAAATTTTCCCCACTAAACCAAATTACTGTTATTGTTTTTTCCCCAAGGTTGTGTCCTCAGTGGATTAAAAGAGGATAACTATTTTCATTGTACTTTGTCCAATGCTGCCTTCTCAGAATTTTGAAGTTGGTAGAACTTTAATCTCTACATTCATTCCATGACATCCTAAAATCTGCTTCCTGTTTCCTCTTTTCTTGCATTTCTCCCTTTGTCTCATGTTCCATTTCTTTCTGTCATTCCCCTATTCCTGTCAGTCAGATCCCAGATGAGATTTTTAAATTTTCTAATTTCTTAAATTGTTCTTTCTCCTTCTCCAAAGCAATAACATCAATAGTAATTATAATAATTAACATCTATTGAGGACTATGAAGTGCCAGGTCCTATGTCAAGATTTAAAGGTAAGCAAGTGTATTTCCTAATTATATGTGAGGATATTGAATATTAATGAGGTTAGGCTATTCCCTGAATACAAAATTTGTATGAGAGAATTACCTATTGTCCACACATCAATAGGACATCTCTATTTCTAATAAATACAGGCAAATCTCTCCTTTCACCTGTCAGTGAAATCATTCCTTCTTCAGAAGAAGAACAAGTGAGAGGTTAGAGATGATTTCAGGAAATGCATAGTCCACTGGAGAAAGGCAATGTTTCCTCATGGTCAAGAGCCCAAACTCCCTGAGTTTTTGTTGATACTAAATGGTTTAATATGTTAGCTCTTTTTAGTACAATCAAAAATTGCTGCCTCAAAAATATTGCAAAACTTTCTTCATATCTACAGATGTGAGGAAAAGGGGAAAAATTGGGTTTTCTAATAATAGCCAAACTCTCAGCCAAGGATATGAATACTTAGAATTATGTTAGAAAAAGAAATTGTTGATTAATTCACATCATATATTTCTATCCTACAGCACAGAGGAAGAGCTCTGTGTACTGATTACTATTCAACTTGGGGTTATTTCCCTTTTATGTTTTCTGATACTGGTACTTGATCATTTATTAACAGTGCTACATACAAATATCAAGGATTTTATTGTCTAAACATGGCTTGATTTTTATTAGAAAGCAAATCATTGCAAAAGATTTTATAATACTTAAGCAGGTAAATGAAAATGAAAATCTCTGGTGATTTTACTTCCCATATAATAAGTAAGTTCTAATGCTGGTGATTATATGGAGAATAGGAAAGCTTTAAACACTGTTTTGGGAATGTAATTTAGTATAGCCAATATATAAAAGAGTATGGAGTTTACACATACACACACACACAAAAAAAATAAAAGAAAACTAAAAATAAAGCATCATATGATCCAGCTATTCTACTCCTGGGTATTTATTCAAAGAAAGTTAAGTCAGCATACAAAAGTCATACCTGCATTCACATGTTTATTGCAGCATTTTTATAATAGCCAAGATATGGAATCAGCCTAGGTGCTGTCAACAGATTAATACAGAAAATATGGTGCATATACACAATGGAGTATATTATTCAGCCATAAAGAAAAATAAAATCTTGTCATTTGTGGAGAAATGAGTGGAACTGGAGGACATACAACATGTTAAACAAAGTAAGTCAGACACAGAAATAAAATAATCACAAGTACTCTCTCATATGTGAAACTTAAAGAAGATGACCTGGAAGTAGAAGAGGGATTACTAGGGACTGAGAAGGGTGCTGAGGGGTAGTGGAGAAGGGAGTTAAAGGTAGAAGAAGGAGGCAAACACATGATAAATGCATGATGTAGGCACATATGGAAATATAAAAATGAATCTCATCAATGCATACAATTAATATATGCTAATAATAATAAATAAATGCTGTTAGTATTATAGTGGTAGCCTCTTTTCTGTTCATTTAAACACATGTACCATAGAAAAGGTAAAGGGAGGCATCCATCCATTTCTTAAAGTTCTACAAGTGCTTACTCATTCATAAAATACAATTTTTTTCCTCAAAAAATATACCAATGGTGACAATCCTTGTCATTACATATACACATCCACATTTCTAATGCTTTGAAGTATTCCCTATATTTTATATCTTCATTTATAATAAAGAGGAATTTCACTTAGTTTCATTGTTTTACTTTCAAAATTTGTGCTAATACCTTGAGCACTTTATTTGTGCATTTGTCCCATTATAATCCAAAATGTGTAATAATCCAAAATATTATTTTTGTAGACTTTTGCAGAAGATATATTAAAATATCTGGAACACTTTCTGGCATATACAAACCACAATGTATCCAGGGGGCACATACTGGAAACCTATTTTGTTTGGAAGAAAAATCAGGTCTAGGTTATAAACTGCTCCTCATTTTGGTTTCAATGACCTTGTAATTAGTACACATTCTTGTAACTTTGACTATAGTTTTAGTTTCCCAGAGTCATTACAAACTTTTATTTTTCTGTGCTTTCATAAATATTTATATTTTTCAGAAAAGTATGAGTTTTTAAGTATAGAGAAATTACAAATAACATGTACAAATAACAATTTTTGAAACACTGTTTTTAATTTCACAAGAACAGTCTGTCATTTTCTATGTTTTTCTGTTTTATTTAAAACATTATTTCTAGATTATTCAACTGTTAATTAAAACAATGTGCTAAAAGCAGAAGATTCTCTTCTGTGTAATGTCATAATGGAGAACATCTGTATTTTTCTAGATTAGAAAAGCCCAGGCATGCAGAAGTGGTCCATACTGTGAGACAATGGAGGTTTATCCTGGGAGTTCCGACTCTTTACTTTGGTTTTGTACATGATTTGCTGTGGAAACTTTTCAAGCCACCCAGTAGTACCAGCAAAAGTCAGTAAAGCAAACTCAGGGATTGACTTGGCAGTAAATAAATGGAAGAAAATCAGCTATGAACAGCAAGATATTTAGTCTTTCATAACTTTACTTCAAGCAGATAATTGGCCCAGTAATTCCATTCATTTGTTCATTCACTCAATAACTATGTAGAGTATTTATTATATTCTAGGCTAAATCATAAGATCTGGAAATACATTACTTAAAAAAAAAAACAGAAAGAAATTGTTGCCCTTATGAGTAATGGATGAATATTTTGTGATTCAATAACCTGCCTCAGATATCTCTGTGTACATAATATAAGCTTCAGATCTTTTGAAATTTCTAACATACTAGCATTTCCTGACATCTTCTCAGACTTGATAATTTGATTTTTCTGGCAGATTCCTGACCATTCTAACATTAATAATTACCATGGCAATTGGTAACATAGACAAGACTGCTGATTTATGCACTAAGTCAGTGTTTATGTTTATAAAGGGTTTCTAAATTCACATAGACAGAAAATTCAGTATACTGCCAATAACAGATGTGATCTTTCTTTAGATCACAACCCTGATACCCTCACTAATGATGCTAGGGCATAGGAAGAGTAATATAACTTGGTTTAATAGAGTAACTTGTATAGATTCAATAATTTAAGTTTTTTCTTTAGATGATTCTTTAGATGGTTTACACTTTATCCTATTTAGATGAATTTTCCATCTTTAGGATTTCCTGTCCTTCTTCCTGATACACACAAAATAGCTTCAAGATGCAAGATGTGGAGGGTCCCTTAACCCTCAGAGGCTGAGAGGAAGGGGGAAGGGAAAACTTTATATACAGGTCCTTGTGTCAGCTGGCAGACTGTGCTACACTGTGTGGTAAGAATTCTCTGTAACCTCTTAGGTTGGTCAGAGGTCCTCCCCTTCTGACTCAACCTTACCTATATTTAATAGCACTGAAAAGTCTTGGGACTGTCTGCAGGGTACTGTAGGTGGCTGCACTTGACTATAGGGGTACTCCATCCCTGCCTAACTTCTGGTTGTTACTATAGCTGGACTCTTAACACCCCTGCATTTCCACATTCACCCCACTCTGAAGGTATGTGATATCTGATAAGACATTTCTGTAGCCCCTCAGGCATTAACAGGGACTTGGGATGAATTTTATCAAGGATCTCATTCTGCCCAGAGACTCTAAGAGAGTAGGAGACAGTCTGTGCAGCTGTGTCCTCTTCAAGGTAGGATTGTTTAAATAGTTCTTGACTAGGCTTCAATATAACCGATAGACCTCTCTGTTAAGTTTGTTGCAGTAAACATGTACATACGTGTGTCAGTTCTGACACAAACCCTATATTCTAGCTAATGATAGAAAATGTCTGATTTTTCTTTGGATTTTTCCATTTAAGAATTGACCAACTACTGGGCACAATGATGTACACCTATAATCTTAGCTGGTTGGGAAACTGAGGCAGGAGGATCTTGAGTTTAAAGCCAGCCTCAGCAACTTAGCAAGGCCCTAAGCAACTCAGTGAGACCCTGTCTCTAAGTAAAATATTTTTTAAAAGGCTGGGGATGTAGCTCAGTGATTAAACAACCCTGGGTTCAATCTCCGGTACAAAAAAAAAAAAAAAAAAAATAGAATTGACCTACCTTAGTTAGGTACATAGCATCAGAATGGTCTAAGTCACAGCCCATAAAACATTACTACTACCACCAAGTGACTACAAAAGCATTTGATTTAGGCTGACTGAGGTTGATGAGAATGAGCATAATAGAGATATATCCTTTGGCAGGTGAAAAGGTGTGTGGATCAGCATTATAGTGTAAGAGTTTTTGCCAATGCTATTTATTTTATCAAGTCATTTGCAATTTTAGAGATGCCCAGTTTGCACTAAGGCATAATGAACCCCATGAGAGTTTAGCATTGCTGGCCCAGTTTTAAAAGTGGTTAACTGACTTGTTAATGTAGTGTGAGCTCCTAGCACCACATTAGGTCTATCAATCTAATTAGGTTGTATGCCCACTGGGCACGGACTGTGAGTGCTTTACTAAGTTTTTCTGTAAGACTCAGTGTATTTTGTGTCTCAATAAATGTCTTTAGCACTAAATCTCACAAAGCAGTACTCAAATCACCACTTAAATATTGTAAAACTAAAATCACATGATTTATGGAACTAATAGTTTCACTCAACTTGAAAACTACCAGCTAATTTTATGGAGGAGGTTTTGGAACTGTTACATTTCTTTATCCAATCACTGAAGGGAAAAATCTTTTGACATGTATATACATTAGATAGATGTGAGAATATAGGGTTCCTGTAGGATTTTATAATGCCATGTTTATATAAAGAGTTTAAAATTACATTATATTATTCATTCTTCAAATTGTGTTATCCAGTTTATTAGTTGTTCATTTTCTTTAACAATAACCCAAGACAGCCTGAGAAGACTGCACTTCTTCAGTAGACTGAACTGCTATTAACACTAATCTATGCAAGCATCAGATTTGTGCTTCATTGATAGCTAACTTTTAAAACTTTAGCAGAATTAACTTTCTTTCTATTGTCCCTGGCTATTCATAGATTATGTGGCTTCAGAGTTAAAACAGTTATCAAGAGAAATTTTCTAACCATATGTGCATATTATGCTATCTCAACTATAAGATTCATGGGGGTATTCCAGGTCTGGCATATCTTAAGGAATCTTCAAAATGTGAATGAATATGGATGTGCATAACATCTCCTAGCAATAAAGAACATTATTATGTGTACATGAGGCAGCAACCTGGGAAAGAAAAAAGACAGAAAGACAGAATAATGTAGGGTGCTTCAGAGAACTTACAAGGTCTTCAAGAGAAAACCCATTCAAGATGGAAATAGATTCATGTAGGCAAGTATTTCCCTACAAATAACATAACTCTATCTTGGTTGGGTGATTGCAACTTTAATTCCTTTTAGAATACCTAGTTGGTTCCCCAGGGTCCATAAGATTCTTATGAAGCATGAAAAAGAGAAAATAAGCTCAAAATTTTATATATATATATATATATATATATATATATATAAAATAGTATCAGAGAAGTCTAGAGTTGATAGAACCTTGGACTGCTTCAACAGCAAAAGCAAAAATTTGTAGGGATGATTTTCTTTGCTCACGAAAACAACAGCTAAAAGGAAAATGATAATGTTAAGCAACACATTTGACTAGTTAGTAATGTTTATGATATATCTCTGGGGTCAAAGAACAGATTAAAGTTATAATTACAGAGTGTTTAGAAAACAATTACAAGAAGTTGCTATTAAAACATCTGAGATATGCCCCCAGCATTGTGATCATGTTCTCTCAATGTCATTTTCTACTTTTAGAATGAAGACTCACTGAAGAAAGCTGACTTCAGGTTTGGATTAGGAAATGTAAATATGAATTGGGAACATTGGTCATACAGAAAGTAATGAAGCTCTAAAAGTTTACAGGTTTCATATCAAAATAAGTCCAGAATAAACATAAAGAGGTTTCCAATGGACAAGAATGGGCATTTTGACTGACCATAAGAATAATATCTGTTCTAGATAGAAACACACCAAATACATTTAAATTCATAAGTTCATAAGAATAAGTATCTCTCCTACCCTTCCTAAACACTCCCCACCCCCAAAAAAATCCTTAGGAAACTGGATTTTGAAAAGTATAAAGAAATGAATCATTCACTCTACACTTCCCATAGGTACTAACCTCAGAATAACCAAATAATTGGCAAGTGGAAATTTTCCTGAGGAAATTTTGGAGCTAATAAGTGAAAGAGGAAAGATAAAAGTGCAAATCACAATTCTGCAACTGCAAATCTAATGTGAATGATCTAGACAAGGATCATCAATGGCTGCTAATAACAAAAAAGATAATCAACATTGTGTATTGTGATGGAAGTACATACCATCACATTGAAATTAGATCTGATTACCTTTCTCCATATAAGGACTACTTTATAGGGATATAAGGGAAAGAGAAAATATGGGAAATGATGCCAAAGAAAAATCATCATCAAAATCCAGACTAAGGCAAACTTTACCTAAGAGAATAAAAAGACTTCTTAAATACAAAGAGCGATGGAAGGAGGAGGAGAGGGGAAGGAATAAGGAGAGGGAGAGAACAAGTGCTTAAAAGACATAACAAGTTATGTAAGAATGTTTATCTTTTATTTATTTATTTATTTATTTATTTATTTATTTATTATTTTTTAAATAAATGACAGAAGAATGCATTACAACTCTTATTATTCGTATAGGCCACAATTTTTTATATCTCTGGTTGTATATAAAGTATGTTCACAGAACTTCATGTCTTCATACATGTACTTTGGATAATAATGTCCATCACATTCCACCATCATTACTAACCCCTTACCCCCTCCCTTCCACTCTCACCCCTCTGCCCTATCTAGAGTTCATCTATTCTTCCCATGCTCCCCTCCCTACCCCACTATGAGTCAGTCACCTTATATCAGAGAAAACATTCAGCATTTGTTTTTTTAGGATTAACTAACTTCACTTAGCATTATCTTCTCCAGCGCTATCCGTTTATCTGCAAATGCCATGATTTTATTCTCTTTTATTGCTGAATAATATTCCATTGTGTATATATGTCACATTTTTTTTTATCCATTCATCTACTGAAGGGCATCTAGGTTGGTTCCACAGTTTAGCTATTGTAAATTGTGCTGCTATAAATATTGATGTGGCTGTGTTCCTGTAGTATGCTGTTTTTAAGTCCTTTGGGTATAGACCAAGGAGTGGGATAGCTGGGTCAAATGGTGGTTCCATTCCCAGTTTTCCAAGGAATCTCCATACTGCTTTTCATATTGGCTACACCAATTTGCAGTCCCACCAGCAATGTATGAATGTACCTTTTCCCCCACATCTTCAGCAACACTTATTGTTGTTTGTCTTCATAATAGCTGCCATTCTGAGTGGGATGATATGATATATTAGAGTAGTTTTGATTTGCATTTCTCTAATTGCTAGAGATGATGAACATTTTTTCATATATTGTTTATTGATTGTATATCATCTTCTGAGAAATGTCTGTTCAGGTCCTTGGCCCCATTTTATTGATTGATTTTTTTTTTTTTTTGGTGTTTAGCTTTTTGAGTTCTTTATATACCCTAGAGATTAGTGCTCTATCTAATGTGTGAGGGGCAAAAATTTGCTCACAAGATGTAGGCTCTAAATTGAGGGAAGATACAGTGTCTAAGGTGGAATTGAAAATCCTCCAGTAGAGTGGTGCAGTGCTTGCATGTTATGTGTAAGACCTTTGGTTTGATCTCCAGCAACAAACAAAAACAACAACAAAGTCCAAGGGTGGTAAATGTAACTGGAGAGCTATAACAGAAAGGATATCAACTACCAATTGATATAGGTAGAGCTGGAGAATAGATATATAGGTGAGTTCACTACAATATTTTAATTTTAAATATGTTTTACATTTTCTAAAATTAAAAATCTAAAAAAATATGAACTAGGAACAAAATATTTCTCAAAGAAAACATTTTGGTCATGGGTATCGTTATTATTAAACAAGACATAAATCTTTCATCTCAAAAACTTTAAAACAATGAATAATAAATTCAAGGAACATAAAATAAATTAAAGCAGATATTAAGAATTCACAAAGTATAATGACTCATGTCAAATACAGTACAGTAATTGATATCCAATTTTCTCTCTGAGTGAAGAGAACTCAATCAACACTTTTAAAATCTAGCATCATAGCAAAAGTCCTAGAATTTCACTTTTTGTTCCTAACAATCTGGAACTCCTTATGGATTCTGGAGTCACAAAGTCAGTGGAGATGATTGATGGGGATGACTTCTTTCAAGTCAGCTCAGAGTCTTGACCTGTTCTGAGACCTTATAGCTATTATCCTTGGACTGTTAATGCTCTTCTGACTTGAACTCTCACCTGTGAGCCAAGTGATAGTCCCCCACATCACCAAATCACTATCAACATGTCAACTTCTTCAAGATGCCTTTTTTCAGTAATCCCATATGTAGTGGACTGCTGCTCCCTCTGGTACAGATTGCTGTCCACCCTGATTCTCACCTGGCTCCAGCCTCCTTCTCCAGTGTTCCCTTTACCACTTCCATGCAAAATATAAAAATCTGGAAGGCAAGATTTTATGTGACAATTTTTTTTCAATCCAAATAACATTCTCAGATAAAAATTATTATAGGAACAATAGAGAGTGTAGACTCTTGCATTTATAAGGAATGCTGTCTTTTAGCTAATTAAGTCTCTTACACTGAAAGTTACTTTATAGCATATAAATAGATAATAAATATCAGCCACACATTTTCAATTAGAATCATTTATTTTTCTTTAAAATATTTTCCCTAAAATCTGAATTGGCAATAATTCATGTACTCATAATTTTATGTGTGAATGTATTATTTATTTTAATTATTTGTTCAAAGTTCTATTTCTATGCAATATTGAAAAAAAATACTTTATCACTGAAGTATCAGTGAAGTTGAATTACTTTATAAAGTTGAGATAGTAAAATCTCATACTTACATATGGATTAAGTAAGATAGCAATGTAAATTTTCAGCATGTATTCCTGACTCATGATGTATTCTTGGTATGTTTAAGAATTCTCTTAACAAATAAGAAAGGATAAAATTTAAATACCAAATATAAAGTTCTTATGAATTGTACATTGCTACACTGTTATGGTGGTGATATTGAGATATTTTGAGCAAAAATTATTCTGTGATTGAGTCATGACATTATTTCCACTCATCATTTAAAAAAATTTAAGAGAAAATGTAGAAAAATATAATATTTTTCTCAATGACAAAGAAATCATGCACTATGCATTTCACAGAAAAAAATGTCATGAAAAGAAAATGAAGATGAAGTTATTAACGGTTTGTATATACATGGATTATTAACTCCCCTGATTTAATTATGTATTTACTCTAAGATTTCAGAAAACTCTAAAAGCACTAGTGGGCATCCAGTGCAATACTGATCATCTCATCTTCTGTGCTTGGAGGGTTGTTCAACTTTTGAAGAGGAGTATAAATCCCAATAAATCAAAAATACAAAAATAAATATGTTCTTCTGTTGAATCATTTAGGAAATATATATTTTGTCGAGAGCCACTCTGGACAGAAGCTGTGAGTGCACCTTTAAGTCCTGAGTAAAGGGGTGATGAACATTTACTGCACCCCATAATACATTGGACTTTACCTCCACTCAGATAAGGAAGGTGTGGTTCCAGGAAGGGGTGTCACCCATGGGGTTGAATTACACCCATCTGTTCCTTTGTAATCCTACCCCTTTGCCCTTTTTGAGATAGAATATTCCATAGAACCTCCCCTTGTGTGTCCCCTATATAAGAATAAAGAATTCCAGTGGCTTTCTGTGTCTTTCCATGGACCCCTAAGATCACAGAGCCATCCCCAGATTTTGAAAAGGCACTTCTGTGTGTTTGCGTGCTTTCTTCATTTTCTTAAGTTATTGGAATAGTCAAATTTTGTGAACCCAGCATTAGGTCACCAGCCAGATAAATGGCAATAATATTTTACAGATGTTTTGAACATTAAAAAAATATTTTCCCTTCTATATTCTTTTGTTTTCATTAATAGAATGGGCTGAGGGTGGTGGGTGGGGCAAAAGAGCTAAATAAAGATATAATATTTGGTTCGTTAGAAGGTATAACCTACTATTACTTATGTCCTCAAGAGTATCAGAAAGTGAAAGTGAATAAAAGCATTTATTTTCAAAAAAGAGAAAAATGAACCTTCTAGAGTGTACTTTTTATTGCTCGATTGACTAATCAATCTCGTTTCCTACCAATTCATATTGTTACCTTCAGAAAACAACAAAAGTTGAAGTCTTGCCCAAATGTGTAAAGGCTTTGTGTATTCTTAGTTTTGTTTTGTTGTCTTTTGCTCTTTTCAATTTTAGTTTAGGTCTCAAATTCTGTGCAGGTTTTCAAACCTAGAAAATTTGAGTTTAATGTTTGTAAGGCATGCAACCAAAAGGGTATTTTATCAAATCAAAAGTTCATAATATTTTTCTGTTGTTACATAAGGCAGCAGTCAAAAGCTACCAAAATTAGGAAGAGCTTTCTCCCTCTTTCTTCCTTTTCATCACCACCCACTTCTAAACTCTTCATTAAAATACCCCCCATGTATTGTGTAGGCTAATGGGCCCACATATTTGAAAATCACTGATTTCTTTCCCCTTTTTAAACATTTATTTTCCCAAAATTATCCTTCTGTTTGGAGACATGATCCAAACATTTTGACCATTCAAAGTCTACACAAACCAGGGTCCATCTCAAAATCATCTTCTGCCAAGAAATCTAGAATGGCTGCTGCACTGGGAATTAGCTATCTTTACATTATGATCACTTATCAAAACACCAGCCCCGGTTAAATTTAGGTTTTTGTTCCTCTCTTCTTCTGTCCCAAGTGTCTGAACATGAGGCTATAATAAAGCAGTCATGCTAATCACAGGAATTTTGTATTCATCGATGCAGATCTGAAGTTCAAGTGATCCTACGACATTTCCTCAGTTAATTCACTTTCTTGCTTTCCTAGGTGAAGGTTTCATATTTTCTTTCCTCACAAAGTTCTGATATCTCTGTCCTTCATTCTGTCACTGAGAAAAGTTGGGCAACAAGAATAAATAAATTTCTCATGTCCTTACTACTTAGTCAATCACATAATGGGACTTCTTTTCCTCTGACAATGGCAGATTCGTGGCCTAAGAATCCGTCAAACCTCTGTGCATAAGGTTCTCTTCCTCTCACTCGAGGGTACTCTTGCAATTGGTCTTTCTTGCATCATCATGTTACTGTGTAATTTACCTTTTCAACCACGAGTCAATTTTTCTGCTCATCTTTACAGCAGAATCCTCAAATGAGTTGCTCATACTTCTGCTCTCCACCTGTCCTTTCATTCTCTTGAATCCAATACAGTCATCAGAAAATTGCTTGACTTTAGCTTTAGATGATATTCAAATTTTGACATGTTCACATCACTTCTCTAACTTCATTCGATTCTAAAAACCATCATGTCTTTGAATTAGTGTCTCAACATCCCAATTGGCTTTCCTGGTTCCTTCATGGTCCCTACCCATCAATCCAAATGATACTTTAAAAATATGAGTCAGTACGTGCTGTGCTCCTGCCCAAAGCCCATCAGATTCCATTGTGAGTCAAATAAAGTCCAAATGTGCAACGTGGTCTGCCAAACTTCTCAAGATCTGGCTCTGCACTATCTCTGTGACGTCATATATTCAGTTCTCATCTAATTCTCATCTCACTACCACCCTCCTACTCCACACACATTGCCCTA
The DNA here is from genome assembly GCF_021218885.2 of Marmota monax. Taxonomy (NCBI): domain Eukaryota; kingdom Metazoa; phylum Chordata; class Mammalia; order Rodentia; family Sciuridae; genus Marmota; species Marmota monax. The sequence goes on along the minus strand of NW_026692116.1, from coordinate 9,254,757 downwards.
TTAGAGATCCTTGATCACACCACACTTACCCTGCCTCAAAACTGACACTTGCCAGAGAAGTTTTCCTTATTTACCTACATGTTTGCTCTCTCACTTCTAGTCTCTACTCCAATACCACTTTCAGACCAGAGGCCTTATTAATCACCCCATGACTCTATTCTTATATTCTGCACTATTTACCTGTATGGCATTTATCCATACCTAAATACTACATAGTTATATTTGTTACCCATCTTCCCCAGCTAGGATATGTTACAATAAAAAGGAAATGTTTTTTTACTCATTTTTATATTATCTTTCATGTAACTGCTCTCAATAAGCATTTATTGGTTACATCACATGTTTGACATCCCATTATATAATTTATGATAACTCATTTGCACTAGGTATGCAGTACATATGTGTGATTTTATTCTGTATGCATATAATATAATGTGTTTTCTTCACAGTAACCACTGATGCCTAATACTACACCTGCAGGTATTATCTGTTTGCACTCAACAACTCTTGAGATGAGGGCTATTTTATAGATGCAGAAATAACTCCAGAGAGATTAAATCTGTTGACCCTGGCTACATTCACCATGCTCATTCCTGACCCCCAAATTGAAGGCTTTTCCTATTACTTTACATTGAATTAGATTTTTAAACATTTAATCCATCCAACCTATTCTATTTGTTTTAAATTTCATCAAATTAAGTATCAGGTTAATTAAATGTAAGTATCACATATCTACCTTTGAAACTTGGTTCTAGAGAAATTGTGCTGAATTAACTACTTGACCAGAACTATTTTCTCATTTGCCTTTATTTTCTTCTCCATTCATTAATGAAAACACACATTCGCTAATGAAAACACACTTAAAGTTCCATGAGATAATGGAGTTTCCTAAACTATTGAGCATGAGAGAATGGAAAACCACACTACTTTAGCTCAGTGAGACATTGAAATTTCTACTTTTAGAAGTTATTTTGGGCAAAAAGTATGACTCAATGAAGTATACAAAACTTGAACTTAAATAGTATATTCATCAATCAAAATTTTTCAATATCAAGTTGTAACATTTTTTCAGATTTAATTATTTTTATGTCTCTAATTTTTTATTAATTTCTGTATCACACATCTGCAACCTTCCTGCAGGCCTTTATATTTCCAGTTGTTACAGACAGCATTCGCTACAACACACTGGGGAAAAGAATGTGGCATTTGCCTCCCAGGTCCTCTCTGTGGTGTCTACATGTGCCTCTCTCATTCCCAGCTGAGCCATGACTCAGGAGGTGCTGAAGCTAAAATTTCAGGGTAAACATGAAGATCTGGACACCTGAATGAAGCTGGGTTTTCCAGTGTCTTTTCCTCACTGTTGCCCATGTTCCTGTCCTGTTGGTCATGGTTTGGGGCTACACCATCTACCTCGGGGGCACTATATCTATTTCTACCTTGCAGGAAATCACCCTGGGCATCTGTCTTTCCTCACTCTTCTTCATGTACCCTGAAGCAAACCCATCACCAAATCCCATTATTTACCTTCTAAATAATCACTTAATCTATGAATTTCTCTGCCTATTCCCACAATCTAGATCCAAATTTCTAATACAGTAATATCTTTCAATTTTCCAGATTCCCAAACTTCTAGATTAATAGCCAGAGTGATTTATTTTAAACACAAATCAATTCAGATCTATGTAAAACTTTTCAATGTCTTCTTATTGCTTTTTGAAAGTAATTTAGTTCCTTGCTATAAGCTGCAAGACTCTGAGTTAGCCCAGTAATACCACTAATTCACTACCTACTGACCTATTCATGGAACTTGACTGGAAACTTGCAGATGACCTTCCCCATGACTGAAATGCTCTTTTCCTGACTCTACAGGGCTGGCTTCTTTCCAATCTCAAGTCTCCATTAAAATGATTCCTTCAGACAGGCCCTCTGACTACCCAAATTATTTCTTTGTGTTCTCTTTCAAATAGTTCCATTGATTTTATTCATAGTGCATTTTGCATTCAGTTACATATTTACTTGTTTTATGTGTCTCCCACTAGACTCTAAGCTTCATAGGGACAGAAACAATGTCTATATTGACAATGTCTATGTTGCTCTCCAGTGGACACACGTGGCCTGGCACAGTGCCCCTATGTGGTAGTTTCTCAAAAAGTAATTGATGGGCTAGGGTGTGACAGAGACATGGAGTGTTTGCCTTGCACATGTGAGCCCTTCATTCCATCCCCAGCACCACAAAAAAAAATAAAAAATTAAACAAACAATTGATGAACAAATGAATGAATGAACAACAGAATTAATTGCTTGATAAACTTGATGAAGGTTGAGTATTTAATTTGATTGAAATACTGTACTTCCATTTTCAAAATTATTGTAAATATTTTTCAGATGTTTGAGCCAAATGAACTTAATTAGAGAGAAAAAATTAAACTACATACAACTATATTTTTATGGTAAGGTTTTACATTTCCTGCATTGCATGATGAAGTTTTTCTTTGGGGAAACATCCATTTTATCAATGAAGCATTAATTCATAGGCTTAAATATTGAGCCTTTTTAATTATAAGGGATGGCATAACTGACTCAGTACTGCATACACTCATTTGCACAAAAACCTCTCCTTCAGTTTAGGCCCCTTGTCCCTTTCTGTACAGGGCTAAGATTTATTTATGTCACAGTACTGTTGCAGAAAAAGAACACATGCTGCCGACTTCTGTTGTCCTTCATTGTTGCCTCACTCAAAAGCAACTATGTGGGTAGATGTTGAAGAAACATGAAGTAGTGTAATAGGTAAAAAGCACTGGCTGTGTAAGTACTAGTATCCATCCTTGTCAGATCCACGAAGAGGTATATAAAGACACAGAGGACTGCTCCCACCATTCAGTTAGTAACTGCACAACTGGAACTTTAAACAGGTCTCCTGTATTTGAAAATGGTGGTCATTATGGTAAGTACCATAACCAAATAGCTAAACTTTTAAGAAGAAAATATTTTTTATTTGGAGACTTGTGTTAAGTCCTTATGGGAGAAGTGCCAATTAAATTTTTACTGAAGAATAGATAGGACTTACTATGGAGAGATGAGGGCACAGCTTCCTGGACACAAACAGAGTAAACCAGAGTGTGTACAGAAAATAGGAATTACTGCAGTCTGCCCTAGTCAGGGAATTTATCCTATTAGGGATAACATTATCCTACCTAAATAAAAAGATTTACTTTAATTTGATCTGAAAAACTTAATGCTGAATTGATGTGAACATTAAAACAACTTATTCTTTCATGGCTTAATTAGTTTTTCTACATTTTTAAATAGCTTCATTGAGATATAAGTCACATGTCATATAAATCACTCATTCACAGGGTACAACCCATTGGTTTTCTGTGTGTTCACTGAATTTACCATCACCATTATCAATTTCAGAAACTTCTCCTCACCCAGGAAACTCTATAACCTTTAGTCACAGTCAACTGACCTCCCACAATTATGCTTCCTGACCTTTCTGCACTTTCCTTACCATATTTTTTCACAGTTTATATCTCCCCTTTGATATGTTAACTTTTTTGGTCTGTTTGCTTTTCATTGTTGTATTTCCATGGTGCAAAATACTTGTAGACACATGATAGGCGTTCAATGAAATTTTTAATAAATTAATGAATAAATATCACAGGAATTTTGAAAGAAGTAATAATTAGTTTTATACTTAATTATAATTATAAAAAAGAATTATAAAGAAGACTTAATTATAAAGAATGAGAGGAAAATAACTTAAAATAATGAGAGAAGTGCCAATTAAATTTTTACTGAAATATGGAAATATAATCTACAATATTTTAAATGGGGAGAAAAAATGGAAGATTTTTATCTAATGGGGGAGTTTGGAGTTTGTTTAATATTGAGACCTTAATCAACATACCCAAGAGATAGATTCCTGCAAGCCCACGTTTTTTGTGGCACTCTTTGCAATAGCTAAGGTGTGGAACAATGTGGGTCTCCATCAATGGATGAATGTATATACCAATATATACACAGTGGAATATTATCTAGCCATAAAGAAGAATGACATCTTCTCATTTGCAGCTAAATAGAAAGAACTGGTTGACATTATGTTAACTGAAACACAGAAAGACAAGTGCTACGTGATTTCTCTCAAATAGGAACTAACAAAGTTGCTCTGAACATAGAACAGTAATTACTAGGGGTTGAGAAGCAGGAAGAAGGGGGATAAAGAAAGATTGGATTTGATCAGTGTACCTTACTTGCACTTGTAGAAATAGCACACAACACACTGATATGTATAATTCCATACATGTTAATAAAAATATAAACAAATAACCACTGGAAAGAAAGATTAGATCCTAAATCAAATTGTAAATGTATTATCTGATTAACACTACATTTTCATCACTTAGCATGGTAGCTCACATAGGTTAGTAAGAATACATGCTCTGTCAGGTTTAAGCGTTAGTGAACATGTTTTATTTGGAGTCCCCGCCTCCCCCACCAGTACTGGGTATTGGACCCAGGACTTAGTGCCGACTAGACAAACACTCTACCTCTGAATCACATCACCAACTCTTCTGTTTGGAATTGGAAAGGTAGAACTGCCAGACAGGAGATGATCTGATAGGAAAAGTAAGTTTGACAAGTTTTCCAGGAAAGCTGGATGACCTGATAGATCAGGACAGCTTTCAGATACTGGAAATGTAAAGGGTCTACAGTGTTCATGCAACTAAGTTCATGTAAGAAAAGACACTACCATTTGGTGAAAAACATGTTTTAGCAAAATTAGAAATTAATTTGAGATATTTATAACCAGGAGGCAAAACAAACAAAAAATTTAAAACTTTAAATTAATTTTATGCATATGTGTCTTTTATTCATTAGGTAAACTTTTAAAAAGTTATGTGCAAATCAAATAAGGGCAAATCTAATTACATTGACTTATATTAAATGAGTTCTTTTATCTGCATTTCTGATTGATTTGCAATTGGCTGTCCTTCACAACACCTTCACCATTTCTCTGCTCTTTAAGATTCTCTGCCAATTAGTTGATGAACTGTCAGCATTTAAATTCATCAGGAGATTACTATTTAAAAGATGTCTATAATAAATGTTTCAGTCATATGAGAAAATTGTATTTGGATGTATTGAGTTTTCTAAAGAGCAAGGACCATGAATCATTAAATTTCAAAAGAGTTTTAGCAACATCAAATTATAAGTATAGAATATGTGTTGACAATGATTTCAAACACAACAAATGTTAAAACATATTAATTCATTCAAGTATATAAAACAAAGGAACATAGTATCTTTAACCAATGTAAGAATTAAGATCTCTGCATTCAGATTTTCCAGAAGTGGAAGTCTGGAGTTTCTAAAAAAGGTAGATTCATAAATATAAACATTTACTTATTTATTCATTTAGTATTTTTTCTTTATTCATCCATATGTTAGATATTTCTTCTATGCAAAATACTACAGTAAGTTTCATGAGAGACAAAGATACATAGATTTTCTTTTCCCCCTGCAAGAACTCTGGATTCCAACAGAAGAAATAAGACCAATATTCAAATCAACAATGTAACATGATAGTCAATGCTGACAGGAAGAAGAGAAACTTACACTGGAGTTACTCTTGGCTAGAAGTTATAAATAATTTCTGGAACAGACATTCTTTGACCTGGCCTTTCCATATGTGGGTTTATTTTAGACTTTCAGAGATAGTTCAAGGTTAAAGTAAATAAGGTGGGTGGCAATACCTGTTTCAAAAATCTGCTTAATTTAGTTTTTTGTAGTTATTGTTTAATCTGTCAAAATTATGAGTCAAATTATTTTTTAACTAAGCAGCTGATTCAAGCCAAAAGAGTCCATCCAATAACCCTGGGATTTTTGCATATACATGAGCTCTCACTGCACTAACGATTGGCAGTGGAAATAACAGAGAGCTATTCTTCATAAATAGTTTATCTGGAAATAAGCTGAAACATTTCAATGTAGGAAGACAAAGGTGCCATGGAGGATAGAGGGCAAATCTAGGGAAGTTGAGGCAAGGGGAAACTTAAGGACACAAGAGAAAAATTAAATATAGCTTGTTTTGAAACAAAGACAAGATTGGCTAGAGGAGCTGATTATAAGAGTTGACTACGGGTTCATTAGTGGATACCGCATGTCAGGCAAGAGTTCTTGTGTATTCAGCTGCTGGTCCATGAGACTCACGATGCAGTTTGGAAAGCTCATTACAGGTATAGGTATGTAAGGGCAATTTAGAAACTCATTGTAATAATCTTGCATTAGCTTGGCTTGTGAACATGTGAGCCCTTCTTTGAATCTCCTGGCTTTATTTATTTTTTTTGTTAGAGTTTGACACAAGTGCCACCATTTTGAATCTGAAAAATTTTTCACAATACTTACTTTTTAAAAAAAAATTTTTTTTATTAGCTACACATGACATTACAATGATCTTGGCAATTCATACATTTGTATAATTGGGGTATTACTTTTTTGACTTGTGGGACAAGTATTGACAGTCTCTTTTTATAATTAATATTTTCAAAATATTAAAACTTAACAGTGTTCCAAACTGCTTTTAAATTTTACTCTTTTTAAAAAAAATTGTTAATTGACCTTTATTTATTTATTTATATGTGGTGCTGAGAGTCTAACCCAGTGCCTCACGCATGCCAGGCAAATGAGCTACTACTGAGCCATAACCCTAGCCCTTAAATTTTATTCTTATGAAGTGATAACAGCATATACATATTTGGCAGAAATATTTGACAAAATGCCTTCATTTATATTATCTTATTTCACTAATTTATCAACCATTTTGATATTTACTATGCTGCAGAGAATAAATGAGTAATAATAATATGAGCTTCAATAACCTTTTCCATTTGACAGGAGCCAAAATGTTTGTTTGGTGTACCTTATTTCATTTAATTATCAAATTAATGAGTATCTTATAAAATATGTGATAAATATTATTCTTTCTATTTCACAAATGAAAAAACTTAAATGTAGAGAGTCTAGATAACTGCCTAATATCACATAAATAATATATGTGCCCAAAATTCAACCCAGATGAGTCTTTTTCTTAAATTAGTGCTCTTAATTAATTGCTATACATACTAATGAGGAAACAGTGAAAATCAGATTCATCTGTAATGTTTACCCATGATAACCAATTTATATGGAAAAACAGAAGTGAGATACAAGTGAAATGCAGAAATGCAGACTGGGAGTTCTGAGAGGCAGGGAATCTCTTTTCTCTTTTGAAATTCTAATGTCTGGCTTTGTTCTGTAGAATGTAGTGATAGCTTCGGTTTCATTTGTTGAATGAATGAACACAAAGTGATACAAAGAGAGACTGTAGCATCCAGAGTCATTTTTGCATGAGAAATTGAAAAGTTAAATTTCTTCCCTAAAACCAAACATTTATCTAATCAAAATATCTGGATCTGAAGGCATACAATCTAATTCTATATTTATCCTTCTCCAGAGTTATTTCAGCAGACTGCCTTCAGCTTTCCCCCTACCTGCCCAGGAAAGGTGCATAAACAGAGATGGCCCCTGTCATTTATTAAGATGACAGCATTCCTTTTAATTTTTTTAAAAAATTTGGGGCTGGGGATGTGGCTCAAGCGGTAGCGCGCTCGCCTGGCATGCGTGCGGCCCGGGTTCGATCCTCAGCACCACATACAGACAAGGATGTTGTGTCTGCCGAATACTTAAAAATAAATATTAAAAAAAAATTCTCTCTCTCTCTCCCTCTTTCTCACTCTCTCCCACTCTTTCAAAAAAAAAAAAAAAAAAAAAATTTATCAACTTTATTGATGTATGATTGGTAGATAGAAGCTATATAGTTTACGGTGTACAACTTAATGTGCTGATATTTGTATGTATTGTGATTTGATCACCACAATCACAACCATCATTTTACATAGCTACCATTTGTGTGTGTGTCCTGTGTGTGTGTGTATTTATGTATGCATGTGTGCATATGCATGTTTCAGGGTCCACTGTTGGGTCTGAGGTTGGTGAACATGTTACCAAGGAGGCAGACAGGCATGTGTCTTCTCAGGTCCTGGATAGGCAGGACCCTGTGTTAGAGTGGGGCTGAAGCTAGACCTCAGGGCTGTTCCAAATTCACAGCCAGGACCAAGACCAGCCACTGGGAACACTGATGGACATGGTTCTTCCTAGGTCCCTTGGTAGATGAGGCTGGTGGTAATATAATAGCCAACCCAAACTGGAGCTGAGTACAAAAGGGAACAGAGCAGATTTGGGTTTATACCTGGGACCATGTCATCGAGCCTGTCACTGGAGTTTGTGATGTCCTTCTCAAAGTGACCCATGGCACAGAGTAGCTTTGCACTTCACTGAAGTTTTTCCACCTTCTACCCACATCCCAAAGCTCCCACAAAAGCACTTTGTCTCTGGGTGGCTAACCAATTATTTTTTTCTATGGGGGGACAAAAGCTGGAACCTCTTATTTTACCATCTAGCTAGTATCAACCTCAAGATGACAGTATCTGGAACCCTGGTTTTGTTCCACATTTATTCTAAAGTCCAGGGTGCCAGCATGTACCCCAGGGAAGCAGAATGTAGTAACTGGAGCACCAGCTCCCAGTCAGGCAGAGTGGACTTGAGTGTCACTCTTCCCCTTACTAGCTGTGTGATCCAAGGCAAAGAGCCATAACCTCATTACCCTCCGTGTTAGTACATAGTACTCACAGAACTTTAAGGATTAAATATGGAAATACATAAAAGGTACTTAGTCAGGGAGTAGGATGATGGCTATTGGGGGCTGGGGCAAGGGGCAGGTATAAGGAAATGTTGACCAAAGAATATGACATATCAGTTAGTTAGGAGGAATGAGTTCAGAAGTACTATTGTAAACACAGTGATTATAGTTAATAATGTGCTACATACTAAAAATTGCTAAGAGGGTAGATTTTAAATTTTCTTACCACAAAAGAAAGTGATAAATATGTGAGGTAAAGGATATGTTAATTATTTTGATTTAATCATCCCAAAATATATGCATATATCAAAAGGTCATGTTGTACACTATATATGTATAAATTTTTATTTCTGAATGAAATATTGAAATTAAATTTAAGAAAAAAGACAATTCCCAGTGCATATTACATAACCCCAAAGAATTGGCTGGTATTTTATATTACCAGGTATATTAGTTTCCGAGGACTTCCAGAACAAAGTATCTGAAGTGACTTAAAACAACATAAATGTGGGTCTGGGGATGTGGCTCAAGCAGTACCGCGCTCACCTGGCATGCGCGGAGCACTGGGTTTGATCCTCAGCACCACATAAAAATAAAATAAAAAGATATTGTGTCCACCAAAATCTGAAAAATAAATATCAAATCATTAAATTTCTCTCTCTCTCAATCTCTCTCTCTCTCTCTCTCTCTCTCTCTTCTCTCTCTCTCTTCTAAAAAAAAAAACATAAATGCAAGATCTCAAGTTCAAAGCCAGCCTCAGCACCTTAGTAACGCCCTAAACAACTTAGTGAGTCCCTATCTCAAAATATAAAATAAAAAAAAATTGGCTGGAAATATGGTTCAGTGTTTAAGCGTCCTTGGTTCAATCCCCAGTACCAAAAAGTTAAAAAATCAAAAGTAAACAAGCAAGCAAACAAGCAAAAAAAAAAAAACCCAGAAATATATTGTCTCACAGTTCTGAAACATAAAAGTCTGAAAACAAAGCGTTGGGAGGGAGAGTCATGCTTTCTCTGCTAGTTCTAGAGGGGAGAATCCCTCTCAGACACTTCAGACTTCTGGCAGGAGCAATATTTGGCCTTCCTGAGTTTGTAGATGGACCCCTCTCGACACGCAGCTGTCCCCTCCCTGCTCATCTCCACCTCATCTTCCTTCTGTACTTGTCCGTCTCTGTTTCCAAAGTTCCCCTTTTCTCATGATACCACTTCTACTGGATTAGAGCCCACTGTGATGTTCTCATCTTACATTGATTACCTCTTTTCAAACCCTGTTTACAGATAACATCACATTCTGAGGTACTAGGGGTTAGCACTTTGATGCTCCTTTGGGGGGATACAATTCACTTGATAACGTTTAGCTACTTTTGATACTACCTCTTAAAGGAGCCAAGTAACTTCAAATCCATCAAGCCAGAAGAGGTGTGTAAAAAGCTCATTTCTGAGAACCGTCCCTTGTACGTCCTACTTTTCTTTACCTAACTTCTCATCAAGCTACTGGCAGCCTCAATTGAGTTGCCTCTTGGGACTGGCTTAGTTGTTTTTCCTGGTCTAATTAGGGGACCACATGATGACCTGCAGCTTCTGTCCCCAGTAGGCTCCAAGTTCTGCTTTTCTTGCATCAATTTCTGCCTCGGGTGATATGACAGCTTCCCCTGGAGACTGACCTTGTCCTCATTTTACCTATATTAATCCTCTATTGACATAAATAATAGTAGTAATAGCTCATATTTATTGAAAGCTCTTTAGAGTTATATCATATATACCATAGGCATTGCCTCGTTTAATCCTCACTATAGTCCTTTATGGCCATTTTGCAGAATAGGTTCAGAGAGTTTAAGTTTTCCCACAGAGCACAACTGGGAAGATATAGCAGGGTCTTTCTGACCACACATGGCTTTCCTCAAGAGCATCAGGGACTTTTCCCTTTCCAATGACCCTCCTTTTTGCAGAATATGCACTGGTTGGCTTCCTGTTCTCTAGGGTCCTCAGGATCCCCCTGATCATGAGGTTAAGTGACTTATAAGAGTTGAAGGGCCTTTAGAAGGGTTCAGTCACTCCTTGTATTCTGGCTGACCTTACATGGCAAGGGCCAAAATATTGACTGCTTTCCCCTGGGCCCTTTTATTTCCTTGGTTTTCGTCTCAAAGATTTGGTTTTAAACATCCAGTAGGCCAGTTTCACTGGTCTTGAAGTAGGAATACTGGGTTTTAACTTTAATGTCTATAATTTTATAGTTACCTTTTTTATTTACTTGGTGTCAGTATTAGTACTGAAAGCATTATATCCTATCTGTCCTATAATTGATGATTTATTTTCTTAAATTAACTCAGGTTATTGTGTTAGAAGTAGTAGTTTTTCAAAATACTAACAAGCAATTGTTATAAAGTTGTATGAGGATTTAGTTTGTATAATAGCTTTGAACCAAGAAATGTTACAGTAATATTTACAACAAAAATCTATCTTTTGAACATAACTTTAAATAAGCTTGATCTTAGCCTATTTTGGAGCCATTTTAATGTATACTAAGGTGAAAGGCAGAGCCTTATCTAACGTGAGGCTGGTCTCTTAACAAATCTTTTTTTTTTTAATCTTCTTATTTCCAGCTTTATTGCATTTCATTTTATTTTTTTTTTAATTTTTTATTGTGGGTTGTTCAAAACATTACAAATTTCTTCACATATCATATTCCACACTTTGATTCAAGTGGGTTATGAACTCCCACCTTCACCCCATACACAGATTGCAGAATCACATCAGTTACACATCCATTGATTTACAAATTGCCATACTAGTGTCTGTTGTGCTCCGCTGCCTTTCCCATCCTCCACCCTCCCCCCTCCCCACCTCTCCCCTCCCCTCCCCTCCTCTCTCTCTACCTCCTCCACTGTATAACCCTGAGGGTCTCCTTCCATTACCATGCAATTTCCCTTCTCTCTCCCTTTCCCTCCCACCTCTCACCCCTGTTAAATGTTAATCTTCTTCTCCTTCACTTCGTCCCTACTCTGTTCTTAGTTACTCTCCTTATATCAAAGAAGACATTTGGCATTTGTTTTTTAGGGATTGGCTAGCTTCACTTAGCATAATCTGCTCTAATGCCATCCATTTCCCTGTAAATTCTATGATTTTGTCATTTTTTAATGCAGAGTAATACTCCATTGTGTATAAATGCCACATTTTTTTTATCCATTCATCTATTGAAGGGCATCTAGGTTGGTTCCACAGTCTTGCTATTGTGAACTGTGCTGCTATGAACATCGATGTAGCAGTGTCCCTGTAGCATGCTCTTTTTAGGTCTTTAGGGAATAGACCAAGAAGGGGAATAGCTGGGTCAAATGGTGGCTCCATTCCCAGCTTTCCAAGAAATCTCCATACTGCTTTCCAAATTGGCTGCACCAATCTGCAGTCCCACCAGCAATGTACAAGTGTACCCTTTTCCCCACATCCTCGCCAGCACTTGTTGTTGTTTGACTTCATAATGGCTGCCAATCTTACTGGAGTGAGATGGTATCTTAGGGTGGTTTTGATTTGCATTTCTCTGACAGCTAGAGATGGTGAGCATTTTTTCATGTACTTGTTGATTGACTGTATGTCCTCCTCTGAGAAGTGTCTGTTCAGGTCCTTGGCCCATTTGTTGATTGGGTTGTTTGTTTTCTTATTGTTTAATTTTTTGAGTTCTTTGTATACTCTGGATATTAGGGCTCTATCTGAAGTGTGAGGAGTAAAGATTTGTTCCCAGGGTGTAGGCTCCCTATTTACCTCTCTTATTGTTTCTTTTGCTGAGAAAAAACTTTTTAGTTTGAGTAAGTCCCATTTGTTGATTCTAGTTATTAACTTTTGTGCTATGGGTGTCCTATTGAGGAATTTGGAGCCCGACCCCACCGACTGTAGATCGTAGCCAACTTTTTCTTCTATCAGATGGCGCGTCTCTGATTTGATATCAAGCTCCTTGATCCATTTTGAATTCACTTTTGTGCATGGCAAGAGAAAGGGATTCAGTTTCATTTTGTTGCATATGGATTTCCAGTTTTCCCAGCACCATTTGTTGAAGATGCTATCCTTCCTCCATTGCATGCTTTTAGCCCCTTTATCAAATATAAGATAGTTGTAGTTTTGTGGATTGGTTTCTGTGTCCTCTATTCTGTACCATTGGTCCACCCGCCTATTTTGGTACCAGTACCATGCTGTTTTTGTTACTATTGCTCTGTAGTATAGTTTGAAGTCTGGTATCGCTATACCGCCTGATTCACACTTCTTGCTTAGCATTGTTTTTGCTATTCTGGGTCTTTTATTTTTCCATATGAATTTCATGATAGCTTTCTCTATTTCTACAAGAAATGCCATTGGGATTTTGATTGGCATTGCATTAAACCTATAGAGAACTTTTGGTAATATCGCCATTTTGATGATGTTAGTTGTGCCTATCCATAAACAGGGTATATTTTTCCATCTTCTAAGGTCTTCTTCTATTTCTCTCTTTAGGGTTCTGTAGTTTTCATTGTATAAGTCTTTCACCTCTTTTGTTAGGTTGATTCCCAAGTATTTTATTTTTTTGAAGATATTTTGAATGGAGTGGTTGTCCTCATTTCCATTTCAGAGGATTTGTCGCTGATATACAGGAATGCCTTTGATTTATGCATGTTGATTTTATATCCTGCCACTTTGCTGAATTCATTTATTAGCTCTAACAGTTTCTTTGTAGACCCTTTTGGGTCTGCTAGGTATAGAATCATATCATCTGCAAATAGTGATAATTTAAGTTCTTCTTTTCCTATTTTTATGCCTTTAATTTCTTTCGTCTGTCTAATTGCTCTGGCCAGTGTTTCGAGAACTATGTTGAACAGAAGTGGAGAGAGAAGGCATCCCTGTCTTGTTCCAGATTTTAGAGGGAATGCCTTCAGTTTTTCTCCATTCAGAATGATGCTAGCCTGAGGCTTAGCATAGATTGCTTTTACAATATTGAGGTATGTTCCTGTTATCCCTAGTTTTTCTAGAGTTTTGAACATAAAGGGATGCTGTACTTTGTCGAATGCTTTTTCCGCATCTATCGAGATGATCATATGGTTCTTATTTTTAAGTCTATTGATGTGGTGAATAACATTTATTGATTTCCGTATATTGAACCAGCCTTGCATCCCAGGGATGAATCCTACTTGATCATGGTGTACAATTTTTTTGATATGTTTTTGTATCCGATTCACCAGAATTTTATTGAGGATTTTTGCATCTAGGTTCATTAGAGATATTGGTCTGTAGTTTTCTTTCTTTGAAGTGTCTTTGTCTGGTTTAGGTATCAGGGTGATGTTGGCCTCATAGAATGAATTTGGAAGTTCTCCCTCCTTTTCTATTTCCTGAAGTAGCTTGAAAAGTATTGGTATTAGTTCTTCTTTAAAGGTTTTGTAAAATTCTGCTGTATACCCATCCGGACCTGGGCTTTTCTTAGTTGGTAGTCTTTTTATGGTTTCTTCTATTTCCTCAATTGATATTGGTCTGTTTAGGTTTTCTATATCCTCCTGACTCAATCTGGGCAGATCATATGACTTAAGAAATTTATCTATGCCTTCACTATCTTCTAATTTATTGGAGTATAAGGATTCAAAATAGTTTTTGATTATCTTCTGTATTTCTGAAGTGTCTGTTGTGATATTGCCTATTTCATCCCGTATGCTAGTAATTTGAGTTCTCTCTCTTCTTCTCTTCGCTAGCATCGCTAAGGGTCTGTCGATTTTGTTTATTTTTTCAAAGAACCAACTTTTAGTTTTGTCAATTTTTTCAATTGTTTCTTTTGTTTCGATTTCATTAGTTTCAGCTCTGATTTTCATTATTTCTTGCCTTCTACTTCTTTTGCTGTTGTTTTGCTCTTCTTTTTCAAGGATTTTGAGATGAAGTATGAGATCATTTATTTGTTGGTTTTTTCTTTTTTTAAGGAATGAACTCCAAGCAATGAATTTTCCTCTTAGAACTGCTTTCAATGTGTCCCATAGATTCCGATATGTTGTGTCTGTGTTTTCATTAGTCTCTAAGAATTTTTTAATTTCTTCCTTGATGTCTTCTATAACCCATTGATCATTCAGTAACCTATTGTTCATTCTCCAAGTGATGTATGCTTTTTCTTTCCTTCTTTTATCGTTGATTTTCAGTTTCATTCCATTATGATCAGATAAGATGCATGGTATTATCTCTACTCCTTTATATTGTCTAAGAGTTGCCCTGTGACATAATATATGATCTATTTTTGAGAAGGATCCATGTGCTGCTGAGAAAAAAGTATAACTGCTTGATGTTGGGTGGTATACTCTATATATGTCAATTAGGTCTAGGTTATTAATTGTGTTATTGAGTTCTATAGTTTCCTTATTCAACTTTTGTTTGGAAGGTCTGTCCAGTGGTGAGAGAGGTGTGTTGAAGTCTCCCATGATTATGGTGTGGTGGTCTATTAGACTCTTGAACTTGAGAAGAGTTTGTTTGATGAACATAGCTGCACCATTGTTTGGGGCATAAATATTTATGATTGTTATGTCTTGTTGGTGTATGGTTCCCTTAAGCAGTATGTAGTGTCCCTCTTTATCTCTTTTGATTAACTTTGGCTTGAAATCTATTTTATTTGATATGAGTATGGACACGCCTGCTTGTTTCCGAAGTCCATATGAGTGATATGATTTTTCCCAACCTTTCACCTTCAGCCTATGTATGTCTTTTCCTATCAAGTGCGTCTCCTGTAGGCAGCATATTGTTGGGTCTTGTTTTGTGATCCATTCTACTAGCCTGTGTCTCTTAATTGGTGAGTTTAAGCCATTAACATTTAGGGTTATTATTGAGATATGGGTTGTTCTTCCAGCCATATTTGTTTATTTCTGTTACTAAACATGGTTTGTTTTCCTCTTTGATTACCCCCCCCCTTTACTGTCCTACCTCCCACTGTTGGTTTTCATTGTTATTTTCCATTTCCTCTTCCTGTAATGCTTTGGCAAGGATGTTTTGAAGAGATGGTTTTCTAGCTGCGAATTCTTTAAACTTTTGTTTATCGTGGAAGGTTTTAATTTCATCTTCCATCCTGAAGCTTAATTTCGCTGGATACACAATTCTTGGTTGGAACCCATTTTCTTTCAGTGTTTGAAATATGTTATTCCAGGATCTTCAAGCTTTCAGAGTCTGTGTTGAAAGATCAGCTGTTATCCTGATTGGCTTACCCCTAAATGTTCTTAACAAATCTTATGTATTTTATTTTTGAAGCAAAAGGAGGAATCCAGATGGGTTTGTATAGCATACAGGAGTTTGAAATGTTAAAGGTGACAGGTAGTGGAAATTAGACCAAGAGACTATTCTCATTAACCAGGGAAAGGACCCAATCTGTCCTCATTATGAAATTCACTCTGAAAGCAACATGGAGAGATTAGAGGGATATTCATCAAGAGAAAGGGATGTATCAGAGTCTATTGCCTGAAGTAGAAGGAATGAGACTTGACTGGAGATGGTGGCAGAGGGGACAGAGAGGAGGGAGAAGATTCAGGGAACAGATACAGTCATTGCACTGGGGACTGACTGAATGAGCGTGAAAAGGAGGAAACAAGAAAATGATCCCAGGCTTCCAGTAAAACACTTCATGCAATGATGATTTTCACACAATTTGGGGACAAGATGGAAAACCAGTCATGGGGAAGGCAGAAGAAAACATGGCTTCCATTTTGAATGTGTTGAGGTTGAGGTGCTGCAGGTCAGGTCAAGTGGTGGCATCCATCCAGCAGTTGGAAGCAGCCCTAGAGGCCAAGGGATTGTGGTAGTCACTTGGAACTGATCACCTTGCTTCTGCCTCTCCTCTCCAGGCCCCTGCAGTCTATTCTTTACATAGTAACTCCATGCTACTGCCCTGTTTCCTAACAGGGGCTTTGCATCTCAAGTAAAAACCCAAGTCTTGACCATGATCTACCAGAGGAGAGATAATTTGACCTGAGTCTCTGTCCGACCTCAACTCCTTCTACTCTCCCTCTCCACCCTAGCCACACCAGCCTCTCCATTCTTTGTCAAGTTAGAGGAGTTCTTCCTTCAGGGTTTCACTTGTTGGTTCTTCTGCCTGGAACATTCTTTTTCCCAGATATAACCTATGGTGAGTTTTCTTGCTTCCTCTAGATATTTACTCAAATGTCATCTTTCTCGGTGGGGCCTTCCTTGACTGTTGTATCTAAAATTTTAAATCTAAAACTTCAATCCTCACTTGGATTTCAAATCTCCCTTCTCAGCTTTATTTTTCTTCTTTGTGTTTATCTCTATGTAACCTATGCTAAATTTTACTTACAAATCAACTCCATAGGGGCCGACATTTGGTCTGCTTTACTCATTGCTCTATCCTGCGTGTCTAGATACAGGTACATGGTAGGCAGACTATGACTGCTTATGATTAAATGAATGAATGGAAAATTCTGATCAGCTAAGGGGTAGAGCACTTGAATAGCATGGGTGAGGCACTGGGTTTGATTCTCAGCACCCACATATAAACAAATAAAATAAAGGTCCATCAACAACTAAAAAATTAATTTTTTTAAAATTTAAAGAATTTCAAACAAATGAAAATGCATCAACCTTGGGGAAAAAACCCACAATAAAAATGTTTAGCTCTTTTCAGTGGTGGGCTGGTGATATAGCTTAGTGGTAGAATATTTACCTGCATGCCGGAGGCTCTCTGGGTTCCATGCCAGTAACACACACACACCAAGAAATAAATAAATAAATAAAAACCTGACTCTTCAGTGGTTATGTTATTTGTGTTAGTACTGATGTTTTTAGCTGCTGTTGTGCAATGCATAATAAAAACAGATGTGTAATTATGTTGGTGTTCTTGTATAGCATAATTCTCAGCAACTAAGAAATTATAGATATAAGACCAAAGAAATCTAGTATTCCTGACTTTGATTTAGAATGCCATTGTAAACTCATGACATGTTTTCTCTAAAAGAAAAAAAAATCTAGTTCTTACCACTAAAAAGGCCTACAAATGATAACCAACTGATAGCATCTGGCAACCTTTATTGGCCAGATTCGGCGAATAAAGATACATTTCCTCCTAAAAGGAACCAAAGCACCTTGGAAAGTTAGTGGGCTCTATGGGAAAAGCATGAAAAAGATGATTGTGGGACATCTTATACTGGAAGTAAGGAAGCTAGCTGTGATAGAGAGATGTGAAAAATGATCCAAGAACCAATGTGAAGAGGCTCTGAGTAGCTAAAAACAGGATGATTGGGGTATCTATCAATAAGAAAAACACTTTAAATACCTTTAAATTTTAAACTTGTAATTATATATATTATAACTAATAATAGTTATTATATTGTTGATAATTATAATAAATATATAATATATTTAAATATAATATTTTATATTAATGACTTAATTCTTATATTAATATTATATATTTAACATTTAATATTGTAATATTAAAATCTCACTGTTGGAGATTTATTGCCTAACAAATCTAGGCAATAATCACCAAGGGTTGATAATATTACTAATAGAGAAAAGCAAGTCAAAATCTTTTTAAATGCTGTTAACAGAATATATGCCAGTTGTTATATATATCCTAATGGAAGTAAATACGATGCCTGTGAAGTATTATTGTCAGAAAAACCAAATCTAGACTTGATCTTTTGATGCACAGAAATATAGGAGATGGGGAATATGTTAGTTGTCTGTATAGGGTTGCAATTACCAAAGTCTAGATTATGGGAACTCCATACTTCAAATGACTCATTCCTTCAATAAATGAGTCATTTGAATTATATAATGTTTGAAAAATTGAATGTTTGAAATATTAAATAATAATTCAAAGGAAAAACTTATAGATGGGGAACCTATAAATTAATGTAGCAATGAAACATAATAAAATTTGCATCTTTTTGAATACTTATTTGAACAACCTGTTAAAAAGACAATGGGAAAATTTGAATATTGAGCAATATTAATATTAGATTATTAAATAGTTAATATCAATTATTAAGTATAATTATTGTGTTATCTATATAAAAACACCTATTTAGAGATATGGTAAATTATTTATGAAGGAAATGACCAGTTGAATGTTTGCTTTCAATAAATCTGAGAGGAATGAAAGGGAAGAAGAAAGAGAAAATAAGACTGATGGTGAGGATATAATAACCAAAGGTGAATAATATGGACAGAAGGGTTTGCTTATCCTTTTTAGGTATGCTTTTGAAACTATAATTTAAAAAAAAATCTGGTGGGTTCAGACATGTCCAAAAATATCATTTCTGCACTTTTCTGAATGTTTAAAATGTTAAATAATAATACAAAAAAGTTGGATGATTAGGACAATACCTACCACATAAGAGATCTACAATTGCTAGTGCTATTCTTTTTAGCACACACTGAAAGTAACCAGCATCTCTCTATAACTCAATTTATTCATGCTTTTATGTTAAGAAGTTTATTTTAAGTTGATATTAATTTGTTGATTCAGGGAAAATTGTTGAATTCTCTTTCTCCTTTTGAACATCCATTTTTTTATGGGACAAATGGAAATTGATAATTAATATAGTTTATTTTTCTGTTCTTCAAGTTCCCTGTAAAAATAATTATTAAAATATAATTATTTTGAAACAAAAATTATATGTTATATATACACATATATAATCATTTTAAACATAGCCAATTTTGCCAGTGGTTGCTTTTGCCTTTTGTTTGTAAAACCAAAACTTTTTTACTCTATATTTGAAATGTTTTCACCTTTCTCATTGAAATAGGGGCAGGAAGCATAATAGAGTACTTATTTTCATTGATGAATGCTAGTTCTAGCTTTTCACTTGAAAACCCCATGAGATTTTCTCTTCGCCTTTCCCATGCCTTTCTGATTTGATGTGTCCCATGACTCAGTTCAGCCCCAGAACGTGGCACTGGATCAATCGGTGGATTTGGCACAACTTGAGCTGCTCTGATATAGGATTCTTTATACAGGAGCCATATTCATAAAATAGTTTAACTACTAAAAGAGAAAAATAGAAGTGTTTTGTGTCCTTGCTATTTTTCCCAAAGTGAAGGGAAAAAAAGGTGGTATGGGGGCTAGAGTGTGTCAAGAGAGCAGAGGATGTGTTTCCTAGAGACAGGATCTTGAAGTCTGCATTGTGAGTTTAGGATTAAACTTTTCTCTCATGGACACAATATTTTTATTTTATTTTATTTATTTTTGTGTGGTGTTGAGGATTGAACCCAGAACTTGCAAGGCAAGTGCTCTACCACTGAGCCCCTATCTTATACTTTAATTATAAAACTTTCTATAATCTTGGACTCTAGTGGAATAAAGCATGATATGTCTTAATTCCTTTGCATCATTTTGAACTAATCGAAGACAATCAGATATAGGAGATTAGAAGATGGATAGTCACTGTTTCTATTAATCCATGACCAGAAAGGGATGCCAATGTTCTCTGCCTTTCCACTCAATCCCCATATTTGAGGTTGAAAAGACCTATTCAATGAAAAATATTTTTATCCAGAATAGCTGCCTCCATTACCAAAAAGAGAGCTGAATCTGCAGACTTTTTCAGTATTTAAGTAGATAACATCTTCCCAGTGGAGAAAGGTGTCATTACCACTCAGGTAAATCACTGCTTTCACTTGAGCAGAAATGAGTAATATGCATGGTGAGTATTCCTTTGGTGGAAGTACCTCTGCAAGGAACTCTGAAGCTATATATACACACAATATAGGGTAATTTTCCTCTTTATTGTTTCAATTGTCATCATTTTTGTAGATAATTCCAAAGTCTGCATGTCCAAATCATTTGCATGTCTAAACTCTACAATGTTAAAATTATCCATTTCCTCCTCCCCCAGCCCCATGGCGTCCTCTGTTATAGTCCATGATACCACTACTCTCTGGTAATCATCTTTGATATCATCTTTTATTCGTCACTCTTCTTTTTTCCTACTGGTTCTTAAAATGTCTTTCATATTCATCCTTTCTGATTTGTACCTCTACCACCTTATTCCATACTTTATTTATTATGCATTTATTTAAAAGCTACCAATGCAGTGTAGACCAGTTGCTGGGAAATTATTTAGGAAGTGGAAATATAAAAATAAAGCATCCCTTCATTCCTCACAGGGCTTAGAAGAATAACTAAAGAGATATCAAATAGTAACCCAAACAATGATATCATCCCAATAGAGATGACTGCAATGCCTCAAAGGCACTTGGTGCCATATGTACTGATAAGAGGAACAGGGACATGGGAGACAACTTCTGAGGGAAGTGACACTTAAGTTCAAATGTAAAGTGTGAGTAGTCAGACAATGAGGGCCAGGAGGAGCACTCCACTAATCCACCACATGTGCAAATGCATTATGATCAGAGGGAGCATGGTGAACGGAGGCTGCAAGAAGCTAAGTGCAGAGTTGGGGGATACGGTAAGGTCAAAGCACTACAGAGGTAGGTAGGCACCATTTAGAGCCTTGAATCTCATGTTAAGGAACGTCGTCTCTGTGGTCAAAGAAAGCCATTGAAATGTTTAAACAATGGGGTAACATGATTTGATTAAATTTTGAAGATAATCTTGCATTTTTGGACCACTTTCTTTGTTTCCTAATTGATTGTATATGTCTCCTGTCCCTCTACCTTGTGAGTTATTATATAAAGCAATGTCAAGTCAGCCTTATGACATGTTGTTTGAACATTATTTCTTTTCTGATCAAACAGATGACTTCTTACTGTTTCTAGGATAAAGCTTAAACTATTGCATCTGTTTTGCTAAGGGTTACTACCAAATGGATCCATCTGCCTGTCTTAAATAATTCGCTACTTCTCCCCAGCACCCACTCTCTTCTTTGGCTAAACTGATCTTCTACTAACCGCCCCCCAAAAAAAACATCTGTCTCATTTCTGTCCTCCACTTTATTGTTTGAGACTCTTAAGTTTTTGAAACTCTCACCAACATCTTTCCTTTTACTAGAATTTAAAAATATTTGAGGTTCCACTCAGATGCTATCTCCTCTGTGAAATGTTCCCTAACCACTCTAGACCACTGTATGAGCTCACTTGTATTAAACTCCGAGAGAGGGGAGCATGAGGCAGTGGGAGGAGAGAAGGTGGGATACAATTTAGGCACCATCAACTTGGCTTCATGTGTCAATTTAGACATACAGTATGGACCTTTAGAGCAATTTTGTTTTTTGTTTCGTTTTGTTTATCTTTTCTAAATGCCATATTTTTTTCTAAAGAAAATTTTGGAAGATAGGGAAAAGGGCAGGTAGAATGAAAGAATTATAGTCCAACATAATAGAAAATTTTCAATGTTCTTAAAAATTCTTTCAAAATGCTTTTTTTTGCTATATGAGATATTATTGAGTTGCTCTTCTGTAATTTATTCAACCACATCTTGTTACTGGACATATAAAATTTTTCATTTTGTTGTGGCATAGATAATGTGATTAACCCATCATTTCTCTTCAAGTGTCAATTATTTTCATAGGATAGGCTTAGAAATATGCAGCTACTGCATCAAGTGGCCAATTATTATTACTTATCACCTAATAACTTTCCAACAAAGTCTTCCTACAAAGAGTGTAGTAAAATGTTTATTTCATCACATTCTCAGTAGCATATGTTCTTATCATTGCATATAACTTTTGTAATTTAATTTTTAAAGAAACAACATGGTATTATTTTGATTTGAATATGTATAATTAATGTGGTTTAACATTTGTCTTTACATTATCTGAGTGAGTGTTGGGAAAATTGTTATCACAAAGGGTTCAGTGAACCCCAGTAGCAAGAAGAGTTCTGGGTCTGAGACCGGATTCTTTCATGTAGGCTACAAATACATGTGATGTGAATTGCATCCCAGTCACTATGCTCAGTATCAGACCGACTTTTGAAATTTTGCTGCATGTTTGAATTGCATGGGAATTTTTTTAAAAATTATGACTCTCTTGTTCTCCACTCTAGAAATTCTGATTTAATTGGTATTGGGTGTGACCTGGTCAGCAAGAGGTTTAAACCTCCCCAGGTGATTCCAATGTGCATCAAAGTTTGGAAACCCTGTCAGGGTAAGAAAGGACAGACAGTGTCTCAGAATTGTCAGGGATGCAGGTCCTTTGTGGGGCATTTTAAGAGTGTGGTAGACTTCCTCTCCACTGGGTTATTCTAACAGTACCTTTGGACAGGTCTTCTGGGATGACTTCAAAAGGATAAGACTAAGATTTCACAGAATGAGACACTGATGATACATCAAAGAGCTATTTACTATCTGAATCTTAGTTTTTATTTGAGAAGCCTGATGGCCACAGATGCTCAAACATGACATCCTTTGTGTCATTTGTGAATCAGCTGGGAGGAGGGGAACTTATGCCTGAGAAAGTCATTGCTAAAACAGAATTCAGACCTTTACCAGCATGCCTGGGAAAAAGATATTCTATTCATGTAATGTTGTTGATGTACTTAATATTTTGATATATGTGAATTATGTTATTTCAAAATAGTCTATGCTTCCTTATTTCCCCTGTGAATTGCTTATTATAAAGTATCTCTCAAATATATGTAAAGTATGTGCAAAGAATTTTATCCATCTCATTTTGATTTAGTTATCAGAACATAAAACATCTGCTAAAGATGAAGCCCATAGTCTTAGGAATTTTTCTTTCGTTGCATTCTCAGTATGAGCATCATTAGTACAATTCAGATGGAAATTCTGTAGGGATGCAATATTGCTAGCAGATTGTACTTCCCCGGAAAATTTGACCCCAAAATTTGATTTACTTAACATATTTGCATTTTAATGGATTTTCCTGAAAGGGTAATCTCATCAAGATGGGATGCTATGGTTTTACTGAGTAATTCACAATTTTCAGCTCATTTATATCTTTATTAATGTGCAGTATGAATATTTACACAATGTGCAGACACATGGATTATGTTTACCTGAAATGCATGTTTAAACATTTGAAAGATGAGCATTTGGTATTTTGGTTACCTTACAGATGTTAATCCTCTAGTTTAATATATTCCATTGAGGTAGGCTCCCAGTTTCAAGGTTAATAATAAGTAATACCTCTATGTTACCCTACCACTCATAGGACTCTTTTCACATATATTAAAAACATGCAGAACTCTTGGAAAAGCTCCATTTGAACCATTTGAAGCTAGAAAACCACTTAAAGAGACAGTTCCTTCCTCCCCAACCTTTGTCACTAACCTTTAATGATACAAGTTCCTAAGTCAATCCTCACTAACCTATCAGATTTAGGTTTGACAAGTGGACATGCTCAATGGTGTAGTCGGATGGTAACCACTTTTTGATACTACCAGATAGAATTCTGGCACTCCCTCCTTCCTGCTGCCCCAGCCCCCTCCCAAACTCCATTTTTCTAGGCTCAAGTGGCACAAATCTGTTTGTTTGTTTTCCCCAATGTCTCAATGATTATTCCCAATCCTCTAGTTCTCTACAGGAATTAGTATACTTCTTCCTATTCTCTGGTCTTATTCCTGCTGTCAGAAGGAGGGAAAGTTAGGAGAAGGAAGGGCCTTCTCTACATTCTCTCCAAATGTTGGATGGAATTTTCTGTTTTGTGCATTGCTTCTTTTTCTGAGATATCCACAATACTTCTTATATTCCTTAGGATTAAAGAAATGTATGTATATTTTACCTGTGGTGCATCATTCAGTCCAGCTGGAGGGAAGAAGGCAAAACTTAAACTTAGAAGAGGTGTGAGTAGTTTGCACAGCTTTGCCAAAGCTCTCAGATGGAGCTGATTTTTGAGCATCTTTATCTCACTTGATACTGGACTCTATTACTTGTCAGTGATTGATTTGTTGTGATTCCTGGAGCATAGCACATAGTTTCTTATTCTGATGAGCTAGACAGAGCAACTAAATTTCTTATGCAAAGATTAAAAAAAATATGTGTGTGCTTATCCAAAATTCCAAATATGCATTCATTCTATACTTCTGGCTACATGAGTAAAATGGCCTTTCAGTCACCAACATTTATAGGATCAAAATCATGTTGTTGAGGAGGGCTTTAGTGTAGTTGCACTGCCAAGTAAATTGTTAAGGTTATGTGCCATTGACTCAGTTTTAACTCATGCTTTCTGACTTTTACAATGAGGTAATAAAATTAAATTCATTTGAAACATTAAGTAGTTCTACTGGAAATCTTTCAGATTGGAAGGTATAGACACCAATGAAAAGGAGTAAACAATCAATTGTTCTCCAGTTTTATAATTTATGAGATCATCAGCTGGATATTCCAGCAATAAAGAAATAATCAGTGACCTTGTGTGGGTTGATCCACTTGAAATTGCCAGCTGATGGAGAGAAAAAAATTGTTTTTCTCCTTCAGAAATGGCAATTTCCTATGGTTCAACCTAATAAAAACATTCATATATTGACTTGGGAGAGCACTTGGTGCTGTTGTGGATTGAATTGTACCCCAAATCCACATGTCAAAGCCCTAATGCCTCATTTGATTGTATTTGAAGATAGGGCCTTTAGAGAGGTAATTAAGTTTAAATTAGGTAATAAGAACATAGCCCTTGATGAGGTAGGATAAGAAGAGGAGGAGACACTCGAGTTCCTTTTCTCTGTACATGTGCAGAAGAAAGACTATATGACAACACAGCAACAAGGCAGGCATGTATAAACCAGGAAGAAAGGCCTTAACAGGAACCAGCCGAGTGGCCCTTGATCTGGGCTTCTAGGCTTCAATGCTGTGAGAAAATAAATTTCTGCTGTTTAATTCACCCAGTTTGCAGTATTTGGTTAGGGCAGCCCAAGTGGAACAATATGGGTCTCTATTCCCAGTCCTTTCCTAATTTCCTGGTTCAGTAACCAAGGCTGATTATCCAAAGTTGAAGGAATATGGGGAAACTATCCTTCAAGCCTATGGCTTCATCTCTAAATCCACTAAAAACCAAAGTGAGAACTCTGTCAGCAAAGACAGTTTCTATTTATGCTTCTGTAGAATTACAAACAGATTTTTACCATCAAAAGTCTACAGACTCAAGCTTCAAATTAACTGAGACCTCTGGACTGTATGATGTAACAACACTTAAAAGTCCTATGCCTATCCTGAATTTTGCCCTTTTTTTTCCCAAAACTCATTCTGTCACTGCCTGAAATGCCTTCATTAGTGATTTGGTGTTTGGAAGTTAGCAAGTCTTGAATGTGAAACTTCAAATGTGTCTTTGGTGGATCCCTTTGTGACATAAGTCGTAGTGTATATTTGTATAGCTTCACTTATATATTTCTCTCTACCCAACCACATGATTATTAGGCCCATTAGGCAAACTGAACTTCCCCACATAAATTCTTGTTCTGTAATATTTGTCTTTATATTAATCAGATAAACATGTAAAGAAGCATGTTTTATACTAGAAAATATTCAGCCTGAGATTCAGAAAACCTGGATTAAGGACATGGCTAAGTCCTTTTTAACAGGATGTCATTCAGAGTTAAAGATAAGAGGTATGAATGATAAAAGATCTAGATACTCTCAGTCAAAAAAAATAAGCCAGTTGATTATGATGAAACCATGACTTTGTCTCAGTGTGAAAAAAATAACAGGACCAAAATGGAATGGGAATCAGAAAACTGAGGTTTTCTTCCTTGCTCTGAAGCTATGTGACCTCAGAGAGTTCATAATTTGGGGGTTTGGTTTAATATGAATGGAATTCAAATCGTAGAATAATCTCAAGAGATGAGATTTAAAGAGCAGATCACTTCTGGCTCTTCTTGAGAATGAGAAAGGATTCAGGAGAAACAGGCTCCATTCATGAATTTTCTACTGTGTTCACCCTCAATTTCCAACAAGACACCATGCCATGAGGTGTATAAAGATGGGCAAATCACAATTGTTTCAGGTGTGTGTTTCCATGAACATTTCGGGTGATTTATCAGAACATGATTTTAGTGAAGGTGCAAAAGATATGGCTCTATTTCCCTGGCCTGTAATTCACTAGACTTGGATGGATTATTAAATTTCCTGAGCTTCTCTCCACATCCACCACTAAGTTACAATTATAAGAAAAACAGTTCTGTGTCAATGAAAAAGAAAATACCTTCATTGCTGAATTGAAAGATACTAAGTGGTAAAAACGTATAACCTTAAAAATGTGCATATTTATACTCTGTAAATAATATTTTTGAAAGAAAGGGAAAATATTTTGAAATGTGCATATTGTTTTGTTGCTTTTCTGAGGATCATTTTATTATTAAGTCAGTATTATTGATCATATTTGATTACTATCCATGCCATTGTTATAATCAATGCTTCAATGTGGAATGATATTTTCAATCAAATGCAATGGATGAGAATAAAATATTTTAGTTTGTTTTTTACTCACAATTTTTGCTTTAATACTTCTTTTGGTTCATATACATGTACAATAAAAATAGAAGTACATGAATAGTAAAATCTTAATTAACTTTCTAAAATAGGGTATCCTGGGGAATTATGGCTTTTATTAATAGAAATCTTTCACTTTCTCATCAGAACTTTTAAATTAATAACCAAACCAAAGAGTGCTGAATATACAGTATTTTTCTTTGATCTGGCATAGGGTCATTATTTTGAAGCTCAGCTCTTACAGTTCATTACTATAGGGATACACGGTATAGTAGACTGATTTTTCTAAGTGTTGATGGTAGGATAAACACTTGACATTTTGTGGGGGGAAAAATGCCTGAAGTAGATTTTGCAACAACACTATTTTTTAAATTGACTACTATAGGCCAGAAACAGAGGGAAGTGCTTTACTCACATTTATGATCCTCACTACTACCTCTAGTTTACTGAAGAAATATGTCAGCATCAGTCTTTGCTTCTCTTTCACAAAATGATGTGCAAAACCCTATGACTGAAAGGATTCTACCTAACTGAGGTCTTCAGTGTGAGTGGAGTATGGTTATGAATAACTCAGGCTTTTACTAATCAAGGTTATGAACTTGGACTTGTTCCTTTGCTCTTGATCCCAGTTTTTAAAGATGCTAAATTAATAGTTGATTGTAGTCTGGCTATGAACATAAGGAATCATTTTGAGTGTCTAGTTTCTGCCATGCTTTCATTTCAATCATTTATCTAGCACACGGAAAGGCAAGCAAACTTAGCTGATTAGCATTCACAATCTTTGTCTTTGACAATGGAGTTGCAGCTGTCATCAGCTTAATTTGTTGCACATGTTCCACATCACTGCTAAAGACCCTTTGTTTCTCAAAGTATTAGGATTTGCCATTTAGTTTAGGGTGGTCCTCATTTAGCACAGCACAAATAATGACTTTCAGGTATCTTCAAGGGACATGAAGTTACAAAGACAATTCAGCAAGATTTTATGCAGGCACATGTCCAAATGGATCAATGAAAGTTCTGCTGATCTAGCAGTGGCAGAATTATACTGGTGTAGTGAAGAATTATAATAGCAGTGATGATGATGGATTGTTGTAGATGGCTTGGGACCTGTTTCTTGGTTAAGGGGCAATATTATCCAAGGTTTAGGATACTATAGAAACTGAGAAATTAAAATGACTTGGCCAAGGCCAAGTAATCATGATTCTGCAGAAACAGACAGAAAGACAGGTCTGTGGAGTCCCCAGTCCTTGGGTTAAAACGCCACTCTTTCCTGTCTTACTCCTATGTCCATTTCCTTAATATTGCATGAAATTATTCTTAGGGAACATGTACACTTAGAAATTTCACTTAGCATTATGAATCTGTGAGTTGATATTTAACAAAACAGTGTGTTTTTTTATGAGTAAAACATATGATAAACAATACAATACCCACAGCCATGGCATGGAAACAGGCAGGCAGCGATTAATCTGAGGGGTTTTTTTTGTTTGTTTTTTGAGTTGGAACTCAGTGATGGGGAGGAGACCCCGGACCCACTTGGATGAGGTGTTCTCTATAACTGATCATTTGTTTTCCAATGTAGATTTCCCCAGTTCCTTAATATTTATAAATAATTTTACAAATATAAGCCTTCTAACATATTCTTATAGTTAAGATTCATTAACCTAGATGATAGATGAGGAAACTGAGACTCAGAGAAGCTTTCTAATTGCTGGGGCTACACATTGAATATGAATAGCATATTATTAAATTGAAATTTTTTACTTTAATCTGGAAATGTTCAGGTAATGATATTGATTAAATATTTCCATTCTTTCCTGGCCTTGATATTTTAAAACTATTTTGGATTTTTATACTCAGTCCATAAATTTCACATATGTACTTTTAGTTAGAAATAACTAATTTCACTAATATGTGCTTCATTGTGATAACTGTAGAAAGTGAAAATTGGCAATTTTGGAAATGTAGAAAAATAGAACAAGCTATAATATAGTCATGGAATGAGGCAGTTTAAAGACATCTCAGTGGTCCCAGCTGAAGAAAAGTATTGCTTGTCCAGTCAGAAGCATCTGGCCTTTGAGATAAACCTCCCATTATAGCTGGAATGTCAGAGATGGACACTTAAATTACCATTCTAGCTGCTTTTCTTTCTGTTTTCTTGAGAAAGCAGCTATCTCCTAAATCAAACACTGGAAAGTAGCATTTTGTGGGGATGCAGTATTCTATAACATCAACAGTAAGAATCAAATGTTCTGAACTCTTTCTTTTTTGATGTCACATCTCTGAATTATATTAATAGTTTTAAACAGCTCTATGCCTTTTTTCTCATTGAAACTTCAAGGTGTTCCCTGTACCAAGTAGTAGATGAGTTAGTATATTCGTGTATTTATTCATTCTCTAGATCCAGTTAACAATGAGCTGCTGGATACTACCTTTTGTAGTATACATTCAATAACTTTTTAATGAATTACCAGATGCCCTTATTTATTTTGAAAGCAGTTACATAATCTATTCTTTTTTTTTTTTTTTTTTTTGGTGCTGGGGATTGAACCCAGGGACTTGTACATGTAAGGCAAGCACTCTATCAACTGAGCTATATCCCCAGCCCCCATAATCTATTCTTTAAAAAAAAAATCTTTCCAAGTCTATTCTCATGAGATCTTAAATATGTGCTCATATTAAACTTCCTCATTAGTGAAAAGTGCAAAACTTTTCACACTCTCTCTTTAAAACATTTTAATTCAATTTTAGCATTATGAACATAAGCCTTGTTGTTTAAAGAAGAAATCCATTTTTCTTTTGGAGAAACATCTCTAATTTGTCTTATGTAAAGTATTCTGAGTCCTTCATATTTTACCACAAAGGACAGAATATGTATTGAGGGTCATGTGTTTCTTCCTCTCTCTCTCTCTTTCACATGAAATGTAAAAGTGTAAGGAAAATGACTGGATTTACACATTATTTACGTCAAATGGGTGGAAATGAACATTTAACATTCTGTATTTTGTTTGCAAATGCTATGTCTTTGACAAAAACATTTGGTCCACAAGCCTTTAGGATCAAATTCTTAGCCCTTGGCAGAAAATATCAATCTGACCCTTTCAGTAATAAAATATTTGTTTTATTGAACCCAATGGGTCAAAATCTTGAGGAGTCAGGAATAGTCTCCTGTACTTGTATTAATGAATGAGGAGAATACACTCACATATCTAGTCTTCCACAGGCATTCAATGCTTGTCTACCCAAGGACTAGGCAATTTATTCTTCCACTTTTTTTTTTTTTACCAACATAAATGTCCTCTCAACTTGACATTTTGTACACTTGTCTTCTATCTGTAGAAGAATAGTTATAAACCACAAGGACAAGGACTGTATCTTTGTGTGTGTGTGTGTGGTGCTGGGGATTGAACCTACGGCCTTGTGCATGCTACGCAAACAGTCTACCAATTGAGCTATATCTCCAGCCCCAAGGACTATATCTGTATGCTGGTATAGAACCTTACTCATTCTTACTAGAGCATATGGTATTGAGGTGGAAAGAAGGCAGGTAATGGTCTTGATAAATGATTCCCCCAAGATTTGTTTCAGTATTTTGTCATAGAGAAACACAGTAGAGGTATGAATGGTTGTTAAGTCATATGCATCTAAATATAATATGAATACTGGAAGTTGGAAGGAGCTGAGATGGGGAGAGTTCCAACAGTACAATGTTTTGTTAAGAAAGGCTGATTGCTCACTGGGTGCAGTGGTGCCGCCTGTAATCTCAGCGGCTCTGGAGGCTGAGACAGGAGGATCCTGAGTTCAAAGCAAGCCTCAGCAAAAGTAAGGCACTAAGCAACTCAGTGAGACCCTGTCTCTAAATAAAATACAAAGTAAGGCTGGGATGTGGCTCAGTAGTTGAGTGTCCCTGAGTTCAATCCCTGATACCAAAAAAAAAAAAAGACTGATTGTTGTAATAGATTTGAAAACACAATGATATCCTTAAGATTCAAATTAAATTAAGAATTAAGTCTTTGTTCCACAAGATTACACAGCAACAGGATGTTTTTAATCTAGAAAAAGCCAGAAACTTAAATAAAAATTGAGGAAGGATTTCAAAGGATTCTTTGCAGATGAAAAGATGTATTCTGGGAAAGAATTAGCTTAAATGATTTAAAACAAAATTAAGAAATACACTAAATAAGTTCCTTCTTTTGATCAGCTAATTTATATATTCTCATTTAATTGCCAAAATCAGCCCAGAGGTAAGAAAATTGAGTTCATTTTAGCTTAGAAGAAGCTCAAGCTTAGGAAGACAAAGTAAGTAGCCCAGGGGCATATAACTCATTCTCTCTCATCCACCTCAAACCATTTTCTATGAATATCCAGTCTACTCAAATATTTATGGAAGGTAAATTTAATGTTGATTTCCTTATAATGCATGTTAAGATTCAATATTAACTTTGAATTTCAGCACTGGATGTTCAATCAACCACGAATCAGTCAACAATGCCCTTTGACCATTTAAAATGACAAAATAATGGGGATATTAGATTCTGAAAAAAAAAAAAAAAACTTTAATGGTTTGGATCTGGAATATTTCTAAAGGTTCATGGTGTTGGAGACTTGGTCCCAAGTGCAGCAGTATTCTGAGGTGGAGCTTTTCTGAAGATGACTGGATCATGGACTCAAATCTCATCAGTGGATTAATCCACTGAGGGACCCATAATTTTATGGCAGTATTGAAAGGTGGTGGAAACTGTAGGAGGTGGACCTAGCTGGAGGAAGTAAGTCACTAAGAGTGTGTCCTGGAAGGGTATTTCTTGCCCTTGGTGTCCCTTCTGCATTTTTTCTTTCTTATTCATTCTCCTCCCCTCTCTCCTTGGTTCACCACCAACATGAAGTGAGCATGTCTCTGCTCCTCCATGCCGGTCCACCATGGTGTTCTGCCTCATCACAGGCCTGCAGCAATGGAGCCAGCTGATAATGTACTGAAACTTCTGAAACCATGAGCCAAAATAAATCTTTCTTCCTCTCAGTTAATTTCCCCAGGTATTTACTTACAGTGATAAAAAGCTCATACATATCTTGTTCCTGAGATTGACTGCATTTAAATAAAATATAGAATGAATACAATACTATAGGAAAGAAACGTGCACAACTACAAAAATATGAGCACACCCAGAGTCACGCTGTAAGCAATAATATGAGAAGGAAGTGACTAGTGATAGGTGTTGGGATTTCCCAAGTTACTTAAGGTAGGCTAGATAGTTGATTTTTGTAGAATCTAAACACTATTTATATATTCATTATGTGCCATATATAGTGAGCTGAGCATCATGTAATACTTATATCAACTGTGTATAGTGGTTACTCATATCATCTCAATTTTTCTGGTGATGAAACTAAAGCAGAAAACAGTCATGCATCTTGCTTAGGTTCACAGTTGTTAAGTGGCAGAGCTGGCATATGAACTATTGCAGTATCAGAGTGATGCTCTTATACTGAACTTCTATGTCGGTGTGACCATGCCAGTAGATGGGCTGTATTTATCTAGGGACATAAAGACTGTGATTTCCTAAACCTTGACAAATTTTATAAATGAAAACACTTTCCTGTTGTTGTTAGGGTAGTAACCTCATTAATTTATTCAATAAATATTAATTAAATATCCACCATGTGTCATACCCTGCTCATTCAGGAAATAGAGCAATGAAAGAAAATAAGGACTCCACTGCATTACATGTACAGTATGAAGCATTCAATACACATTAACAGTGAATTATAATATATTTCAATTTTGAAAATAATGCTTGTTTTTATTAGGTGGAACAAATGAGTTGACCTTAGTGATTAACATCGTTCTTCTAAAAATTATATTAAGTGGGAAATTTTGCACGATACCCTTTAGAACCAAAGAAGTGGTTTAAATTCCCTTATACTACAGTGATTGCAGTATAATGATTTTTCTGAATGAAACCTTAACCCATGCATTGTTATAATAGTTACATTTTTATAATACGGAAAATCACTTTTGTCCACCTAGGAACTATTTACTCCCACAGCCCCAAATTGCTTGTTATACACATCTCTTAGTGCACACTCTGAGAAATAAGTTTCTGAATGGTTTTTGTATAATGTGGAGGTATATGTGATATCCATTCAACATTAAATAAACCCACACTGTCTTTACTATCCCATTCCCAAACTACCAATCATTTGAACTGCTTGTTTTTTTTTAGCCTAACAATGTTGAATTTTCTTGATGATAAAGGCCCACCTTTTAAAAATCATTTACACCCATTAAAATGAATCAAGTTAGAAATTTGCGGAGGTAATTCTACATTTTAATGAGAAGGGCAGAGCTCTAAGAATATTCTCCTATCTTGCTTTGTATAAATGCTTTCTTACCTGCAGTGTCAGGTTTCCAAAGGGCCCTTTAGGAGTCTACTACATAAGCTTGCACAGAGGGACCTGCATGGCATCACAGAATCCATTCCTTGCATAAACGAATTCCATAGCACCCTACCTCCACGCACACGCGTGGACACCCACGTATGGGTGTACTTTGCATGTACTGTGAGCCTGCACTGGTCTGCCTCTCCTTTCACCTGAGCCTAGAGGAATTCCTGCAGATTCCTAAACTAGGGGAATACAGAGATGAATCAAATAGCCTTTTTTCTTTTCCTGGTGGCTGGTACCGCTGACTCCCAAGAATCTGCAAAGCCCCCTCTCACAAGCAGCTAATAAAAGGAGACTGAGAAGATGAGCAAAAGAATACATGGAAGAAGGAAGGAACCGGTGTACAAGAGATGATGCTTCTGGAGCTTCGAGCAATGATTTCTGTATTTTTACACACAAAGCCCTAGGAAGCTGCAGGGGAGGCAAAGAAACCCCGAAGCTAAAATCCTCTGAGATCATTTTTCTAATCGAACCTAGAAACCACTGCTCTGCTGGGGTCCTGTGCAGGGTTAAGGAATCCAAGGGAGCGCGGCTAAAGGCACACGCTGAAACTCGCGCCGCTTCGGACACTTTGCGCTTTGGTGGGATTTGCGCTCTGAAGACGTGTCCACGCACCATTTTCCCAGGCGTTGTGCGGGTTTCTTAAACAGCCCAGCTGGTGCCTAGAAAGGGAGTTTCTAGAAGCTCCATCTCTATTGCCTCTCCTCCCCTTTTTATTTTGGTTTCCCCCCCCGCCAGGAGCTCTCCAGCTCCACAGCCTCTGCCCTCAGAAGGGGGTACAGGTGCCGCTGTCCCGCTTGCTGCCGCCCGGTCCGCCGACACGGCTTTCTGCCTGCTGGCCCAAGGGCTTGACCCAGAACAGCGGTTTCGCGAATGGTCTCCTGCCAGGGTGCAGCGGCCACAGCCAGTCCCCGGGGACTCCCCGCCCTTCCGCGCGACCCCGCGCCGGGGCGGGCGGCGCTAGCATCGGGCAGGGGGCGGGCAGGGGAGCAGGGACTCGTCCGGGGGTAGCCGCCTCCTCTGCAGCCTGCTCGCGCCTCAAAACCCGGACTGCCTCCGCCTCTTCCTCCAGCGGCTCCATCCCTCCTCCCGCTCCGCGTCCTCCAGCCTCCCCCGCCGCCGCGCCCCCGGTGGCTGACTCGGCGGACCCGGGAGGGGGCCTGCCGCGTCGGCCGCCCGCTCGGCTTGGCTCGGCCCGGAGGCGTGCATGCCCCTGCTGCCCGCGGCGCTCACCAGCAGCATGCTCTATTTCCAGATGGTGATCATGGCAGGGACGGTGATGCTGGCTTACTACTTCGAATACACCGACACGTTCACCGTGAACGTGCAGGGCTTCTTCTGCCACGACAGTGCCTACCGCAAGCCCTACCCGGGCCCGGAGGATAGCAGCGCCGTGCCCCCCGTGCTCCTCTACTCTCTGGCCGCCGGGGTCCCCGTGCTCGTGGTAAGCCCGGGGGTGCTCGCCCTCGCCGCGGACTCTCTTCTTTCGCCCTCGCCTTCGGGGTTGCGGCCCCACCAAGGGTCGGGGCGCGGCAGCTTTGGCTTTCTAAGTTCCTCCAAGTTGTTGGCAGCCCCTTCCCCAGAGGACAGTCTTCTCTGGGTGCGTGAGGGGTGGGTGCGAAGGAAGCCCCCTCTCTCCCCACACGCCACCCCCGCACCCCCTGCGGTGGCTGCAGTGTTGGGTGACGCGGAGGCAACAGAAGGGAAGGGGGCTGTAGGAGGTAATGGGTGGGTGTCGGGGATGGGGAAGGGGCTTGCTTTTTTGGGTGAATCTGGACTTGATGGATTCTGTGGCCTTGCTTCACTGATCTCCTCTGTGCTCCTGGAAGATGAGCAGCAGCCAAGCTAGTGAGGACAGAGGGGGTCAATTGCTGGGGTGTGGAAGGTACCCCTGCTTCCCCAGTCGGGGCACACCGATAGTTTTACTACCTCCTTCCGTTTCAGATGAAAAAGCCAAGTGGACTAAGCTGACTAGAGACCAAATATCTAAAAAAAGAAATTGGGAATTTGTTAATGAAGAGGATTGGGCAACAGGGCTTTGCTGAGAAGGAGCTGTGCCTAAATCACAAGAGCACTTCAGATTTATTTAAGGCTGCTCCTTCCCTGGGGGGCTCAAATCCTTGTCTCTTTAAATCTGGCTGAGAATGCCTTCTGGATTTATAGACTGGGTGTGTGTGTGTGTGTCTGAGAGTGGGAAAGAGAGAGAGAGAGAGAGAGAGAGAGAGAGAGAGAGAGAGAGAGAGAGAGAGAGAGAGAGAGAGAAGGATAGGGACTATAAAGATACACTCACAAGTGTATATATACCCTTATATATAATTATTGGAATAATAATTACATCACAGTTTACATATGTGAATACAATGCAGACGTGTTTTTTTTTTGTATGAGAATAGATGGGATTTCTTTAGAAAACCTGACACATTATGGTTTCTTTAGACTGACAAAGTAGTAGAGATTCCCTTCCTATGATGTAGTCTCCCTCTCCCTCCCCCTCCCATCCCCCCTTTTCAGATAAAGAATGAAGAGGAAATTGGAAAATCAAGAGGACAGGGAAAGTGAAGTTTTATTTTCAATAGCTGAATGTATAAATTGCAATTATGACTGTTAAGAACATCTGCTGAATCCATTTGGCTTTGATATTCATCTTGGATTTTAAAGAACATGATTTTGTGATTTACAAAATAATGAAATGTTCCTGAAACACAAAATGGAATTTTGTGAACAAACCAAGCATCTTCTGATAACTTCAAAGTAACTTTATCACATACTGTGATAGTTGACTTCAAATTCAGTTCTAGCATAGTGGTTTGAAATGGGATATACCTTGCTCCAGAAAAATGCTTTGCCTTGTGTTTTGACATTTTAATTTGCTAATACATCAGAAGTCCCAATACAACTTCATGTTTGTGATCTTTCTCCTCCATTTCAAAAACTGGCAGAGGAAGCAATGGTCTGTTTCTTGGGGTCTTTTGACTTTGGGTGGAGTCTGGGTTTCCAGCCACCTGTTTTCCAGGGGACTAGCTCAGGGATTTTCTAAGGATAAAAAAAAAAAAAAAAAAAAAACAGTTAATTTCATGTCATTTATTTGGTCGCAACCATCATAAATACAGTAAACACTGTCTGTAACTTGTCTTGTGGTAAATGACATTCTGTGTCTTACTGAAATGAGGTAGCACCTTTTATCTGAACCAACCATCCATGGTGGCAGGTGGCAGTGAGAGAAAAAAACACATTGGTCCAAAGATTTTGATAATTCTCCACTTACGCAGAACCTAGGAAGGAGAAAGGGAATTAATTAGTCTCTACTGAGTGCCCACTGTGTTGGGTACTGAATAGTTGTAGTCACATATATTTTGTACAGCAGCCCTTCTAGGGGATCCAATTAACATTTGAGGAAACTTGAGATTCAGATAGTAAGTTGGGAACATCTGAAAAAAATTTTAAAAACTGACTATTGTGTTTATATGTTCATAGGACTGATGCCAAATGCCATATTCCTATTGCTTCCAAAGAACACGTTCTCTGAATGTTGGGGGTTGACTGATGGAGCAGGCATTGAGGATATAGTAGTCAGACTTTTTAAAGGGATGATCCAATTTGGGTTTCAGGTTTTGACCTTTAGTTCTTTAGGTTTAAGAGAATGGGTTTGTTTGCTGGTTTAAAGAGAAGTACTGGATTTTGGAGGAAAGATGTGATGCTGGCCTTTGTTTCTCTTGTGCTGGTAGGAATAATAGAGTATTCTGTCCTTACACGAGGAATTGAAATAGGAGTGGCAGCTGTACCTCTGCATCTTCTCAAGAAAACTGGAAAGGTTTTTTTTTATACTTTACCCAGGAAAATGTTTTGCTTTGTCTTTTGACTCTATAATTTGCTAAAATACATCAGAAGTCCCAATCCAGCTTCATGTATGTGTTCTTTCAAAAATAATCTATTCCCTATTAAAATAGGAAGTTTAAGTAGTGTGCCCAAAGACAAGAGCTACAATGTTACACTCAGAATTTTAACTCTAGTCCATCAAGCTTCTAAGCCTATGCTTTATTCTTTGTGCAAATTCAATTTATTCATAATCATTATTCTGAACGAATACCTCACACAAGAATATTTTCTCTCATCTCTTATAGTTCTTATACTGCAATGATAAAGGTTCTTTTTAATAAATATATTTTTAAGTTTTTAAACTCATTACTCTTGAGAGGTGCAGATTTGTTTCATACTCATTAAATTAATTTATCCAAAACTTAAAAACCATATATCTTATGCATTGTATCACTTTCATATAGAGTTCCCTTGGGCTCAGATTGAGAATCTTAACAAATTGGATTTTTGATTGAAGATATATTTGAGATGTTGAGTTGGGAACTCCACATGTTATGTAAACTTGAACAATTAATGTAAGCCTTAATTCCCTTGGTCACAGGATTTTGAATTTTAAATTAGTTATGTTAATGTCACTTTTGGCATGGTTGATGCTCCATAAGAGGTTCTATATCACTAGCATTATTTAATTTTTTGCAGTGTTTGATTGAACCCAGAAACTTGTGCATGCCAGGCAAGTGTTCTACTACAAAACCACACCCTCCATCCATCATTATTATTAATAAAATAGCAGTTCAGTAAGTGTTTATTGAATCCTTGTAGTGAAAATGGTTTCCTGGCAAAAGAGAGGTAATTGAGGCAACTGGAGAAATAAACCATGGTCACCAATCCTAAGAAATTTGCAGCCTAATTTGGGAAATTAGATAAACACATTGAAGATCATAATTCAAATAATAATGATAAAAGTTTTATGTATGTGTGTGTGTGTATATATATATATATATATATATATATATATATATATATTTCCTTCTGCATATATATACTTGTAGGTACCACAGAGCACAGACTCTGGTGATTCAGAAAAGGATAAGATCACTTTTGTTTGGTAGGATGGGGAGAGGATTCCTAGACGGGATGGTAGCATTTGAGATTTGTTTGAAAGGTGAGTCCAATTGGCAGTTGAGTTAAGACATCACAGCAGCAGCTTCCTTTACCAGCCCATGAGGGCAGAAAATGCTGAATTCACTCCTCAAACAACTATTGTTTTTTTTTTTTTTTTCATTTCAGAGAGTCATGTTTGGGGAAATGGGGGTTCATAGCTAAAGACAAAGGCTGGGATTGCATGAATAAGACTTGGAAGGCCAGACTGAGAGTTTAAATTAGTTTTCTAAGAACTGAGCAGGACATGGTCTGAGAGGTAGTGTCTAAGGACATATTTATTCATATATTTATTTATTTGCTTGGAGTGTAGAGGGATCTTCTGTTATCAAAATATCTACATAAGATCAACTTAAAGTCTGTCCCCAATATTTTATAATAATTATTTTAATTGTGCTTTCATTTTTACATGGATGATATGATTTATAAACCCTTTGAAAATAGGTAGTGTTCAGTTTGATCTGTATGGCATTTATCAAAGTGTCACATAAAGCATACACAGATAGAAATTTAATTACTGACCTTTGATTTTCATTGATTAAAAGAACTGGTGATGATAATAGCTTCTGCTCCCCAAATTTGGATTCATTAGTCATAGGACCTATTGTCCTTTAGATCTCTGAGCAGTCCAGATGATTCAAAGGAGTTTAAACTAGTCCATCCATCTTCATAGAGCCAGAATCAAGATAAAGAAAATCAGCACCAACCAAGGTAGCTACTGACACTACATGGGGAAGGTGGGAAGTTTATGCACATCTCAGATTCTTTATGTTTGCATCCTCAGGAAGCTCTCTGGACCTTGAGATCCAGAGTTGAGGAATGTAGCCACAGCTGCCATCCCATGGCTGCTGGCATCACTGAATGGAGTGAAGGTAGATGGTGACAGGAAGGCATCTTGTACCCAATGCTTTCCCATAAGACCTCTTCTCCTCCTAACCTTGCCTTGGGTATTCCCTCTCATCCTCATTCCTGGAACCCACTACTGGGGCTGGAATAGGAGATGAAGCACAGATATGGGTGTCAGACGTGTCTGGATTCTTATCCTGTTCTCCTCACTAGCCATATGCTTTTGCCAAAATCTTTTTCAAAAACTGGAGATAAAAACACCTGGCTCTTGGAGAGTCAGTGGTTGTAGAGGTAAAGATCACAAGCCTTAGAATCTGACTGCCTGGGTTGAATCCCATATCTGCCAGTTTTTTCACCTGTGAAATTTGAACCCATTTATCTCTCTATTTTTCTATGT
Source organism: Marmota monax (assembly GCF_021218885.2). Classification (NCBI taxonomy): domain Eukaryota; kingdom Metazoa; phylum Chordata; class Mammalia; order Rodentia; family Sciuridae; genus Marmota; species Marmota monax. Next base: position 9,215,017 of record NW_026692116.1, on the reverse strand, counting down.
CTTTGACTATTAAATGGAGATAATAAGGATACACTGTGAGTGTGAAATGAGTCAATACATATAAGTATCAGAGTAGTGCCCAGCTATGTATGTGACAGCTATCATTACTCCTTTTGAGGTTGGGATGATTAATCAAGCTAACCTCTATAAAGCACTTAGCAAAATACCTTTGTTAGTGGATTCCAAAGCTGAAAACCTATTTGAGAGAGGCAGAAGCCACTGAGTTCACTCCAACCTTCATAAATTAAGAGTCTGAATAGTAAGAAAAGTGCAGCAATCAGAATTCCATTCTTAAAACCAAGTTAATGATTCCTACCTTTGATGACACTTCAATTTCTTAAAGTACACTAACACTAATATTTATTATTCATTTCCTATGCACCAGATCCTATGTTAGATATATTTTATGCACTGCTTCATTTAATGCCCACAAAGATAGTACTTTCCTGAAATATACCATCATTAAATCTATTTCATTGATGAAATGTAATAAGTTCAGTAAGATTATTATGTCAGACTTAAGTTATTTAAATTCATTAATATTATTAATTTCCACGGTAAATTTATGGAAGAGACTTGGATGTAGAGAGGTTAGATGACCAGTTCAATGTCCACAATTACAGTGCCAGTTGTCAAAGCCTGTGCATTTAATTATTTTATCAAATATCTGAATCCTAACATGTTAACTGGTCTTTAAAGATTTTTAGTAATAGTAATTCAGTACAGGAAATTAAAAATTTTCTCAAACACTGTGTCCTTGATTTCAGTTTTCTTGGTTTGATGGGAAACTTTGTGTTCCACTGAAGTTAATGGTCTCAATGTGTGGTGTAGGATATTGTTTTGTTTCCTATTAAACTTGGAAATGTCGTGGAGAGGTGGGTGGCAGCAGAAGGGATTGAGAGTTCTGTTCTGATATGAAGGCATGTCTCTTGTCTCGGCAGCACACACAGTCATGGTGCTGCAGGCATCCACATTTCTGTAGAACCACCCTCTGGTTCTGGATGTGCAAACCACAGTACTCAGAGAGGTGAAGCTACCTCTGCTTTTAAGGCATGTTTCTTAAACTTGAACTTAGCACTAGATTTTGAAGTGCAGTGAATGAATGGAAATCGTGCATAAAATATTATGTGTGTACATGTACCATTTTTTTTTTAGTATGCCTCCATGGTTTAATCATACTGTCAAAGATGTCCAGATCCTCTAAAAAGCTACTCTTTGGGACTGTTTGAACCTCTCTTGGTGTCTCTTGGGACCTTGTTTTACTTGATGTTCTTATTCTTATTCATTTTTTCACATTGACACTTTTCCCCTTCTTTTCTCTTCCTCCGTTTAACATTCATTGTCGCTGTTTTTCCATTTGTCCTTCTTCTTTGTATTCTGATAAGGAGATGGTGATGCTGAGGGGAAACGAAAGACCCAGGAATCAGAACACTAACTAGCTTTTCCTCCTCCCTCTTCTCTTCCACTGCCCTCTCTTCTTTCCCTTTTTACTCTCTCCCTCCACCCGTCATCACTCATACCCATGTAGCTTCTCTGAGAGAGTTACTTTATCCAATAAATTTTGGCTTCCTCCTTCCCACATTGAAGAGATGTTGTGAGAATCAAATAGATGAGAAAGCACATTGGACACAGTAAATCACTTCATACCTGTAAGGGAAACATAAGATGAGGAGTTACGTGGATTGTGCAGCCACCTTCATCAGAGATGGTTAACACTACTGGCAGCAGTACTTTGCCAGCCTTATGTATTTACTCTGTGGTGTGGAAAAATAAGTATGATTTCTTTAACTTATTTTCTGATTTTCCTATAGAAAGAGTAGCAAAAATAGAAAGCCAACAGTATAAAATGGCCTCCTGATTATTACAGACCATTACTCTAATATTCAATTCTATTTTTCAATTTCTATTATTTCAACAAGCTTTGAGTATTGTAAACATTATTATAAAGAATCATTTCATTCCTTTCCATAATTTGAAGTAAATCATATTTCCAGGGAGCTCTGCTGATGCCATTTGTTAAGTATGTATTGTATCATGTTGATTTTTAAATTTTCACTGTGCTAAAAATACATTATTTGTTGAAGTTTTGAATGATACTATTGCATCTACTATGTACTAGGTAGCACTGCCATTGAATGGGCTTCTAAAATGAATAAGGCATATTTCAGAAGCTTCAACAGTTCAGATAATATGCATAAAATTATATCTCCAAACCTCAGATCTTATCTTTGTAAGACAGATAATAATAGTTAACATGATATCTTACAACAATTAAATACATGTCTGCACTCAGTGTTCAATAAGTGATAGCTGTTCTTTTAACATAAATGCTAATAATTTTTATTGATAGTGCAGAGTCAAATGACATCATGTGTACTTAATCATTTTGTTGAATGAATGAGGTAAGCCACTTACTGTTCACATTAATTCTTTCAGATAGTGCATGCAATAACAAATCTAGAGAGCTTTTGCAATTTGCTCCAGTTGGTAAATGACACATTGAGAATGTGAACTTATTACTTCAAGTCCAATGGTCTGTTGGCTACATGCAGTTGTTCACTAATTTGCTTCACAGCATAAATGATGGCATTCCTAGTAGGCAGGGGAGAGCTAAAGCATATTGATTATGTATCAGTATGCTATTTGTAGTGTCCATATGCTTCTTAGTCTTTAGGCTTAGTTATAAAAGAACATGAAAAAAGGAGTTTTAAGATCTTTGTGCAAACATAAAACTTCACTGGTTCGTAACACAGGTGGAATAGTCAATAGAACTTGATATTCTTATCCATGCAAGTTGAGAGGGCAAATTCTGATTTCAGAATTATGAACTTAACCTGTGGTTAGGAGGACTTGTTAATGGACTTTGGAAAACTAAGGACTATTATTTTGATGGAAGATATTTTAGAATATGTGAAATGGAGTTCTATATTCAGTGCTATTTAAACTATTTCTGAGAATGCCAGTTTCCACTCAGCAGGCTAGTTACATTTTTAGTCCTATTATGACAGATGTAGCTTGAGAATCACTGTCAGTAAAATTACCATATGGGGTAGGGGGTAAAAACACAACTCCAGAGATTGTTTTCCCAACCCAGGTACATTTAAAACGCTAATAACAGTTTTTTTGGTAGACATTTCTCAAATGAGAGAACATGTGTGAGTGAAAGTGTGTGTGTGTGTGTGTGTATGTATGTGTGTTTAGTGTATACATGCACACACATACATCTATAAACATTACTACATTTGTGATTTCTTGTATAAATCCATTTTTATCTTTCTGGATTCTAACCTCTATAAATTGCCCCCCCCACTTTCCCTTCCCCCCAAATTCACAGCTTTCTGGAATATTCTGACATATCCTTCTAGACCTAACACAAACTTTGCTAAATACACCACTTATATTTTCCCAGTTGAAATAGCTACATTGTTCTCTATGACCCTTTTGCCTCATATACAAATTTCAGCATTTAAATAACTTTATAGGTTTCTTTAGATTGCATTTTTATCTATGTTTCAATCACTAGACTTGAACGTCTCAATGTTAGGGCATTGTAAACTGACTTGACTTTTAGATTATTATTTTTTAGTTGTTTATGAACCTTTATTTTATTCATTTATTTACATGCAGTGGTGAGAATCAAATCCAGTGCCTCACACATGCTAGGCAAGTGCTCTACCACTGAGCCACAACCCCAGCCCTAGATTATTTTTGATAGACATGCTATCCAGGCACCCACTGAAGGTTTTTTTGATGAAGGTAAGGTGAATTTGAATTCAAGTATCAGACAAAATTTCGTTGAGCCCACCATTATTTAATAACCTTTCAATAAAACAAGTAGAGTAGTCCTGTGCTGTAAATTTAATAACTTCAAACATTCTGGTTTTTATAGCATTTTAGGTTTATGAAATTCTTCGTGAAGAGATATTCTGTGATCTCAGGTTGAGATACTTGAAGCTAAAATTCTCCCAAACCAACAATGGCTGGAATCTGGATCCGTCAAGAACAAGCCATTGAGTGTATGCTACTGGCCTTGCCAGAGTCTTGTACCTTGTTCATTCAGGCATGGGAAGTGTCTCAGAACTCTCTTAGATAATCCACGTAACTGGAAAATCTTTCCTTTCTCCAATAGGAGTCCATTTTTAGCATTCATCATGCTAATTAAAAGCCACTACTTATATCAATAAAAAAATCCTCTTTTTATATTCACAATGCTAATTAAGTCAGTTGTTAATTAACATGGGCATAGCAAAAAGACTTTTGGCAGCCTGTATGGAATGGTATATTTCTGATAAAATGTTAATGACGGCCTAAGACTTTGCATTTTAGTAGCATTTAGCAGATTATTCCTAGAATTGGAGCATGAACAAAGTGGTACATATATATCACACAGAATACATTGAAATAGCTTAAAGAAAATTGTAGACTTCTTAATTTAGGAACTGGGACTTCTATATCCTCATTACTTTGAGACTATACACCCAAAATATGTTAACTAAATTGATGACCTAAAATTTTTTTTGCCCTATTGTCAGATTCATGTTTTGCTAGTCTATTGAATTTTTTTATTAAGGGTGTACTTTGTGTTTGGTGTGGTATAAAAATATTCAAAACATTTGGAACTGGAACACTATAGAAAGAATGAATGTTTAAAAATTCCCTCCATTCTCTTCTGTACTCCTTCCATTCCTCCATCCCTCCTTCTCTGCTTTCCTCCTCTCATACTTTTTTTTCTCAACAAATATTTGGTGAGCACATTCCTTGTGCAGTATACCTTGAAATTAAGATTTAAAGAGGTTAAGTGACATGCTCAAAATCTCAAAACCCTTCCCCCACATTTCAAAGCAATGTTGGGAAATAAAAGGATGTGAAATTATACGGCAGCTAAGCATAAATGTACTCCTAACACATCTGCATATTATCAAAATATCGTGTGCTATTTTCTCTCTAAAGAAATTTGAAACCAGAACCTCTATGTGTTTCCTATGCAAGGATCCCATTTTTTAAAAGGGTGCTTTCAATAGCAACAGAAAAAACTGTACTTTTTTTTTATCTCCATTTCAGATTTAGTTTTTTCTCACACTGGGGTGCATAGAAGCACTTTTCACACTGAGAAACATCTTGTATTTCCAGAGACCTCATCAAAGCAGAATGCCATGTTCTCACAGACACCCAAATTGAGCAGCCTTGGATAGAGATAGTGCACCTGGGGATTCATCTTATAATTTAAAATGAACTCCTGACATTTCCAATTGATGTAAAAACTAAAAGAAAACAGTATCCTTGGGTTGGTGATAATGACCTCTTCCTTTGCATGTGCCTGGGCAGTGTTGGGTGTACTCAGTTTCTAAAATGAATGAAGAGACTTAATCAAAGCTACAACCCTGTTTGTCTTTCACAAAGAGACCTTTGTTTCCTCTTCTCTGACTCCTCACCACATGATTACTTGGGGTCCCCTTTTCATTCATTTATTTTTGGGGGCAAAGTCTAGAATACAGATATGGGATTCCAGTAGACACTTTATTCAAGCCATTCTATCAGCCTCACTCTGCCATTCCATTTTTGGAAATGATTTGTAAATTCATTATGAAAGAGAACATGCTTCTTCATAGCTAAAACTTTTTAATAATGAAAGAGGACCAAGGGTTCATATAGGTTTATCTTTTAATCTGTGCCCTGTGAGTTAAATGACTTGTCTGAGGCCATACAACTAGTGAGAAACCACACAGATCTTCACTTGGCATGGACTTGAATTTGTTCTACCATTTTGGCTGCCCAAGTCTGACTGAATTTGAAATATCTTACATTCTTATATTTAATGCTCACCACTGAAGAGGATATCTCAGGCATACTTTCAACTTTGGCAAGTTAGATCAGGCATTTTCCCTAGTTTGCACACTATTTTGTTCATTGAAGCATTAGTCTTAGTGGGTATTAAACCACCTTGTGGTCAGTTACCTCATCTATAAAGGGAATATTTTCCACCTCTTCCCACGTAGATACATCTTCCCACAGCAAGAAGATGTCCACTGGCTCCTCCAGTGACCACAATATACACTGCTGAGAGATCACAGAATTTTCCCTCTGTTTGAAACTGGTCTTGTCTTGGCTTCTTAATCCTAAAGACTGAACTCCAGGCAACTTCTTCTAATTGGATTTGTCATCTTGGAGTCTGATGATTATTAAACACTTTTAGTTATATGTAGCATATACATGTAGCATATTTCTGAATTGTTATGCAGTATCATTAATTGTGTACAAATATTTTGCCTATCAAAGGATCAAAAATTTATGTAGATTAGCAAATATGTCTTGTGTATCTTTGCCTCTTTCTCAGCGTATACTCCCAAATGTATTGCCTTCCATATGGTAGATATAAATGATAATTTGTGTATCTTAAAAGAATTAATAGAAATTAAAATAATTTTAGGTACTTTTACTTATTTAAGACTGTTATTAATTTCCTAGGCACTCTATTTTTTTATGAAAAAATATATTTATGTCACTTTCCATTCATAGATACTTAAGTTATAGAGTTTAAGTTATTTTTTCCCAAACCTGGGTATTTAATATTCTACTTTATCTTCTAGTCATCAATAATTTCAAGTGTTTTTTCAAGTATATTTACTTAATTTTTCATGTAGTCAGAGTTATACAGAATGTAGTGCAAAATAAGTCTCATTGATTTCAAATAGACACTCTTTCAAACGCCTGAAGTTTTGTGTAAAAAATCTTTAACATCATTATATTCGTAGTCTGTAATTATTTTTTCATTTTCTGTATCTTATCTTTACACAGCATATCTTTTTATAATTTTCTAACATCACTACTTTAACATTTGTATAGTATGTATTCTTTCTTCAACAAGTGTGACATTTTATATATTTCAATATCATTAGATTTTTTCCCCCAAATAAATCAGGTGACTTAAGAGCAAATCACTTTTCTTTCAGCTTTGTAAATTAAACCATCAGTGCATTTTACATGTGAAATGTGTATGGTAAAATTAGAAGACTTTTTTTATGTTGTTCTGATGTTGCATTCAGAGAGTTGGCAGTTTCTAAATGAGATGAGTCATGATTTTATTGTCACTCAGGATCTCTGAATCATTCTCTATACACTTTCATTAGTAATCATGGATCAAGAGTTGAAACGCTTGACTCAATACATGGGAATGTTCTTGAGAAGGGTTTCTTCCCACTGAGAGTGATAAAAATTAGTTGTAGTTTAGAGAATGACATTAATGAATAGAGGAAAGATTCAGGGCTGCTTGGGCAAGCAAATCACTTACAAGTTCAATTAACTTCAGGCAGAACAGGGAAATGAAATTAGGATTTTATTGTTTATGGATACTTTTCAATGAAATTCAAGATTTCCCAATTAGAGTGACATATCAAACAAGTGCAAATTAGCTCTTCACCTTATCAAATGGGTGCAAATGAAACAGCCCACTGAAGATCAAATTAAAGTAGGATGATCTTGTATTCAGGAATTCATCCCTTCATATGTTTATTAGGGAACATTTGCTGAGACCTTCCTAGAAAAACCAGTGTGTGTGATGGGTTCTAGATATTCCAAAGTGAATCATGATAAGAAGTGGGGGTGGGGTGGAGGAGTGAATCATGAAAATATGTTCCTAAAGGAGGGGTGTCAGCAAGTCAGGGAGGAAAGGAAAGGTGTTCCAGTCAAATAGCATGCAAAGTCTTTTAGGCTGGAGAAACCTTGTAGGTTGAAGGAACTACAAGAATGTCTGGAATGGGAAGTTGCAGAGCACAGAATTAGAGCACAGAGGAACTTACACTCTGTTGATACTCAGACTGATGTCCTGATTTCTTACCCTCTTGCAGAGGTAAAGCTATGATTCACATTCTAACCTTTCAGCTTCACTTTTTCTGCATTTTAAATCTGCCTTTCTCACTCAAATAATTTTATTTCTGCATTGATTTCAATTTAGTAAACTAGAGAAAAATAAAAAAATATTATTTCAGAGTTTTAAGCAGTGTAGGGCAGTTTAGCACACAGTTTGTCTGTCTCAGAATTCTTAAAGTTTTTCTCACTTTCAAATTAAAGTAGAATGATCTTGTACTCAGATTACTTTATTTTATTCAATTTGTTTCACCACTGTGAATTAGTTGGTTATTAATAAGTTAACTTCTGTGACACACATGCTAAGTGATTTGAAGTCATTTCAGGTATCCTGGACAATGCGAAGAGACCAATATTTGTACAACAATTTATGTTGAAAGTTTACGTGGGACATGCATAACTAAAATTCAAGTTGGAAAGGTTATTTTTATTACTTTTGCTGTTTTGCTCCTATAATTGAGTCATCTTGCCTTGCATTTTCTATATTGTATAACAGGTATGCTCACCTGTATAATATATGTTTTAGTCTTCTCATTATAAATTGGAAATTGAATGGAAATGCATACGTGAATTTGTTGCTCTAGAAATTGAAGATATTGCAGTTCTTTCTGAAAAAAAACCTGATTGAAATTAATGTGAAATTGAAAAGTACTATTCTTGGAAGGTGAAACTCATATTTTTCAGTTTGTAGTACCAAGGATTAAATGTGCTTGGTTTTCTTGCAAGAAGCACTATACTCCTAAATTTAGTCATCTCATTAAGATTTTCATTCATGGAAAATGACTTCAAAGAACACATAAGACAGGCTTTTCACAAACAAGCTTTGATTGGATTAATTGGATTTGCATAAATTTTATGATGTGAAAGTGTTTGCATCTTGGCTTCTTTCACTTAGAAGGGAGAACTTCAAGGAATTCGAAAGAGGAAACACATTAAAGTTTGCAAAGGAAGTATGTAAAAGCAGTCAGATTAATGACATGGCAAGAACAAACCAAAAGAAGCTAAAGTTATAGAAGCTTTAACAATCTGCAGGCAGGTAAAGCCAGGAAGACTGGGCATGGGAAAAAAGAGAGGCGAGAATTAGACCACAAGATTTTGATGTTTCTTTCAATGGAAAATGGGACTAGGGCAGCCCTGATACCTCAGATGGGTTTGATTACACACTGGGGGGAACCATGATACATTTAATACCAGAAAGACCAAGAGAACGATGGCTGCTTGGATGGTGGACAGGCAGGCTTCAGGCAAGCAGTTCTAAAAAAGGGTTTAATGGACAACAGACACCAGTGCTGAGCCAGAATTACAATGTATAATTATAATTCACTAAAAAAAAAACAACAAAGAAACAACAAAAAAGAATTAGAATCAAGAGGAGGCAAAGGATACAACAGGCAATGAGATGAGGTCCCAGGCGTACAGTCTGGGGTGCAAGGCTTGAGAGCCCACATTAGGATCGCCAGCAGCCAGGGATCAGAAACCATCCCATGAGGCAGAAATCAACAATCCAGGTGGTCAGAACTTGAATGTGGGCAAGTGGAAACAACAAATGAGAGATAACGTAACGACGGAAGTTTTGTATGGATCCACAGTTCTGATCTCACAGTTGCTAGTGCAGAAGCTATCTGTAGAATGAACATTCATTCTGACATCCATGTATTATGTAATGACTGATATTGACAGTACAATAACATGGCTTCTTACATTTATGTAGTCCTAAATCACTCAGAGAATGGTTCCCAATAATCACATGACATGGGTACTATAGTCATTTAAAGATGATAAACTGAGGCTCAGAGAAATTAGGATTGCTTAGTGTCATGCAGTTAAAATATTGGAAGAGCTTAAATTATATATATATATATATATATATATATACACATATATATATATACATATATATATATATATACATATATATATACATATATATATATATATATATATATATATATATATATTGGTACCAAGGTTTGAACTCGGGGGCACTCAACCACTGAGCCACATCCCCAGCCCTATTTTGTATTGTATTTAAAGACAGGGTCTCACTGAGTTGCTTAGTGACTCGCTTTTGCTGAGGTTGGCTTTGAACTCCTGATCCTCCTACCTCAGCCTTCTAAGCCGCTGAGCTTACAGGTGTGTGCCACCATGCCTGGCTTTTTTTCTGGCTTTTTAAACCTTTGCTAGGTATTTTGCAGTGAGTACAGAAAAGGGTAGTTGGGGTCAAGACAAATGACTGTTCTAACAGTAGGAAGTCACAGTAAGGATCCAGATGCATACAGAAAACCTTCAGAAGCTAAAATCTCAAAAACTTATTCCAGAACCTGGAGAGTACCTAGGACCTGGAAGGCAGCCATCCGCTGGTTAATGTATAAATGAATCCCATGTGCCATGCTCTTAGATCCTAGTGAACTCAGGCATGGAGAAGGTGTCTCTAGGAAGATGGCATTTTAGCCATATCAGGTGTATCTGGATTTGATTAGGAGGATATAAAAATTAATATTTACTGAGGCAAATTTAGAATCAGATATAGATGGGTTTGGATCTTGCCTCTGCCACTAATCAACTTGGTGTGGAAACTGTCCTCATTCATTCCTCATTCATTCTCAGTTTCCTCATAATAGGCGTTCATTGTATAACAGCTACTTCTTTTCAACATGTTAATTTTAGGGGGCAATTTAATTTTCATAACAGTTCTATCATTTTGTATTTTTATTACTCTTTTGAAGAAGAAACTGCAATTCAAATAACATTAAGTAATTTGCATAAAGTTAAGTAATTTGAAACCAATAGGTCTGCTAGGCTCCAAAATCCATTATTTTTCCATACTCTTCAGTGACAGCAAGGGATGTGTTCCTGGGGTCCAGGAGGATTTCTGGGAAAAGAAGTATTCTTGCTCCACTTAGTGCCTTTGATTGTACCACACTGGAAGTTTATAAAAGGAGAGAATTTTGAACAAGTCAAGAAAGCAATAATTTATGTGTTAATTGAAACAAGTCCCAAAGCAACATCAGATCATCACTAATAGAGAAGAAGATTAGAGGGTGGGATAAAAAAATCTATATTAAAATCAAGTGACTGATGCCATTTGGAAAATGCAGCTCTTATAAAGTAATGTGATAGGTCTTATCGATATAAACATATTCGACTCATGGTCTGAAATGAGAGTGAGTTGAAATAAACAGCCAGAGTATTTGTTCTGTGACTATTTTAAACTAGAAGAAAATAGCTTAATTTACTAACATTAAGTAGGATGGAGGTGACAGAAATAGTGGTTGTTAGTTCCTTCACAGAGCATTGTCCAGGATGTTTGTATTTAAATATCTCTTCATATGTCCTTTGTGAAGCCTACTTTTCCGAGTTACTCTCAGTTGATGTAGGATCCCAGATAAGTACAGATGATAAATATATAAGTATGAGGATTTGTGGATTCCAATAATACTGTAAAACAGGAGACCGTCCTGTGATGGGGCAGATGGAATGAATAAAGTTTCTTTAAGTATATTAATGTATTATTAAAAATATGAGCCACAGATTGTCTATATGTGGAAGGATGATGAAATACTGTCACTGGTGTTTTGTGCTTAGTATTGCATGGCTATAGTGTCAGGTATCCAAGTGAATCCAAGTAGATCCTGAATGTACCATAGCTAACACCATTCATTCAGGTGGCAGGTATTTAGTTTGATTATCAATACAACTAAAATGCTTTTCCTTTTTCTTATATTGGCCTTCCTTCCTTCCTTCCTTCCTTCCATCCATCCATCCATCCATCCTTCTTTCCCTTCCCTTCTTCCTTCCTTCCTTCCTTCCTTCCTGTCTTATCTTTCTTAAGCAATTCTTTGTTAATTGCCTTCACCATGCCAGGATTTGTGCAAAGTTCTAGTGATAAATAAAAACACCAGTAACTCATCACACCTTGTAGGGAAAAACTAACCTGATTAAAAGCATGCCAAGAAGGTACACTCAAATGATGTCAGCATGAGAAACTAGACAGTTCATAGAGAATTTATTGAACTTGCTGCATTCACATAACTTGTGTTTCTCAAAAGATGACTTAAGAATCCTAGGTTATAAGCAAAAAAAAAAAAAAAATCAGCATCAAGAAAAAGCAGGTTAGAAATTCTGGATACATTAGCATTTACCATAGAAACAGTGACAACCTTTGTTCAGGCAGTAGAAAAAAATCAGAGTACAAATTCTGTGAGTTCATTCCACAGTGATCTATTTGTTTTAGTTGGAACATAAAAGAATAATGAATGGCATATTGATTGTTGTACGTTAGACCTTAGATGTGATTGATATGGCAGAACTGGATCTAATTCAGAATCAAGACAGATGTCAGGAAAGTTGATTAAAATACCTGTCTGAGATTCTAGGGTTGGACATATCTTTTTTAAGATATCCACAAATGTATGCCCAGTTGCTTAGTGGAGTCAACATCATAGGGCCTTTTTATCTTTCAAAGACTAAGACATTGTAATAAAGAAACATGATGGATGGATAGTCTTCCAAAGCTCTTCTCATATTTAATTTTAGATTTATACCTTTGAAAATCAATCAAATATGCACACTAAATAAAGCCTCAAAAATCTATGTCCATGATACCCATGAACTCTCTCTCCTTAGTTCTTATTCCTTTCAAAACACAGAATCCATTAAATAACTGTGATTGTTGACCAATTACCTGCAGCTTTGGGTGTACCAGGGGCCATAAAAATAGAATCAAGACTCATGAGACACAATAGAAATATAATGCAAAGCATTTTAAATTTTATGGGAGCCACATTGAAAAATAAAAAGAGAAACAGGTAAAGTTAATATAAGTTATTTTCCATTCTTGTTTGTACTAAGTCTTCTAAATCCACTTAGACTTTTACACTTTTACTGAACTTCTCAATTTGGACCAGCTGTCTTCTGAGTGCTTAATAGGCAAGGGCTCAAGGCTAGATCCAATTACATTGGGTAGGGCAAATCTGGAATAATTTTTTCCCTGTGTTTTAAAGAAGCAGTAGTTTTGTGGCTACATTTTTTAAGAGTTTAGCAAATATCATTTCATTGATATGCACCTTTTGGATATGTATTGCCGAAGATGCCTGAATAGGTTTTTACAATTTCATCAAATTAATAGACATTTGATTTACCGTTTCAAGTATGATTTTTAAATCATGTTTTTAAAAATAAAATACACTTTTTTTCATCAAGCAGAAAAAATAGAGAAGTATGAGAAAATACTTGAATATTTTTGTAGTTCATACTTGGATCAGAGCATATCCTTTTTATGTGTTAAAGAAGTTGTGAAGAAAGGCTAATCATGGCATCATTTAGGCCTTCTTGCACTCTCTCTCTCTTTAAAGGAGATTATCTTGCTTTCAGTACACATCATGGCAGCAAGTGGCCTGAAGATTGTAGAACCTGTATATTTTCTGGATCCACAGCTGAGACTCTGGGCACAGTCCATTTAATGTAAGAATTAATTCATACAATTCTAATATGCCAGGAAGTTTGCAAGGCATAGGATTAAACAATGAAAAAAAAAATCCTCAAGGATCTCACACCATAATGGGAGAATAGTGTTTAAGAATATCACAAACATTGACCTCTATTGTGCAGCACTACCCTCAGCAAGACATATCATTTATTCTTTGTTAGTGTGGTAGAGCATGGGTCCAGATGTCCTGATATGCTGGAAATAGGAACTGTTCCTTGCTTCCTCACTTTTATTCAACGTCCCACTTATGTTAATGTTTAGGAGTTCCAGCCTCCCCATTTTCAAAGCAAATACCCCTATCAGAAGTTTATTTCTGTGTACTTAATTATCAGAGGCATCAGGTCAGGTGGGATAGATATAAGAAGTCACTACTTTATTATCTCTAAACACATATGTGGGGTATATTCATATTATTTAGATATTATCACAGAAATATCATTGCTGACAGCTTTATTCACAGTGCAAGTACTGGCAACAAAGATGGTACTGCGACCTTAAAAGACTTCAGTTCATCTGTATGCATGGATTAGTGCCTTTCACTGCTTTCTATAGATTTCCAAGTATATGAATCACATGCTGTGATTTTTTTTTTTTTTTTGTCAATGAAGGGACAATGCAAAATCTGTTTTCTTGTGCTTCCAATTTGCAAGTGCTCTTTTTGCCTGGATGCTTTTTTTGGCAAAGATGGGAATTAGATTTAAAAAAAAAAAGAAAAGAAAAACTATTCTACATCAGAACACGGTGAGGCAGAGACCCACTCTGTAACTTGGTGAAGTGAATTAATTTAGAAGGAGTTGGTGTAGGACATATCTGAGGAATGGACACAGTAAAGGAATGGAAAGTAGACTCCTTTGGAGGTGCTCAGGGGCTCTAGTCCTGCAACAAAACATGGGTTCTAGAAAGCACAGTTTCAGAAGACAGGTATTCCAGAAAATAGCCTGCATGGGTGGGGATCATGGTCTTCATGAGTAGTAATTGTATGTCTGGGAGGTGGTCACAACATAGCTCCCATGAATCCAGGAATAGGGGTGCACTGTTGAGAACATCCATCACAAAGCAAGAAAATAAGTGTCTAGGTCACCATATAGCTTAGCAGCAAAATCCTGGAGCTTGGAAAACATAAACACACAGTTTCAACCTTAGAGGAACTAGAGTGGTCAAAGCAGAAACTCAGGAACGGGGACACATTAACAGAAATCAGATGCAAAATAGAAACTGCATTTCAGGAATGATGCATAAATCTTATTATCAAATATGGGTCAGAATGTTCAACCTGAATTAGCAGAAATGAGACTTGATTCCCAAGCACAGAGCTGGGGTGATAGTGACATATCATGTCTTTCACAGTATCAGGGTTTTCAGTGATTAGGGAAGGCTGAGCTTATAGTTTGGGGAGAACTGGGAAAGGAATACCTTCAAGCGCCCTAACTTTGTGAAGAGGGTGGTACAGACGGGAAAAGGAAACTCTTACAGTCTGGCTTCAGAGCTTTCCCCTCCTCTACTCCTCACCTAATGGATTTAATCATTTAGTCAAACCTACTGTCCGGTCTTTTAAGGTCAGATTGTTTGTGTGGGGGGAGTTATTCTGTTGAGTCAATGATCCTGGTTTTCTGAAAGGCAAATGCAATGTGAAAAGAGGTTTTCTGTTTCTGTCATGTCAAGCTGCTTCCTGGAGCTCACCACCAACAACCTCCCTGCTTCCATTTGCTTCTTCTCCTTTGCTGCACTGAAGGTGGCTGGTCATGGTCCCTCCTCTTGAATTCTGTCTCCTCCTGGTGTCCATGGCACAATAATTTCCTTCCATCTCACTGCTTAGTGTCTTCTGTTGGCTTCTTTTTTATTTCCCACTCCCCAAATGTGGGTGATCTCTGAATTTGCCCTTGAGCCTCTCCCTCTGCCCTCCCCTCCTCAGTATCTGTATATATTCATTTGCTTTCCTATTGCTGCATCCCTGGTTCATCAGCTGGAAAATATTACTGCAGTAGCTACTTTCTGGGTTTTCCTCCTCTTGTCTCCCCTGCTTCCTTCCACTTTGATTTTTCTAAAGTGTAGTTGTGAGCTGCCCCCTTCCTTGCAAGGAAATTTCATGGCCTTCCACTGTGAATAGAATTAAATACTAGCTTCTCACCTGGATCCTAAAGCATTTTCATCATAGTCCCAAGGTAATCTCCCATCAGGTCCCCATATCAGGCTGCATGGCAGCCAAATCCAGACACTCCCTGTTTCTCAGGGACAACTTATACCTCACTTCCTCAGAGACTATTTCTCTTCTGTGCTATAATTGTGGTGACCCTATGTCCTGGTTTACCTGGGGCAGTCCCTGCTTGATCCTGTTGTCTTGTATCAGTAACACTAAGCTTGCCATTTCACACTTTAGTATAGGTTGCATGATCAATTATATGGTCATCCTGTCTAGAAAGCTGTCTCTCCTGCTCCTTTTCTCAGTCTTATTCCTCAGTCTCTAGTCTGTTTAATTAGCTTGTAAGCTTAGCTCTCTTTACAAATCATATGCCATATAAAAACCATGAACTTTCATGATGCTTACTCCCTCCCCCAACTATCACCAATTGAATATGTTCTCTTCCTACTTTCAATCTTACATTTACCAGCATGGTATTGCAGTAATTTGTACTCACATACAGTTATTCGTGTCTTTTAAATTTATCTTCATGGTACTGCCCCAATTCAGGGTCTTACTCTTTTTATCAATGAAAACTCTTTCATCTGCAAAGGACAGAAAACTCTGACTTAAACATTTAAACAATAAGAAAAATCTATTACTTCATGTAACAAGAATTAGCAAATCAGGGTTGCTCAAACACAAAATATCTGAGCATCAGATCGATGATCCAAGTGTCTTTTCCGTCTCCTCTTCTGTAATACATGTCTCCTCTACTCTTGGTGGCCCCCGCCCATTGTACAATGCCACCCTTGCTCTAGAAATCTTACCCAAATGTGATGATAACTAGCAGAAAAATAACATTTCTCTTATGCATCCTTTTTTTTAAAAAAAAAAAAAAAGCAAGAGCCCCTATTTCAGAAGTACCCATCTCTAGCAAAAATCCCATGCTTCATTGGACAAAGCTTCTTCACATATTCAGGACTAAAATAGCCACAGGTCTGGTGGACAGGGCCATTAGGACTTGACAAATAATTCATCCTTTGAGCCTGAGAATGGTCCTAAATCCCCTGACAATCATGCTCTTATGAAAAGGTTGACAACTGAACAAAACTAAAGCTCTTTTAGGAAGAGGGAGAGAGATCATTGTTTAGAAAAATGCATGTCTACTAATATAAGTTTTGGATCAATCAATAATTATTAAGTGGAATTTTAATTTTAAGTCAGGATATTAAGAATTTCAATTTATGTCAGTTTTTTAGTGGTACCCTGAGTTATAAAAGCTGATGTTAAATCTACTTAAAATTGTTTCAATACTGCCTATACTAGTTTCATTTTAATACCGTTTTGCTTAAGTTTATATGGAGAGATGATAATTACAATTTTGAAAGAAAACTTGATTGAGATTTTAATGGCCATCTAAAACTGCTGGCCAGCAAACTATGCTCAGAATTGCTCATTAAGGGGATTTGTTTCCTGTTTCTTTTTTTTTTGTTGTGTGTTTGTTTTTTTTATTGGATTGTTTCCTGTTTGTTTTTTCGTTTTTGAGGGAATGTTCATCCCCAGTATTTGAGTCCTCTAGGACTTAAATGTTCATAGGATTTCAAATATCTGTTATAAATTTACCTTTTGATAGTGAATTGCAGAATCCTCAAAATGTCTGCCGACTGTGAAATATGACAAACCATAGGTCAAAAAATCATGATTTTGAAATGTACTGTTGCACTCAGGGGAGCTTGTAGGGAAAGGCTGCTAAATGAGAATGCAGTCTGTCATGCCCCTTTAGGGACTCTCTCTCTTCCCATCCACTGTCAGTTTGGGCCCCACATCACTCAAGATCCTCCACAGTTAAGTCAGAGGTGGAGCCAGAGAATTTTTAGCCTTCCCACATTTCTTGCAAAGCATTTGCTACTATATAGTACAGATGGGGATCTGCTCAATCTTCTGAATTGTCGCCACCAGGCATCCACAAAGGCGTCCTAGTGGGGAGACCACAGGGGCTCAGCACCCTCTGGGCAGACATGAGAAGAACCCAATGCTATGAAGGTGAAAATATTCCACACAGTAAGAGCATAAGAGAAGTTTCTGTTTAGTTCTTTTGCCCATGTCCTCATTGGGTTACGTGTGTGCTCACACATGTGTATTATGTGTTTTGAGTTCTTTGCATATTCTGGATTTTAATCCCCTATCAGAACAGTATATCACCAAGATTTTCGTCCATTCTGTAGGCTCTCTTCATGCTCTTAATTGTTTTCTTCATGCTATGTAGAAACTTTTTAGTTTCATGGCATCCAACTTATTGATTCTTGGTTTTATTTCTTGTCCTTTTGGGGGTCTTGTTAAGGAAGTTGGTGCCAGAACCTATATGATGGAGTATTGACCCCATATCTTGTTCTAGCAGTTTTAAAATTTCTGGTCTAATTTCTAAGCCTTTAATGGATTTCAATTTGAGTTTTGTGTGGAGTGAGAAATAGGGTTCTAGTTTCATTTTTCTACATATAGCTATTCAGTTTTCCCAGCACCATTTGTTTAAAAGGCTGTATTTTGGGGTTTGTCTCTGTGTCTTCTATTCAGTTCTGTTGGTCTTCATGTCGAATTTGATACTAATATCATGCTGCTTTTATTACTACAGTTCTGTAGTATAATTTCAGATCCAGGATTGTGATGCCTCCTGTTTCACTTTTCTTTCTTACTTATCAAAGGAAGAAACACAAATGGCCAATAAATATATGAAAAAAATGTTGAACAACTCTAGCAATCAGGGAAATGCAAATTAAAACAACACTAAGATTTCATCTCACTCCAGTTAGAATGACAGTGATCAAGAATATGAATAAGAATAAATGGTGGTAAGGTTGTGGGGAAAAAGGTACACTTGTACACTATTGATGGAACTGCAGACTAGTACAATCACTCTGGAAGGCACTATGGAGACTTCTCAAAAAAACTAGGAATGGAACCACCATATGAACCAGCTATCCCACTCCTTGGTATTTTCCTAAAAGATCTAAAATCTGCTTACTACAGTGACCTAGCACATCAATTTTTATAGCAGCACAATTCTCAGTAGCTAAATTATGGAATCAACTCAAATGCCCATCATCAGATGAATGCATTAAGAAACTGTGGTATGTGTATACACACACACACACACACACACACACACAATGAAGTTCTACTCAGCTGCTAAAAGAGTTATGACACTTGCTGGCAAATGGATGAAAATGGAGAATATCATGCTAAGTGAAATTAGCCAAACTCAGAAACTCAAAGGTCATATGCAGAAACTAGAGTAAAGTATAGGAAAGGGGGACGGAAGGGTAGGATAACAAAAACACAAACAAATATAAATTAATAGATGAGCAAAAGAAAGTCTAGTAGACTAGAGGAAGGAAATGGAAGAGGGCAGGTAGGATGGAAGAGAAAAGGAGAGGGAAAAGGGGGAAATCATAAACTCCATGTATGTATAAGTTTGTCATAACTATGTATAACTATGTATAACTATGAAGCTCTAATAAAAAAAAATGAAAGGATAAGGTAGATGAATTTTTTCCCTGAATGATATAGAAAGAACAGACAGAGGAAAATCACATCTAAAACCTTCATTTGGTATTGCTGTACAAAATTATGAACCTGATGTCAGAGGGCTTAGAGTTGGTACTTTATGTTCTCAGCACACACTTGCTAACTGCTGAGTTATGATGACTCTAAATATTTTGACAACCCATAATATAGCTCAATAGACAAGCAGACACTAAGATTATGTATGATTGGGACATTTGGAGGGATATTCTGAAGGTTCGAAGGAGCTGCATAAGATTGATTTCCTTCCAAGTATAAAAGTCATGGAATCTTAGCAGAGGGTAATTTTCACATGTGTGTTCAAATGGAAATGCTAATCAGAATCTTGTCAGCAAGAGTTGTGGGGAAAATAGCATAGAAACTAAGTAATATATGAAAGAGATAATGGGCTTCAAAGATATCTTTTTCCCCTTAAAAATTAGAATTAAATCTTCTATATCACTTCTGTAATCTTCTGCTATGCTAGTCAACATCTGTAAAAAAATATTATTTGGGGAAATAGTATTAATTTATAACTTTTCTTCAAATTTTTCTTTTCCTTAAATGAATTTTCTGTTAACGTAATCTGAAATCATGTTAATTTCTTTACCTCCTACCAAACTGCCCCATCACCAACATTTTAAAAGGCATTTCAGAAGAATAGGCTGATTCTCAAAATAAGATGCAGTAGTCTAGGGACACATTGCAGAAATCAGTATTCTGAGCCCCATTATACTCTGCCCACAAATACAGACTCTGTCCTACTCTTTGTTTGATGAAATGCAACTTTTTGTTAGAGCCTCTTGTCAGATTTATTTAGCTTATTTAGAGAACATATTTCTTTGCCTTTGTTTGTAATTTATCCCAATTACAAGATAGGTAATTGGGGGAAACAATAAGTGCAAAGGGTGAGAAAATTTTTTTTCCCACATGTCTTCCTAAAAGAAAGCAAAATAATAAAATATTACAAGTCAAGTTTTTGGCATTTAGTAATAAAGTAGGTTAATTTGTATCTTATAAAGTTCTTTGACTCCATTATTACAAAAGTCCTTTATGATGAATATAACATTCACATTGGAGTCCTACTACCTGGGTTTGAATCTCAAGTCTGCCATTTACTACTAGTTATGAGAATTCAGGAAAATTCCTCTTTGTGTGTCAGTTTTCTTATCTGTGAATGAGGTAGTAATACTTACCTCATAGGGTAGTTGTGGGGACCAAATCAAATTGATACACATATGATGTTAGAACAGTAGCTCGTTTTTTTTTTTTTTTTTTTGATCCACGGCAAGTGTTTAATGCCACTTTTTTAAATGACAAAGGGAATATATTTATGAATTTATATAATAAATAAGTATATAGCACAAGCTGGTATTCAAAGTATTTGGGATAATAAATAATCATCTTTTAAAAATACATTTACCATTATCTATTGGAAAGACTTAAATGGCTTGCTTAATAAATTCAACTGATTCAGAGCTGGCAGGGTTTCGCATTTAAATT
The DNA here is from genome assembly GCF_021218885.2 of Marmota monax. Classification (NCBI taxonomy): domain Eukaryota; kingdom Metazoa; phylum Chordata; class Mammalia; order Rodentia; family Sciuridae; genus Marmota; species Marmota monax. Next base: position 9,194,483 of record NW_026692116.1, on the reverse strand, counting down.
ATAATTATACCTTTTCCTAATACACTGTGAGCAGTAATCTGGAATGTTGCACTTACACCAAATACAAATGAGTCCAGACGGCAAAATGAGTTGATGTTCCAAGATTCATCTCATTCATTTATTTTTGGGTTTCAATCATGCTCTTCTTTGTACATTCTCATCAAACATTTTTAATGACTTGGTAAGTATAAGGATTTCCTATGTAATCATCATTTACTGTTCTCGTGAAAGCATTTTAAAAATAAAGTCCTTCAAATGTCTGGTCCTTTTTTCAGTAAAATTGAATGGCCTTAAAAGACATTTGTTCTGGCAGTCTGTTTAAAGGCAGGAGAGATGAAAGCCAAGAAAACCGGAAGAAGATGGCCTCCAGGGAACGATCTGTATGATGAATTTGAAATTACAAGGAACAGTGTCTCTGCTTTCCCAGGCAGAGCTGTCACCTCGTAAGCCTATTTCCATGAAAAGGAGAGTGTTATTTGGGGGATCATGGATTAGTCTATTGAATACATATTGCCATGATGCTGCGGTAGGGCACTTGAAGGTGACCCCTAATAATTCAGTCCCCTTATACAACAGAAACCTGTATTTTGGTACAAAAGAAATCTCAACCGCACAGCAACATAAATTGAACCAGTAAAGAGAACAACAGAAATGCAGTTAAAGAAAAAGGGATAGAATTATGGTCTGCTACCAGGCAATAATAAAGAGCCGGCACACTGGCTCCAGTCCCTGATAATTCTCCCCAGATACAGTTGTCAGCAGACATCCCAAGAAGTCAAGTGGGGAAAAGTATAGCTCTCTGTGCTGTAAGAAAATAAAGTTGCTCTTTGTAAACCATGAATCTGAAAAGTAAGGTAAATCCCAGTGTGTTCCCCTGGCCACTTCCCACAGCACATCAATCTCAAAACACTACTCAAATGCCTTTTTATTTCCCACCTGTGTCACCTTTAGAGTAATATTTTTCCTTCCCATTGTGTTAGTTAATACTTGTTCTCTTTTGTGTTAAACTTTCCTCTCTCCTCTTTCTAATATCCAAGGAGGTGGTGAAGGAGTTCATTGCCACTTTTTTCCGCTTTACTTTTTCTTTCTCAAAAGCTCTGATTCTCTTTCTCCACTTGTCATATAATAGCTACACTAGCTGATCACCCTTCTTCAAATTTCTCTCCCCCAAGAAGGAAGATGACTTTTGCTCTTACCTATTCTCACTAGAGTTTTTGAGATACAAGCTCTACTAGATGCTTTAAGAAAGATGGTCCCTAGAATATAGATTTCCAAGATGAAATAAATTTGGAAAACAATGAGCAGTAACATTGACAATTTTCTTTAGCAGATTGTCAATCTTTTGGTTCATGCAGAAAAGTTAATTAGTAGGAAATTATACTCATAAACTAAGAAGGCCAGACAAGAAAACTTTAACTTGCTAGAGTTTTCTTCCTAACTAAAGTACAATAATAAAATATCACAGGATCAAGTAGAACCCCAGAACTCGATTGCATGGAATTAAGTCCTGGCTTAATGTCTCACTAGCTGAATAACCTTAGATACATGCCTCAGTTCTGGAGTGGTTTGAGTATGCCCCTCGAGGGTTCATGAGTTGGAAGCTTGGTCCTCAGTGTGCCAATCTTAATAGGTGTTGGGACCCTTAAGAGGTGGGGCCTAGTGGGAGGGGATCTTTGTTAAAAGCATTGCCCTTGGAAGGGATTAAGGTAGTTCCCATGAGACCCCTGAGTTAATTCTTCTGTGAGGGTTCTCAGGAAAGAACAAGCTTAGCCATTCCCCAGCCTCTTTGGCCTCCCTTCTTGCCTGTCTGAGCATGTGATATCTCCCTCTTTCTGGACTTGCCCTATGGTTCCATCTACCATGATGTGACATTAAAGCCAAAATGCTCAGTGGTTTTTTATACCTTTAGCTTCTAAAACTGTGAGCTAAACAAATCTTTCTTTTTTTTTTTTTAAGTTATCCAGCCTTAGGTATTTTGGTATAGCAATAGAAAATAGACTAATACAATAAGGCAGGCAGTATCTCTAAGCTTTGTATTCTTATCTATAAGATGAATATGATAAAATAGTGCCATTATGGAGCTTTTGGAAATTATGACTCTTGATGAGCTCATATGCATTTGAACTTTCAGGCGGTTATAGATGATTTTTGCTGCTTTTTCTTGACCGATAATCTATTTTTCCCCTTCAAAATATCATTTAACATCCTGCTAAGTATAGTTTGAGGAGCACTAACTAAGGACATTTAATTTTTTCCTGTGATTCAGACATTTCTAAAATTCTCCATCATCCCAAAGTCCCAAAGAATATTTACATTTTATAATGTTGCTCTTTTATTTTGATAAAGAAGAGAGGAAATGAATTCTAAAGTGTATTTTAGAAAAGATTGTTAATAGACTATCTATCAATTTTGCTTAATTATGAGGGAACTTTTTTGAGGACCTAATGGGTTCATGATAACAGTGTTGGCCTCCAGCAGATTTGTGAACATGGAGAAGTCAACCTCATATATTAAAATAATAATCATAATACTATAAGCATACAAAATGAGTTTGTATTACAGTGTTCTCATAATTCATTTTTCTTATTGCTTGTGCTCACCACATGTGTAAGAATGGTTGAGCAAAGCATAAAAATCATGTGAAGTTTAATCATCAACATTTATTTTAGCTAGGAAAGTATTTTAATGCTTTACATAAGTTATTGTCATTTTAAGAAAGGATTGTGCATAGTGTGTAAATGTATGCCTTCTTGTTAACAGAACACACCTCTTTTTTCTGTATCCTCTTACCTTCACTTCACCCACACATGCACCAAAATATTAGTGTCTGAACTTTAACAATATCCAAAAGTATCAAAGTACTCTAAGATTACCTATTCCTGGTATCCCAGCATAAAACTTGTATCTCATTGCAGATACAAGTTGGAGAGAATCTTCAAGGTCATCATCTAATGATGGCCAAAATTTACATAGGGCTTGCTCTGTGCCATCTCTTGGTCTAATAATTTTGACAATTAACTTATGTAATCCCCACAGCAGCCCCATGATGGCATCGTTTCTCCATCTTACAGGTGTGAACAGTAAGGTGAAGAGAGATTTTATGACTTACCCTTGGTCCTTCCTCTAGTGAGATGAGGCCAGTCCTCAGCCATGCTGGTTCTCAAGTTCTTGACAGTATTGCATGGGAGAAAGTAAGCCTTTCCAGTGTGGGCAAACATTCTAGGAAGCAAGTATTCTGTGCTCATATCCTCAGGCTCTGGAGGGTTACTGCTGACAACTCTATTTACATAGGGTTGAAGAATACTGGATGCATTTCTGCAAGGAATGTTCCAGAAAGGAATACCAAATTCCATTTTGTGCAGGTTTGGTCCCTTACATACCCGGTTCTCAGACATCACTTACCTCTGATGTCATCCTTTATTTATTTTCCAGCATTATCTGCACATTTGTCTACACTGGCAAATAAGTTGTTTCTTTGTGCCTTCTCCATTTTAGACAAAATGAACTGTGCAGTAAGTTCTGAGGCCATGGACATGAGTGAACTGGTCTGGTGCTGAGCATTGACTGAGTCTTTCTGGTTAGGAATCTTCTTCTCTTCAAGTCTCACTTAAAATATCTGGAAATTGAGTGTTTAATTTCTTTATACTTTAGAATCTATTTAACCTGTCTTTGTAGCATAGCTAGCACAAGTATATATAATACTTATTTGTTCAAATAAATATCTAAAATTCCTTTGAATATCTCCCTGACAAATTAAAAATGTGTGGTAATCAAGAGTTATAGACTCTTTGAAATATCCTGCTGCACTGAGAACCTAGATGGCTAGACCCCACCCCCAGAGTTGCTGAGTCAGTAGGACTGGGGTGGGTCCTGAGAGATACAAGTCCCAGGAACTGCTGCTGCTGCTGGTTCATAGACCACATTTGAGAACCACTGCCTGTGGAGCTCTGGAAATAGACAAATATTGTTCCACTGGTTTCCCAGTTAAGAAAAGAGTTAATAGGCTTATCTGACCTAGTGGTTGGGATGACAGTTTCATATATTTCTTATCCCCTAGTAGCTCCATTTTAGGGATGTTGATCTTTAAGACTGCCAGCCTAACTCAAAGGAATAAATTCAATTCTTGACTTCATCTTGTTCTATCTAAACTGGCTTTTTGATTCACCACTCCACTTAAACTGTCCTCTCCCCAGGACAATAGCCAGTAACGTATTGATTGTGCTTTATTTTCTTCTTATGTATCTGAATTTTAATAACACTGTTTACCTAATAAGTTTGAAGATTAAGTAGGTAAATACTTGAAAAGCAGCTAGAATACTGCATGAAACCTAGCAAATTCCAGTAATTTTATTTTTATTGTATGTTATATGTTTCCCAAATTCCCCCCTTAGAGTATCTCCTTCAGGATTTCTATCATGGACGCATACCACTCAGCTCTAATTTACTTTTCTTTATCCCATTTTCTGGCAAATTTTAATGAAAAGGATCTTTCATATCATTATGACTAATTAAAAACCAATACCACTTGATAAGCAGAGGGGAGTCTAGAATAAATACAATAAAAGCCAGTATTTTTCAACTCTAGCCAGTTATTTTTTTCTGCTAAAAACTATAAAACTGAGACTTACTCCATCTTAAAAAAAATAGTATAAAAATTAGCAAGTTCTAGATGCCATAACAAAAACTTCACATTTCACTGACATCATACATAAGAGTTATCTTTTACTTATCTAGGAGTCCAGTGCAGGTCTTATGACTGAGGGACCTCAGCCGCTTCCAACTTGTGGCAGCAGCAATTGCTGGAGCCCAAAGATCTCTGCTTCTGGCCAGCATCTGGGGAAGAGAAAATGGATAAAACACTCCCAATTTTTTTTTTTACCTCTTTGATCTGGAATTGACACACACACATCATTTATCCTAAGATTCCTTTGGGGAAAATTCATCTAGATTCAAATGTTCAAGGGATGTTGTTGAGATGAGGTAGCCACTTCCCATGAAGACTTTAGTTTGAAAGCAAGTATCTTTCAAAAAAGTTTGTGAGACTAAACATGTTATTTAGCTCAATTTAGTCATTCTATGATGTATACACTTTTCTGAACGTGTAGTATATAATGAATACATACTTTTGGTCAACTAAATTTGAATGAATTAATTAAAAACAAAGAAAGAATATGTTTTTGGTGGTCCAGTTATGAAATGCAGGTAGTTATAGGAAGATACAACCTCAGTTATTTAACTGCTGGAAAAGACTGTACAACTATTGTATAACCAACTATGTCACTTCTTCAGTTCAATTACTTCTCATCTATCCTCAGAAACCATGCTCAGAGAAATTAGCAACTGTATCGCTCAGCTATAATGATGAAATGTAAGAAGCTTTGGCTTTTCTGTATCAGGACACAAAGTTAATGAGGTAATACGCAGTGCAACTTTTTACCTCAGTATAGCTTAGAACTTTCCTTGGCTAACTTGAACTTGACAATGGGAAATGAGTTCTTTACATATGCCTTTGCCAAGTTGTCAAGAATACAAAATATGTTGGATAGGAACCTAAATTATCATCCACAACTATATTTTTACATATTATCATTATTTCTCAGATATTATTTCACTCACATCTGAAATCTGTGATGAAATATAATGCCAAATACTTACACACTGATGGCATGAGTTCTACTGATTCATTACATGTGAAATGGCTTTCTTGTACCAATTTCAAACCAATAATGCTTGGATATGTTAGAGTCACCCTCAGAGAGGAATTTATAATTGGGGTCTTACTAATGAAATCTTAAAGACTTTTGGTATTTAGCATTTGAAAAGGTCTATAAACATTCCATGTTTTTAAAACATCTTGCTTTGGTATTTTGTCATTAAGCAGTATAGATAGCAAAGGTTGAATGTCCAGGTTTGAGGTATGAGAGCAACATTTTGTGCTCATATTGGTGACACTTATACACTTATATCTGGGGATTTATAATTCATACCTGCAGTTTTGTGGGTTACTATTCATTAGCATGTTTGGGCTTTTTACTCACTGCCAGATGAGATCATGGATAAGAAACAAGGCTGAATGGAAAAATTGTCCTCAAAGACAGGACAGAATTGTAGACAGGTCATTAGAGGGGCAGTAGGTCCAAGATAATAGGCAAGGCAGGGTTAGAAGGACTCCGTAGTGTTTAACACTGAGTTATATAAAATCTAATATAGTGACCCAGCAAGGGGGTGGGGTTTAACAGGGAGCATGATGCTCAAGTTTGCAGAGCTCTGTGAATGTGGAGAATAGCATCTGCCTCTAGCCTGGGTTCAGGAGCAGAAGTCTTGCCTCCAAGGACACAGAGTCACCTCATCCCCAAGGAGAAGATTCTGACTCAAGGATCAATACCTTTGCTCAGACCCAGTCCTGGCTGGATGGGTAAATCAGTGTTGGTCCTGCATTATTAGCTCCTGAGCTGTTAGTGGGCATTTCTCCACATTCTGCATCAGGTAAGCAAGGAACATGAGCAGTCACTAACCTTCTACAGAATTATTCCAGAGTTTCATGCAGAGCTTGGAACAGGGAGGGATTTTGCCTCTCTTGCAAAGGAAGAGGGAGCATAGTTGAGGCTACAGCCCAGATGGGAGCATGGCTGGAAGGCAGATGCAAGGTGAATGAAGTGGGGACTTGACAGCTATGTACATGGTGTGCTAGCCCATGCTCTGTCTACCAGTAGAAACTTTTTCCTCCCTTTTCTTTTACATTCCAGTGCATAAAGAACTCTCATTGAGGTGAGGGAGGACTGCCCCCACAAAAGGCTGACCCTTGGGAGGCTGGTTGATACTCCCCACAAAGGCCACACATGTCCCTCCTGAGGTTCTGCTCCTTTCTCACTCTTGAAGGCAGCTGGTCCTTGTGGCAGCAGGTGAAGGGCCATGGCCCTGAGTTCATCTCAGCCAACATGGTTCATCACTTGAACTCTCTCTGGAAATAGCTTTTATTTGCTAGTTCGTGGAAGAAAGGAAATTTTATCAAAGAAAGCTGACAATGCTGTTAGCATTTTCATTGCTGATTTCTGTGCCCTTGGACTGTTGTGTTTCTAACTTTTTCACTTACAGGGAGAACAAAACTATGGCATTCTGTACCCAAGGCCTGCTTTGGGAACATAATCAGAATGGCAGCCAGTGACTCCAGAACTAAGAACCCCTTCTTTATAAGATAGAAAATGACTCAAAACCAGGTCCTCAGTTCCACATAATAGGCCAGGGTCTGCAGAGAAGATACAGAAGACCTCAAGAAATAACAGTGGAGTTGGGATGGGTGATGTGATGCTCTTTTGGCCTTTGCTAGAAGACCGGCATGTGTAACATGATCAGTAAAGTCATCTTTCTGTACTCAGTTGTCTTATACCTGGACATCTAAAGAATTTTGAAGGTGCTTATGAGATGTTGTGTACCCAAAACCTTCCCTTTAAAACTGTAAAACTGGTAGGATTATGGTGGAACTTCAAGGTGTGGGGAGCCAGGGAGTTGACCTCTCTTGACCTGGAAAAGCTGGAGGAAAAGTTTGCAAGTTCCTAGGTTGAGATTATGTTCAAAATAGCTCTGAACTTGGATTTGGATTCTGACTATGCACTGTGTGACTCAGGCATATATAACTTCCCTATTTACCTTTGAATAGATTTTCTTATATCTAAAATGAGTAGATTAAACTGGATTTCACTCATTGATAAGAGCATTCACATTTATTGTCAATCACTGAGCTTTAAAACTCCAAGTATAAACATTATACAGTCCCTGCCTCAGAGAAACTTCCAGCTGAGTGGAGGAGACAGATGTTACTGATACTTATAAAACCATATGGAAATCACCATAATAAATGTACTATGTGCTGTTGGTACACGGAGAAGGGACAGATGAATTGCACCGGAGATAGACATAAGCTTGCAATAGAGCAGGCAATATTTAAATCACGTCTTGCACACTCAGCAATGTCCTGCTTACCAAGCTATATTGAGCCATGGGCCAAGTATAAAAGCCTGGGTGTATGTAAATGCTGAGCATGTCTGTGGGCTGTGTAAGAAAGCAAAAGCTGAAAAGCATGGGTCTAAGCTCAGCTGTAAATGATCTGTTAGGACAAGTCCTGCTAATCCATAGGCTATAAGGACTTGAAATTATGCATAGGGCATTTGGATTGCACAAATTTTATTTTGAATAAATCAATCTGTCAGTAGACAGTCTGAACAAGGAAGGTGAATTCCAAGGATACTACAATGCAGGATAAAAGTAATGAGGCACTAGGTTTTAAAACAAAAATAGTGATAGAGGTGGAAATGAACAAACATGAAATAGAATTAAGGAATAAATTCATCATAGTTTAAGAATTAATTGAAATTCAGTTGGACCAGAGGAATAACTTTGAAAGATATCTTGCACAATGAGGTGACTATAGTTAATAACAATGTACTGTTTACTTAAAAATTGCCAAGAAAGTAGATTTCAAGTATTCTTGCCACAAAAATAAAATAGAATAAATATGTGAGGCAATACCCATGTTAATTAGCTTGATTTAGGCATTCCACAATGTATACATATTTTAAAAATCATATTGCACATTGCACACCATAAAATATACATTTTTTTTGGTACTTGGGATTAAACCCAGGAGCAGTTAACCACTGAGCCACATCCTCATCCCTTTTTATATTTTATTTTGAAACAGGGTCTCCATAAGTTGCTTAGGACCTCACTAAATTACTGAGACTGGCTTTGAACTTGCAAACCTCTTGCCTCAGCCTCCAGAAGCCACTTGAAAATATACATTTTTCTCAATTAAATGTAATTAAAGTAAAAGTGATTGGTAGAGAGAGGCCAATGAGGGAAGAAGGGTTAGCAGGATATATAATGACAGATAAGTTTATGAGAGAGGTGCTTGAGTGTCCAAGTGGAGGATGAGTGGACTCATTGAGGAGGTGACACGGAAGAGCAGGAGGTTTGGGGTGGGACCCATAGATTTGTTTGGGTGTGAGGACTATGAGGATTTTTAGTAGGTAGATCTGAACTTGTTGAGATATTGCCATTTAGTTGATGCATGAATTCCTGTATCTGGAGTTTAGGGGAGAGGTGAACATTTAGGATTCCCAAGAATAGCAAGGGTGGGAAAGCCTTCAGAGGGATGAAGTCTACCAGAGAGTGATTCTGGAAGGAGAAGAAAAGAGTCATCACAAAATACTGGGGAACATAGAATTTAGGTTTGTAATTCACTGACCAGAGCCTCTAATTCAAATTCAGGAGAGAGAAGTGTATGCGTTAGATTCAAAGTGACTTGATTTTATATCAGTCACAAGGAAGGACAGAAATAGGAGAAAAATAAACACCCAAAAGTCCCCTGTACCTCCTACTGCTGTGCTAAGAGGTTAGGAAGAAAAAGTAGATAAGAACATCAATTATTATTAATAGTAATATTACTAATTACAAATGATTATGTATATATGTCAGACTGAGTACTAATGCTATTGGTGTTAATAGCACTCTTATTGTTGCTAATAGTATTCTTGTTACCAAAAACTATGTCATTGATTATGATCATGGATAACATTTACCAAGTGCTATCTAAGGCCAAGATAATCTATTTGAGCTTCTAGGGGCTCGAACAGAGAGCTACCAGGAAAAGGCAACATCTGGGGACTTCCTGATGCTCTTCTGGTAGGGTTTGTTTCCAAATCCTTGGCTCACTTATCTAACCACCACTCTTCCTGTAAGTGTAGCCAGGATCACACAATGTCTTTCTTAAATGTTGTGTTAATTTACATTTTCTTAGAAGGAGGTAAAAAATAAGATCAAGTATGCAAAAGATCTATTAGAAAAGCAACTGTAAAAGACAAAGTTCGGAGGGTAATCTAGAGAAAACAGAGAAAGTCTCTAACCCAGATGATGATGGAGGCTTCACCTAGATTAGAGAATGGGAGGGGAGGAGAATTATGTGGAAGGTACCCCAGACTGTGAGGCACAATTCCAAGAAAGATTTGTCCAAACTCATGGGGAATCTAACAACCAAAATTGCCTGGTAGAGGTATCCCATGTCACAGAGAAATAGGCATGCCTGAGTGCTCCATTATGCTGTCATTGGTAGGACTAGTCTTTAGGAAGAGTGTCCTCAGCAGAGATACAGTAGTATGTCTAGAGTCGCAAGCCACCACAGATGCCCTCAGTCACTCATGACAATTCTTCCTAAGTGTTCTACTGGCAAATATCACCCAAACCAGTCAGCACGTGCATCCCTGTACCCTATTTAAGGTTTTTGTTTATGTCTTCCTTGAATATCATTGCCTCGCACTGTGTCCTAACTCAGAAGGCCTTTACTTAAATGCATTCATTATAATAATTATTTTATTTTCAACACTTAAATTTATTTAAGAAATATTAACAATGGGAGTTTTCATTCAGGAAGATGGGTGGGTAGATGATGTAAGAGAGAGTTTTATTTTGATGAGGAGTTCCATAGATGTCTCAATGAGTCCTAAAGGAAATGAGAACTAGAGCATATGAATTAGACAGACCCACTGGGTCCAAGAAGACACTAGGGTCCAAACATGTATGTTTGATGAGATGAAGTCCAAGTAGATGGACAGATCACAGTCTCCAGAGAACATGATGGAAAGGGCTGGTGCAGGCCAAGAACTGGCATAGGGATGTCCAGAGAGTATAATGGATATGAAAGCCATCAGGTTACAGTGAATTTCTTCTGAGAACTACCCTCTCTCCCCAGGAAGCTAGATTGTATAAACCATGACACACTTTCTTAACCTTGGTTCATTGAACCAAGGAAGAGCCCTGCCTGAAGCTGAGCCTCCTGGGAATTTGGCATTGGGGTTGAGTAGATGAGTCAGTTGAACCATTTCTTTAAACTAAGCTGAAATGTTCAATATAAGACTCAAGGCTGTTGGAACCATTGCGTAGGTTAGGAATCAGGAGAACTGGCTTGCAGAAAGATAAGAATAAGTCAGGCCCTCTAGGAGCTGATATGTGAGACAGTGTGACTCCAGGGCAACAGCGAGACTGAGACTGAGAGAGACCCTGTGCCTGGACCGCAGAGGACTTTCCATGGGTGGAGCTCATCTCCAAGACCCTTCCCTTGGGTTCTGAGATAATCCACCAACTCTGGAATTCAATTCTCTTTTCTTAATCCAATCTGAGTATCTTTCACTTTATTTATTTATTTATTTGCTTATTTATTTATTTATTTTTGAGTGGGTATCTTATAGTAGCAGCCAAATACCATTGACTGGGGTACTATTGTCGCAAACATTCTCAATACACAAACAAGAAGTTCAAAAAATGAAATGTGCTGAGATGCACCAAGCAAATGATTAGCTTGAGGAAAGAAGTACAATTATGAGGGAAGCATGATTATCAGAACTTCTAGCCAGAGCAGAAGGGAGAGATGGCATCACGCTGGCTCCCAGACAAAGGAGAGAACTAGTTTTATTCATGTGAAAGGGTGGTAGGGGAGGTCTAGAATGTAGGAACGTTTGTTGGCTTTAGGTACATTTCACTTCAACTTCTTGGGAGGCGTAATTAGCCTGTCATTATTCATCCTGGTCAAATGTTATCTCTTGTATTTCATATGGATTTGCATGCTATATAAACATCTTTGCCCTGTGATAAGGATGAGTCGCTATAGCTGTTTAGAGAACACATAGGTAGGGGGTGGAAGGAAACACATATGTGAGTAACAAGCTAAGGACCTTGGGAATTTGCTATTTGAGTGACTCCTCAACAGTTTTTTTTCCTATGTTTGTCTTTGGAGAGTCCTGGCAGGGTATCCTGGTTTTCATGCTATGCCTGGCTTCTGAAGCCCAGAGATTGTTGGAGAGTTAGTGAGCAAGGGGGTAGGGAAAGGCACATAATCCTCTCAATAGCTAGCAAGGTGGGACCCATAGGAAAGCACATACCATGCTTTAAAAGATAAGGAGCCCAGCAGTGCTTCGCCCTTTCCTGGGGATGATAGGTGTCTCATTTCTTCCTGACAGTTGTTATTTTCTTAATCTTAAGAGGTGCTGCTTTTTATGAGAATCCCTGACTGACTCACTGGGAATAGTTGTTTTGGAAAGAGTTGCCCACACAAGACAGTTCTCAATATGAAAGCAATCTTATAATGAAAAAAAATTATCAAGTTAGTGACTGCACATACAAGATCTGGTTATGGGAACTAAGAAATGGGATAAAGCCTTTGTCACAGGAACAAGGGAGAAGTTGGTTATTAGAAGTCAGGCACAAGGTCAAAATCAGACTAGGACATTGTGATCTATTGAACATGAGATCTATTGAAGATTGGATTTATTTAAGCATTCAATAAGAATTTTAGATATCATTCATATATATTTATGAATACACACACACATACATACACACACACACACATACACACACTGTATCATCAGCTTGAGTTGGTGTTCAGGGTGCTACGAGGTGAGGCTAGCCTGGAGTGGACACCCATGACAGCTGCTATGGAGAAGAGAAGGAGGGCTGCAGTTGTGTAGGGAATGGTAAGTCATGAAGTGGAATTCATAGTAGATTGTTAGAATTTGGAACATTCTATGGCAAAACAGATCAGGAAGGAGTGGAAATTGAAAACCCAGAAAGAATCATAGTGATTATTTATTTTGAGGGGCAAAAGAGAGGAGATAGGACATAAATGACTTATTCAGAAAGGAAAATAAGAAGGTGTCAAATATGTAGCTTGTTTATTTGTTAGTTTTTTTCCTAAGGCCCTGGTGACAGCTGATGTACCCATGAAAAATAATGCACCCCCCTCTTTTGACCAGATCATTTCATCACACAGCTGATTTGCTTCACCAAAGTCAAAATTAAAAGTTAGGAGGAACCAGGCACCATGATGCATGCCTGTAATCCCAGCTGTTTGGGAGATTGAGGCATGAGGATCTCGAGTTTAAAGCCAGCCTCAGCAAAAGCAAAACACTAAGCATCTCAGTGAGACCCTGTCTCTAAATAAAATACAAAATAAGGCTGAGGATGTGGCTCAATGGCTGAGTGCCCCTGAGTTCAATCCCTGGTACTAAAAAAAAAAAAAAGTCAGTAGGAATTTGGAAGTTTGAATCTTTCCTATTTCAATTCAGTCTCACCAGAAAGGCAACACCAGACTTTTAAAATATAGTTCAGCTCAATGTCTTCTGGTTTAACCTTGAACTTTGGCCTTCTTGGAAGAAGAGATATGGGTACTGGGGAACAAATGTGACCAAATTATATCATCATATTGTGTACAAGTATGAATATGTATCAATGAATTCCACTAATGTGTATAAGTATAATATACCAATAAAAAGGGTCAAAAATTAAAATAGAGAAAAATGCATATATAGTATATGTAAGAAAAATATAGTAAGAAAAAAGGTATATGTAATAAAAGTATAATATGAAAAGAGGAAAAGGAGATAGAAATAAAAATGAAAATTGGTAGGTGCCACATAATTTTTTGTTCACATTGGGGTAAAAGTAGGTTGAGCACCTAATCTCTATATCCCCCCTCTATTGTCACTTACTATTTTGAATATCTTGTAATCATAGATATTACTTTTTATGTAGACTCCAGAAACTTTTCCCTGATGTTTTAGTCTGTTTTCTACTGCTGTATCAAAATACCGGAGAAAGGGTAACAAATGAAAGTTTATTTAGCTCACAGTTTCAGAGGCTGAGAAGTTCAAGAGCATGATGCTAACATTTGCTCAGCATCTGGTGAGGATCTTCATGCTGCATCCTAACATGGTGGAAAGCATTGCATAACAAGACAGAGCAAGTGTAGCTTGGATCTTTCTTCCCCTTCATATAAAGCTGCTAATGCAATCACAGGGTCCTCAAGTTCATGATCTCATTAAATCCTAGTTATCTCCCAAAGGGCCCACTTCCAAATACCTCTAACAAACCTGACTTTGGGAATTAAATTTCTGCATGAATTCTGGGGAACTCATCGAACCATAGCACCTGGGGAGCGTCAAGGACTCCCTATACAGCATCTTAACAAAACTTACCAAAAACAAACTTAACAATGACAAAATTGCAGGCATTATTATTGACTTCACTTTCCTTTTCTCTTAATCTTATTTCTTATGCTGTTGTTCATGGTATTAAATAGAGTAATAGTTGTAAGGATGAGTGAGAGATTTCTCCTGGATTGACTGGCCTGAAGGGAAGTAAATATTTTTATCTCCTTTAAATTTCTACATCCTCATCTGTAAAATGAGATAATAACACATATTCTAATTATTTTACTGGTGATTTTAAAAGCCATATACAAAACCACTGCAAATGGTACAGAACAAAGTGGAAGATAGCCAGGTCCTTTAAGTCAGAAAATAGAGCAGAGAACCTATACCGGAACGCAGCCCAGCTCTCCTTACTGGCTGTTGAGCATTTCACTTGAGTTCTAAGTCTTGATTTCTTCACTGGTTATATTATTCCCTGTCTCATCTGGTTTTTATGAAGATTAAAATAAAAATTTATACTAAAATATAAAGAATATGTTACTCCTCAATATTTATCCAGAAGAACTAAAATCAGCATACTATAGCAATACAGCCACATCAATGTTTATAGTAACACAATTCACAATAGCCAAGTGACGGTGCCTGTCGTCAGATGAATGGATAAAGAAAATGTGATATATATACACAATGGAGTTTTACTCAGTCATAAAGAAGAATAAAAAATAATGACATTTGCTGGTAAATGGATAGAACTGGAGAACAACATGCTAAGTGAAATAAGCCAGATTCAGAAAGTCAAGGGTCATATATTTTCTTTCATATGCAGAAGCTAGAGAAAAATGAGAGGGAAAAAAGTGGTAGGTTCCTATGAAAATAGAAGAGAGATCAATAAAATAGAGGAAGAGGATTAAGAAGTAGGAAGAAAGGATAGGAAAATGGAGGAATGGTGGAATTAAATTGACCAAACTATCCTATGTACATATATGAATCTATCACAGTGAATTTCATCTTTATGTATATTCATAATTTACTAATTAAAAAAAAACTATAAATAAGTAGAAGGATGACCAGTAGAATAAAGGGAACAGGGGGAAGAAATGAAGAGGGAAAAAGAAATTACTAGGGACCAAGATGGAATAAATTATATTTTGTGCTTATATGATTATATCTAAATGAACCCTACTAGTATATATAGATATAATGTACTAATGAAAAAGAATATGTTAATCATTACAATTCTTAATGATGTATCAGATGAGAACACTCTTAAGGCAAAACATGTGGATTGCTTTTTTTTATTATAAAAGTATTACTGTGATTTCTAATTAGTATGTTTATACCGGATTTTTAAGTTTTTGCGAAAAGAATCTATTTTAATTCTACAGAAGACTTATATTTAAACAAGACACAGTCACTTATAAATCATAAAACTCAGTCACACACCAAAAATAACTGAGTACTTTAAAGATCCTTTCTATATTTCATTTTTAATGAAGGCTTTTAGAAAACAAAATCATTATAGTCTATTTTTATTCATAATTTATCATTTTAATACTCCCTTGAATTGAGAGAAATACGATTTTTATATATAGTGTCAAAGTTATAATGAAAGATATAAACACAAATGTGTCTCAGTTTTACATCAAGATTGTTACAAAAGGAGTGGCTTTTTGCATTTAAAAAAAAACACATTTATAATGGTTCCATTCTAATATCCTTTAATCTTTTATTTCTTTGCAAGATAATAGTTGGAGAAACTGCTGTGTTTTGCCTACAACTAGCCACAAGGGATTTTGAAAACCAGGAGAAAACAATTTTAACTGGAGACTGTTGCTATATAAACCCACTGGTGCGCCGAACTGTCCGATTTCTTGGTATGTGTTCACTGCATTGTTTTTATTCTTGCCAAAACATTGTTGATGTATAAGCTAATTTTTAAAATGACCCATGTCTTAACTGTATAAAAATATTAGGTTTTCTTTCTTGTGAAATATTTCAATTTGGTTTTATAAATGAACATCACATTCTACGTTCTCTCTAATGCTCCAAGATCCCTCTTCTGGGTATCATTTGCACATGAAGGAAGAAAAGAAAAACACTTGGATATTGGATATTTTTAAGAAACTAGCAGTTATATAATTAAATGATTTATTATAAAGTATCAGAAAGTGACTGTGGAGAAATGATATGGAGGTAGATTGTTCAACATCATAAAGGTAAAGACTGGCAACCTGGCAATTTCAAGAAATACTGCATTTCATAAGAAGTATTTCAGGCTCAAATTCTGAACTATTTATATATATATATATATATATATATATATATATATATAAAATATTTTATATTGGTGATCTTATTAGAGGACAAGACTCATTGATGTTTAACTTTCCATCTCAAATGCTAGCTCTAGTAAATATGAATGTTCACTGACGAATTACTGAACATTATTTCAATTCAATAAAAACTTGGCCAAGATCAATTCTTTAACTGACACCATAAAATTTAATATAAATTATTATTTTCTGGATTAATTATATAAAATGAGAATATATTGATATGCTATATATTTTAAGATAAATTCTGTACAGTATTAAGAGATACACTGAGGATAGTATAACACTTAAGTATTTATTAATCTCTCTAGGAGGGGATTGAGATGAAAACTTTGGAGATGTTAGATTAGATGACCTAATCTATATATAAACTCATTAGAGATAAACCAAATGCCATCATGGCTATAGATCTCTTTGAAGACAAAAGGTCTTCATATCCAAAGCTGTTCTTTTAATAACCGTCATACTATGTATCTCTACAGTCCTCATTTATCTTGGTGAAGAATAACTTTTTTATGAAAACTAAAAAGGTATTTTCACATGCATTAATACTGTGTTCTTAACTCATGTCTCTTTGTACAAGAAACACTTAATAATAAAATAAATAAGCAATAATATATGAAAAATGAAAGTATTTGATGGAATTGATGCTTTCCTAAAAACTGTTAAGAAAATTATATTGTGCCTATTTAACCAAATCACATTTGTGCATTTAAATACATGTTTCTCAAGAATTTGTGGCACAAAGTATGCTTTAGAGTCTCTGTAAAACATAGGAGAGCTTCATTTTTTTCTTGTTCCCTTATCATGATACCTGTGTTTCTGGTTTATTTTAATGAAATGAAAGTTTGTAACCAAGCATCACTGCATAAAAGAACCTCAGTTTGTGTAGTGACTTTATCCTTGAGGTCAAATCCCTCATGGGATCCCACTTTAATAATTATCTGTGTAGTCAACTACAACATTGACCTTGGGCGTGATACACTGATATTTCTGAAGGACATTTGGAAACTTCACAAGTATCAAGAGACTTTTCCATATGCTTATCAAATATTTCTATTTTAAACAGGAAGACCTATTACACTAGATAAAAAGAATGATTTAGTCAAATAAAATGAGTACATCTTAGCCTAGATTTCAAAGGAGTAAAGATGAAGAGAGCTTGTAATTTAGACTCCTGTGCTTGGCCCTGAGGTTTTGGAAGGAGAGATTGTGTACATTAGTATCTTATGGAGTTCTCTTATTTCTCTGCCTCTCTCAAAATTCTGCTTTTGATAGCCTTTCCTTTTTGAGATTCATGGAATGCTGATGAGATATAAAGAAAGGTATTCTTATTGTTTCCTTTCAGAAGTTCAGGATAAAAGGAGAACTAATGTCTTTGTGTCATTGACATTTGGATACACATACGAGATTTGCTATGTGCAGATTTTTGTGCATAAATTTTTAAGCATAAATCTTACATAATGTAAAAATTAAAAGGACCCAGCCATGTATCTAATACTGGAAAATTATTTGATCCTGCACAACTTTCATGATTTCCCACATGACAGTTAGTAATGATTAAAAGGTTTTGGAAACAAACAATCCAGAAATATGTGACTAAGAAGAAAAGCATCTAAATTTTATAATAAAATCAGATGACTTCTTAATGAGCCAACTGTTTTAGGAAGAATTTTGTCAAGTTTTAAGAGGTTCTCATGGATTTTATTTCCAAAATTATGAAAGAATGAATTACATCAGCATCACACCTTGAAAGTTGCATCTAAGTTTAATTGAAATAATTAGCAAAAAATTTATCTTGCCTAAGTAGAAAAATAAGTTTTGACAATAATGACGAATGACATTGAATTTAGAAAATGTTTTTGGTAATCAAGTAAATTGGCAAGTTCTTATAACAGGAGGGGAAAAAAATCTATGTACTTAATTTTATACCTCCTGGTGACCAGCGTAAATAAATTTTAATACTGTAAAGATAATTGGAAAATCATTATATTGATTTTTTTATTATTTACTAAATTGCCCCACAATTGATAAGTAGAAAGCCAATCCATAAAAGATAAGCTGTTCTGTACCTCTTAAAGTGTTTCTGAAGGCAATGCAAAGCTTCATCTGAAAGCATTCTGCTTTATTTAAGATTTTCCATGATATTTAAATGAAAACTGATGGCTTTGGATTTTACTGCTAATTGGCACCTCCAGCAGAGTTAATATCAGTTTGAATGGGCTGAAGAGACATAATCAAGGAAGACAACTGCTTTGCTTTATGTTAGTGAGATAAAAAAAAATGTTTTCAAAAGCAGGGAAAATATAAAGATTGGTAACATTAGTAAAACATGATAGACTATACCCTCTCAAGAGATACGTGGCTCCATTTAAAACTAGCATTACTCAAACAGTCTTAGAATATATTTTCTTCTTTTGTATCTTATAAACCTGTGAGGCATCAAAATATAGCCAGTGGTAGACAGCTCAATATGTTAAATAATTTAATACTTCCCACTAGTCCAGAAAGCCAAGGAAGAAACTAAGGAGGAGTGAAATGAATAGAACCAGGTGTATGTATATATGGAGAATTTTACTGTTTCTAAGATATTTCATCTTGGTTTATTGTAAATTGAGGTACAATAACAACAGCAAAAAAAAAAAAAAAAAAAAAAAAAAGCAGAGAGCTAAAATTGTTTGTTTTCTTCCTCAGGAATTTATACCTTTGGATTATTTGCTACAGATATCTTTGTAAATGCTGGACAAGTTGTTACAGGAAATCTGGCTCCACATTTTCTTGCCCTGTGTAAGCCTAACTACACAGCACTTGGATGCCAGCAGTACACACAGTTCATCAGTGGGGAAGAAGCTTGCACTGGCAACCCGGATCTCATCATGAGAGCAAGGAAAACATTCCCATCCAAAGAAGCAGCTCTCAGCGTCTATGCAGCCATGTATCTGACAGTAAGTAAGGATTAAAAACCTGTTTTAGTGTGTATTTCTGTTCATCCTTCCAATGCAGAAATTCTTTTCTTTGCCATAACAAAAGTCACTTAAAGACATTAATAGCTTTCTATTGGCCATTCAATTCATTTCTAATAATTGCTGTTTACACGGTGGATAAAATTAAGTCGGTTGACTCTCATGAGGCTGTGCGTGGGTAGTTGGTTGTATTAAAAAATATAGCCAGTAGCATTTCTATTTGTGCATATATTTGTCTTTGTGTTAAATAGGACTTAATGGAAACAAATTTGCTCTGTAGCACTTCCCATGAACTTGTAACAGTGCAATTAAGAGAACTATCTAGGCTCTTCACTGCCTACTCAAGCTCTCAAATTCCTTGGTTGGGTGAAGAAGGGATGCTTTTTTTTTTTTTAGAAAGCTCTTTTGTTGTTGGTAATTATTTCATCATAGTATCACAATCTGTGTTTTAGTATTTCCTCATAGCACTCACAAAAATATTTTTAGAAATTATGTTTCTCCTTTATTTTTGAGCATTTGCATCATTTTTGTGGTAAGAGCCAAGCCCAAGTGCAGCCATCTTAGGAACTTGAAGCAAAAATAAGTGGTCACAGCTGAGTGTGTTATTGATAGGCAAGATAAGGAAGCAGGAGCATCTTGACCCCCAATATTATTGTCATCTGCCTGTGCCTCTAGCAGCAGGATGTTCCATGCATCTTGCTGTTGGACACAAGGAGTTCTCCAGAGGATTTTCCATGAACTCCAAAAAGAAGTTAAGAGAATTTAAGTGCCTTCTGGTGTTCTTCCCAATGGTGCCATTATCTACTTCCTTCTGCTTTCAGCTTATTAACAAGAGGTTCGTTAAGACTCAGGCCCAATTTGAAACCAAATTTGATTATTTCTAATGATTTGGAAAAATTTAGGATTATTTTTAACCTCCAAGAGCTGTTTGATGATGGAGATGTTTCTAATGCAATCAAGTCAGCTACCACTAAAACAGAGAGAATTATAGCAGTGCCTGTAACATTTCTTCTAGAGATGGAAACAAATAAACAAATGTTGCAAAGCAGAAAGACAATTTAAAGGGGGGAATAAATCATTGAACATAACATTTACAATGGCAAGATAATGTTAGAGGCCATAGAGGATGCATTTTAACATTTTAAGGTTTTTAAATCAAGTTAATTCTATCCCTCACTTCCTGGATTTTTCCAGAGAGAGAGAGAGAGAGAGAGAGAGAGAGAGAGAGAGAGAGAGAGAGAGAGAGAGAGAGAGAAGAGTTGTGGAGATCCACTTCTTCTTCTAGTGCCTACTAACTTGTAAAGTTTGTCTCGCACAATTCCTCTTTTGCCTTCTCACTTCACTCTCTGGGTCTAATTGCTCTCATTGCCCTGGATTTCTCTCTCCTGTAAGCTCAGCTTTCTTCTCATGGTCTAAGGTGACTGTGATTCAATGTGAAATATGCTAACCCATGTACATTCTTTACTATTCACAAAGTTACTTAACTTCATGTTCTACCCCTGCTAGAATATAAAACACCCTGCCTTAAAATGAAGGTTTAAAAAGAAGCAAATCGGAAGTCACAAAATGCTTTTCCCTCATTGCCATCCCATCTAAATCCCATGTTTATATTTGTGTTTGTGCATGAATTGCAAATATATCTCTGCTTATAAATATGTGATCAAGCCAATAATGGAAGACAAATTCCAGAATGCTCTTTGACTCCAACTATTGTTGCATGAATATTTCAGCATGAGTAGAAATTAGATGTTACTGTGTAAACTAGCATTCACCATTGGTGGTTAAAATGTAACAAAAACAAAATACTTGGTATTTTTAGTTCATCAAAATAGTATTTAAAATATGTGATTGTGGGAGAAGACATTATCCTCCTATGTACTGGAAGAATCTTAATATTTTATCTTGCTCATGCCTGTTGCCCACCTGCAAGCATTTGTTTTAGCAACTTATGCATTATAAAACATACTGTTCTAGTCTGTAAGAAGACTTGGAGGTATTCATTGTAATGGTTAATTATAATTATTATAGCAAACATTTATTGAGCATTTACTATGTGTCCGGCATTAATTGCTTCACTGTTACTTTCATACTTTACTAATTCTTACATATTATTAAATTTTAAATTTTATTATTTGTCACTGTTACTTAATAATTGATCATTTATGCTAACTTATTGAATCCACATAAAACTTTCTTGAAACATGTGCTTTTATTACACCTATTTTATAGATGAATATATACCACAATTTTACTTGTGACAATGATTCTGAATGCTCCAGATAGGAAACATTAAATCAAGCTAGTCCTAATGTGTGCATGATCAACTAAGTTCCCTCCTCCTCCTGTACAATCCCAGCATCAGCAAAGTTTAAAGATGAAGGTGCAAAGTAGATGAGTTTAAAGAATAATCATTGAATAAACACTCCAACACTCAGAAACTTCTGTCTTTAAGTGTGGTTCAGATTGAAAGTTAGGATCCCTGCCTGTCATTACATTCATGGGTTCCTCTGTCTTGAACAATAGATTCTGTTCTCGTTTTTTTATTATTATTATTTTTAATTGGTTGTTCAAAACATTACAAAGCTCTTGACATATCATATTTCATACATTTGATTCAAGTGGGTTTTGAACTCCCAATTTTACCCCAAATACAGATTGCAGAATCACGTCGGTTACACATCCACATTTTTACATAATGCCCTATTAGTAACTGTTGTATTCTGCTACCTTTCCTATCCTCTACTATCTCCCCTCCCCTCCCCTCCCATCTTCTCTCTCTACCCAATCTACTGTAATTCATTTCTCTCCTTGTTTATTTTCCCATTCCCCTCACAACCTCTTATATGTAATTTTGTATAACAATGAGGATCTCCCTCCATTACCATGCAATTTCCCTTTTCTCTCCCTTTCCCTCCCACCTCATGTATCTGTTCTCTTCTGTTTTTCTCTCTTCCCTACCGTGTGTGTGTGTGTGTGTGTGTGTGTGTGTGAGAGAGAGAGAGAGAGAGAGAGAGAGAGAGAGAGAGAGAGAGGGAGAGAGGGAGAGAGAAAGAGAGAGAGTGGGTAGGTGGTTGGCTGCTATGGCAACTCTGATTGTAACTCCTGCTGCAAATGTAGGCTTTGTAGTCAGGTTTTGCCATTATATATATATTTTTTGCCATTATATTTGAACTTATACACAAATATATTTCTTCCAAGATTTAGTAGAAATACATTGGGAAAACTTCATAATAAAAATGTTGGGTGTTTCAAACTAATGTAGTTTCATGAAATAAAATTTGCTAGAATTTCGATGGGCAAGTCAATAGGAGAAAATAGCCATGTGGTCAGTATTCTTTGTGGAGATGGTCTTATGACTGTATTTGATATATATTAAATGCTGATGAAAAACGTATATAAACATAAATAAAAACAAATGAAACCTATGAAGATGCATTTGAATAAGAATTGAAGAATATTGTCTGGTGCTTCTGTATATGGATTACTAAATAAAATAAATGAATTGGAACTCTCCCTTAGCATCTGACTTTAATTAAGGCTTTGAGGATAATTTGATTGCAGAGCTTTCTTTTGCTTTCCTGAGAACTTGCAGGAAAATAAATCCCTATTCCTATTTTTGCAAATACTCTTGTTTTCCCAGGGAGAAAAAAAAAAACTTGAAGATTATTTAACCTTCAACTATCAAATTTATAATTCAATGTTAAATTACATTAGAATATTTAAAATTAGCTTTATGATATTTCTTTTCATATGAAACGAGTAATGTGTTTTCTAATTAAGAGCAAATGAATTTCAAAATTGCAAAATAACCCTGTTTGGTGGCTTTCCAGTTGACCCCCTGAATCACTAAGATGGAAAGACATAAAACCATCTCTTGGGTCACTTCCAACTCTGGCATTAGATTTTTTTTTTTAAAATTAAAAGAAAAGAAAGAGAGTCAGCTACATTTGCTGGCCTCTTTCCATTCTATGTCACTTCATTACCAATTGTCCTAAACCTCAAAAAATGGTCTCCTATCTTCAGAATTTTTTGGACAGACAGAATACAGTAATGGTGCTATTGCAGTTTTCCTGGTGGTCTATCTTGGTTTCTCTCCTTGGTCATTTGGCTGGAGTCCGGGTTCAGGTGGGGCAGCTGGAACAGCTGAGTTTCTCCATTCCTAGGAGGTCTTTCTTGCAGGTTGTTTTCCCTGATGGCCTCTCAGAGCTTCCTTAGAAGAGGGCAAAGGCCTAAGATGTAAGGTGTCTTGAGAGTTAGGCTCCTAAACTTCGTGGACAGCACCACTACTCTATTCTGTTTGTCCAAACCAATCTCAAGACTGCCCAAACTGTTTTGGGTGCAGACAGAGACTCCACCTCCAGTCATGACTGATTGTAAAGAGATGAATATACTGAAAGGGGAAGAGTTTATAGACATTAAAGAATTTATTTCAGTGTTTTCTAGAATATCAGTGGGGAGCTAAAACATCATTTCTCTCTGTCCTCCTAGTCACTGGGTAACTACTCATTAGCATCACCATACCTTTACTTCCCACATGGTCATCTTGTACAATAAGCTCTCAGGGTACCCTGTGCAACAACCACTGCTTACAGGCTGCTGAGTCAAGTGGTAAATCAGTACAACCAGCCTGGAGTCAGCTTACCCTTTCCTGTTAGTGATTTTTCCACTTAATTTTGTATAGGAGCATGAATGGCACAGATTCTGGGGCATAGGAATTTGGGGAATGCATGTCAGTTTTCTTGTAGCAATTCATTTCATGAGACTGGTTGGGGATTGTGTTTGGAGGAGAAGGATGGGTTGGTAAAAAGATACACTCTGGGTTACCTTTATGTGTTTGTCTTCCATGGCTAGTGAGATCCAGTGGTTATCACAGAGCCAAACTCTAAGGTTTTCCCACTTAGGAGCAATTCAATACTAAAGTGTATTTCAAATGAGAAAATTTGATTAAGTGTCTAGTAGGTGATCTATCAAAAATATTTATTGTGGGTTTACTCACAATATGACTACTGTACTATTAATGGAACTACTGGTGCTGATACCACTATTATTAGTCAACGAATGTCTCTCATGTCAATCTTTAGCTCAGTGTTATTGTTGGAAGTACAAAAAAGACATCTATGAAGTACCCACTGGTTCCAAATATATTCACTACCATGTACCCCTTTTATTATTCACCCTCCCTTGCCTCACATTCTTCCATGAACTCTTATGTTTTACAATTCTCTATCAAATACATTAGATTCCTACACCAACTTAGGCCTGTATATTACACAGTGACCCATAATAATAAAAATATAATGAGGCTGTTTTGAAATAGTGCACATAGAATTATTAAAATTGTAGAGATAGTAATTGACAGTTAAATTTATAATTAAAGACATATGGATACTCTGCATCTCTAATTTTACCACACTTCCATAAATGACACTTATATTTGGCAATTCTGTGATGGACATGTGACTTTGTAATGATATCAGGTTTTCTAGCTACATCACAGAAATTTCAGCCCTTTAGATAATGTATCAGAACCACTGAACAATCTGAGATAACCAGTGTTGTCAACTGATTTAATAGTCCTAGCTAAAAGCAAAGAGCATTGACATTTTAGTTAGTATATGTGGGCCCATGATGGGTAAATACACTATTCTATTAGGATCTTTGAAGAACTGAAAAATATGTCACAGAATTCCATTAATATGTCTGTATTTTCTTAGGTGTTAGCAAACTCCAGCATGAGGACTACTGGCAGCAACTCACACATTCTTTTTTTTTTAATTTTCTTTAATTGATTTTTTAAAAATAAATGACAGTGGAATGCATTCAATACTTATTACACATATACAGCACAATTTTTCATATCTCTGGTTATGAATAGACAAATTCTAGATAGGGCACACATTCTTTTTCTAACTAGAAAAAGAAGACATACTATTATAGGGCAATATAAGAGAGCCAGGGGGGGTTCATTATAACTTTTGTAGACCCTAGGTATACTATTCCTTCATGCACCCTTCCCTCTTAAAAAAAGAAATTTAAAATTATGTTTTACAATAGCCATGCTATAAAAGCAAATTCGAAATATTATAGAATAGATACTTTCTTCAGCCTAAAAAGTTCACATTTTCTTTCTGATTTTAAAATAATTGAAGACATTTTCAAAGATCCTAGATACTGTCCCTACCATACCCACTGGGTAAGTCTATCCTGAGTATGGTACATAATGAATGCTAGATCAAATGTGATTGCTAGTAGTGTTAGCTTTTTGTTGCTGTGATCTAAATACATGGCAAGAACAACTTAGAGGAGGAAAAGTTTTATTTTGGCTTACAGTTTGGGAGGTCTAGTCCATGGTTGGCAGGTTCCTTCATTTTGGGTGCAAGGTGAGACAGAACAGAATGGCAGAGGAACATGGTGGAGGAACACTGCCCTGTTCATGGCAGCCAGGAAGTGAAAAGAAAGAAAGGGGGAAAGGCCAAAAGGGAAGATGAGCCTTTCTAGAGCATGAGATGAGTCTTTCTCCAGTCATGTCCCACCTGCCCACAGTTGCCATACCTTAGTCCATTCAAAGTTGGATGGACTGATTCTGTTAAAACTCTCATAATCTGATCATTTCATCTCTGAATATTCCTGCATTAACAGGAGCTTTGGGGGGACACTCACAGCCAAACTATACCATTGGCTAATCTAGTGATGACAGTGAGAGCCACACATTGTCCACTATAGACAGGCAGCAGGGGTGAGGGCTAAGGGAATAAGTGGCACTTGGAATGGTTCTGGAAGGTAGATATGACTTGGATGGGTACATTATAGGTGAGGTAGGCCACAGAAGCAAAGGAAGAGAGCAAGAAACATGGAGACAATCAGGAACACACAACTGGGGGGACCTTTACAGTGGAAACGTATGTGGGGAGTTGTGGGATTTATGCATGAGCAAGAGTAGGTAAATGAGGAAGGCCTTGTAAACCACCCTGAGGATCCATGACTTGAGATAATAAGCAATGTGGAGCTGAAAAATGATGTGACAAAAGCTGTGCTTCAGAATGCTGGCATTTAATTCAATTCTGTGGAGAAACTGAATGCTTATAATGCATCAGGCCTCTATGTCCTGACATAAACTCCTAAAGTTTAAAAATCGTCTGCTAGGGAGTAAAGAGGGAATTAAAATGATGGAGAAACTAAAGCTGAAGGGAATCTTTAAGGAGATTGTCACAGAATCTCAAATTTGATAAAGATTTTGATTTAACCAGTTTCTTATAACTAGGAGCCCATGAGACCAGGGTCAGATTAAATTTATAGTTTCTAGGTAGGCAAGGAGCTGGGAATCTATGAACTGCTGAGCCACACCAGAGTGGTTAAAAGTTGGAGCTGTGCACAAATCTCTAGACAATCTCTTTTAAACCACAGAAATAAGAAAGTCAGGCTGACAGCTGGAACCTGTGTTCCCATGTGCACTTCAAGGTCTGAATATCATCACCAGGTGACCCAGACAATGTGGCTACATGTAGCCAAGTACATAGGCCTCATCATCATATTCAGTTCTGTGGCTCTGTTTCAAACCTCTGTCCCACAGCCCCATCTATTGAAAATCAACTGATTGCCTAACATTGTCTTAGGTCCTTTATATATGTGTATCTTCAGGGTGGCCAAAACAAAAGCATGGCTGTCTTTATTGTACAGGTAACAAAATTGAAGATATTAGAGGCTAATTAACTTGTTCAAAGTTGTTCAGGTACTATGCTTTAGACCCAGGAGGGCAACCCAGATCAGTGTGATTCCAAAGTCAACATTTGGTCTCTTACATCACACTACCTCCTGGGATATGCCCCCAGGAAAGAGAAGGCAGCCATATTTTGAGTGATCCTCAGGGGGTAGTGTCTCACACACAGTAGGTAAAGAAAATCTCTTAGTTGATTTTAATTGGATGTTACATAATATAAATGAGGAAGATAGTTATAAAAATGTATGCACTTCAAAAATTCCTGTCTCGTGTCCCACTTTCCAGGTAACCAAGTAGCTCAAGCGCTAAAAGTAATATAAATGATTTGGATTATTGGATTTTAATTGTACTTTGATCTTAAGTGAATGCATATTTTATTTTTATGATCCTTAATTTTTAATGTTCTGCCCATTATTTAAGGAGTTAAAGAAGCTTAATTGCTTTTTAAGATGACAACTAAGATATCTTTAATTTCTTTGCAATGTACAATAATTGGCAGCATAATTTAATTATAACAAGCATTCACAGTGCTTATAGTTAATTAGAGCTTCATGGTAGGTACTACCACTTTAACAGAGTCCAGCAGAACCCATTTTATAATGGGACAGCTCTGAATTCATGATCATTGATTATCTTGGACCAAGCAGCTCAGGTCAGATAGACCCAGTACCATGCTTAAGCCTGCTTTTCAAAAACCATGTAATTCTCTGCTGCAGGTGGCATGACCTTGCTCCTGCATTCCTGGGGCCTGCATTGTAAGTCGCTCCTGTACCATGAGCTACAGGCAGTGTTTTCCCACCACTGAAACCTCAAGTTTCAATGTCTGCTGGGTCACACTGTCTGCAGCAGGGCTGCATGCCTCACAGCCTGAGCCTTCTGCAAAGCCCTACCCTCCTCCAGGTCTCACAGTTCTTCATGTCACCACATATCTTAGCCCATTTGTATTGCCCTAACAAAATACCACACAGGTACCTTAACAACAATGGAAATGTATTTCTTATAGTTCTGAAGGCTGGGATTTCCAAGATCATCTCTGTCAGGCAGTGTCTGTTCAGGGCTGCTTCCTGGTTCATGGCTGTTACCTTCTTGCTGTGTCCTCACATGGCAGAAGGGATAAGCTGATTCTCTGGGGCCTCTTTATAATCAGAGCCTTTATGACCTCATCAAGGAACAACCTGCTAACACCATCATTTTGGGGGTTAGGTTTCAATATCTGAGTTGAGGAGCACAAATATTCAGACCAGAGCACCCAGTATATAGGCCAGAGTAGCATTCATGGCATGGGCTGTTTCCCCAAAAACCCAAAGGCCCTTACCATATGCTGCACTTTCTTCTTTGTGGTTGGGATACAAGATGCAGTCATTGTCTTTTACTTTGGAGGGAATGTCTAGCATGTTCCTGACAACTGGATCCTTAAAAATTTTGCTGAAGTCCTAGGGCCCTGAATACTGTAGGGTTTATCTCCCCAAACCTGACATGCATGTGAATTACCAGGGCCTCCAGTGTGCTAGCCATCATTTATTTATCTTGCCTCCTCAGCATGCTGTCTTCAATATTAAATGTCCAAGACACTCTTTGAGACATGCAAACTTTCATGTCTGTACAGATATATTATGGCAGAGAGTGGAGGAGTTAATATGGTATACACTGTGGCATAGGACCTTCCTCTTTCTGGTGCATCTGAGCTTTATCCCATCTGCTTTCTTTCTTGAGTGGGATACAGAAGACAAATGAGGCCACTATTACCTGACTCAAGATTTGACAGGCTACACTTGTTCTCCAGGACCTGTCCCATGTGGTGAATGGAAATGAGATAGGAACCACCACTGCTACATTCTTGAGACTTTAAACAGTAGCATTTAATAGTCACTGTCCTACCTCCCCTAACACAACATTGTGTTTGATTTATGCTCTTGCAGGGAATGGGAGGCGTCAGATTCAGGGGCTTCCAGTTGAATTTCCTCAATAAGGATTTATTCCATTTACTACTAGAGGTGTATTAACAGATGTGTTAACAAATTCAGTAAGCCCACTGTGAGTCACATGCTGGCCTGGACTCATTTATCACCTAGTCCACATATATTCCTACTCTAACAGGGGATTATGATGACACTGATTTAGGTATCCAGGTATCAATATCCACTTACTCCTTGTGTCCAGTAGTTCTCAAAATATATAGGTATTCTCTTTTACCCTACATATAAATGACTGAGTAAATGGTCATAGGTAATTTTGGGGAAATCATTGCAGTGTGTACCTCTGGGGACCTATTGCCTCTTCAGCTGATGAAGTCATTTGGGTTTGGCAACTGTGCAAAGCCTGAAACATTTTTCTTGAGGCATGTACCCTCAACTCATAAATTCTTATGATGATATATATTCAGTAGTCTTGTTGACTCCCTATATATTAGGAAATGATAATATTCTACAAACCATCTCTAGAACTTTCTATGGTTAACTCCTTTGGCTGTCACACTGGCCTTGGTCTTTCTTATGATGATTGATGACCCTAGTTTTTGGTTTCTGGTGGTTAAGCACTGACACTTGGCTTTCATTTCTTCAGAGACTCTGTAGACCCCATTAGTTTCAAGAAGCTCAGCTCTGTGATAGCCTCTCCTACCATTAGCTCTGACCTGCAGAGAAAAGCCCCCTGTGGACTTCTGAGTGATGCTGGTGTCCCTCTCACCATTATATTCCTGTGGCCTCAGTGAGCAGTGTGTCTACTAGGTATTCCCGTGACACATAATCCTCTGGTGGGTCTTCAAAATTCATGTGATATATACATTGCAGCAATGCACACTTCTCTGAGCCCTTTAATTCCTTCCTCCACCATCTGCCAATGCATTTTAGGCATTTCTACTTCATTCAGATAAAACCCTCTCTTTCCCCAGGCTTCTAGGAACCAGGCCAGCAGGGAGCTTTTACCAACCAAGAGAACTAACTATAGGTGAAAGCTCAGCTTATAGCAGAAGAACACCACTTCCCTTCTTTCCTTCTCTCCTTCTTTCCTTCCTCTTTTTTTTTGACACTATATTTCTAAGACGGAGATCAGAGCAACTTACTTCTGTGGCTGCCACACCATTTTCATCTAATTGTAACTAGAGAGGAGCTAATAAGTTAACGCACAGCAAGAGATTAATAGCATGATGTATTATTTTCTGTGAATCTCCCCATGTCACATACATTTGCATTTTTTAGTACCTTCAATATGTAGGAAACAAATTATAGCATTGTAACTTCAGTTATTAAACTCCTTCTTGGTTGAGGATGTAGTTGAAATCCAGGAGCTTTCTTGGCACCTCTTCTATTATATTACTATAAAGGTTACCTTTGCATGAACAGTCTGCATTGAGCTATTTGTTTGTTTATTCCATTTAAGGAAAATCTTGGAAGGGGAATGGAGAACTTCAAATAACAAGTTAAAATTCGTCTATAATAATACAGCAATTTAGTATATAAAATAATAATCATTATTTAGCACTTTGTGCTGAGCACTTTACAGACAATATTTTTAACTGCTTGCTTTCTTTCTCTTTGTGGGGCTTGTAATATTAGTGGATGCTATAAAGAAATATGTTCTCCTTAAAATTTCCACTGTCAAACACCAAAACAATCATGCAAAATTTTTCTGTTAGTTCAAGCTACTATCTCATCCTGAAAGGAAACCTCTAGAAAGACTAATTTATACTTCCTCACTTTATGAGCCAATTACAGCACAGGTTTATTTCTCTTCCCAAAACACACACTCACACTCTGCTGAAACCAATCCTCAAATTTAATCTACCAGTGATTTTATCAAGGGCCTTTTCAGATTCTTGTTTTGAGGGCCATCTCAATGGTATGAATAATCTGGGCCATTCATCTGCTATCTCTGCTTTTCTCTTTTTAAGATTTTGAAAACATTTTATACTAAAAGAATTTGCTTTCTCTCTCATTTAAATGCTTTGTTTCCATGTCAGAAAGAAAATTATCTACCAGTGTACAGAATTTCTATTCTTGACCTTCTTTTCTTGCCTGAGGACAATCTCATCCATCCCACTTTCATGTCTTTTCAAGTGAACCCTGAAAGTCCTTCACTGGCTTTAGTCTCTTTCCTGAGCTCTAGGCTTTATACCTAACTTGACATATCTATTTGGTTTTCCATCAGCTCTTTAAACCCAGAATTCAAAAACCAAAATTATGATCAAACCAAAATTATGATTTTGCCATTACTCCATGCTAGCCTTGCTTGTGTGTCCTCTGATTGGCATTCCTCCCCTCCCAGTTACCCAACCCTGAGATCTCTGAATCATTCTCAACTCCTCCCTTTTTCACACCCCCACATCCAGATGTCTGACTAATTCTGTTGGTTCCACACTTGAAATCTCTCACTCTCAGATTCTACTATCTCCCATATGTGCTTCTCCTGCTTGAACCCAGCTCTTTTAAATTATTGGCCTTGACTACTGCAGGAGTCTCTGAAATAAACTTCTTGACGTAGTTCTTTCCTCACCCTGCCCAGCCTACAGCCTGTAGCAGGAGTAATACTTTGGAAGAATAAGTTTTAATCACATGACACCTTGCATGAAAAATTCCTATAACCTTTCCTTGCCAGTCTTTCACACTCTGACATGTGGCCTATAAAGCAGGCCTGGCCCTGGATGAAATCTCATTTTGCTCTTGTTTTGGACTGAATTATGATCCCATAATTCATATGTGTGATAGTATTTTTTCAGGTGGGACTTTGTGAGGTAATTAGGATTTGATGAGGTAATGAGGGTGGGACCCTTATTATGGGATTAGTGCACTTATAAAAGAGAAACCAGAGAGCTTGTCTCCTATCTCTCTTTACCTTGAAGGGACATAGCAATAAAGTGGCCATCTGCAAGCCAAGATGGAAGTCTTCACCAGAACCTGACCTTGTTGACACTCTGATTTTGAATTTCCAGTATCCCAAACTATCGGAAAATAAATTTCTGTTGTCAAAGCCAGCCATCATATGGCATTTTTTTCTGGCAACCAGAACTGACTGGAACACCTCCTTTGTTTCAGAATACCCTTTTCAGGGACTCAGTTCTTAGTTCATGTGAACTCAGTTTATACTAAACCTCTACTAGTTCCTAAACACAATATATTTTTTAGATTTCTATACTTTTGCTTTCTCTCAGCCTACAATATTTCTCTTGTCTCCAACTTCTATATTCACCTTGTCAAGATTCTCTTCACTTTTTGCATATTAGTTTAAAGGTCTCTACTATAAATAACTGAAAGTGAATCAGGGTGATTTAGACAAAATTAGATAAGAGGACAAGCTGAAAAATGAGGCTCTGTGAATGAGCAGAAACCAGCAGAATCTAGGCAGAGAGAATCAGCCAGAAGCAAACCACAGGAAGGATGTGGCGAGGATACCCTGCCGTGACTACAGGGCCCTGGTACCTCTTCTCTCCCTGCCAGCATCTGTACTGCTACCACCCTACTGAGGGGAATGGATGCTTCACTTTTATCAACTTTGTGTCAATTGCAGGAGCATGGTTGATAGTGTGGATCACATGCCAGCAGCCTGCCTGCCAGCACTTTGGAGAAGGCCACATCCAGATTTCTTTTTACTTTGGTGGTACAATATATGTTTCCTATGTAGGAGGCATGTGTGTAGGAAATTTGCTAATTGCTGGGATTTTGGATGCTCTGGTATTAAAAAAGAAAAGAAAAAAGAATGTTCTTTTTGAAGAGAGTAAGATTGATCTTCTATTTGAAGTTTTGTCTCATCTTTGTAATTGAAATTAATCTTTCCATGTTCAATGATACAATCTAGTATATTTGACACCAGAGAAAATCGTTTTTAGTACCCCTTCTCTTAGATGAAAAATTTTTTTCAGTAAGTTATGCGATAATAATCATTACTTTATTTCTTCTTTTCAGTCTTAATATAGTTTCAGAATATGTGATCTTTAAAATGTTTCAAATAATAGTTTTTATATTTATATGACATTATAATATATTATAATGTAAAAGATATAAATTTTCAGTACAGAATTTCATGTATGAACTAAATATTGCACTTACTCAACAAAAATACTGTGCATTCACATGATTTCATTTATTTAAGTTTTAGACATAAATAAAAATTCCTTAGTAGTCACATAAATTGAAAGAATTGAAATAATTTGAGTTATCATTCTTTATCTTTACAATCATTATTCTATCCTATTTGTGTATTTCTCCTCAAACCACTGTTTAAATGCAGCTCCAGAGGGTTTGGAGATATTAACTTTATTTTTTTTTTTAATTTTTTATTGTTGGTTGTTCAAAACATTACAAATTTCTTGATATATCATATTTCACACTTTGATTCAAGTGGGTTATGAACTCCCATTTTTACCCCATATACAGATTGCAGAATTACATCAGTTACACATCCATTGATTTACATATTGCCATACTAGTGTCTGTTGTGTTCTGCTGCCTTTCCTATCCTCTACTATCCCCCCTCCCCTCCCCTCCCCTCCCCTCTTCTCTCTCTACCCCCTCTACTGTCATTCATTTCTCCCCCTTGTATTATTTTTGCCTTTCCCCTCACTTCCTCTTGTATGTACTTTTGTATAACCCTGAGGGTCTCCTTCCATTTCCATGCAATTTCCCCTTCTCTCTCCCTTTCCCTCCCACCTCTCATCCCTGTTTAATGTTAATCTTCTTCTCCTGCTCTTCGTCCCTACTCTGTTCTTAGTTACTCTCCTTATATCAAAGAAGACATTTGGCATTTGTTTTTTAGGGATTGGCTAGCTTCACTTAGCATAATCTGCTCTAATGCCATCCATTTCCCTGCAAATTCTATGATTTTGTCATTTTTTAATGCAGAGTAATACTCCATTGTGTATAAATGCCACATTTTTTTTATCCATTTGTCTATTGAAGGGCATCTAGGTTGGTTCCACAGTCTTGCTATTGTGAATTGTGCTGCTATGAACATCGATGTAGCAGTGTCCCTGTAGCATGCTCTTTTTAGGTCTTTAGGGAATAGACCGAGAAGGGGAATAGCTGGGTCAAATGGTGGCTCCATTCCCAGCTTTCCAAGAAATCTCCATACTGCTTTCCAAATTGGCTGCACCAATTTGCAGTCCCACCAGCAATGTACAAGTGTACCCTTTTCCCCACATCCTCGCCAGCACTTGTTGTTGTTTGACTTCCTAATGGCTGCCAATCTTACTGGAGTGAGATGGTATCTTAGGGTGGTTTTGATTTGCATTTCTCTGACAGCTAGAGATGTTGAGCATTTTTTCATGTACTTGTTGATTGACTGTATGTCCTCCTCTGAGAAGTGTCTGTTCAGGTCCTTGGCCCATTTGTTGATTGGGTTGTTTGTTCTCTTATTGTCTAATTTTTTGAGTTCTTTGTATACTCTGGATATTAGGGCTCTATCTGAAGTGTGAGGAGTAAAGATTTGTTCCCAGGGTGTAGGCTCCCTATTTACCTCTCTTATTGTTTCTTTTGCTGAGAAAAAACTTTTTAGTTTGAGTAAGTCCCATTTGTTGATTCTAGTTATTAACTTTTGTGCTATGGGTGTCCTATTGAGGAATTTGGAGCCCAACCCCACCGACTGTAGATCGTAGCCAACTTTTTCTTCTATCAGACGGCGTGTCTCTGATTTGATATCAAGCTCCTTGATCCATTTTGAATTCACTTTTGTGCATGGCGAGAGAAAGGGATTCAGTTTCATTTTGTTGCATATGGATTTCCAGTTTTCCCAGCACCATTTGTTGAAGATGTTATCCTTCCTCCATTGCATGCTTTTAGCCCCTTTATCAAATATAAGATAGTTGTAGTTTTGTGGATTGGTTTCTGTGTCCTCTATTCTGTACCATTGGTCCACCCGCCTGTTTTGGTACCAGTACCATGCTGTTTTTGTTACTATTTCTCTGTAGTATAGTTTGAAGTCTGGTATTGCTATACCGCCTGATTCACACTTCCTGCTTAGCATTGTTTTTGCTATTCTGGGTCTTTTATTTTTCCATATGAATTTCATGATTGCTTTCTCTATTTCTACAAGAAATGCCGTTGGGATTTTGATTGGCATTGCATTAACCCTATAGAGAACTTTTGGTAATATCGCCATTTTGATGATGTTAGCATTCGACAAAGTACAGCATCCCTTTATGTTCAAAACTCTAGAAAAACTAGGGATAACAGGAACATACCTCAATATTGTAAAAGCAATTTATGCTAAGCCTCAGGCTAGCATCATTCTGAATGGAGAAAAATTGAAGGCATTCCCTCTAAAATCTGGAACAAGACAGGGATGCCCTCTCTCTCCACTTCTGTTCAACATAGTTCTCGAAACACTGGCCAGAGCAATTAGACAGACGAAAGAAATTAAAGGCATAAAAATAGGGAAAGAAGAACTTAAATTATCACTATTTGCAGATGACATGATTCTATACCTAGCAGACCCAAAAGGGTCTACAAAGAAACTATTAGAGCTAATAAATGAATTCAGCAAAGTGGCAGGATATAAAATCAACACGCATAAATCAAAGGCATTCCTGTATATCAGCGACAAATCCTCTGAAATGGAAATGAGAACAACCACTCCATTCACAACATCTTCAAAAAAAATAAAATACTTGGGAATCAACCTAACAAAAGAGGTGAAAGACTTATACAATGAAAACTACAGAACCCTAAAGAGAGAAATAGAAGAAGATCTTAGAAGATGGAAAAATATACCCTGTTCATGGATAGGCAGAACTAACATCATCAAAATGGCGAGATATTAACTTTAGCCAAAAACTACTCTAGTGGTTCCCAACCTCTCCATAAACCTGCTCTTAAGACAGATATGCATAGATGAGTCCATGTGCTAAGGACAAATGTATGGTTGGGAGCTCTTTGGATTGACTTCCATGTATAATGCAAAATATATGAAGATTATATATAAAAATATACTAATCTGAATCTTGTAACACTCAGTAATTGCAATAATTATTTCAACTTAAAGTAATGTTCCATTTACTATTACTCCCTAACAAACCACCCCAAAGTTGTCTTGAAACACTATTTTATTATACTCACAGACTCTGTAGGTCAAATAATTGGAAAAGGCACAGTGTGGCTGCATCTCATCTCTGCTCTATGATGTTTCTAGTCTCAATTGAGAAAAGTCAAAAGCTGATTCAAAACAAACAAAAAAGCTAGGGCCGGGCGTCCACTGAAGGATTGGTCATTCACCCTTCCTTCTACATCTGGACTAGGAGGAGGTGAAGACTGAGACTGCCTACACATAACATTTTCATGGCTTTCTTGCAGAATGGCAACCCTAGGGAGTCTGACTTCCTGCAAGACTCCAAGCACAAGTGTTCCAGTGACCTAGACAGAAATTCATTTGCTGTGAGCTCATAGTGTCACATTTACTGCATTTTGTTGGTTACAAAGAGCTCATAAGACTGCACAGTTTGAAAAGAAGGGGTTTAACTCAACCTCTCCCTGGAGGAGTGATAAGGGGTGGGAGTGGGGGCTGTAGCATCTCTCCTCAAAGAATGTGTTCTGCCAAAACCAATGAAAAGGAGGGCAGGAAAGTGTTATCATGAATGGTGTTTAGAATTGCCAACTGTGGTAACAATGGAGAGCAGATATACGTTTAGTAGTTTTT
The DNA here is from genome assembly GCF_021218885.2 of Marmota monax. Taxonomy (NCBI): domain Eukaryota; kingdom Metazoa; phylum Chordata; class Mammalia; order Rodentia; family Sciuridae; genus Marmota; species Marmota monax. The sequence goes on along the minus strand of NW_026692116.1, from coordinate 9,157,870 downwards.
ACTACTATGTTTCTTTAGTGCCTGCACCTAGAAAGGAAACCATCTTTAATGTGCCACTACCCTTATTCTGATCCCCAAAGGCCTGGGTAATGTACTACTTTAAAAGGTTAAAAATGAGCCTGATTTTATTAGTATTTGTGCATCCTTATCTCACCTCCATTATAAATCTTATCACATATAAATTTTAGCTACCTCATTGCTATAAAGCATGAACATAATAGGAGTCAAGAAACTGTATTTATTGGTTGAAATGACTACAGCTATATATTAAATGCTTATTATTTAAAGCTAAGAGTTTTAAATAAATGCCTTATTCTTGTCCTTTAATAGATCTATAGTCTCAAAGTACACCTATTCATAAAAAGAAATACTCAAGATTAAGCACTGACTGATGGTTCTGAATAAAAAGCTCTAGTTTGTTAAATAAATCAAGCATGTGTACTGTTTCTGATCATTCTAATAGAACTAAGAGAAATAATGGGGACACACTTTGACATTTAGCTAGAAGCCACCTGACCTCCTTCTAAGCCCCTTCATCACTCTAATATTAACTTGAGAAAATTTTTACTCTTATGGTTGGAGATGCTGCCTGAAGGGGATCCACACACATCCTGAAGATTAGGAAGTCATGCTGCACACCATGAACAAGCCCACGTCCCTGTCATGCATGTGGACATGGAGGCAACTGAGTTGGATTCATAGATGTTGTCTGGTAGGGTCCTGTCCCTAGCTGAGTCTGTGGCTTCTCATGTCCTCAGTATTCTGTATAGCACAGCTGTAGAATCCTGAGCAGCCAACTTCAGTACAATCCTTACATACTTTTTAAAACCCATAAACTCAAGAGACTATTGTTATTTTTCATTAAAAGAGTACACTTTATTTGTGCAAACAGTTGAATATTAATTGATTTCCTTCTACTATATGTGCCAGGACTGAGAACATAGATTACATTTAATCTTCAGAGTTCATAGTTGTATGTCATGGATACTATTATAATTTCCTAAATAAAAGATGAGAAAATGGAAGCTCAGAGAAGTGTAATAACTTGGCCAGAGTCACACAATTGGTATACTGGAGCCAGGGATGCTCCTCAGGTGTACTCTCTGGCCTGCTCTGACTCACTGCCCACCCCACCAGCCCCCCAGTGCAGCCAGCAAATTAAAGAGCATGCCTGGGCTGCCTGACAATGCAGAATTTCAGATCCCGTAACCTAGGCCCTTTGTTTGGGGTATTTGAGATCTCTTTAGTTTCCCAGAAGTGTAATGTTGATTTTCAGCATGGTCCTTTGCCATTCAAGTAGCCATGGCATAATTCAAGTACTAATGGCTTTTTAAGAAGGAAAAGGAAGTCATAGTGCACCCGTCAGACAACAAGCACTACAGGAAGCCACCACACAAAAATCAGGCATATTTCTTATATTTAAGGGTTCCTAATGGTCTCTGTATTCTTATATTTGTTGCTATTAGGTTTAACTTCGTGGCACCCACTAATTCAGTTGGGCTATTTTTAACAGAATTGCAAGCACTTTAACCTATTCTTGTAATTTTTTTTCCTTACCCTATAAAGTTTTCTTATTGGGTCTCTTTTATTTCATGAAGCCTTATGGTGTTTCAAATAAAACTTTAAGATTCTTACAAATACAATTAAAATAGAGAAGATTAAACAGTAAAATTGAATGATCATATGAAGTGTTACTTAAGGATGATAAAACTTTACTCCCATTTACAAGAACTTAGCGCAGGCCCCCATCGTTGCTAGACTGCAGTACTAATAAAAAAATTTCTTATTAACCTCTTATTAAGCCAGTTGTGATCCATTCATTCTTTATGTCATTGCCCAAGTAACTTTCTAAAATGGAGCTCCTACCATGAAGGGCCAGCTTCATGCATGTGTACCTTGTAATCACACAGGGCCCCAGACTGGGTTTTTTACTGCTGTCATGGCCTCGTAAATCTTAATGAATCTTAACATGGAGCTCCATGCATTCATTTTGCACTAGGCTCTAAATTAAGTAACCAGCCCTATAACATACAATCAAATAATGCACTACTGCCTCCACACATTCCTCCCATAAAGGCACTAGAAGCTCTCTGCAATTTCCTAAGAATTCATGGAATATAGTTTAGAAGCAGCTGGGATTTCTGTAAGCTTTCTTCAACTTTTAAAATTCTGTAATTGTATGAACCATGAAGTGCTTTCCTAATAGAGTTATTAAAGTATATCAAAGAGAGAATACCTACACAAGCACCTCAGCATTAATCCAGAGATAATGAACCATGCACTGTGTCACTTCCTGTGTGTTTACTTCTTCATTGATCCTTTGTTTGGTGGTTTGTTTTATCAGGCACATCACACTATTGACTTTTATTGACCTGATGGTTAGACACAAATCCCTGCATTTTTCTTCAGCAGTGACCATAAGCTTCTTCTTTAAAGGCATAAATCTAGATTGGAGTTTTTAGTCATTTTCATGGTCATTAGTTGTCTTAGTGTCCAGTAACATTTCTAGAACATAAAAAATATAAGTTTTTATTTCACTATACTTTTATATTAATTTACAGCTCTTGGACCATGTGCTAGAGAAGAAATGTATGTCATAAAAATAACTATGAATAGGTGAACTTTCAAACATCGAAAATAACAATCAATTCAGACAACTTCACAAACAACTACTGAGCATGTGGGGCACATAGGGGTTCCGAGGATCTGAGACAAAGTTGCTGTCTTTACTGTGAGGGTGCTTAACACTCAGGTGCTGCTTCGAGTGAAGGGCCGAAAACCACCCAATAACATGTTTAGTAAGTGCTTTCACAGACAGGCACAGGGTGATGGGGCGGCCAGTAGGTTGCCAGGAGACAGATGTGGAACGTTGGGAGAGGAAGCCAGGCAAGGATGGCCAGTGGTTAAGGAGTTCATTGATTTCCTAGGGTTGCCATACAATTACTACTAATGTGGTGGCCCCAAATCACAGAAATGTATTCTCTTATAGTTATGGGGGCCAGAAGCCAGCAAGGCTTCCTGAGGGCCAAGCTCCCTCTGAAGACTCGCGGTGAGAATCTTTCTTTGCAACTTTGAGCATCTGGTGATTCTAGATTTTCCTTGGCCTGTGGCAGCAGAACTCCAAGCTCTGTCTCCACGAGGCCACATTTGCAGCGTTCCCTGTGTATTCCCCTCCTTTTCTCTTTCTTCAAAGATACTTTCTATTGGGATTTAGGGCCCACCCCAAATCCAAGACGATCTCATTTTGAGAGTCTTAACTACAACCACAGTGACCCTTTTTCCAAAAAAAGGAATATTTACTTGTTCCAGGGACTAAAACTTGGACATATCCTTTGAAGGGGCACTACTCAACTCACTGCAAGGAACCAGAGAGATGAAGTGACAGAATGTGGGTCTCTTGAAGTAAATTGTAAGCAGTCAGCGTGAATAGAGCATCAATTCTGGGGAGAGAGTGGTAGATTGAGGATGGAGAAATATGAAAGGCCACATCAGGAGGGTGTTTTCTATCATGCTTAGAAGCTGGACCCTTTTCCTGAATGCAGTAGGGACTTGACATTGGCCTTCCTGAGAGCTTTCCACACTCTTGCTCACCCCATAGGGAGGTGAACTGGTGATGCATGCCCAATCCACTAAGCAAATCTGGTAGTATTTGTCTTAACACATTTTAAATTTTAATTAGTTAGCAACCTTTTAAAATTGGTGAATTTTATATTAGAATTTTGTGTGTGCTTATTCTTGAAATGTGAGTACTGTGGCGGCACTGGGTGTATGTTCACTAATGGCAAGACGGTGGGGGCTGAGGACTGCTGTCCCCTCTCTAAAAGCAGTTGTTCCCTCCTGCTGGCCTCATCCTCATTTACTACCTCCTCAACATGAGACTGGGGCCAGTTACATATGTCACCATGCTTTTGCTGTTAGCTTTCTCTACTTAGACTACTTGGCTCATTTATATTACTTTATTTGTCCTTAAAGTAAATGAATTTACACCTCTCTCTTTAAGGTTCTATAAAGGTATTTCCTCTTTTCCCTCTGCCTAAAATCTCCTTCCTGTTCCTCTTCTCCTGCCCCTTCATCTTTCAGCTTTTCATGGAAAGAGCCCCCACAAGAAGCTTTGCCCACCCCTCCCCATGTTTGGGTTGGCTTTTGCTTCAATTTTTTTTTTCTTTTGTTTGAGGCAAGGAGAAGGTCTTTGTATACTTGAGGCCTAGAAAAAAAAAAAAACATTGATCAATCTGACTTCTATTTTCTGAAAATTCTTCCTATGATTTGTGCTCCTGAATATCTATTCACATGTCCCAGGATACACCTTACCCCATGAACCTCAGTGCCCTTGCTGTCTTCACTACATGCGTTGAAGGCAACCCCAGTCCTGGTCACCTCTTCACAAGAAAAGGCTTTCCCAATTCAACCAAAACATTTCTGAATTGATCGATATAGCTTCAGGACTCACTCAGCTCCTCATTATCCATACTTGCTTCTTGAGTGGCATTATCTCATCCTGTCCTCAAAACAGCTGTTTTGCAATTCTTTTCTCTCAATTCTGAAATCTCAAAGCGAACAAAGCATGATGAAACAAAAAATTACCCTCTCAAAGTAGGTCTATTCACTTTTTGTTTGTTTATTTGTAGATAGAAAAGCCTAATCTGACCTGATTTATTTGGTACATTCATGCGAGGCTATTTATCAGTTCTTTGCTGTTTTGGTGTAGAGATATGAGTGGAGTTTATCATGGGGCATATCATGCAATGCCCTGAAGGTGTCATTGAAAGAATGAGCAGTTTGTGGGTTATGATTTGGAGGTGAGATGTCCCCCAAAAGTTCATGTGTGAGACAATGCAAGATGGTTCAGAGGAAAAATTATTGGGTTGTGAGAGTCTTAACCAACTCAGTGATTTAATTCCCTGATGAGGATTAAGTGAGTGGTAACTGAAGTGGTAGAGTGTGGCCGAAGAAGGTGGGAATTAGGGCATGGCTTCGGTGTATATGTTTGTATCTGGAGGGTGGAGTCTCTCTCTGCTTCTTGCTAATCATGATGTGAACTGCTTCCCTCTGCCACACACTCCGCCATGATGTTCAGCCTCATCTTCAGCCCCGAGGAATGGAGCCAGCCTTCTATGGACTAAGACCTCTGAAACCATGAGCCCTCAAATAAACTTTTCCTCCTCTATAATTGTTCTGGTCAGATACTTTAGTCACAGCAGAGAAAAAGCTGACAAAAACAGTGTTCATTATATTACCTCTGAAGATCTGCACATTCTGAATTCTGGAATGCTTCCCAGCTCCAGGGTTCAGGGTTATAGAGCTGTAGCAGAACAAACATTGCTGGTTTCCACATTGACCAATGGGGAAACTAGGGCTCAGTGGACATAAGCCACTCAGCTTACAGCATAACCCTGATGAACCCATATTAGGACTGAGACTTAGATTCTCTGATTCTACCTGGGGCATGATCCACTCCCAACAGGCACTTAATGTGGACGCTTCCTGCAGGGTGGAAAGAGATGAGAAAGTGGATTCCCTTACCCCAAGCCATTAAATTTATTAATTTTTCAAAGAGAAATAGATTCCTGGAAAATATGAAATTTTTTAGAGTGATATACACACATAGATAATAACTTATATAGTACTTAAGGCCCAAAAGCCATGAAATTATATATATTGTGGAATTTGTTATAAATTTTATATATATTTCTGTTCTACTTAGATATTACCCCTCTAACACAGATCCGAGTTGAGTTCTCCAAAGCAGTGTTTCCATTCTTTCATTCAATGAGTGCTTTTTGTATTCCTTAAATGTGCTGGGACTAAACATAGAGTAGGGGACAAGACAATTATCACCCTGCCTTATGGAAGTCCACGCCAGTGTTTTAACTCAGTTATTGGAAACTGGTAACACATCAGACATGAAGATTTGGCACCTGGCTCAGGTTTGAAAAGTCTATTTAACCCATTATGCATTTAAAATGTATTATTAACAGTGCCATGGTTCTACCATGGGTGTACTATTTCAATGAGAAGACAGGTCAGTTCTTAGTATATGTCTGAACATAGTTGTCCATTTGGATGAGAATAGAAATGCCCTGACCAGAAGCTGCTTTTACTAGTTATGAATAGAACTAGGACTAGTCATGCTTTACTTCTCCCTCACCGTGGTACTTTCTTCTTCCACCAATGGTGTCCACTCAGTTCACACTCATGGACACATGCAAGCATACATCCAATTATAAGACAAATCCTAGTGATTCAATTTCTTTAATATTTCAATCTGCTCATAACTGCAGCCATTACTCTAGTTCAGGTTGTGACAACCCAACACTTGGAACCACTTCAGCCAAATTATTATTTTAAAATTCAAGTGTTCTTATCACGCACACCAAAAAATGATAAATTGGTGAGTAGTGGACAGGTCAATTGACTTGACTGAATTTTTGTATAATGTATACATAAATCAAAATATTGCTCTCTACTCCACAAATATACATGATTATTATTTGTTAATTTATTAGAGTGGTTTTTAAAAACTCCCCAATGTCATTTTCTTGTAACCCTTTAATGTTGTCCCACTTTCCTTTTAATGAAAATCCAAACTCCTTCACTCAACACACAAAATCTTTTGAAACCTGGTCCCATCAATCTTCCTGGACTGATTTCCTGCCACTCTTTTCTCTGTATCACCCACAGCCACCTCCCACACAGCCTTCAGTCTGACACACTCAGTTATTTTCGGGTCCCCCAGTTCCTCCTTAGAGCATGCTCTTACCTCTACTCAAGGAGTCCTCATGCCCTTCCTGCCTCAAGACTGAAGCAGAAATGGCTTCTCTGACTTCTGTACTATGTGCAGCATTCTGACAGAGCATGGGCTTTGTCGCCAAACTGCTTGAGTTTGAATCCCTTGTTCACCACCTATTAGCCTTAATTTAATAGGTGAGTTACTTAACCTTCCTGTGACTAGTTGTAAGTACCAACATCATGACATTATTTGGATGACTGAATTGCATACATATAAAGCACTTAGCCCATCCCTGGACTCTTACAAAGCATTCAGAAATATTAATATTTTTAAGGATTAACTAGCTATTGAGAGTGAACCAATTCCATGCTAGGCACATAAACAAAGTGCAAAGGACGTTTCTATCCCTTATAAGCTAGCAAAGGAGAAGGAGATATATTATTAAAATATAAAAATGACAACTCTTTTCATGATAGGAACAAAATACTGGGTAGCAAAATGAGAAGGATCTATCCCTCTGCCCCAACAGCTGGCCTGAGGCTGATTATATGATTTGAGAGGCAGGAAAGCAGAGGTATCTTTTGACTTCTTGACAGCCTGGGTCCTCTGAACCCATAGCTTTTTGGTGTGAGAGGTAGAAGGTGGTGGGTGTAGAAGAAGAGGTTATTGGAGTTCATCCTCTCCCACATTCTCATTCTTAAGAGGAGTAGGAAACTAGGTGAAGGCTCATAGGTGGATCTAAGCAACTTTCAGTTGAATGAAAATTGGGAAATAGAAGAGGGAAATCTCAAGCCCTTAGAGGGAAAGTAGAGCCCCTCCAGAAACCCCAATCAGAAAACCATCTAACCTTTACTTATTACCCAGTTAGGATTAGGAATAAGGTCAGAAATATCTATAAGCAGACTCTCAAATCTGAAGACTTCCTATAAACTGTCACACCATAGTTAATATGTATGATACTTATAGTAATGATTAGAGGATCGATGAAGTACTTCTTGCTGATTTCAAACCTGCATTTGGCACTATTCAGATGTACTCCACAGTAACCATGAGACTCAAAGCCTTGTAGCACACACTTCTCTTCCCTGTTACAATAGTATATTTATCATCTCAAGATTTGATTTTTTCTCATTATTTTATAATTTAAGACAGTATTCAGAATCTAAAATCCAGTTTCTCTGATTCTAGGTGACATATGGATATGTATTATATATTATACAGTATATTTCATTCAAAGATCATGTATAAAGGTAATCACAACATAATTAACTATAGTTTTTTTTCTTAATGACAAACATCTGAGAAATATTTTGAGTCCTAAAGATTTAACTGCAAATTCAAACAATTTTGAGAATTAGTCAGAAGTACTTGAAATATACTTTCCCAGGTTCACCACTAGTTTCTTGTCCTCAACATTCAAATGAAATTTTTGGCTTACATGCTTTAATAGTTTTTCAGGTTCTACTTATTTCATTTGCCTTTATAGTAAGCCAAAACTAATCCCTCAATTCATCCAATTGTCTAGCGCATATTTTTATACTATTTACAGATTTACAGATTGGTTTTTTGCATGTTAATTTTAGTTCCTTACTTGCTAGTCAGGGTATTTAAAATCTCAGAGGTGATAGTCTTGATATCATAGCAATCAAATATATTTTGCTTGCACGTAACTCCTCACATTCACAGAGCTTGCTTTTTATTCCATCAGAAGTAGAAATAAGACAGCAGCCTATTTTTATGTAAATCTCAGCTTACTTTTTATCTGGTGTATGAAAAATGAATGTTAAGTGGTAAATAAGTGTAATTCTTGATTTCATAGATGACAATGTCCAGTGAAAGTGTTTTTGCTCTTCTTCCTGATGAATGAAGTGCCATATACTTATCAGGTGTGCAATATACTTATCAGGGGGTCATGCTGGAGAGAAATGGTCTCCATGTGAAATCAGCTGGGGCTGCACTTCAAGGATAAGGTAAATGAGGCAGTGATGAAGGAGCTGTTATTCACAGCCAAACCATCAATTGGCCATTGTGCTGAGGGCAGCTGAGTTACTGAGCGTATTCTGATCTTAACTGCATGTACCAGCTGGTCCAGAACACTGAGGCTGTTGTTACTTACATCACATTTGTGACTCCCTAATGTTACCCATTCAAGGACGTCAACTACAGGATAAATTCTGTGTTCCTGTTGATGTAATCTTTTGTTGGGTACCCATCAAGGATATTGTAAAGAAAATGGATGTTTGTGCTTCATTTTTCAAATACAATAAGCACCATTATCTCCATGCCCATGTTATGCAATTGAATTTATTATTTCTCTCAGCAAATACCTATTTTTAATACAAATAAATCATTTCAATTCTTTATGTTTATTCTAGTCACAGAGAAAACAAAAGTCTTCACATACCCTATGACAGTAATAAAGTGGACACTCCTTCTATGATTTCTATGCCAAATCCCACAAAGCGAATGTTATGATTATTTTCATTTTACCAATGATATATCTAAGATTCTCAGAAGTTTAGCAATTTGATTAAGGTCTCCATCTAGACCCCTGTGTTGTTCTGCCAGAAAAGGAACAGTGAGAAAAAGAGAAAAACTGAGAATGTATTCGGGATTCTTCCTTTCCCATGCTGTTCCTACTCTGAAAGGTAGGTGCTCACAATGAAGCTTAGATCCACTATGGAAAATAGAGTAGCTTCAGGCTTTATATAATCCAGAATGTAGTAAATTAAATTAATGACTTCTGAGGGGGCAAAAATATGTGATACTTTTCTTCACCTATCGTAAGGCCCATGACAGTGCTCCTATAACAAAGGAGAGGCTCACAAAAAGAAAAGCATAAAAATTGTATTGAACCAAAGTTTTAAGTTACATGGGAGACTTCGGAACTGAGGACCCAGTGATTCAGGGAAAACAGTCTATTTTTATGCTCAGATTCAGTGCAGAATAAACAACCATGTAGATGAGATTGCATAGAGGGGTATGATCTAATGTGACAGACTCTGTTAGATTCTTCTTGGTTTCAGCAGTATTCCTTTCTCTATGGTATTGGCCAGGACCCCTTTGTAAGGAGGGTTTCACAGTATAAGGGGGATAATGACTTTTCTAGGTTTTATGACCCACCTTGAGGAAGAAAAATTCTGATTTCTATGAATTGTTTCAGGGGTAGGGGGAAGCAGAGGGGAGTCGGGAGGGCAGGAAAAGGTCAGAGAGAAATCATGCTTCTGAAACCTTCTAATTTCCTTTACTTCAAAGTATTAAGAATGCCAAAATGCTATGCTTTGGTGTATAATTTTCTGAACCCTAACACTTCAATATACTATCACTTATTATACTACTATCACCACCTCCCCTGAGAGGTCTGAATTATGTGAATATAAATATGTTTTCTAAAATCCTTGGTCTTTCCACTACTGCAGGGCCTTCCATCATAACTGTTATTACATGCACTACCAGATACCTTTGATAGCAGTCTGGAAAACCTAGCAATGTGGATAAGAATATCAGGTATGAATGCAATGATAAGACGTTCAGAACACTGCACATTGGCTTGGTAAATAAACCCCTCATTTTTTTTTTTTTTTACTGTCACTTTACCAAGTTGCATACAGATCTCTTCTGGAGTGCCAGAGGATCACATCCTTGAAGTTGTCTTATTTGGGGGAAATCTGTCTATAAACCAGAAAACTAATATGACAGATATCAATGTAAAAATTGAAAGTGATCTTGACAGGGTGGGATGTTGTTTTGAATGCAATAGGAAATTTCAATTTTTGAAGAGTCTCAGAAGTCCAGGATAAGGGAAAATAGGTAGGCATTGATCCATGTAAACAAGTCATGGAAGACTTAGTTTCTTTTTACCACCATAGATATAAATATAATATGACCAATAATGTTTTGAGGTTATGTTTTAAAAAATAAGTTATGTGCTTTATTAGATTGTATTAATCAAAGTTATCAATTTAAGAGATCAGTATAAAGATAATCCAGTCCTAACCTGGCTAAGATATTGAGTAAAGTACAGAGTGCAATACGGAACAGTCCACCTGACTCTGGGTGGGGTAGAGGATCTGTATTCTGCAGAGCTTAATTTGGGGCTCTGAATTTTTGGAGAAGAATGAGCATATGTTAAAGTCTCTATTTTGCCGAAGAATCTGGCCACTGCATTATTCTCACATCAGTAGATGAAATCTAACTTGTGAATCTGTAGGAAGAAAGAGGTAAATGATAAAAGTGTACATAATAATCACCAGCAAATAAACAATTATGGATAATTTCAGTTGCAGTATTTAAAAAAGGAGAAAAATGTCAAAATAACATAGTGAAAAATGAAGTAGCATGAAAACAAGAGAAGGAATAAAGTCCTCCAAATGCTCAGCTACAGGACCATCTTAAACCTACCAATCTTCATTCACCAGGTTCTGCCCCCAGTATGAAGATTCTGGGCCTGTTATGTTTTCATGTTCTGGCTCTGACTTAACCCCTACAGTTCCTGAGAACTCACTGTAGATATTACTGCACTCAGTACTCTACCTTTGCCCTAGAATTTAATCCTTCCAACACCATGTGGCAGTATTATAATGATCACTTGCATTTGATACCTAGATAACCTTACATGAGTTGAACACTTCACACCGTGGCAGTGCTGGGATTCAAACCCAAATCCTTCTGGTTCCAAAGCAGAGTTCCTAATCACTATGCCATGGTTATCTCTTCCTATGGAACATTTTTATAAATATTAATTCAGTTACACATTAAATAGATATTGAGTGTAATAGTTTTCTATTGACATAATGACAAATTACCACAAATGTAGTGATTTGAAACATCACAGATTTATAAGAGTTCTGTATCTCAGAGTCCATCATGGGTCTCCCTGGACTAAAGTCAAGTTGTCATCCAGCTGCAAACCTCAGGGTGTTCTGAGGAAGAATTCATTGGTCACCTTTTCCAGCTCTAGAGCTATCTCTGCATTCTTCCCTCCATCTTCACAGGCAGTACCATTGCATATCCATATCTCTTTCTGACTACAGCCAGGGAAGAATCTGTACTTTGAAGGACTCGTTTGATTAGAGAACACATTCAAAGGAAATAGTATGGAACCCAAAATAGGTTCCTAGGATGAATGCATGGACATCTTTAGGGGGCTGACATTCTTCCTAGCACAAGTGCCTACTCTGTAACAAGCATTGCTCCTGACAAAGAGGACAAAGACAAGCTAGTGCATTAGTCAGCTTTTTATTGTTGTGACCAAAGGATCTTCCAATAAAAACTCAGAGGAGGAAAAAAACTTATCTTAGCTTACAGTTTTAGAGGTTTAGTCCAATGGGGACCAGCTCCATTGCTCTAGGCCCAAAGTGAGCCAGAACATTATGGTGGAAGGGCCTGGCAGAGGAAAGCTGCTCCAGTCATGGTGACCAGGAAGCAGAGAGAGAAGGTGGAAGGGCCATAGGGAAGATGAACCTTTCCAGGGTACACCCCCAGTGACCCACCTCCTTCACCTTCAGCCATGCCCCATTTCCCTACAAGTTACCACCCAGTCAGTCCACTTGAACTAAGATGGACTGATGGATTACTGCTCTCATAATCCAATCATTTCATCTCTGAATATTCCTGCATTAACACAGGAACTTTGGATGACACATCATATCCAAATCATAACAGCAAGTAAAAAAATACGTTTGCAAGATAATAACAGTGATAAGTACTTTCAGACAATAAGTACTTTCAAAAGTGATATGTACTTTCAGACAATCAGAGTTCAAAATTTATTTTCACCCATCCACGCCATTCATGCTTCATTCATTTAATAATTTTTGAGTGGCTCCTGTGTAGAAGATCTTCTATGTATATCAGGGAGAGTAATGACTGGATAGAAGTTCTGTGCTAATTGGCTATTCTAGTGGAGAGAATGATTAAACATAGGTACATGCAAATGGAAAACATGATTCAGGTAGTAACAAATGAAACAAAGAAAGTATTCTATGCTCTGTCCCTTGAATATCTGCATTTACCTTAATTCATGCTTTTGTTTAATAAATCTAGTGTTTATCTAGTGTTTACTATGGGTCAGGCACAGTGCAAAACACAAGGCATACAGTGAAGAACCCAGACTTGGTTTATATATCCTCACTCTAATGAAGAAAACAACTAAAATTAATAATAACCACAGATGGTGGGAAGCACTCTGACAGAAGACAGACAGAGTTCTTTGAGAGCACATTATAGGATTACCTATGTTGTCCTGTGTCTAAGATAGCTCCCGTGGCCCTCTTTTCCCTTACCTGGAGCTGTAGTATTTATTCTTCAAAATCAAGCCTTAGCTGCCTTCTTGAAGAAACTCAACACTGATGCACAGGAGATGCTTAACAAACATTTGGGTTTTTAAAAAATTTATTTTAATAATAGTATTGTTTTATAAATAGTATAATAGATTCTCAATCTATTCAAAATATAGATCTTTATTATAACAAGTGAGTTAACTCACATGACAGATATAATTTGGGCATAATGATTATATTTTAGTCAAAGTAAACAAATATGCAAAATATGTATGTTAATTATTGTATATTTGTATAAACAAAGAGAAAATGTGCAAGAATATATACCAGGTTATTAACAAGCAGCAAATGATCAACTTTATCCTTCTGCACCTTAGTGCTAACAGTTATTTATGGAATAGGTGCCTGAGAACTATTAATATGGCTAAATGAGTTGGCCTGTAAGGCAGTGAGCTTCCACTGACCCTTGAGGACTGAGTGAATGCTGTCCTGCTCAAATCATATCATCTTTCTGTTTGTGTTTATTTAAGCTACATTTTGACATCTGCTTAATCAAGATGGTTTCATAAGTGAATTAAAAACCAAGAAAGCATAAATAATAAATTCCTGTCCTGTATCCAGCTCACTTAATAGATTATTATGCCATAATTTCCTCTTCTGCAAATTAGTAATAATAGACTTTCTGTAAAGATAACACAATTAGCCTGGTTAAAATGCACTTGGTTTCATAAAGTACTACAGAGTTGCCAAGTACAAGTGAAAACTCTAATTTTTCTTTTGTTATATCCATGCTAGCTGATTATGCTCCAGAAAAATCTGTGCATTATAAATAACTGCTATGATCTGCCTTCAAGTTAAATCTTTCTTTATACATTCTTATGTTGACAGGCATCTATGCTGATTTAATAATTTATATGCACAATGAAACCCATTACTCTGTATAATTGAAATGCACTAATAAAAAAAATCTGTAACTTGAAATTCTCATAACCCTGGAAATTAAGTCACCTTCTCGTCTTCCCTTTGCATCTGGACATGAAGTGGGATCTGATAGAGAAAAAAAAAAAACATCAAATTCCAGGATTTTTCTGATACAAAATCTTTTTCATTAGTTTTGAAAGTGGCCATATGGTGTCTTTGGGTCCCATATAAGCCTTGTTTAAATCATTAAGGTAGTTTAGGAGAAACTTCAGCACATTATAGTACAAGCTCACAGGTTACTATGAGTCTCCACAGTTTGAACAGGTAAAGGCTGAGCTGTATCTGAGATGGCCTTTGGGGATAAGGCAAAGCAAGCCTTTATCAAAGTCATATAGATTCTGTAGGAGGTTTTGTACATGAACCACACTTACCCTACTTTCCCATTTCTCGCTAAGGGTGGAGTATAAATGTAACCTCACTCCTGTGATATTATCGTGGCTTTGTTTCTCCTGTCTTTAATTCCAACTCTCTTATGTTTACTGATATTCAGTTTTTGTCCATCAACCATTGCTCTCAACAATAAATCAAGAAGAAAGGAAAAGTAAGAAATACTTAGGTGCTTAAGTACCTAAATATCTTCCCCTTAATTTCCATTTATATCTCTTCTTTCTCAACAATGCCATCCCAATAATCAAGCTGTATACTCTTCATAACAAGCTTTACCTTGGTTCTGTTTTCCCATTTTTGAGATGAAGAAGGTAACAATGGTAACTAAATTTCAGGGATTTTTTTTAAAAGAATTTAATAAGATAATGTAATATATTTAGAAATTTTCCCTGCATAGTGATCACTCATTAAATGATGACTATAACTAATATTAGTGGTATTAATATTATTCCACTGTACCATATTTGTTTTGTCTTAGTAAGGATAGGCAATCTTTAGAGTTCTGACAGATGTGAAAAAAGGCTAAGGTAAGGAACTATCAATCAGTCCTCTAACTATATTAAAGGAAATCTTACAAGCAGTCCAAATACCACTCTCCCTTCATACAGAGGAGACATCCAAGGAATAACTAACTGCCTTTGCTGCATCACTGGAAACCTGATGTGGCACAATACCCCTGCCTTGGTAGTCATGAAGGCAGAACTCTTGAATACATTTAGAATGACAAAACCATCTTTTTCTCTTTCTCATCTCTTCCTATTTCCCTGTCCTATGTGCTGATCCTTGTAACTGAAATTATTAAGCTCTACTGAGCACTGGCTTTGAATATACAGAACTAATTTTGAAGATCACAGGCCAACATGGGGACTATTTAGTTTTTTAGGGTTTTTTTTTCCCTTTAAAATATTGGGACTTACTTAAACTGAAAAGTTTTTTCTCAGCAAGAGAAACAATAAAAGAGGTAAATAGGGAGCCTACATCATGGGAACAAATTTTTACTCCTCACACTTCAGATAGAGCCCTAATATCCAGAGTATACAAAGAACTCAAAAAATTAAACAATAAGAAAACAAATAACCCAATCAACAAATGGGCCAAGGACCTGAACAGACACTTCTCAGAGGAGGACATACAATCAATCAACAAGTACATGAAAAAATGCTCACCATCTCTAGCAGTCAGAGAAATGCAAATCAAAACCACCCTAAGATACCATCTCACTCCAGTAAGATTGGCAGCCATTATGAAGTCAAACAACAACAAGTGCTGGAGAGGATGTGGGGAAAAGGGTACTCTTGTACATTGCTGGTGGGACTGCAAACTGGTGCGGCCAATCTGGAAAACAGTATGGAGACTCCTGGGAAAGCTGGGAATGGAACCACCATTTGACCCAGCTATTGCCCTTCTTGGACTTTTCCCTGAAGACCTTAAAAGAGCGTACTACAGGGATACTGCTACATCGATGTTCATAGCAGCACAATTCACAATTGCTAGACTGTGGAACCAACCCAGATGCCCTTCAATAGATGAATGGATAAAAAAAATGTGGCATTTATACACCATGGAGTATTACGCAGCACTAAAAAATGACAAAATCATAGAATTTGCAGGGAAATGGATGGCACTAGAGCAGATTATGCTTAGTGAAGCTAGCCAATCCCTAAAAAACAAATGCCAAATGTCTTCTTTGATATAATGAGAGCAACTAAGAACAGAGCAGGGAGGAAGAGCAGGAAGAAAAGATTAACATTAAACAGATACATGAGGTGGGATGGAAAGGGAGAGAAAAGGGAAATTGCATGGTAATGGAGGGAGACCCTCATTGTTATACAAAATTACATATAAGAGGTTGTGAGGGGAATGGGAAAATAAACAAGGAGAGATATGAATTACAGTGGATGGGGTAGAGAGAGAAGATGGGAGGGGAGGGAGGGGGGATGGTAGAGGATAGGAAAGGTAGCAGAATACAACAGTTACTAATAGGGCATTATGTAAAAATGTGGATGTGTAACCGATGTGATTCTGCAATCCGTATTTGGGGTAAAATTGGGAGTTCATAACCAACTTGAATCTAATGTATGAAATATGATATGTCAAGAGCTTTATAATGTTTTGAACAACCAATAAAAAAATAAAATAAAATAAAATATTGGGAACCAGGATAGATTGCAAAGGGTTAGGACTTGGCTAGAGACAAAAATTGTATCATTTGTACTCTTTAAATATTCATACTGCCTCTTCTGGCAGCTAACAGGGCTTCACACTTTGCCTAGAGAGGGGAAAAACACAAAAAAGATAATTACAAAAGTTCGTAGTGTTCTAAAATGGTTGCTGTGATCTAAAAACTTAAATATTTTGGTCTACTCCCCTAGGCAAATGCATTTTTTATTCAACTCATGGCAATAGTCAGGTGATTATATACATTTCTAGGTATCTTTCTGGGAATATTATCATTACTGCATACTTACTGACATTAAAACCATAAAATTTGATTGTGCTGGTAAAGCTATCTCTTTTGTAATTACTTTCCTATTGACTATAATAATAATTGACACCTTTAATCGTCACATTTGCTTATGAAGTAATACATGATTTAAATATGAGCAGGTGAACTCTAGAGCAAGTCAGATTAGGAATAGGAACAAATGATTCTTGAGTATGGTGGCACATAATTTTTCATTCAGTACAATCAAATAACACTACATAGTCTTCATTAATGTGTGTGAACATGCCAAAAATATAAGTATCTATTTATTAGCTGATACATTTCCATCATATTTTTTTGTTATTGTCGTCCTAATTTTTGGCTGATAAATTTACAGAAAGTAATTTCACCATTTCAGATAAAAACATAAAAATAGACCTTGGCACTGTATTGACTCTTAAATTCCTTCTTCAAAGTAATATCTGTTTGTTGGAAATTGCTCCATTTTATTTTTTTAAGCAATATTCACAGTTCTTATTTTATCCAGCATGCGTCCTGCCATTATGACATATAACAGTGAAAACATTATAGACATTATCAGTTTTCCCCTTCTAAAAATATTGTTAAGATCACGCTAAAATGTAAATTCAAATAATACAAGAAAAGGTATGTTAACAATTTTTTTCTTTTCAAAAAGGCTACCTAGAATATCTGTGCTCATTGTTCCTAGGTGATAATAATTGGCCAATAGTAAGAAATGGTCACAGCGAGTAAGTAAAATTAAATAATATCTAATCTTAAATTGTGCTTTAATGAAACTTCAGTCAAAAAAATTCTTAAACTACATTAATTGAGCCATATAGTTGTATATATGTCTGTAATATTTATGTGTACATACATGTAATATGCTATGCATAGAAAAAAAGAAAATACCATCAAGGAAGGTCATGTTTTTTTACTCTTTCAGATGTACATTACCAACACAATCAAAGCCAAAGGAACCAGACTTGCCAAGCCAGTTCTATGCTTGGGATTAATGTGTTTGGCTTTTCTTACTGGACTCAACAGAGTAGCAGAATATCGAAATCATTGGTCAGATGTGATAGCAGGCTTTCTGGTTGGAATATCTATAGCAGTATTTCTGGTAAGTCAAATTTATGTAGATACTATTGGGTTTTAATTAACATGAAAAACTGCCTATAAGAAAATACAAGAGAGAATTACTGAGTTTGTCTAAATGTGGCATATCACATGATCATACTTAATATTTTAAGTCATTCATTTCTTTTTCCTCTGACATATGTTCTGCTTAATGTCAGGTTGGGGGATGAACAAATTAATTCTACACTTAAAGATGAATAAAGTATTTTCAGATAAAATGTATCAGGGCTAAAACCAGTCCTCCCTGGATAGATATAAAACTGGACTGACCGTATGGATATTTAAACAATTTCCTCTGGGCAGTTTATGTCTGGAGTATCTGAACAGTGCCTATTTGAATAATCTAGTGCCTTGCCCCATGCTTTCCAGGAACCAACAAGTCACAGGTGCTCTGACAGTGCCCGCTTGTGAGAAGGGTCATTTCATTTCGATAACTAAAAATTTGTGGAGAGCTTCCAAGGAAATGCCACCTCAAGTCATATTTCACCATATAGGGCAGAGAATTCTCACGAAGTGAGCCTGCCATCCATATTCCTATTTTAAAGTAACCTTGGAATATTTCTATAAGTTCTGGTGGTTGAAAAAACGTATTTGAGTCCAATATTAGAGTGTATCAATCCATTATAATTGTAGGTATATAACTTTCACCTGGATGACAAATTGTAGAGACTATAAATCAAAGCATATTTTTGCATGGACACATTATAATTTATAAGAAATACTTTATTTCCATTTTGATTGCATTTGAATTGCTTCTCACTCTAACCTGTCCTTCCTCAATCTCCTTCCACTATTCAATAACCAGTAAGTAACCAAAAAATGTATTTGAATCTTTCTAGTGAGCAAATGTTTAAGCACAACTTATGCACCTGCATATTTATTAGGTTATTTCTTCTGGAATCTCTTGTGGTAAAATGGTGACCATAATCTCATCTCTATTCTACATCCTGTGCATGTGTGGGTTTTGTTTGTTTTTGTTTTTCTGTTTTTTGGTGATTTCACTCACTCTGAATCTCAAGGTCTGGGAGTCTTAGGACCATCCTCTGTTAAGAAAAAAAAAATCTGTGTTAAAATTAACCAAGCTTATTTGAGAAAAAAAAAAGAAGTACTAAAACTGGATAGCATCTCAGAACAAAGTTGGTTCAGAATGCCCCAACATACCATGGGTACAGGTTATATTTACACCCAGGGAACAGGAAGTGAACAGTGCCTTGGTCATGTTTTGGCAGTGTTCAGCCTCTGATTGGCTGGAGGTTCAGCTGTTGTGAATGGTTAGATTCCATTCCTTGGTACAGTCCTATAGATTACATTGCAATTTGTTTATATATCAAGATAGGCTACAGTTCACTAAATCCAGAGGCCACTTTGGGTCAAATTTTATCCAAGTACCGAAAAAGCCTTAAGCTGAATTTATCAATTTAACACCTTTCTCTTGCTCTTAGAGACATCCTGTGGCCTCCTGAAAAAGAGCCCACACTTGAGCCAAAACCTTTTCCTCGCTTTCATTCACCGCATTTTTAAACTAACGTTTCAAAGAAACAAACCAAACAAAAAAACCACCTTAAGCAAATCTTAAAGTATTCCCAGGCAAGGCAAAGAACACACCAACAGTCAAAATTTCAGAGCACAGGAACCAGATGTGACTGCTGTGCTTCAGCTTCTCAGGCCAGATCATCTTCTCCAGCATCTCATTAGCCTTCCTATTGACCTTACTGTGGCTGCTGCCATCTTCCCTCTAGTCTCTAGCAAACTTCCTAACACCTTGCAAAGTCAAAACAGGAACCCTGGCACCTTCCTAGCTACCTACCAGGTAGAGAACCCTGTGGTGAGGGTTGAGCTCTATAGTGGATCCTCCTTGTGTTCAAGACCTTTGTGTTGTACAGACTCAGAACATTCCAAGAGGGCTCATGGAACATTCCCCCATGCCCAGGAAAAGGACTTCATGAAAAAGTCATGCAAAATCAATACTTTCACCATATAATAACTACACATACATTTATGTGTTTATTCACAGTAGTTTGTGAGTGTGAGTGCCTACAGGTAACAACCACTGTGCCAAGAACTGGAGATACAAGGAAGTTCAAATAAACATGGCCTATCTCTAGTAGGAGTTAACAGTCTGGTTTAGGAGAAAGACAATAACAGTCCTATTATTCCCTTAAACATCTTCTCCCTTTCTTCCATCATAAAATAAACATTTACTGAGTCTCTGTTCTAATCCAGGCATTGTTCTTGGTGCAGGAAACAAATATCCAAAAAAATAAATCATCCATGTACTTAAATAGATAACAAGTCAAAAAAAAAAAAAGAAAAAGAAAAACAGGCAAAGAGTTTTGCAGAGGGTCAAAGGTAATGATATAAGTACCAGTACTCAGGAGATAAAGTTTGGGATGAAACATAAATCCAAAAAGGGAAGGTGGTATTTCAACTTGAAAAATTTTGGAATGAGAGTCAAAGAGCACAGTGCACAAAAGCAACATGAAATGCTTCAAAACATTGGCTGCATGGAGCCCAACTCTGCCCTAGACACAGGGTGCAGCTTGTTTCTGAAAGAGCATGACCTCCTAGAATGGTACCGGTCCTCCAGCACATGTAACAAGAGGCGGGGTGGAACAGGACACAGACAGTGTATCCTGAATGGCCTTGTATGTTACAAGAAAAATCTGGGCTTTTGCTTAAAAATGTGAGCGATTTAGGATCTACTGTCAGACTTTGAGTTAACTGAAACAAAAACACAGCATGATTGAAGCCCAGTTTCTTCATGAGCTTAATTTGTATCCTTAAGTAATTTTATTCTTTCTGAGCCTTAGTGTCTCCTTTCAATGAGGTGAATCAGAGCCTCCCTAAAGATCAGTCTTTGGATTTACAAAGATTAAATGAGATAGAATATGTTCAGTGAATGGCCACGTGAATGAATGACATAAGTTCCATACATGATAGTTTGTCTTCTCACATTTCCTTTCACCTTGTGATAAAATTTGTGCTATGAAAATATATTTACTGAAAAAGAAAACTCCAGGTGAGGATAGAGAAGAAAGTTTATGCAGACCCAGGAAAATAACATGGCAAAAGTTGGACCTCAATGGCACAGAGAGAGGAGAGCATCTCCAGGAGGGATCGGGGAGGTGGGATGTTTTGGAGCCTGAGGGAACACTGGAGTTGATATGGCCAAGGCACAGGGAGCAATCTGTGATGATTCCTGAGTTTCTCATTTGGGCAACTCAGTAGAACATTTATTTTGAGCAATGACTCCAGCTCTCGTTTGTAATATCCTGGGGAGCTTCCAGTTATCTTGCAGTGTGTGCAGGATTATAAAATGATTCCAAAACAAAATTAACATTAACCCGCTCCAAGCCTCTGACTCTTGGTTAAAAGAGCCCCCGCCCCCTCCAATCACCCAGACTCCATGTCTAGCATTTGCCTTGACTCATTCTCCTGGTTCTTCTCCCACAACCAGTGATTCATCTAGTTCAAGTTCCTTTCCACTACAAACAGTATTTCTTCCATATCTTATATCTTTGCCCTTTTAACCAGAACCTCTCAATCTAGAGATTATTGCTTCTCACCTCTGTTTTATCAGTAGGTTCCTAGCCGCCTCCTCCCTTCAGGCTTTCTGCCAGTACCACTCCCATTTTACTTCTGTAGACTTATAACAACTCACTGCCAATAACAAGACAAAAACAAAACCTCTTTCCTGCAGCATCAAATCCACACTTCCATCACCTGCTCTCTTCCTAGTGAAATTTATTATCCTCTATTTACTGAGTACAGAAAGCCTGCACCTTGAATCCAATCAGCTTCCTGCTTTCTCAGAAGCAAGCTTTGACCATCCTACGTATATGCCTTTGTGGGCAAAGCAAAGAGTTGTAAGTCAGAAAAACCTACATCTGAGTCCAGCCTTGGCCACTTGTTGTATGACCTTGTGCAAGTCATTGAGCCCCTGGTGACCTCTAAAACAGCAAGGTCTTCCCTGAACCATGTTTAAAACATGACTCCTCCCTTATTTTTGATAAAACAGTATTAATCAATTGACAATTATTATTCAACTAGCATTTTTTTTGTATGTTGCTAGACATAGGGATTCTACTCATTACCCTTGAAAAAAATGTTTGTTTGTTTTTTTTCCTACAGCACTCCAATTCTTATGTCACATCTAATGTTTTGTTTTGTTTTGTTTTGTTTTTGTTTTGCTACCAGTCACTGGAGAATGTAAGCTCCCCAGGGAGAAGTCTGTTTGCTTTGTTCATTGCATATCCTCCATGGCTAGAACAGGATTGGGTACCAAGGAGGTGCTCAGGAAACAGGTGATAGATGGATGAATGAGAAACTGTTTTATCTGCTTCTCAGGGCTCTTTTAAAGGTCAAGTGAAATCCTACATGTTGCAGGTGCAGCCCAGTGCCTGTTAACAGACCAAGTGCTGAGTGTCATGGTCCTCATCTTGGACAGCTATATTCAAGTCTTTTACATGCCTGAGATTTGGCTTAGGCAAGTCCCAATTTCTCTAGGCAATATTCCTGATTACTTGGTTTTCCCATTTTTTTCTTGATTTTTGCCATACTCTAAGTCTGTTTTACATCTTACAAGGAATTATGTTGCAATCTAAATTTGTTCCCATCTTATGTGCATTTTGCTTAAGAGTAATGAGTAGAATCCCATGTTTAGCAACATGCAAAGAAACTGTTAGTTGAATAATAGTTGTTGATTGATTAATATTATTTTATACAAATGCATGATTCAAAACACTTATGAAAATTATATATGTTTCAGTGTTAGTAAGAATAGTTCAGATTTATTGAGCACAACAATAGTATGTCATATTATCTTACATAATAATAAAAATAATAGTTATGTTTGTGATCTTTGCTACATTAGTTTCATTATACCTCACAATAACTCATTGAGATGTGGCTATTGTCCTCATTATGCAGATTAAAAAAAAACAAGCCTTAGTTATATTAAATATCCTGTACATGTTTTAAAAGTTAGAATATGAAAGTGTCCAGAATTAAGATTGAAGACTATTTGACCCCAAAGCCCAGGAACTTCATCTCAAGCAATAATGATATTTTGTTGCTATGGGAAGGGAAAAAATGAACACAAATAAATCATATCAATTTATTATCACTACTGGATGAAGAAAACAAATATATGTGTGTGTGTGTATATATATATATACACACACACACACACACACACACACATATATTCTTTATAGGAAAAGGTAGACTTATACATGTGGAAGTCACAAATACAAAAGTTGAATCTTTCAAAGGAAATTAAATTATATACACACATTGGAAAATTTGAGAGTATTTGGCCTGAATGTGGCTCATGCATTAATCTTTTCATTTACTGTAGCAGTGGAAATACAGCAGGAGATGAAAGCCAGTATCTCTGATTTGTGGAACATATATAGTCTTGGAACAGGCATATATTAATCAAAGTACTAGTCTAACTAATATATAATTTCTTACTGATGTAGATGCTCTGATAAAAAAAAAAGAAGCATGGTTTCACATGAGCACAAAGCAAAACAACAAACACACAAAACCAAAATAAGTTGTTCTAGTCAGAGATTCAGGAAAGACTTCTGTGAGTTAGAGATGCTAAAGGGATAGACCATGACTGAGTTAAAAATGGAATTCAAAGAAGGTAGAGCTGAGGAGTATTTCAAATAGAAGGAAGTGAAAAGGAGCAAAGGTGTTTGGAAAACCGAGAGAAGGAAGGTTGCAAAGTGGTTAGCATTTACATTTTAGGATAAATGGGAAGCTAAGCCAAAAGATTGTTCTAACTGGATGATATAATTCAATTTGCATTTGGAATCATCATTTTCACATCATTATACAAAATAGAAGATGACCAAGACTGGATTTAGGGGGATAATTTAGAAAACTTTGCAGGAATCTGGAAGAAGTGATGGTTGCTTAGTCTTTGGAGTTGTTGATGATAGACATAGACTCAAACAGATAGAAATAATCAACATGTTTAGAAAGTAAAATTGAGCATATTCAATAAGTGGTTGAGTATAGGAAGTGTAAAAGATAAATTTAAATTTTAAGCCTCCTGTAGCTGCACTGGGCTGGGAGAAGATATGTGTGGGGATGTTGCCTTTCCTGAGAGAGTCTAGGGGTAGGTCAGAAGATGGGTGAAGTTTGAACTTAGTCTTGAATATTTGTTGAATTTGTCACACCTTTGCCAAAAAAAAAAGAATTGGAGTTACTTTGGTGATCACTTTCTAATTGAGAAAATGGACCCAAAGAATGAAGAATGTCAGTTTTCAGTTTTGAACTCAGGATCAGCCAGATCTCTTGTTTTTTTTTTTTTTTTCTTTTTCTTATTATTTTTATGAACAGTAAATCAAGACTTGTGAATGTTAGCAGATAAGACTTATTAAATATTTCAATATGACTGTAAAGAAGATTTGGTAATTTCCTTTCTTAAAATTTAAATAACAAGAGTAAAGAAGAATAATTATTATGCTAATAGATAACATTTAATAAGTGTCTAATTCGTGTTATGTGCTTATGAATTTCATATATGAATTTTCAGCTGCTTCAGTGGTATTAACCTGTAATTTAATAAAAGCAGGTATAAACAGTAAATCTTTTCACTGAGTTTTCCAAACCTAAATAATATCAAAAACAATTATACTAATTTTAGAAGCCCAAATTAACTCTAGGTGAATTTCATCTCATGAGTTCCTTATGGCTTTGTACATAGTTATTTAATTTCATCAAATTTTTATTCAGAAGATTCATCTGCAGTTTTTTCCCATCTGCCCTGTTTTCCAATAATTTATAATACTAATAGAATGGGAAGAATGTCTGTCCCTGTATGTATGTATCATATGTATCATGAGATAGATATGAAATTGCTAATTTGTTTTGTTGTGATTGTTAGCTAAAATTCTTGATTATATCCTTTATATTCCAGAGCAGTGGTCAGCAAATTACAGCCGATAGACCAAATTTGACCTGCTGCCTATTTTTTTTTAAAGAAATTTTTTTGGAACACTAATAAGCCATTTATGAACTATCAGTGACTACTTTTGCATCAGAGTGGCAGAGTTTTAGTAGTTCCTACAGAAACTTTATCCCATATAATCAATGATTTTTATCACTTTCCCTCTCCAGATAAAATTTGCTAACTCTGTCTCCTGGGCAGTCAGTATCTATGAGTCTTTTTTGGGGTTGTGAAGCTAGAAACATCATTTGACAGTAGATTTATGAAGTACCCATCTTCAAGCCTTTACCATCCATTACTTTAAAGATCTTGGTGGCATTGGTAAAGCTGAGGTATCAAATTATCAGAATTTGATATTAGATATCAAATTATCAGGTTTTTAACCTGTAATTTTTCTAGGAAATGGAAGGATAAGAGATAAGTAAGAGTTTGCAAGGAAACTTATTTTTTCTGAAGGAAAATCTCATAGTATGTTATGATTTTTAAAGATTTGTAATTTGTATTTAAAAATTGAGAGTAACAAGTTGTAGTTGGCCATTGAAAATATTCAATAATAAATTCTACTAAAGAAAAGACATTGTGATGGAGCATTTGTGAAAATATGCAATGTTAATGTATTATTATAAAGTATTACTAAAAATGAATATTGGCTTATACCTATAAGACCTGCATTTTGACTTATAGAGTTCCATAAATCCAGAAAAACAAAGCCCAGTACATTACTCACTAGTTATTATAAATGAACAATAGCAAATAATTTTACTGTGTTGTTTAATTTACTACTTCTTAAGTATGATCCACTTCCATCCAGAAATTCTGGAACATGTTTAAAAATGCCAACTCCCAGGTGCCGCAGTCCGGCTGCAGCAAAATAACGGGGGGGGGGGGGGGGGGGGTGACGAATAACTTATGTATGTTGATACAGCAGGAGAGGGAGCCGTTTATTGCAGGACAGGAGCAGTATTTATACATTCCACACAGCTTATCTAATTAGCATAAACTAGATACATCAGTCAACCAATAAGGAATCTCTACACTTAATGGCTCGCTTTTGTTACTTCTCAAACCACTCCCTCTGGCATTTTGCCAGGCACCATCCAGACTTGTTTATGAACTCTAACATTCCCCTGGCTAAATGCCAGGTGTTATTTTGACTTGTTTACAGACTCTAACATTTCCCCCTTTTGTTTAATTTAAATAACAACCATAGTGGTTTTTACACAAACACCATAAATAATCTGCTACAAGCAGAAGGGGAGGATACAAAATGTCACAATACCAGGCCAATTGATGGCTCCATGCAAGAAGCCCTTGGAAAAATTATACCAGCAATGACACCGTTAGCAAAGATACCGAGTTACAATTTGTTGTAGATTACAGTTTGTTGTCTCAGTCCAGATAAAGCAGTGTCTCAATAGATTAACTCACAGTCCAGGTAAATCACAGTCCAGGTAAGTTCTGCAGGCAGCTAGCTTAAATCACAGTCCAGGTAAGTTCTGCAGGTAGCTAGCCTAAGCTGTAGTAGCAGAAACAGCAACAGCTCCAAAGTCTCCTCCGTTTTTCAGCCGAAGTCTCCTCCGGTTTTCAGCAACACTGGAAATTCTTCCACTTTCGTTTTCACCGGCACTGGGACAAAGGCAGGAACTCCGGATGGCTAAAGAAAATCCTGTAGTATTCCACTAAGAAAACAACCTTCTGAACAATTTAGTACATTATCTCAAGGTTTTTTACATTTAAATAAGCCTTAATGGTGCTCATTACTCATTAGCTTCCAGGTGTGGGAGAACCATTGTAGCTTAGTTATTGGCATTGAAAATGACCAAACATCAGGGACACCAGTAGTGTCTTCTGAGGCTGTAGCGTCCCGGGTAGCCCCAGATGGCCCTGGGGAGAGTCCCGGTCTCAAACTGCTACTGGGCACAGGGAGCAAGAGCCTGCGAGACTGTGCCTCCAGGTCAGGTCTAGATTTGGGCTCGCGGCAGTGGAAGAGCTAGCTCCCCGGCCAGGAGGCGGGGAAGGGCCAGTCGCCGCCGCCTCTTGGAAAATCCTTGCTGCGCTGTGACCGGCTTGCACACTCGGCAGCCGCCTCTCCGCTTCACGCACCCTCCGGTAACGAAAAGTATTTAGTAATAGCCTTTTGCTGCAACTTTTTTCCTGATAATCCTTCTTCTTCTGAACTTTCTTTTTCTTTCTGACTAGAGTTCCTGGGCTCTTATCAACACATGCCCTAACTATTCTTGGTTCCACTGGGGTGCCTTCTTCCCTTAGTAATTTATTTCTCACCCCTTCCATATTTTCATCATAAAGACAATACAATACACTGAGACAAAACAAGACACAAACATACTGTATCAATCTTCTCCATTTTCTCAAAATGGCCATTTTTCCTCTCGCCCTATCTGCCTAGGGACGAGCAGATTGCTCCCGTCCTATCTATGGACGGGCAGCTTTTTTCGTCACTTACCCCCGAGTGTCCCGGGGCTCCCCGTAACGGGCCACCATCTGCCGCAGTCCGGCTGCAGCAAAATAACCGGGGGGGTGACGAATAACTTGTGTATGTTGATACAGCAGGAGAGGGAGCCGTTTATTGCAGGACAGGAGCAGTATTTATACATTCCACACAGCTTATCTAATTAGCATAAACTAGATACATCAGTCAACCAATAAGGAATCTCTACACTTAATGGCTCGCTTTTGTTACTTCTCAAACCACTCCCTCTGGCATTTTGCCAGGCACCATCCAGACTTGTTTATGAACTCTAACATTCCCCTGGCTAAATGCCAGGTGTTATTTTGACTTGTTTACAGACTCTAACACCCAGGCCTCATTCTTCACCCATATTCTACTTCAGAAATTTTAGGGGCAGGCTTAGGAATGTGCATTTTTAACAGTGCCAGAACTTTATTTTTAGGCATACAAAAATATGAGAACCTTTGGTTTAGTTCAAATTCTTTTATCTCTGGGATCTAATCAATTGAAACCAAGGTCAATTTCCTTTATGTAAAGGGTCTTCTATTTCATTAGTAGCCCCGGTATTCTATTGTTGAAATACCAAGTACATATGCAACAAAAATAATAGACAATAAATGAGATTAATTAAAAGGATGTTACTAAATTAGATAGTGCCAATTGTAGAAGGTTTATTATGAATGCAATAATCTTGAAGCAATGGAAAATAATTAGCATTTAAATTAAGTTGTAGGTTAGCCACATTAGGGAAAGGTTAGCTTGCTATGAATTTTTATAAGGTTATGGTGTTATTTTTGGATTGATTTGAGCATTAAGTATACTTTAATGAAAAATTTGGAATAATAAATTTTCATTATTAATTGAGCTACATATTAAATGGTGAATTTCTCGAACCTATCTGCATCAAAGTAGTTGTTAAAATATATATGAGATAAATATGGGTGTAAAGTTTTATGCATGTAATATTTAAGTTATTTTAATTCTTTATTACTATATTTGGATCTATTAAAGTGTTCAAAAAGGCAACAGTCATATGATATATAGTTTCACTATCTATAGTAACTATAACTGTTTGAAATTTTAGGTCGTGTGTGTGGTAAACAATTTCAAAGGAAGACAACCAGAAAATGAGCATATACACATGGATAATCTGGCCCAGATGCCAATGATCAGCATTCCTCGAGTAGAAAGTCCTTTGGAAAAGGTACCATCTGTACAGGTAATTCACAATTTAAATTCTAAAATGTAATTGTTATCTACAGCAAATTAACAATTATTCCTGTGTATGTATCTGGAAAGTGCCTGCACAGTTATTGTTAATTTACTTAACCTCAAAGTCTAATGGTTTAGCAAGAATTTAGCCATTGAAAAGATCATCTTAAAAAATGCATATTGTATTTAAAGTGTCTCTGTATCCCTCATGCTAAAAGCTGAGAACCTATAGATGGAATCTGTTAAGTATTCTGCTACAGTTTCTATATAAGGAATGCTGTGCACTGGTCTCACACATAGACAAAGTAGTAAGATGCTTTTACTTGGGAATATATGCATTTTTCATCAAATAGATTCCATTTCTTTCATATTCCGTTTCTATGAGAAAGTGCTGTGTTCAATTCCTGGCACATAATCAGGTCTTAATAAATATGTGTTGAATCTCATTCTCAAAGTTCTGGCAGCAGGAAAATACTAGTCGTGCTTTCCTGAAAGGAGGCAGTGAAGGCAGGCTGGGCTGAATACAGCCAGACTACGAAGAACATTGAACAGCAGATCAAGACCTCAGCAGGCCTGGCAGCAAGCACAGAAATCAAGTTCTTAAGACAAGCTGCTCTTGAGATTCTTGTGATGAACCGGATAGGATGATATTTCCTAAATGTTGACGCAGTTGTATGCATTTGTAACTAGCTGATTGCTCGGAGAGTTACTAGTGTCTTCTGAATCAGCCTGATCCACTTTCACATTTTTGTCAGTATCTTAGAAAAATTTACTCACGTGCTAATCAGGAGTGGAGATGGTGAGAATCTGTGAGTGATAATTGGGTGAAAGAATAAAATGTCTTAAGAAACTGTAAGAAGAGACAATAATCTAGATAGAAATAAAATGTTTTATATTTGAATTTGAAAATTGTGTAGGGTAGGGAGCATTTAGGTTAAATGCACAAATGAAAAAAGCTCAGTGGGACCTCAAGTTGGCATGTGCCAACAGCATGATACCCCTGTCAAAATAATTCATAGGATCTTTAAGTCTCACTTAAGGAAAATGAATCCCTGACTGAGCAGACTGATGATTTGCTGTGCTCATCCTGGTCAGGATAACATGGAATATCGTGCAATGCTCTTGGCAACACAGTTCAATGGTGGAGACCAACAAAATAGAATATTCAGTATTCCAAAAATAAACATTAAATGAGTTAGTGAATATGTCCAGGATGCTGAGTGGACTCAAAGTCATGGACAATGAGAGATTATTGGAGCAAAGATGATCAGAGACAAAGAAAACTCATGAAAGAAGCAATAATTTCCCATGAGTGTCTAATAAATGGTAGATGTATGAGATTGGTTCTGTAGGACCTCAGAGATCACAAGTAGGGTGAACACAAGGAATAGAAGTAGGAAAATAAACGATGACCAGAGAGAGGAAATCCTTTCTGAAAATGGAATGACTGCATTAGGAGAGGTTATTTCTTTTTACTATAAGGATTCCAGAATAGCTAAATAATCACTTACCTACAATACTTTGGAGGGAATTAAGTATTTAGATGTTAGAGATCCTAAATACTAATATTAATATCAGCTACCATTTAATAATCCTTAGTATGCATCAAGTTTTGTACTAATGGTTTTTATAAATTCTATAAAACACTTCGCTTTACAACTATATTTAGTCCCCACAACAATTTTTAAACTGGGTCTTTTTATAGTGGCAGAGACTGCCAGGAGTCTACTGATATTCATTCTCCCCATCTTCCTTCAAATTTTTGCTATATCCATGGCTGCCCAGTTTTAGTCTGTACTTTTCAGCTTCTCTTGCAGTTAGTTGAATGTGACCAAGTTTAGAGCAATGAAATATGAGTAAAGGAATAAGTGCAACCTCTAGCATATCTCTTCAAAGACTCTTGCTCTGGGCATTCTCTACCCCTTATCATCAAATGGAAAATATAGACTGGAGAAATCTTGGAAACAGGTCTGTAAAATGACTGATCAACCTTGCCAATCTGTGTCCCTGGATGACCTCCTGGAGCAGAGCCCACATAACCATTGCACTCTAGATGGTTCCAAAAAGGAAATGAACAGCTTTCTCTCTGAGTCATTGGATTGTTTTAATTTCTGTTCTTTAGGGGTTTAGCTGATGTTTTATTATAATAAATTTCCGATGTTTATCCACAAAAGTCCACATCATTGATAAGCCACAGAGAAACATTATACAGTATAATGTTTTGAGATACATACTTATATAAATAAGTACACATTTTAAAAACTGAATTATATCTACAAATTAGATTTTGTGTAACTTAATAAATAAGCATAGGAAACAATGGAATTGAGAAAAAGATCTTAAACACATTTTAAAGAAAATGGTCAGGGTAACAATCAGAGTCTTTTCACTTTGTATACCTCCGAAATCACCATAGGTAATCATCACAGACTTCTGCTGTTGAACATATTTGTTTGCATGGGAGTTCTTTAGTAGTTCCCTAGCATTGCAAATATTCTTATGTACTACTATGTCATTCTCTATATTAAAGGATTGAAAATTCCTATTGTTGATTTTATGTGGATTCATTGTTATTTAGAGTGCCTTTAAAAAATATAAAATGATAAAAGCAAAAATATTATATTAGACTCTGAATTGCCAGAGAGAATGTTTATTAACGTCTTTCTATCATTATTGTATTTGTTTGTTGTCCATATCAAATCCGTGTACTTTTCTTTAGTTTGTGGTTGGGGAATAAAGATGGTTTGAAGCTGATTCAGTTCTCCCCTCACTCACTGGAGTGTCTGTACATGATGCTGGCTCTGCTCTTTTTTTTTTTTTTTTTTCCCTGGTCCCAGGCAGAATACTTCCTGCATAGGGCCTGGTTTATTCTTTTACTACATAGACATGTAAACAGAGGAAGATGGGATGTACTAGGAATATATCTCAGACTCTCCTTTGAAACTGTTAAAAGGACGTGCATTTATGCTTATCAGCCAGAATGAAAGCAAGACCATCACTGTGGCTGCGCTTTATTTTTGTGATGAGGAATAAATGAAGTAAACATATTGCTTTTTACTTTTGTTCACATTGGCAAAAAAATGCAAAATTCTTCCAGTAATTGATTTTAATAATTGATATTTATATAGTGAGAAATATCACTATATAAATATCATTTGTTCATTTGTTACTATACAAATATACAAATAATTGATATTTGTATAGTGTATATATTAGTTTCTTAAAGCTGGCCCTCTGAGGAGATAGGGACCCTGTGTTAAAGTTTGGCCTGCAGACATGTCCAGTAGGCTTAGCGTTATTACACCAAACTGTCATTTTCTTGTTGTCACTTTCATGTGGGAAAAGCACAGGGTTTCTTCCAGAAGTTATGTACTTATATAACCTCTTATGTTCAGAGTGCATGTTTGATAAACTATAAGCTACAGAGTAATTATAGCATGCAAGCGTGCTTTATTTTTATGCCAGCAATTTATCCCTTAATTATAGGGAGTTTGTCATATGGTTAATTACCATAGTTTATGAGAAAAACTCATGATTTTTCTGAATACTAAGTAAATCTGAACATTCATTACATTTGGTTTTATGAAAAGAATTAGTCATCTGTGGAAACTGGCCCATCATATTCCAATGTCCACTAAGTATTCAAGTTACCAATAACTCATTACAGCTCTTACTCATATCAGATCAGGAGAAGTCTAATTGTACATCAGCAGTGAATTGTTAAATCAATGGTGCCACATTCCTACAATGGGATCCAGTATGTTATAGTATGGTACTTCTGCTTATAAATCCTGGAGGTAGACTGCTTGGGATTTTGGGCAATTTTGAACTCAGGCAAATCTCTTAAATACCCAGGGACTCAGTTTTCTCTTTCATAGATTGGTCATTATAGTAAAATACTTAGAACAGCATCTGGAACACATGTGTTGAGGTGCTAGGGATGTACCAAGAATATATCATCAAAATGATGATATAAAACTACTTTGTCCAGCTCCTCTACTCAGAATCTTTGTGGAGGATTTCCTAAAAGATCATCAATGAGTCCTTTCTCCCTTGTTTTAGGAAAATAAACTGAGCTAAGTCTATCCTGCTTCAAGCATAAATAATCAAGACAAGAACTTAAATCCCTTAAAATGATTTTTGTGACACAGAAGAAAGATAAAACACATCTTTAAAAAATGTTTAATAATATGAATTTTAATTACATTTATTATAGATAGCATCTTCTTTCCAGCCAAGGAAATTAAAGGAAACATGAAATGAGAGGGAAAAGATAACTGTACAAGTAGAAATTAATGTAAGAAAAAAAATAATGCCCTGCAAGGATTTAAACCAATACTAGAAACCTTGAGGAAGAAAATTCACACTGGAGAAACTCAAAGCACATACATTAAAAGCAAGTTTTGCAATAGAAGAACAGGAGAATAAAAGTGATCTCAGAAAAGATAATAGATTCAGAAAAGATAATAGATTCAGAAAAGATAGTAGATATAGAACATACCACAGAAAAATAACATGGGTCATTGTATGTCCTAAAGAAGAGAATAAATGGAGCAGCAATAGTATTCAGATACAAGGTAAAGTTGAAATACATATCAGAAATTAGATATTTCTCACTGAAGTTCTTAGCTACCAAATCTGAAGAATCTTCTAAATACTGAGGGATAGCATTGTTCTCAATTATTAAGTACTTCCTTCTTTGGGTAAACATCCTTCCTTCAATGGTTATTTGGGCTTGACCAATGACATGTGCATAGAACTTATAGGACGCATATCAGCCAGAGACTCAGAGGGTCATCAGAGGCATTGATCCCGTGCCTTCCTCCAGGAGAAGCTCCTTTCTAGATCAGGACTGCTCCCTCAGCCTCAACCCCAGAATGGGAAGACAGCAGAAGCCAACCAGCATCTAACCTGCAACCTCAACAAATAATAGAACCTGGCTGCCAAACTGTGGTACCAGAAATAAATATTTGTTGGGAGCTTCTGAGTTTTTGAGGTTGTCATAATGTGTACTTAGTGAAATATGCAAACACTAAATTAGAGAAAGTTAGTTACTTCCCAAGAATAAGAGCAGGCTGGGTCAGACTTCTCCCTCCACATTAGACATATAATCAATGGAGTAATGTCTTCAAGGTTTTCAAGGAGTAAGTTTGTGATATAAGAGTTCTGTTCCCACTCAAAAGGTCATGTAAGGGTTAACATAACCATAAAATATCAGCTTTGTCAGAATTTGCAAATCATGCTTCTCATTAAAAGTTACCAGAAAATGTTTGCCAACTGAGTAATACACCACTGTCCAGAGCTTTTAATTTAGGAAAGTCATTAGATGAATGGGTTGGGAGAAAGAGTGAAAGCTATTTACATGTAGAATTAAATGGAATTAACTATGGCAAAACATAGAAATAGAAATATTGCAAAATCATAAAATTTATTTAAAGACAAGATTTATAGCAAAAGAAATAATGAAAAATGAAACAGAAACCCTAGATAGTACCATAAAAGTATGAAATCTGAGCATTTCCAGGTTTTATAAGGAGGTACTATTCTTTAGTGCTTCATTCTTGGCTTTGCTAACCAGAAAAAAAGTTCAAGTGTTTTGAAAAACAGAAGTTACCAAGAGTATTTTAAAAACAGTTTTTAAAAGCCTGATGAAAAAGTGTAAAATATAAATAATGTATAGATCAAAAGTTCGATGTCTTTAGTATATAAAACATGCTACTTGAAAAAATGGGTAAAGTTCATGAATAGGCAGATCATTGGGGGTCAAATACATGGAAAAGCATTCTGTGATTGTGGATGAAAATTTGTGAAGGGTTTCTTATGTGACATTAAACAGTCGAGTCTTAATGAATCTCCATTGTTCATTAAGGAAGAACCTTCCCCACCTGAAAAAGCTTGCTTATTTCTCCTCTGTGGTATTTTTCTGTTCTCTCATCAGAGATTTCTCTTCTTCACAACTCTAATGGGTAAGGTGTACATTGGTATTCCTTCTCAGTGAGCCTCTTGGGTCACGCTGCATTCATTCCAGTGGCAAAGCAGTGAGCTCTTTGTTGTCAACCATTGAAACTTTACCACTCTCTTGCCCCTACTTGCTGTCATTCTGAAGCCTGATGCTGATGCTCAGGTTGGCACAGGTAAATACATGGAAAATGATGTATGCATGATGGATCTTAACTGATTCCCCATGGAAAATAAAAGGAAAGAGGCATTTTATCTGACAAGGGAAGAGAAATATTTAAAATTTAATAGATAAGATTTGAAAGAAAATGGAATATTTCCAATAGAACTAAGAGAAATTAATATCCACATTATTTTATTAAGGCAGTTATCACAGGCCACTATAGGCACACATGGCTGATATGGAATAATTTTGAAAGGTAAAGTGAATAGACTCAAGGATAAAAAGTGCTTTTTTGGGAAAATATATTTTTCATCTAAACCCAAGCATTGTGTTCTCTTTGATTGATGTGATATTAATCAGTTGAATCAAAGAGGATTTTCTCTTGCCAACAAGAAACAGAAGGTAATGTCAGAAATAGTTTACAATAGAAGAGTTTGCATATACCTAGGTTAAAGGGCTTTTCACTAGCCAATGAAGCTCATGATGTGAAAGCATACCCTACTTAACTGAAGCATTAACTAAATGAAAGTGATAGGCAGTAATGACAATTCCAAAAATCTAGAAATATCATAATGAGTATGTACTATTACAGATGGAAATTACCATATTTAATTCCCATGGCAACGGCAAAGTCAAATTATATGGATAGCAAAATTCTAAGAGAACTCACAATGACCCAGGCAACCATATGCATTGACCTTTACATGTTCTCCTTTGCAGATTATTGGATTTCAGGAATCCAAGGGAAGCAAGGGTTGAAATTTAGTCAGGGAAGGGGGTAGAAGGAGAGCTAGGTTTTAGCAGCTGGAAATCCTTGGTTTGAAACCCAATTCTTCTATGTAATAAGTAGGTGGAGTTAGACACCTTCCTTCTTGCAAAAATTAGGAATTCTCTCTTACTTCAGACAAGGATACCTCTATGAATGTATTTCATAGATTTAAAAGTTTATGCAATGTCTACCTCATGCATGAGCACATGTGGCCAAAAATACGACGGTATTAAATATTGCATACATTAGGGCCCTAGCAACAGCAAAACAATATTGTGATTTCTTGTCAAGACAAATATGACTATACGTTACCATGTACCCTGTGATAAATTTCTTTGAGGCTTCAGAATGCTCTGCATGAATAACTCTGGCAATCTATTTAAGATTCAGTTGCTTTCCTATGATACAAATCTTTGTTTTACAGGGCTGCTGGACTGTAATATAAATGTTATACAGGACCATATCAAAAACAACTTTATTAGTAATTAGTTATTGGAATATTTAGTGGAACTAAACATAGTCATATTTTAGGCATTTTCCCTTAATCTAAGCTCTGAGCATTTATGCCAAATATTTGAAGTAAATCAACATTTATGTGCCATACTCTGTTCTCACTTGTTAAATTTAATTTTGCTTTAAAACAGTGCATTGAAAATGGAAGCTTAAAGATTTCAACAAGCATTTAACATTTTTTTAGGTTAAAAAGAGTAGCACATTTAGTTACTCCTTTGCCATATGTCATTTTTCCAGTTTGTGCATCCATATATTTAGTATTTAGTTTTTCACACTATTTATGAATCAGAATGTACCACACGAAGAATAAAAGCCAGATTTTTTTCCAGTTATCCAACAGTCCTTTTATAAATGCATATTTCAGCAATTTACTTTGGAATATAGACAACAAGCATTCTCATCTCATTTGTGTGAATAAATAGAGTTGATGTCTGCATCTTAAAGTGACATGATTCAGCCATTAGTTAAGGAGAGAATAAACAATGATGGATTAAAAAATCATTCCTAATGCCTACATAATTAGCTGTGCACAGGAAACTGCTCCTGGCTGCTCATCCCCTCTTCCCTCAAATCTGCTTTTTTGGGATGCACTATCCTAGAAGCACTAAGAGTCCTTGGAATCAATCAGAGGCACCATGATACCATGAAAACTTTCTGCAGTGAAACTGTAAAATGTTAACCAAAACTAGGAAAATAAACTAAACAATGACATGTCTTATGAAAGAACCAACCATTGTTTTTTGTGTGGTTCTTAAAGAAGGAATCAAAGAGTAAACAATTCAAGTCAATGTTTAAAATTTGAATATTCAGGGTTGAGTGTATAGTTCAGTGGTACAGTGCTTGCTCAGCATACTCCAACTCTTGGTTCAATCCCCAGCACCACAAAAAATAAAATAAAATATAAAATTCAATAAACAAAACAAAAAATTAATGGGAAGTACCTGTATCTCACCAGAGTAATCACTGGAAATATTTTCTTAATGTAGCTTTCAAGAACCTGTGAGTTGGGGGGCTGGAGGAGGTTGTGCACAACCAGCAGCGATTCCGTGTATGATCCCTTTCATAGCCTGCTTTTACTCACTTAAAAATACACCATAGTATAGATCAGTAAATACAATAATCGGATATCAAGCATAACAGTAAAAGCTAATCTTCAATTAGAGTTTAATGTGAGTCTCAAATTACAGCGAACCTCACACGTAAAATATTTTGAGTTTTTATAGATATCATATGAGTGCTTCTTTCTCCCACATTACAAAGAAAGTGACTAAAAAGGGGTAAGTAACATGCCCAAGGTCACACAGCTGACGTGGCCTGTGTTTTAAATCAAGAATACAAATCTGTATTTTTCATTTTCATGGAAATATATTGCATCTTTGTCATTTTGGATACCAAACTCATAATCATATGCCACACAATAATACGTTGAAAAAGATTATAAACCATATCAAATTATATAACCATTACTTTTGATAGGCATAAGAGATTGCTTCTACTTCCAATTTTCCACAATCATATACAAATACTAAGGTAAACAGCCATAATACATTTATATTTGTAAATCAAATAATAACAAGATAAATTTATAAGAGGAAATTCTAAAACAAAGAGAATGAATACTATTCAGACTTTTGGTTTAATGCAAATGTCCTCGCCAACAATGGAGACTATTGTTCATAATCTTCACCCGTGTTAGAGATCACTTATTTTTAAGTGAGGTATCTCATTTTGATCAATGTTGTTTGAATATTTTCTAGTAAATTTATTTTATATATATTTTTTTTAACAATCAGGTGTTAAAAC
Organism: Marmota monax; assembly: GCF_021218885.2. NCBI lineage: Eukaryota > Metazoa > Chordata > Mammalia > Rodentia > Sciuridae > Marmota > Marmota monax. Next base: position 9,120,053 of record NW_026692116.1, on the reverse strand, counting down.
AACAATTCAATAACTGACACACTAAATTATGGACACTACTGGGCCTTTACATTTAGTTTATGACTGGCCATCCTAATGTTTTAAAGTTTGGGCACACTGAGCACAATTTATTCCCTAAGTTTCATTTTAAAAACTGTGCACTCAATGAGTTCTGATAGACACATACCATCATGTAATCATCACCATTACCAAGTTATAGAACATTTCTGTCACCCCAAAATGTTTCTTCCCCTTTTGCCACCAGCTACCTCCTTCAACCCCCACTCCCTAGCAACCTGTGATCTATTTTCAGTTCTTTCAGCTTTGCTGGTCCCAGGTTGTCATATACATGGACTGATACAGCACGTGGCCTTTTGAGTCTGATTTGTCCTGCATGCATCAACAGGCCTCCCCCACCTTCCTTCCTATTATTGAATAGGATTCTGTCCTGTGAAGGTACCACAGCTTGTTTACCCATTAACCAATTGAAGGACATTTGGGGCAATAATGAAGAATGCTGATAAGCACACATGTACAGGTTTTTGTATGAATCTGTATTTTTTTTTTCTTTTGTATATATACCTAAGAGTAGAGGGTATATGGCACTGGGAGATTATATGGTTTGTATGGTAAATGTATATTTACCTTTAAAAAAGATTTTATAGATTATCTTAGTTCAGAGCCCTCGTGGTTTGGAATGGCTCTGAAATGTATCTTGATTTGGCTTGTCTAATTTTTTACAACTGGTGTTTCTTCGTGAAAATAGGCAAATTTTAAATGAGGAATTTTAATCAGGTCCTGATCATGCAAGAATTCATTATGCAGTTTGTCCATTAGCCACTTCTCCAGTTCTTCTCTGTCATATAACATTGGCCTGCTTATTTAAGAAATCTAAACTATCTCCAAAAGTCAAAATGAAATAAAATAAATAAGAATCCAGTTACTTAAAATACTAGTGTAAAAGAAGGCCTATAGGCTATTTATGAATGAATTACCTTATCATCAGTTATTACATACAGCAAAATTTTGTATGTAGTCAGTTTTGTAATTAATGAAACAAACATCAAATAAGAAACACTGAGATATATTTTCCAGAACTCATCAGCTTACAGTGTAGAAGGGAGAAAGACCATTTTGTAGGCACATACAGAAGACTGTGATGATGGATATGCTAAAGAAGCTACTACAGGGGACTTAACTAAATTTAGAATGCTTGCAACATTAACTAAAGGGAGACCTCAAGGATCATTATGCGAAAGAGGAGGGGAAAGAAGAATGTTCCAGATAGACAAACCAACTCATGCAAAGGTTGTGTTTGGCAGGATACTGATGAGTTTTCAGATGATCAAGCATAGGGTCCAGAATGAATGAGAAAGAAATGGAATTCATAGGAGCAAGAGAGACTGAAGCAGATGGATAAATTAGCAGTCAGGAAATATCCACATGGCTCAGGAAACTTCATAGTGTGAGGCAGACCGGACAGGAGATAAATTGGAATTTTTTACTCCTAACATGCTTGATTATTGAGAATATAGCTAGGACTATTAGATAAAAAGGGGCCATGGGACCTAAGATACTTAGATAAGAAACTCAGAATGCAGAGTACATGGATTCCCACATCCATCAGGTACCATAAACACATGAGCATTAGTGGACTTCCATGAAATGTCTTGTCAGTGCATTTGGAAAACGTGGAGTTGAAATAAAGCAGCCCTTCACAACCTAGAGGTGTTGTGAGGCTCTGGGCAAGGCATCTGATGTGCAACTGATCTGCAGTATTTTGAACACGAGGGACTTCTTTTTATAATCATTCACTATTGCTGCTTTTTTTTAAAGGCAGTACTCTTTTACAGTGATTACATTTTAAAAAAGAACTAATTTCATATGCCTGGCAATGCCTACTTCACTAACCAATCACTGTACTATACCTTCAGGCAGTGGTACTCAGACTCATGTAAAAGAAGGGGATTCCATTGCTTATAAGCACTTGCAAATATGGTAAACTTTGAGGATGCAAGCCCAAAGAATCTGATCCAGTGTGCCCTTATTTGGGTCTGGGGATCTGAAATGTATCAGGCAACTCAGGTGAGTTGGATGTGGGGCAAGACATGGCCTGGATCTAGCTGGGCCAGCAGAGCCTCTAATGTAGTGGTTCTCAATGCTGGCTGCACATTCGAATCATCCAGAGAGCCTTTAAAATTTCCAGCTATCATGCCATGCCTCAGACCAATTAAATCCAGGTCTCAGGAGTTGCATCAGTATTTTCTTAAAGCTCCTAACATGAAACCGTGAATGAGAACCAGTGTCCCTAAAGATTTGGTGTAGAAAGCTGTTTACTTCTTTGGCATCTCAGGACTTGAAAATACTTTATAAGATCTGTAGCTAATGCTCCAGTAAAAACTGGGCTTGCCTTTGGCTTAATTAGCTTATCAGAGAAAGCCGCCTAGAGAGTTCCTCCTTCTTTGGGGAGAAACGATTCTCTCAGAAAATAGCTTTTAGCCCCTCTTCTCTCAAGAGTACAAAAGGAAATTCCTGAATGGAAATAAAACTCCAAACTGATACAAAATCCTGCACTGAAACGTAACCACTGTATGGAGAGAAATGGTCCCCAAGACTTTTCTTTTCCAAGGAAACTCCTGTTCTGTCACATTTTAGTTTTTGTGCTTGTTTCCATACCCCAAATCCTTAAAATGAAAATAAATTACATAACATGAATTCTACAACCAATTTCACAGCTTTAAGTCTGAACTTCTCTAATAGTTTCTTCTTACATGGACCTGTCTTTATTTCTGTTTACTGAAATACTCTCACCAATTTCACAGTGTACCATACCAGGAGGAAAATTTAAACAAAGTCAGGTTGTAGAGGACTATGTACTCTATTCACTCTTCATAGTAAAAGTGCTTTTTCTGTTCTCTCTTCACCCATACAATGAATAAAGTAAGGAAGCAAATAGCAACAATAAAGAGCAACAATACTTGGGATTATGTTAGCCATCTAGCTTTCCTGATAAAATGTGGGCTACATCAGTATAACACCAGAATCATTGACTGGTTTCATCATAGGACAGTGATTCCTTATCCTAAATCCTCAGGAGTTTTTCAGGATGCAAAATATTTTATATTTCAAATATTTGTGGATTCTGTTACAGAAACAGGGTTTAGAGGATCACTTTGTAATCAAAGATGGTAATTTATGCAGCAAAATAGCACAAATTGTTTTGTATCAGTTATGTTTTTGCTACCCATTAAGTTTGCACCAAGTCTTGTGAGAAACATTTGACCTTTAAATTTTGCTTAGATATTAGAAATGTAGACTTGTAGAATTATATACTATAAGATCAAATGAACAAATGGTGATTTTATTTCTAAAATTCTAGCCATTTTTAAAAATTCTTGATTTCTTTCATTATTTTTTTTTCTTTTCTTTCTTCTCCTAGTCCCTCCTCTTCTTTCACATCCTTCTTATTCTGTCTTTTTACCTTTTTTTTAGCTTGTTTCTATGATTCTTATAAATTTAAATTAATGGTGGATATATTTGAGTAGGGATAAGGATCAATATGTCTAAAATATCATATATACAAATAGGATAAAGTCCATTCAAATAGGATTATCTGTTATTTTACATAGGAGAAAGCTGGTTCTTCAGGTTAAATTATTTGTGAAAACTTCCCAGTGTTGGAAGGCACATCCAAACACTGGACATTGAAACTACCTGACTGCAGAATGCCCAATGACACATCTCCCCAACCAACAGGGTCAAAGTTACAAATCATTGAATTAAAGGCATTATATGCATGGATCCTATTTTATGTTCAGGTTAAAAACCTAACCTGATTGATGACAATCTCTTACTAAAACACAAAGTCCAGTCTTTTTGTAATGAAGCATTTTCAAAGAAAGAACTGGAAAAATATTTAACCTCAGCTTTTGATCTAGCAGCGTTAGCAACCTAGAACGTAAACTGGTGCTTTTCCTACATAAAGAAGTAAATATTTAAATAATATGTAAAACACATTTTGTAGGTGTCTGAAAACCAACCTTCTGAGAATGGCCAAGAAGAAAGTTCACAGGAAAGGTCCTTTAAAGACTGTCTGGCCAGGTTGTTCAGCTGGATAATAGGAGTAAGCCACTGTGAACACCTTCACTTAAGGCAATAAACGTATGTGCGCTAGAGCGCACTGGAATTGGAGTTGGGTTGCAAAGCAAAAGCAAATACGGAAAAATGTGTCCTTCTGTGCAGAATTCCATTACAACCAAAAGAGGCCTAGACACTATAGATTGCTTGTAATTATTGTTAATTTTTCAAATGTTTTCATTTTTCACTTATTAATGAGAATTTAAAATTCCTTAACTAAATAGCTCCTTAATAATGGCTTTTCACATTTTGTTTTTATATAGCTTTAATTCGGCATACTTTTCTAGAGTAATGTTTTTATTTTTTCTCCCCTCATTTCCCCTATTTTTTTAAAAGGAAGTGGTGAGTGGCAAATCTCAGGTGGCAAGTCATCACCAATTGTTTATGCCATAAATAAATGATAGTTTGGTTTAAATAGCACTTTAAATTCATTGCAGAGCATAATTTCTGTAAATGGGGAGGGGGAAAAATAAATAGTAAAATAGATTTTCATCTAGAATTTAGAGCATTAAAAATGGACATGCTATAGGTTTTAGAATTTTCCAAATTTATGAATCCAAAAGATGTCTTAGAAATGAAGTACCTGCTTTTCCATGGGATCCCTGCACTCAAGGACTGGACTCAGTATTTTGCTCCATGCTTTCTGTTGATCTGAGTGAATACTTTCTAATGGATAGTTCATGTATCATATTCCAAACTTTACCTACTTGGGTTGCAGTTCTATCATCTTCACTTTAAGCCTCTGGCATGTGTAATTGTGAACAGCACCAGAAATTGTGCTGATAAATTATAAGACCACTTACTTCTATGCATGAGATTTTGGTTTGCCTACTGCTTGTTTGTACTGTCTTCCAGAAACAAGATTTAGTATTGCATAATTAAGATTTCACACAGATTTACCTGGGTACAGTGGCACACACCTCTAATCCTAGCAGCATTGGAGGCTGAAGCAGGAGGATCCTGAGTTCAAGGGCAGATTCAGTGAGACCCTGTCTTTAAATAAAATATTAAAAGGGTTTGGGATGTGGCTCAGTGGTTAATTGCCCCTGGGTTCAATCCCGGTAGCAACAACAAAAAAACAATTCACACAAAAGGAAAAATTCGTTGTCATTTGGCTTGCTTCATACTGAGCCCAATGCTCATCAAGATACATGATATGGAAATAGTAAATGCAGTTGTTTTTTTTTTTTTTTGTATTACTGAGAAAAACATCAGTGGGGAAGTGAGAAATATCATAATTTCTTTCATGTGAATTATTACATCTGTATATTTCAAAGTGTGTATTTACATACCTTATTGATGAATATTGTGTAATATAAAATCTCAGATGGTAACATAAAGATCGTAACATAATTTTCTTGTTATATAATAATCTGGTCCCTTCTCTAGATTCCTACAGGGGAAATCACCCTTGTGCTAGAAAAAAATAATCTTATTTTTAAAAGCCTGCAATAAGCAAGAAGATAATCCATCTCCTTCATTTTAGATTATAGATTCATTTGCTTTTAAACAATGAAGTTGATAAAGAGACCCCTGTCCTCTCTGTGCAATTTTTTTATGTACTGAGATCATATTAAATTTCCCTTTCTTCCCTATGCACACTTCAGTGTTTTATTTTCATATGTTTAGCTCTCTGCTAACCACAGCCAACTTAAATGATGAGCCCCAAGTGGGATCCTTCTAATTCCTGTCAAATAGGAAAATCATCTCAGATGTTAAAACTTACATGTGATATGAAATGGAAAGAGTGTTAATTAAGAGGAAAGCATAAGAGTTCCCCCTGAACTCTGGGATCTAAAAATGTAGTCAGTCTGAAAATAAACTGTTACCCTTGTAGTTAAAATTGATAATGACTTGGCATGGAGGAAAGGGTAATATTCCTTGGTTTGGAATAGCCACCGAAGCATGTGATTTTTAAATCACAACCTTGAATCCCAGCATTTTCTGGATCTCAATAGCACACTTAGAGTTGTATGTTCAACATCTCATTACTAAGGCATCTATACAAAAATTCTAAAGACCAGTTAGTTTATAATAAACAAAAATCTGTTGGCTTACAGTCCTGGAAGCTGGGAAATCCAGGATCAAGAGGCCAGCATCTGGAAAGTGCCTTCAAGTGGCATCATCCTATGTTGGAAGCAAAGAGAAAGAGAAGGAAGAGAGAAGGGATCTGAACTCGCCCTTTTATAACCAGCTCACTGCCACAATAATCACATTAATCCATGCATGAAGGCTCTACCCTTGTGACCTAATTACCTCATTAGGCTCCACCTCCCAGTGCTGTTGTATTGAGGATAAATCTCCAACTCCTATTTTTTGGGTGACACATTCAAATCATAGCATATTGTGATTTTACATTCTTTTTTTGAGATGGTCCCAATTTAGGTCTGCTCTTGCTGATTATGTTCAGCCCCCTTTTACCTTTCATCACATCCAGGTTAAATGATAACCTACATTTATGTGGCCCCCTACAGTGACCACACCCTTCAAGTACTCTCTCCAGCTGACACTTGTGAACTTGGCTTTTCTCTGCTTCTGTCAAGCTTTGCATTGCTCATCCATGGCTTGTTTCTAATGATTTCTGTGCCTTGTTAAGATCACCAGACATCTAATTCTACCCACTAGAGTGTTGTTGTCATCTTCACTTAGAATTATCCTCAGCAATTTTAATGAGCCTGTGGCCCCCTCTTTATTTGGGTCAACAGCAGGAACACTAAGGGCCTATACCAGTGGCCTCAGAACACTATTTTCTGTTCATTTTTATGTCTTTTCCTCTCTCTTCGTGTCTCTTCTTTACTCCTTCCCTACTCATCATTTGCCACTGATTGATTAATCTTCAATTTTTATCTTAACTTTCGAGCAATTATTTAATTCTAGGTCCTGTCCAGAGGTGTAACACTAATGTCAGTTTTGTACTGAAACACTCTATATCAGATTGTATTTTCTCAGTTCACTGATTTCAAGTTCCCACAGGGACACTAGAAATAAAGCGAAGATGTATTCTTTCCACAATTCTTATGGTTTTTATTCAATCATAGTGGATTATATAACTCTGAAAACTGTTTCTCGTCCCAAAGTCATGCCTGCACTTTTGGAAGGAAAACGTGGCAATAAATTCCTGAATTTCCCAACCTTTTTATCATGCATTATCTAAATGGAAAATTAAAATTTCTAAAATGTTATCAGGACTCCGTGAAGCAGCCAGCATGCTCTGCTTACTTCTGACTTCTGCTAATATTGTTTTTCTCTAGCATTAAATGGGTCAAGTCTAGAAAACAATGCCTTAAATTATAGTCAGTCACATTCTTGCTGTTTATTATGCCTAAATTCAATGAAAATACATATTCATCTTCACATACATTTTAAGTGTGTTTTAGCTGGTTAAAACACTTTAACTGGAAATGAACTAAATTTATGCTGAAGACATTTCATGGCATGCATTCATTATATAAAATTCTGTTTATGATACCATTGTATTATAAAGAGCCAATGTGACAACTACTATTAAAAGCATTCCAAATGGGTAATGTGATGGTGGAGCCCTTTTGTCATGTTGCTGTTTTCTGTAAAAGTTGTCATTCGTGTTAGATCTTGACATAATCCCAAATGTGGCATGATTAATTATGTAATATCAATTTTCACTGCAATATTCCAGCAGCCATGACCTGGCCTATTGCATGCCTGATGCTATTTAAATATTAGTCATTCCTCAGGTTTTCTCCATATAGAATTTGTTGCTTTAAAAAAAAAAACAAGTTCTATCAAGAATTTTATGGATGAAGTAAAAAACAGATATTGCAGTCTGGAATCTAAATTCAAGCATCAAAAATAAGATATTTAAGTAGATTTTTGTCAACTAACAAATGCCACTTCAGTCTGAGCATTTCACCACCTCACTCTACGCCATCTGTCTCACAGGGAGCAATTAATCTGAAACTCCAACAGGCAGCATTAAAATTCCATTAACACTGAACAGAATATTAACGTGTCTGGCATTGCCATTTTTATCTCTCCAAATTTCGGTGTTAATTTTGAATAAAGCAGGTATAACATTTTAATCTATTCAGTTAATTAAGAATATTGAATAAAATATATAATTAACAGCTAAATTACGTAATAATACACAGATTTTAGTTGAATAACACTGTACGTTTTGGCAAGCTAAACATCCTCGGGCTGCAGTTTTGTATTAGGCTAATGATGATTAGTAAAAGCTCTAAATATTTTACAGAACCAGTTTTCCCAAGACTGACTTTGTAATTTCTTCTTTTTGCAGAACCACATCACCGCCTTCGCAGAAGTCACATGATATTGAAGCAGATGGTTTTTCCCTGCATTGGACATCATCCCTTTTTACCATCCATTCGTAACACCCAAAGTTTGTTTGATTACAATAGAAGTTTATAAAGTTGTCTAATAATTTTTATAATTTTAAAATCAACGTCAACCTATCTGTTTCCCCCACTAGACTGTGAGCTCCTCGAGGGCAGGACTGTGTCTTTCTTTTCTGTATCTCCAACATCTGCAACAAAGCCTAGCAGCACACATTAGGTGCTCAATAAAAAATGAAATGATCAGATGAAAAATTAATTCTTAAATAAAATATTCACTTTAGTTTCTCAAAGAATCTCTGCAACTATGTGAAGAAGAAACTTCTACATGAGTCATATTTGTATAAGAAAACCCTCTATTTTGAGCTTGTTAAGCCTTTTAATTTTCATATATCTATTCAGCAGTATACCATATTTAATTTGATTTTTGGCTAGTTAAGCTTTTTAATTTTTTATATATCTCTTCAGCAGTATACCATATTTAATTTGAAGTGGACTTTGAAAGTCATGGGGGTTTTTATTTTATTATTCAGCATGACATTCTTTCCATTCTAACAGAATTCAGTGTGTGAAATTACTTTTAGAAAGTATGTCTTATACTAAAATAATGTTTGCACATTATATTATAATATATTTCACTTAAAATACCATTCATGCATACATTCTAAGACTGGTGCTTCTGCTTTTGAAGGGGAAAATGCCAATTTTTACTGTAATAAGTAATGTATCATAATTAAAAATTATTTATTTGGACTTTTTCTCCTGACAGCTGTGGTTTAATTGTTGACTAATAGTTTTTGATGGCAGGTAGTAATTAGGATAAACTACATGAGTAAATCCAGCATTGATAACTTCTTATTGAGTAATTTTCCATTGGTAACAATGTCCTCAAATGGTTATATGCTCCCTCCTTAGATTATTTTTTACTGGCCAAGATTCCACATAATTTAAATAGGAAATAACCACATACTGATACACAATTTTAATGATATAAATTCTAGAAATATGATTAACATATTTCAATTTGCATTTGTGTAGTGCTTTAAAATGAAAAAATACATTAACAGTAATTGTCTCATCCAATTTCATAATATCTCCATGTACATGTTAAAAGTATGGCTTTGTTTTATAGATGAGAAAAATGAAGCCAAGACAGGGTAAACAAACATGTCCAATTCCACGCAACTAGAAAGAGGCAGAGTTAAAACTTAAATTCAGATCTTTGGACCCCAGACTTATATTTCTTTCAAATATGCCACCATGGCCATGCCATTTTGAATGCTGAATCCATTCAGAGGTCAGTAGAGTTCTTTGCAACAACCTCTGTTTTAAAAATACAGACATGCCAAAAGAGGGTCACAAAAGCTCTGCCGTATTTTAAATGTTTACTTTTTAAGAATGAACACTTTTCAAAAACAACCCTATAGTAACCTATTTTAAAACAAAATATCAGATTTTTCATGAATGTGAAGCCTGAATCAAATGTGTCTCCTGAGCCCTCTCCCATAGGCCCCCGGGGTCTGCAGGACATCTTTGACACCGAGCATGTGAACGTCACTATAATCTAAGGAAGAGGTGCTTCTTGGCAGCGACTTCACAATCTTTAAAGCTAACCTGAGTTACTTTGGCTCCCTTGAGCAGGTGTTGAATTGGCTGAAGCAAATCTTGAAAGAAAGTGAGTTTTAATTGACTCCATAATTTGACAGAAATCCGCAAATAAGGATAATCAAAGACTTGTTCATTGTTCCCCAAATGGATGTCACTCGCCCATTTCCAACGTTGTAGGAGTTAAAAACCCTTCTATTAGGGCCAAATAAAGAAAAATCTCTATTTTTTACCAGTTTAGATCTCTGTAGTGATTCATTTCTGCTGGAAATTTAGAGCATGAACAGCTTTAAATGTCTGACTGTCTTCAAAGACTTAGGCAATGGCAGCAGTGGGATTTACTTACTGGGAATGGGAGTAAGGGGGATGGTCCTAATTTTTTAGAAGCAGGATTACCAGCAAGGCTTCCAGAGTGTGGTTATTTCCTTTGGTTCCTTATTAGCTTCCCAAGGATCCAAGCAGGCATGTTTTTCTGGTGGAAGCCTTGGCTATATGAGTATGTCAGTATTGTATATTTGCACCTTGCTAAACCTGTCTGAATGTAGGAGTTATAAATTCTCAAAACTCAGATATAACCCAGAGTCAGAGTAAAGTCATTTCTAATATTTATATATCATAGGCCCATGCTTGTGTGATGAATGATCAAAAAAAAAAAAAGAACAAAAAAGGTACATGCAAATAGGGCAAAGGCCAGAAAAGAGACCTTAACCTGATGCTATTACTTAGAATAATGAAAAATACCTTTATGAAAGTATTAATATGTAAATATGTACATACATAATCTAGCAAAAGCAGACAAACACATGTCTTTCAGATAAAGACATTTCCTTTTTATTCTACTCACTTGGGGCCCAGGTCAGTATAAATTGGTCAACCTGAAAATTTCAGTAGTCTCTGTTTGCATGGCAGAAATTCTGCACATGTTTTATCTGATTCCTAAGATAACTTAAAAGGCTCTTTTATGTTAAAAGAGAGGTGAACCTTCTTTGACAGACTTTGTCTATTCCACTTCTAGCTGGGCCTCTCTTTTCTCAGGATCTATCCTAGCCAAATATCTCAGTTACATTTACCATATAGTTTCTTTTGTGAAAAGAGCAGTAGGGGAGAAAATAATTCTCTGCTGTGTATTGTATTTTTCAAATAAAATTTTAAAAATTGAATTTTGAAAATGAGTTTTTTTTTTCCTTGTGTGTTGGTCCTCATTGGGGGTGGAGGACTGAAGAATGCTGGCTAATGTGCATGGAAGTCAGAATCCTCAGATTAACTGGGCAGAATTTGGAAATGGCTCACAAAGGGTCAGATTAAACCAGTTTTTTGGGCAACAAATGGCCCTCTGATCCCTAGGGCCATCCTGGCATCTTACCAATTCCTCATTTACAAACCACCAACCCCAGGAAACTCTGAGTCACTGGGCAGGCATATAATCCACTCTATAATCATCCTCCTATGAATGGCAAAGCACTAAAGAAAGAATGTAAAATATCTCGACCTGCCTATAGGGCACCATTTATTAAAATTTGATTTTATGTTCTAGAGAGTTGCCCTGGACTTATACCAAATGGTTCCATTTATACCTTGTAAAAATTGACCTCACAATTTGCCTGGCATTGCCTTTCTAATATCTTTATGAATTAAAATTCTTTGAAAATATCAGTTACAGATTACAAGTGAGTGGATCTTTTTGAAGAAGGAAAATAAGATATTCAGATTCTTCTTTTCTGCCCCTTTCAGTTAAGATTCTAGGCAGTTGCTAGTCCAGTAGGGACATAGCTGCATTTATGTAAAACATGTCTGCTCCTCCAATCCCAATTCTTGTGAGTCCAGAATGCATCCTAGGGTTTAAATTCTAAGCTCAGGTTGCCATCTTTCAAATCTGTTCCCTCAGTCATAAAGAGCTACAAACAAGAAAATATAGATGACTGGACATATATAATCATACCTAGCATTCAATGAAAACTCCCAAGTTCATGACATCATTCTAAAGATGTCATTCTTAAGAAAAAAAATGACGCTACCAGATGCCATTCCTTCATATTATTGCATGTATAAATGTATTTCTGTTTTCCTTTTTTTTTACTGAAACACCATGACTTGTAGAAAAGGAGGAGTTATTTTTCTCCTCAAGAGGAAAAAAAACATTTTAATTGAATTCTTTTAAAATTTGTTTTAATTAGTTACAAATGACAGTATAATGACCTTGACATATCATACATTTGAATCAGAAGGGATATAATTTCTCATTTTTCTGAGTGTACAGGTTGCAGAATCATATTGGTCATGCAGTCACATATATACACACAGTAATAATAATGTGTGTTTTATTCTACTATCCTTCCTATCCCCCCATTCCCTCCCCTCCCCTCCCATCACTTCTCTCTTCTTAATCTAAGGTAATGCTATTCTTTTTTTTTCATACATGTATTTTGTATAACAATGAGGGTCTCCTTCCACCATTCATGCAATTTCCCTTCTCCCTCCCTTTCCCTCCCACCTCTCTTCCCTATCTAGAGGTAATCTTCTTCCCATGCTCTTCCTCCCTACACCATTTTGAGTCATCCCCCTCCCTTATATCAGAGAAGACATTCGGCATTTGTTTTTTGGGGATTGGGTAACTTCACTCAGCATAATCTGCTCCAATGCCATCCATTTCCTTGCACATGCCATGATCTTACTATTTTTTAGTACTGAGTAATATTCCATTGTGTATATATGCTGCTTTTTTTATCCATTTATTCATTGAAGGGCATCTAGATTGGCTCCACAGTCTAGCTATTGTGAATTGTGGTGCTATAAACATTGATGTGGCTGTGTCCCTGTAGTATGCTGTTTTTAGGTCCTTTGGGTATAGTCTGAGAAGAGGAATAGCTGGGTCAAATGGTGGTCACATTCCCTGCTTTCCAAGGAATCTCCATACTGCTTTCCAAATTGGCTGCACCAATTTGCAGTCCCACTAGCAGTGTAAGAGTGTACCTTTTCCCCCACATCCTCGCCAGCACTTGTTGTTTGTCTTCATCATGGCTGCCATTCTGACTGAAGTGAGATGGTATCTTAGAGTAGTTTTAATTTGCATTTCTCTGATTGCTAGAGATGGTGAGCATTTTTTCGTATATATGTTGATTGATTTTATATCCTCTTCTGAGAAGCGTCTGTTCAGGTCCTTTTTATTAAAAAGGAGAACTTTCCAAAATAGTGAGACACTTTCAATATCAATCAGGTTTCCTTAGAGGCATTGCTCCTTATCCATAAGAACTTTTAGCTTTCGTTCATTTAGCATAATTATCCAGTGATTCTGTATACCAGATAATTTGTAATGTGCCGACTCATCAGTAATTGGAAAGATAGGCATGACCCCGCCCTTCTTAATTGTATGGTTCAGAAGTTACAATGATGGAGCTCTAAAAGGTTTATTTAAAGTTAAAGTGAGAGAGTGGTCTAGGAGCTAATCTGATCTTTACTCTGGGGCTGAGCAAAGGACATTTTTATAGATTACAGCAATGGCTAAGATTAAAAAAAAAAGAATCACTGGCTCCATAAACAACATTGTATTTTTCAATGATTGCTGCATTTTAAAGCCCTAAAATGCTATATGTAATAAGCACTTACGATCCTTCACAGGATATGCTTCAGCCAACCCATTTTGTGTGTGTGAGCTGAGCTCATTCAGGCATCCACAGTTGGGTTGATGGCTGTGCTGATCTTGACTAGACTCTGTCACATATGTAGTGTTCACTTGGCTGTCTATTGGTCTGGGATAGCTTTGCCAGGGACAATTGAGTTCTTCTTTATGTAATCCCTAAAATCTCATCAGACTAGCTCAGCTCCTGGACAGAGTGAGAGAGCAGAAGTGTACAAGGTCCTGGCACACCACCCCTTAGCCACCTCATCAGTTGGCCAAGGCAAGTCCCAAGGCTAAGATTCAAGGATTGAGAGAGGAACTATGGTCTTATTACACAGGGTGGATCGAGAAACAGAGGAAAATAGGAGTATTTTTATGTCAAATTTATCACAAAATTTTACTGCTGCTAAGTATTCAAGTGCTATCCCCAACTTGAGTTCCTCAACTTTTGAGTATTCATGGATTCTAGTAAACATAAGAAATCCACAAATGATGACAGAAAGCAAGTTTATTACATGTGAGTAATGATGACCACCCCACCAGTCACCAGCTACAGCCCCATAATGCCCTTGTGATAGACTGGCTAGAGAACTATCTATTCTGTATTTAACTAAGAGTTTTAGGGAAACTGCTGAGACTTTTATTTAGAGATAAACTCTCTAAGTCTTCTCCTATATGTATTAATAAGGGGAAGAGACATAATTTTATATGCAAAAACAAAATAAAGAAGAAGAAGAAACATCTAGGCCAAAAGAATAGGAAAATAAGATATAAGGCTATGATATATTGATAATACATATGCTGTGAAGTGTGTGAGTGTGGGTATATGTGTATGCACATTTGATTTAAGCAACTCTGATTTTCAGAGCTTTCAGTTACCAGAGTCTAACCTAAAAATATCACTTCCACAACAATAGGATTCAAATAATAATTATGATACAGTAACTGTGGTTAATTGCATAAGGAAAAACTCTGCTACCAACTCTTCAGTCTACCAATCACTAGGTAAATAATATATGCACATATGTTCAGGGACCAATCATGTGACTTCATTCAGATTGATCACTGAACACTTATCATTCTGTGCACACACACAGCCAAGAATGTGGTTTTGTTGACTCCTTGTCTCGTAGAAGTGTGAAATCCACATGACATTTTACAAAGTTCATAATTTAAAGAGGATTTGATCAACAAAGGTAGAACATCGGCAAAGGAAAAAGTGATAAAGCTAAAAATGAAACTGAAATAGAACATAGACTTCTAGAAGATACAGCTAACCGTGGGAATGTCTGCACCATCACCACTATCTGAAAAACTTGAAGTGCAGCCAGTGAGACATGAAAGCTAATGAAAGTGAGTGAGGAAAGGGGCCATGGTGAACAAGAAGATGATGTCCTGCGGGAAGTGAGTCTGAAGGAAACTTCCATTGGTGAAACTCTTGGAGATACTTCACAACACTCAAAGTGCAAGGAATGAAACATTGGTAGCTGATCTGAATTTACAGAGGAATGTGACAATTAGCCAAGACATAAAAAAGACACTTGCTCCATATTGTAAGTTTTATGATAGGAAGGCAGCAAATATTGTTCCAACCTGCTTCAGCTTGGGATGCTAAAACAGAATGCCATAGATGTGGTTTAAATAACAGACATTTATTTCTCACAGTTATGGAGGCTGGAAGTTCAAAATTGGGGTGCCAGACAGCATAACTGAACTCAAGTGATGGTCATTCTGTTATATATTCAAATGGTGGAGATAAAGGGAGAAGACAGAAAGGGAGAGAGACAGAGCACTTAAGCTTTGGTCTCTTTCCCTTCCTAGAAAGGCATTAACTCCATTCTGAGAGACCCACTGTCATGAACTCTCATAAATTCTCCTAAGCCTAATTCCCTCCCAAGGATCCACTTCCAAACACCATCACACTAGGGACTGGAGCTTCAACATGAGTTAGAGGGAGGGGCACAAACATCAAATCCATAACAGAACTAATTAATATTTTGGAGGGGGAAAGAAATGAAATGTTTAATTCTTTTTTTAAGTTGAAGCGTATTGAATAAATAATAGCATTTTTTTCATTTGCCAAATTTAAAACGGTCAATAAGAGAGTTTTTAATGTTTTGAACAAAATTTTTTTAAAGGTAATAGATTAATTGTATTTCCATTGCTTATTAGGATCACTTTGCATTATTTCAGCTTGTGTAGTCATTTTTATGGTCCCATACTACTGTACGAAGTGAGAACTAATCTATGTGTGTATATAGGGATGTTTATATACACACACAAAAGCATTCACAGAACCCTGTGTGTGTACAAAACTTCATATATACATAAAAATTATTTTTAAAAGAAATGTTATCTATATAACATTATTACTAGTAATAATGAACAATTAGTAATACAGAACAATTAGAACTTCACATCTCCTGTCAGTGTTTTAAATTTTTTAAAATATATTTTTTATTTGTTCTAATTAGTTATACATGACAGTAGAATGCATTTTGACACATCATGCATCAATGGAGTATAACTTCTTGTTCATCTGGCTGTACATGATGTGGAGTTACACAGGTCATGTAATCCTATATGTATAAAGGGTAATAATGTCCAGTTCATTCTACTATATATTAATTCCTATCACCTGCCACCTCTTCTCCCTTTAGTTTCCTCTCTCTAGTCCAAGATAGCTCTATTCTCCCCATCCCTTGCCCTTAATGTGAATTAGCATATGTATATCTGAGAAAATATTTGGCCTTTGGTTCTTTGGGATTGGCTTATTATGCTTAGCATAATATTTTCCAGTTCTGTTCATTTACCTGCAAATGCTATAATTTCATTCTTCTTTATTTGATCACTTATTTTTTTATTGCCCAATCAAGAAATACTGGTCTTACTAATAGTTTAAAAATATTTGTATTCAAGTATCATCTCATTTATTCAGATAATTCATTGGAAAGAGATGAATGGGAATTAGGAAAAATATTTTTTCCCAGATAAGTTAATATTTAACAACCTTTTAAAATGATATTGCTCACATTCTGTTCTAGCACGTACACATGTGGAATCTAACCAGCCCAGCCTTTCAAATATGAATCATTTCTTTTGGTACTCTAATAAACTAAAGCTCTTTGGAGTTATAAAGAGCTCTATGGAGGAGTTTATTCCCATGACTTAAAAATAAATAAATAAATAAAAATCGCAGAAGATGTGTTTATTTGATTTTTTTTCAGTATTCACCTTCTACTGACATTCTCTACCCTCTGCTGTTTATTCCCATTATTTTTTGTTTTGAAAACTGTCTATCCTAGAAACTTCCTCACCTGCCTCCAGTCTGCTATTGCATTAGTCAGCTTGGGTGTCACAACAGAATAAAACACACTGCTGGACTTACCCAATAGATATTTATTTTTTCACAGTTCTGGAACTGGAAGACCAATTTCAAAGTATGAGCAGTCACAGTTTCATTCAACACTCCCTGCTTGAGTTGCACACAATTGACTTCTCTGTGTGCAAACAAAGAGAGAAAATCTCTGGTGTCTCTTCCTCTTTTTATAAACACCTCAATTTTATGGGATTAAGGCCCCACTTGCATGACTTCATTGAACTCTAATTGCTCCCTAAAAGATCTACCTCCCATCACAGTCACACTGTAGGTTATGGCTTTGAATGCATGTATTTGGGTGAGCAGAAGAGGCCAAATTCATTCCATAAATACCCTGTCTTGAAATTTCATCTCCTATGTTCATGTCCCATGAAAGAACTAAAAGATGCCAAAAGATCACAGATAACAATGGCAACTTAAGTCACTTAGGGTAAAGTGCACACTTCTCTCATGAAATTAAATGTTTGGTCTTTGTGATAAATGCTTTTGCTGCTGTTACTGTAGATTTGTATGTAATACTTCTGATTCCAAACAGTCCCCAATGTGGGACCATGACTATGTATCTGCTGGGTAAGTATATTTTGAAGTCGAATATTTTTTTTCCTCACTACTACCAGTAAAAACATGAAACATTAGATTTACAAATGTCTTGTTGGAGTAAAATCTGCAAGAACCCCTATAGAAAGAGCCCAAATAATTACGTTTGCTCTCTTGCAGAATGATATTAACATATGGGTGAATTTTAAAACTGTTTTATTGTAAACCTAAACTTTGGGGATCCTAAATTGCAATGACTGTGCAAGTTCAATGCAATGAGAATTTCAAGCTCTTTTGGCTAGCTTCCTTTATTTGAAGTTCAGTGCTTTGTGTTATAGGCCAGCAACTTGTGTATTAGATCAATAAGTCAAATGATATGAACCTGGTAGTTTTAAATGGGAAATTCATAAGACATATGGTGATAGTATCTGGGATTATAGCCATACCATTTCAAACGCCTTTATATTTATTCCGAATACTCAGTGCTAATCATGAAATACTGAAGACATATGTACACAACAGCTGTCATCATCAATTGAAACTCCAATACTGTTCATTTTAACAATATATATATTCAAAAAATAACATTGCTATTTTCACTCCCATTTTTTGCATTATCACTTACTGTTTCTAATTCCACAAATTTCCAGGAACACTGTCAGGATATCAGAAGCAATAGTAAGCTAAATTATCTTATAAATGTTGTCACATAAATGTTATAGACTGTTTATATCCTACATAAACTCATGGTACCTTGTTTATGTTTATATATATATATATCTGTATATATATATCTGTATATATATATATATATCTGTATATATATGCATATGTATGTGTATATAGATGATTTCATGCTGAGTTATAGAATAAGCACTTTTATTCCTATTTCATATGTTGAACTTTTCCCCTCTAAGTTCATATGTTGAAGTCCTAATCCTCAGTACCTTAAGTCATAGCTGTGAAGAAAGCTGACTAAAACAGTGAGATAATAAATTTCTGTTGTCTATGCCACCTAATTTGTGGTACTTAGCCCTGGAAAACTAATGCACCTATTTAACCTGAAAGTATTCAGGAATAATGGGGAAGACACAAACAGAGTCCTATCTGAATCTTAGTTTCTCCATGGCCAGCTCTGTGATTTTAGACCACATTCTTTAAACCTACTAATCTATAGCAGTGAGGTTATACTAAATTATGTTATAGTAACAGACAACCCCAAAATCTCAGCCCCAAGGAATTAGTGTGTATTTGGGGTTCATACTCCATATGTCTCCAGTGTCATTCAAAGGTATTGATCTCTTTAATATCTATTCTAAATTGAGATCCAGACTGGCAGAGAAGCAACTGTTTGGAACTTACGTACTATTTGTGGCAGGGACAGAAAGACCTGTGTGGAGGTATGCTTGGCTCCTAAATAGTACACCCCCCAAAAGACACACATCCCTTCTGCTCACCTTTCATTTACCAAATCAAATTGCATGAACCTGCTTGAATGCAATGGAGTGGGGAAGGAAGGGGCGAGACATCTGAAAAATAGCCCCAATGACCATCTGTCAGAATTGATATGGTCATAAATCAAAATTAATTAAATCTTCATACAGTCATTCAACAATGTTCACCCAGTCCCTACTATGAGCCAGGTACTGTCCCAGAAATCAGTTAGCTATGAAAAAGAAAAAGAAAAAATTCTCCTGTCTCTACTAAGTTTTAATTTTACTGTAAGAATAAGTAAAATTACAGAGTAATATAAATGGACAATGTAATTTTGGATTACTTTTGAATGTTATGAAGAAATGTAAAGCAAGGTAAGGGCATTGAGAGACACTGGCCTGGGGAGGTAGAGGTAGGGTAGATGTTTTTGGCAATTATTGCAAATGTCCTGATGCAGTGATGGCCAGAGTGAGCATCCAATCAATTTTTCTTTTCTTTTCCCCTATACCCTAGATTATTATCCCCAACAAAAGAAGATTCAAAGTAAATTTCACAATGATTAAATTACAGAACACAGGAAGGAAAAAAGATTAAAATGCCTAATTCTGAAAAGAATGTAATATAACTAATGCAAACCTATATTTCTGCTGGCAATGCAAATCCTGCTAGAAAGCCATTTGGCATTACATTTCATGAACCACTAAAATGCTCATAACCTTGACTCAGTAATTTCATTCCTGTGAATCTGTCTCCAAAAGTAATATAATTTAATAATCACAAAGACGATTGTTGCAGAGTTATTTATGATAGCAAAAAACCAACCTGAATATACAGCAATAGGGGAATGGTTAAATGGATTATGACTTACCAATTAGACAGAATACTATGTAGTCATTAAATTATAATTATGCACATTATGGAGCAATGAGAAAAATGTTTATGATATAATTTGAAGTTAAAAAAGATTCAAATTATACCCTGTGATTACTATTATGTAAAAAAATCATATATGTAAATGTGTGAGATTAAAAGAGAATGTGGGAAACTGAAATCTAGAATGTGCAAATTTGTGATAATTAAAAC
Organism: Marmota monax; assembly: GCF_021218885.2. Taxonomy (NCBI): domain Eukaryota; kingdom Metazoa; phylum Chordata; class Mammalia; order Rodentia; family Sciuridae; genus Marmota; species Marmota monax. Next base: position 9,099,952 of record NW_026692116.1, on the reverse strand, counting down.
ATATATTTCAGTCATTCCTTTACATCTATCAAATGTTTAACAAGTACATCTACAGTATTATTTACATAAAGAAGTCAAAATTATAGTTTAAATGGCCCTACAGAGAACAATGCCTTTCAACCCGATGGATTGACCCTGACTGAAATCCTAATATCATATGTTATAATATGACTGAACCTCATCCTATTCTAATCTATAATCCTAAACTCAGCACCTTTGTAATAGCTATACTAAATTACTGTTGTAAATGAGGTCTTATATCTTAAAAAACACCTCTTGAAATTTAGTGAATGAAATAATCAGCTATGACACACAGCTCATACATTATATTAAAATATGGACTTTAGATCTTCAGATATTTCATATCTACACTGCTGAATTTTGGGGGTGAGGTATCTGCGTCTTTATTGCTTAAAAGTAGATTATGAACTAGGGCTAATAGTACTCTAATGAGGGCAATTTTGTCTCCCGAGGGACAACTGGACATGTCTAGAAATTTTTTTGTTGTCACAACTTGGGAAGTGTACCCCTGGCCTCCTGCAGGTAAATGCCCTGTGTTAATAAATGCCTGACAGTGTAAAGGACAGCTGCTCAGTGGCCCCTATGGCAAAGAATCATCAGGTCCCAAATGGCCATTGTACCCAGCTTGAGAAAACTTGGATTAGGCCCTGGGAAGAACATGAGATCGACAGTAAACTTTTAGTTTTATTTCCACTGCTAAAAAAGATGGCCTCAAGCTAGCTACTTAAATCCTGTCCCACAATTTTCTCATTTGTAAAAGGGAGGTAAATACTACTTATCTCACCACACAGATGGTTGAGAATAAAATGGGAAACATAGTGTGGTAGTTCTGAAGAGGCTAAAATGTACCATATAAATATTATCACCACAGATAGTTGAAAAATCTCTTAGAGTTGTTTATGAAAAAAGTAAAGTCTAAGGCAATTACCAAATAACTTATCTGTATTTTGTCATTTTTAATTAGTAATGAAAACTATAACAAAATAATGCCTCTTTGCTGATATTTTCCATATAAAATGATCTAGCTTCCTGGGTTAGTTGTTTGACCCTGTCCTATGTCTTAAATGTCTCCATTGTCTGAATCCTTCACTCTAACTACAGACAGAATACTTTGCTGACCATCTAGGTGCTATCTTCAATTGTTTACTCATTAACATTACCTCTCTTCTCTCTAGTGCCAAGTGTCTTATAATCCATCCATTTCTGCACCTCACCTGCTGAGAATGACCCTCATGGCTAGCTCCCTCATGTCTAGTTACTGACTAAAGGAAATACCACAGAAGAGAATGCTCCTTGCTACAATAAGAACAACCAGAGCCTGTATCTTGATTTTAATACCATTCTCCAATAAAAAGCATCTGCCTTTTAGATAGAGATCCTTGGAGAAATGGCTGGCTTCTAGGAAGGGAGCAGGAAACACAGACATAAAGAAGCAATAAACGAACAGAAACTGGAAAAAAATTGTCACATTTTCTTCACTCATTGAAATGTTTTTTGCCTGGGGCTCCTGTAATAAAAGATCAATTAACAAGAGGAAAGCTTACAAGTTAATTTAGGTTTTACATAACCTGAGAGCTTTAGGAAAGAGGGAGATCTAGACTTGATGAAGAGTGGACAGTCCTGGAGAAATTCGATTGGACAAAGGGTGGGTGATCCAGGGATTATGAATTGAGGAGAGCCCAGCTGGTTCTGTTTGCTTACATTATTCCAGGGATCTCCATGTTTTCCTCTGAGTTTAGGAAGAGTGCCTTTGAATGAAGCTTTTATGAGCTGCTTCAGGGGAAAAGAATAAGAGGAGGGTAAGGCTGAACTTTCTGCTTCTGCTGTTTTCTCAAGTGCCTAAGTCCTATTCTGGGGCACTGTATCCTGAACACCTTAACACATGATGACAGAGTGTCCAAGGGACATAGGGCCCAACTAAAAGAGCTCCAAATGATTAAAGATAGAATAATTTGAGCAAGAATATAAATAATGTAGTATCGTTATTATAAGCCAAAGTTTAAAATAAATGCTAAAGATCCCATGCTGATGGAAATAAATAATTGAATAAATAAGTTAATAGGGGGAAGAATAGACAAATTATGCAGAGCAATTGTGAATAATTTCGGTAAAATGAACCAACCCAGGGAGGCTGTAAACTTTCAGTTCCTAATGTGTGGTCTGCACGTAGTATCTTCCATCCAGAGAGTATGGTGTGCAGAAAAGTAATCTGTGGTGGAGAAACCTGACAAATGCTACCTCAGCCAGGTAATCAAACTGATATTGAGTCATAAATGATGCATAGTATATACCATTGATATGATGGGATGAGAAGGGCACTTTACCACTGAGGTCTTCCCCAAACCAAAGACCCACTGTAATCATTAAAAAATATATCAAATAAATCTCCATTGAGAGAAATTCTGCAAAATACCTGAGTAGTACTCCTCAAAACTTTCAAGATTATCACAAACAAGAAGCCTGGGAAATGGTTATGGCCAAGAAGAGTGTAAGGAGACACAAGTAAATGAAATATGGAATCCTGTATAGGATCTTGGAACACAACAAGGATATTAGCTACAAACTAAGGGAACAGAATAAAGAATGGACTTCAGTTAATTGTAATAAATCTCTTTATTACCTGTGGAAAATGTGCCTTGCTAATTAATGTAAAATGATCATAATAGGTAAATTGAGTCTGAGATGTAAAAGAATTCTCTCTTATCATATTGACAATATTTTTGCAAATTAAAACCTATTCCAAATTAAGGTTTAGGCTTACTTAAAGGAAGTGTGTATAATATTAAAAATTATAAAACTGTTCCTAGAGGTTAGTTAGGGCATCTTCTCTACTGTTCTGATGTCACAGGCAGAAGGAAAACTTGAAGTTCACATCATTTACTCCCCAGACATTGATTTCACCTATTGTCTGTTGTGAATTATTCATAAAAATGTCTTAACATCTACTTGACAGACTCATGAATATTCATGTACACATTCATTAAGAAGTAGACATTCTGAGATATCTGATGATAAAGAAGAACACTGAAGAGAAATAAACCTTATTCCTCTTTAAATGATGACAGCTGGGTGTGTGGGTTGTCCACAGAGTAGATCTAACTGAGAAATGAGGTGGGGGGCAGGCATGGGGTCCACTGCTTATCCAGCATGGAAGGCAAAGCTAGTAGGTGAATATTCAGTACTCCTAAATAAGGGAAATGGAAAATCTGAGATAATCCAGCATGTTCATTTTACTCAGAAGGTCTTATATGGAGCAGCATGGATTTGAGAGGCACAACACAGACCAGAATAGCAGAGAGCAATAAAAGTGGATTTGACAGATCCAAAGGAGCAATTGGCAATGAAGGAACCTACCAGCAGGGGGCGGCACTTCAGAAACCACTGCCTGCAGTGGGATGTTCTCGTCGCTCTTCTCCCCACCTTGCCCCAAATGAAAATGAGATGGCAAAAGTAATTGGCCCTCAATACTGAAATGACCAGAGTACTTAACAAACTTGTTATCACAACTGGCCAGGGCCTGATCACTTGATGGAACATAAGATTGAGTTCAGGCATCAGAAACAAAGCAACAATTCAGGTTTGCTTTTAATTTATTTAATGAACACTTGATGGAGCCCTTCTGTGTCAGGCTGTTCTAAAGTGATTCAGAATTCATTGGATCCTCGTGAGGGGCCATCACTTTTTATCATCATTTTATCCTCAATGCCCAAGATAGTACTGGCTCATAGAAAGCCCTTAATAAGTGTCTTTCTGGAAGGAAGAAAATGAAGAAGGGGAGAAAGGAATGGAAAGGGAAGGGGACAGGAAAAATAAGAAAAAAAAAGAGGACAGGCAGTTAAAATCAAGATGGTCCCAGGGACAGCATAAAGCAGAGAACCTAGGTGGTTCATAAGAAGGTTATGCTGTCTTTGAGGAGGAAATTGAAATGGCAGGAAACACAAAAGGGCTAGCACCTACTGATCACTCATTATGTACTAGTATTATTCAGGCATTTGATCATATGATTCCTACGAATAACGTGCATAACTAATATTATTATCATCAACCATTTTATATATAATTAACACTTAAATTTAATAATGTAGCTGACATCAATGATAAGATACAAAGTTGAAACTCAAAGTCAAATCAGAGTCTCTGTTCTTAGTATGCCGAACCTAAGGCTAAGAGCAGACAATGTAGATCAAAAAGTAGCTCAACTTTTGAAATGATGAATGTGGTGCCCTTTTTAGCAGTTTGGTCTATTTATAAGTGTAAAAAGCACATTACATAGAGTCCAATATAGTCAGCATTTGTCAAAGTGAATCAGAAACATGTACAGGAACAGGAGGGAGGGGTTGAAAGATGGTGAGGAAAAGATAAAAGACCTTGGCATTTTAATCATGTAAATCAATGTGTGCTTTAAAAACTTGCTGATGATTGTGAAAAGCAGAGAATGCTAAGTAAACCCTTTGATGTAAGTCATATATATACAACAGCCTGAAGCTATTTTTTTATTTTTATTTTTTGTAGTTGTAGATGGAAAGCATGCCTTTATTTTATTTGTTTATTTTTATGTGGTGCTGAGGATTGAACCCAGTACCTCACACATGCAAGACAAGCACTCTACCACTGAGATACAGCCCCAGCCCATGAAGCTAATTTTTTTAAATACTTTTTTTAGTTGTAGATGGACACAATACCTTTATCTTACTAGTTTGTTTGTTTGTTTGTTTTTTATATGGTGCTGGGAATTGAACCCAGTGCCCTCACACTTGCTTGGCAAGCACTCTACCACTGAGCCACAATCTCAGTCCTGAAGCTAATTTTTTTTTAAATCAATTAATCTGGCAGAAATTTTGAAAAGTATTTGAATGTAATACACATTCACACACAAATTATTTAAGTCAATCTCTCTCCTTTCTTGGGAGGTGTGGGGATCCTCAATTCATGCCATCATGTGAAAGGGAGAATAAGACCTTTTAATAGCAAATATTATCTGACTCAAAATTGGGAAAATTGAAAGTGTAGATATAAAAATTACCCCTTAACCAAGAACCAAAGGTGTCCTCATTTTTGGCCTCACTTCTGAGGCCATCTTTAATAGTCTCAGAATCTTACTAATGATAGTAAAATCATCAAGCTCAATAGAGATGGCTTTTACCCTGGCTCTTTGTGCCTTTAATGAACTCAGCACCCTGGAGTGGGTAGGAAAGTGAAATCCAGTGGAGGCTAGGAGTCAGGTGAACCCAACTTTCCCAGAACCAGGTGAGCATCTGCAAGAAATCATGATTTTCTTCAATGATATTTTGTCTATTTTAAGAGGGGAAATTCTAATTTTAGAACCAGAGTGTAGCAAAGGCCTATAGACAGGGCTGTACTTAGACAAAAAGATCAAAGAGACTAAATTTTTCAAGTTTCCTTCCTCAGGTCTATCTCATAATTTCTCCATAATCCAGTTGCCTAGGGTCCTTTGCCAGAGTTTCTCCACTACAGAAATATTTTTTTTTCTTCTAATTCTTTCACCTCAAATCTTTGAAAGTAAGCTTTCAGTCCTAGGCACTTAAGAAACACTAATTGTCTGACTGGGGGTTTGTGGGGGGGTGTGTTCAAATAAGTAACTAAATATTCTGAATGTTGAATTTTTTTGCATAGCAATACACGGTGGATTGTGACTGCTTGAGTGACTCTTTCCTGTAGTGGGTATGAAATAGCTAAATAGCAAAGGCCTAGCTAGGTGGCACTGTGTTTTAAGTAAATAATGTTTAAACCCCAATATAATAAGTCTGCTGGAAAATCTGCTACACAGAAAATGACCTCCAAATAGTCAGGGGAAATTAATCAAGCTATAATCAAATGGAATTTAATCGTTATAAGTTTGCCAGATTTAGAAAATAGAAGTACAGATGCCCAGTTACTTTTGAATTACAGATAAATAATGAAAAATAGTTTTAATCTAGGTATGTCCCAAATATTGCATAGGACATACTTTATACTAAAAAATTGATTGTTTATTTGAAATTTAAAGTTAATTGGGCATCTTGTGTTTTATCTGGCAATCTCACAGAGACCTTTACTATATATCTCACACAACGTAAGGCATTAAAACCACATTTTCCTGTGCTTTACTACATGTCCCGATCCCCACCCCTTGTTCTTCAATTCCTAAATTTTTCTACAAATTGCTGCCAGATACCAGAGCACCTTTTAGGTACTACATTACTTTTGAGGTGGCTCTGGAACCCATCAGGCATCTCTATCTTCCTATAGACACCTCAGCCTCAGCTGAGCACTACCAATCTCTCTAGTTTCCAGACACCACAGAACCCTCTGCTAAGACCTCCAGGAACTATCCCACCCACTCCACTTTGCTATCCTGTCTCTGGGGAGGGCCTCTCATAGTAGGTATGTTGCAACTTCTATTAGTCAACTTTTCCTTCACTGTGACCAAAAGACCCGAGAAAAACATTTTTTTTTTTGTAGTGTTGGGGGTTGAATGCAGGATCTTGTGCATGTGAGGCAAGCACTCTACCAACTGAACTATATCCCCAGCCCAGACAAGAACAATTATAGAGGAGGAAAAGTTTATTTATTTAGTGCTCACAATTTCAGAGGTTTCAGTTCATAGACAGCCGGCTCCATTACTCTGGGCCCCAGGTGAGGCAGAACATCATGATAAAAGGAATGATAGAGGAAAGCAGGTTAGTACATGGGCACCAGGAAGGAGAGAGAGAGAGAGAGAGAAAGAGAGAGAGAAGAAACGCTCCTTACCAGAGACAAAAATCTAAACCCCAAAGGCACCCCCCCACCAGTGACCAACTTTAGCCACACCCAACCTTCCTGCAGTTCCCACCCAGTTAATCTCTATCGGGATTGATGTACTATTAAAACATCATGGTTGATATGTGGTGGAAGAAAGCTGTGTTCTCAGGGGACAAAATCTATACTCCAAAGGCACATCCCCCAGTGACAAACCTCCTCCAGCCACACCCTACCTACTACAGTTAACCACCCAGTTAATCCACTCAAGTGGATGAATGCACTGAATAGGTTAAGACTATCATTTCCCCTCTAAACTTTCTTGCTCTAACACATGAGCTTTGGGGGACATCTCATAACGTAAACTAACACAACTTGAACCAAAGTACTGGAACCTGTCCAATTCTCTACAGAACTGTACAGATGGACTAATTAGACCTGCTAGATTTATATCTCATTGTCTGGATTCCAAAGAACTTTTGTTTTTGTTCTAGTATCCTTAAGAGTTTTACTGAAAGTAAATACTGTGGCACTTTTAGTTTTTTTTTTTTTTTAATTCCAGCTCAGCTGTCCTAGGGTTCAATGTCAGCATGACTTTATGTATCAACAGTGGTCAGGTGTGAATTGGGTTTGGGACTGGTTTTGAGGTAGACCCTGTTTCTCCTATGAAGGAGTTATTCATGTTTATTATTCTTTCTCCCAACAGTAAGTTTCTCCCAGGAATTTCCATAATCTGCCAGAGGAATATGTATTCCTTTATAATATTTAATGCTTATATAACTCAGTAAAAAAGCTGTTATTTTTACCCTTTTGCAATAAGGAAACTGAGATAAGAGGAAACTTACAGATTTAAGAATTATGTCTCCTTTCATAATCACCTGCTACTCTCTCCTCCTTGGCTTTATTCTGCCTTCAGAATGTGCCAAGATCTTTCTTGCCTTTACATTTTCGGTTTCCACAGTCACCCCAGGATGACTCCTTATATTTGAGATTTAGTTCAAATGTTACTCTTTAGAGAGGCCTACCCTAATCCCTTTCTTAATAATTCTCTATCCTAATAACCTATTTATTCTTTATCAAGATGAAGAATCATTCATTTGTTTATGATTAGTGTTTATCAGTGATCTGTCTTCTTCACTAGAATTGAAGTTACAAGAAAGGAAAAGCCTTGACTACTGCTATGCTGTTGTACCTTTAGGAATGAAATATTTGTTGAAAGAATAAACAAATCTAAAACCCAAGCCTTTAATAGTATTCCACAATTAAAGCTAGGACTAGTTTTAAAATTCATTCTGTGAATATATTAGAAGACACTTTATTAACACATACATACACATCTTATAAAGGCATTAATAAAGACTACATATTATGGTGGATAATTTAATGTTAAAGAGAAAGAAAAGAGTACTGGAAAAGGTAGATTTTTTGACTCAAAGTAAAATGTAATCATTTAATAGTTTTGCCTTAAAGAGGACCTCATCAGAAAAGTTACTGTCTTAGTCAGTTTTTCGCTGCTGTGACTAAAGGATCTGACTAGAACAACTATAGAGGAGGAAAAGTTTATTTGAGGGCTCACGGTTTCAGAAGTCTTAGTCCATAGAAGACTAGCTCATTCCTCGGGGCTCGAGGTGAGGCTGAACATCATGGCAGAGTGTGTGGCAGAGGGAAGCAGCTCACATCATGGTGATTAGAAAGCAGATAGAGTGACTCCACTCTCCAGATACAATATATACCTAACCCAAAGCCACACCCTAATTCTCACCTCCTCCAGCCACACTCTACAACTTCAGTTACCACTCAATTAATCCTCATCAGGGGATTAAATCACTGATTGAGTTAAGGCTCTTACAACCCAATCATTCCTCTCTGAACTTTCTTTTTTTGTTGTTTTGTTTTTGTTTTTGTAAGTTTCTTTTTTTTAATTTTTTTTATTTTTTTTCTTATTCTTTTTTTTAATTGGTTGTTCAAAACATTACAAAGCTCTTGACATATCATATTTCATACATTTGATTCAAGTGGGTTTTGAACTCCCAATTTTACCCCAAATACAGATTGCAGAATCACATCGGTTACACATCCACATTTTTACATAATGCCCTATTAGTAACTGTGGTATTCTGCTACCTTTCCTATCCTCTACTATCTCCCCTCCCCTCCCCTCCCATCTTCTCTCTCTACTCCATCTACTGTAAACTTTTGGGGGGTACCTCACCTCCAAACCATAACAGCTACTTAATCGAATACAATTGGAACCCACTTTTCTAGATGTTTAGGCTTCAAAATAATGGCATTTCTCAAAACTTCTCATTATATATTTCAAAATAAATAAGCACAACTCCTTCTTCCATCCTAATGCTGCCTTATTGGCTCCATTTATGAACTACTCTGACGTTTCCATTTTAACACTCTGTGGTATCTCTTATCATTCTTTCTTGTTCTCTAGACTTGTCTATCTTTCAGACTCTGATCAATCATATGTTCTATTTGATTACATCCTTCACAACCCCAGGTAGTGAACTTCTGCCTTCCCTGTGTTATTTATTTTCATAACAACATTCAACATATCTTTTTAGAGTTTTGGTTTAAATTCTTCTATTTTCCTAGGTAAATGCACTAGAAACATGTGTTGCTCATTTATGTAGACTCAATACTCAAGAATTGAAACTACCAAATAATAGACATTCTCTTAAAATATTTTAGCATAAATAAATGAACTGTTTTAACATTTTTAAGAATTATAGTATAATGACTAAAATCTGGGAGGTGGAAAATAATGACTTGAGTTCAAATTCCAGATCTGATATATATGAACTGAGTAATTTTTAAGCAAGTCAAATTACCTGTCTAGGCTTCAGTTTGTTCTTTGAAAGATTACATTAAGAAAGTGAAAGTGAAATTCAGAATTGGGAGAAAATATTTGGAACAAATATATAAGCCAAAGTACTCAAATGAAGAATATGAAACAATCTCTTACAACTAATAAAATGCAAACAATCCAATTAAAAATGACAAATGACTTGAACATACACTTCACTCACAATAGAATATATATGTCAATGGCACATAAGTATAAAAGAAATGCTTTCACATCTCTAGACCTTATGGAAACAGAAATGAAAATGAAAATCATAATGAAAAAGCATATACACCCATTAGAATAATTAACATTTAAGAAGTAATTAAAAGCCTGGGTATGTTATTGTGGAGTGGGCTAAGTGGAGCTCTTCTTCATCACTGCTGAGAAGATAAAATTGTGCTGTGACTTTGGCAGACAGGTTGGCAGTTTCACGAAGAGTTAAACAGGCACTCACCATGCATTTAGCCCCTTCAGTTTCCAGATATTTTTGCAAGAGAAACAAAAGCATATGTCTTTCTAAGATGTGTATATGAATGTTTATGGGATCTTTATTTGTCACAGCCCCAAATTATATGTAATCTAAATGCCATCAACAATTAAATAGATAAAAGCAATTGTAGTAGATCTATACAATTGGAAGTAATGCCACAAAAAGACAGGGAAGACTTACTGATATAACACAGAAGAACGGAAAGTCATTATGCTGAGTGAAAGATAAGGTAAACCAAGTGCATTCTCTTTCTCTCTTCCCCCCCCCTTTCTTTCTTTCTTTCTCTCTCTCCCTTCATGTATGTGGTGTGTGTGTGTGTGTATATATATATATATATATATATATATATATATTCATATATAGAAAGCAGATAGAGAATATATATATATATATATATATATATATATATATGAAAAATTTCCTAATGCATGAAAATGGAATAACACACTTCTTGGCAACCTATTCACCAAAGAATAAATTATAATGAAATGTTTAAATATTGATGTTCTATAAATCTAATTGCTATATGAATAGAAAAACGAAGAAAGGAATAAAACAAGAAAACTAGTTAGGTGGCTATTACATTTATGCAGGTGGCAGATGAGTTTGGTATGGCTGATTGGTTATGAGTGTGAAAATTAGCTGGGTTCTGAAGATGTTTGAAGATATAGACATTAAGATTTATCAATGAGTTTGAGAGAGAAAGAGAGAAGTCCAGGATTAATTTGGGATTTTGGCCAGACATGCAAAAGACAGAGGTGTTTATTGACTAGAAAGAATGAACATTAAAAAGGTTTTGAGGGGAAAGAGCATGAGCTGAGTTTGCACAGTTACTAATTTGAAATGTATGTTATCCCCTTAAGAGATGTAGGTAGTTGAATATAAGCCTACTATTCAGGGGAGAGGTTGAAAATAAGACACATAAACTTTATAATACACACACATACACACAGATAATATGGGATTTATACTTGCAATACATTAAATATTGTATTCTTACATACTGAGATCACTAATTGAGTGAGAGACTTATCCCTGAGGTGTCCCAGTGTTAAGAGGCCAGCAAGATTAGAATGAAAGAATTGCAACTTAGGAATAGCCAATGAGAAAGTAGGAAAAACAAGGGAGCATGATGTTCTAGAAGCCAAGTGATAGTGTTTCACAGGACAGAGAAAAATCAAAGTTGCCAACTTCTGCTTGTAGGTTACGTGAGATGAGAATTGGGAATTGATCCTGGACTTAGAACATGTCAATTGGTGACTAGAAAAAAGACTAGTGGTGGAATAGTGGGAATGCAAGCCTGATTGTCTTGAAAGCAAGAGGAAAGAGACTGAGAATAAACAAAATGTAGAGACTGTCATTTTGTGGAGGGCTGTTCTAAAAGGAGATAAATAGGGTAGCAGCTGTGAATAGTAGGGTCAAGGGTGGTTTTTCAAGATGGAAGAAATAGCAGCATTTTTCTATATGGATGAAGAAAATCTGGTAGAAAAATAACTATCAACTCCAATGTACAAGAAGAGAATTGGTTGAAGTAGTCTCCTTAAGTTGGCAAAAGGTGATAGGATTTAGCATGAAAGGAAAAAGGAGTTGACCTTCAATCAAGGTAGCTCTTCTCTAAGAGTAGAATACAAAGCATTTAGGAATGATAGGAACTTGAGAAATTCTCTTCTGATTGCTTCATCAGCTGAAAATGAAGGAGGTGCAAAAGGTGAAGAGAGATTGGATATTTGAAGTCTCAGGAGAGAGAAGGAGGCATGAAACAGCCATCTAGGAGAATAAGGAAATGCGTGGAGTAGGGACAGATTACCACTGTGAAGCAGCCCTGAGGCCCCAGTTGATTGTGAACTTTTGAGCCACTATGGTGGCCTGTTTTATCCAGACACTTTCACCTGAGAAGTTACAGATAAAAAGTGGGTGTAAAGTTAGATTTAATTATTTCCAAATAAGTATCAGAAATGTAACGATGTATTCAAACAAATGATTATAATGAAAGAAAATGGAATGTGAGGAAGGGAGGGAGAGCATAATTGAAAACCTGGTACAAACAATGGATTTTAATTCACAAAGGAGGTTAAAGCAGTATGTCAGAGCAATAGTAGAAATTAACAGAAAAGGGAAGAGATGCTTTCAGAGACTAGACCACATGGATTTAAGATGATGGAGGGATTTCAGTCATTGGTATTGCTGGTATAAATGGAATGAGTGTCAGAGATAGTTTATTAGGGAAAAATCATTGGAGAAACTGAGAGGTTACGGATTTGGAGAAATAACTTATGTGAATATTGTAATCACCCTCTGTTATGATGGGAGTAGTGGTAGAGAGTGGCAGGATGCCAGGATCTAACATTTTCAAGGAATACGGTGGTAGCAATGGTTGGGAGTTGGGCTGGGAAATATGCTGCATCTGGGTGTAACCTGTTGACTTGAGATTAACACATTACGAGTGGGACCTAGAAAAGAGAGAATGGTCCAGAAGGGACCACCAAATCAAGGATGATTCCTACCTCACCCCTAGGACCTGACGTACAAGTGCAGGAGGAAAAACAGCCATCCCAACACACTCGAGAGGGATAGCCCTCCCAAGAGAGTCTGATTTCAAACTTGTTCTTGATGACAGAACAATCCTGTTCTCTATAAATAGCCCAGGAAAGAATAGCTGTCGCAAAATCTGCTTTCTGGCTGCTGGAGCGTCTGCTCTGTCTTGACACTTCTGATGGTGCTGTAGGAAAGTGTCACTGCTGCCTCTCTGGCAGTCTCCACCAACTCCACACCACTGACAGCTTTGACGATTTCACACCTGTTGATAACAAAATTAGTTTCCATGTGATGAGACAGAATCCCTCTCTCTCTCTCTCTCTCTTTCTCACTCTCACTCTCTCCCCCTTCCTGTCTTTATCACCCCAATTTCTCCTTCTGCTTTTCTGGAGAGGAGGATAAGTGGAAAAAAATGATGGGATAGTTCAAAACACTTGGCTTCTGTTAGAAGAAGAAAATTTTTAAAACTATAGGACCAAAACTTACTAAATATAAAACTGAAGTATGCAATTAGTTGATACTCTCTAAAACACTAAGTGAGATGTGATAAATCCTGAAAGCAACCAGAAAGGATTCTGAAAAGCAAGCCCTCCAACTTGCAATAATGTCAAAAGCCTCTATGAAGGAGGAAAAACTATCAGTGGGCAGATGCCCAGCCTCCCCATGACCCTGCAAAACACTTCTTCTAAGTTGGTTCCTCAGCAGAAGGAAACTATTCTTCAGGATGAATTTACTAGTTATTAAACTACAGGCAGGAATGAATTTGAGACATTTATCTTTATAAAATAGAGTGAAATAACATGCATTGGGCCATTCAGTAAGTTTTCTTTCATAAAATGATATGCATTAGTGATAAGACTACTGAGTTTCAAGTCAGTATATCAAAGCTCAAACACAGCGTCTGCTAAGTGACCAACTCCTTACTATTGCTTCCTGTCTCAGCTTTAACATCTCTTTCTCAAACAACTCTTCTTTCTCCAAGTGTACATAGTATGCCTGTTATTGTTTCCTATTGCATTCTGAAACTCTTTTTTGGGTCCTTTCAAGCTTACATGTTTGTGCATAATTATTTAATATATGTTTTTCCCACAGGACAAAAAGTTGTGTGGAGCTCATATCATCAACTCTGATAAAGGAAATATGTACAAGGTGCCCAGTAAATACTTAGTGCCTGCCTGCCTAATTTGGGCAAATGATAAACAGCTTGTGCTTTAGTTGGTTCAATTCTAGTCTGCAATCTCATAGACCCATAGAATTCCAATATGCATGAGGGCACTTTAAAACCTTTGAAGTACTTATCAACTATGAATTTTAATGCACCAAATAATTTCCTGTTATGTGATTAACCACTAACTTACTACTTCCTTGAGGAACAAGTGTTTATTTTTCGTAGGACCTTTTAAACTGTGCTCAATTCAGGTTTTTGAGAATTAAGAAAACCCTAGGAATTGAGAACATAACTTAAATATTACTAGGTTTATTAAGGTACCCTGAAAATTTCAAACTACTGAATCCTAAAAATGAAAGTCACCTCAGAGTTTCTGGGATTCCCCACCATCTCCTGTAACTAATGGATTCTCTAAGTTAGTTCATTGTTACTGTTACTATTACCATCATCTCACTAGTGAATGGATGTACCTGAGAGCTTACTCTTCAATGTGGAAAATCAAACATCCCAAAGCCAACAGAGAGAAAATATTATGATGACAGGTCACTGAACTACTCACCACATTAACTATAACCAATGCCTTAAAAATTTCTATTATTTATATTTATATGGCAAACATGAATTCCAGTTTTTCAGGAATAGTCATATTTTTGTTCAACTATTTTATTTTTAATAAACAATTTGGTCAATGCATAACTAAAAAATGTACTAAATGGCTCAAGAAGGATTTACGTATATTTTAATAAATATACAAAAAAGACCAATTTTTTTCCAGAAGTACATCAAGAATTTTGGTTCCCCAAACTCAATTCTTATGCCTTTAAATCTAGATGTATTAAAACTATCTAACTTGATATGTTTTAAAAAATAAAGCTTCTAGTTAGAATAATATAAGTCCCATGCTTATATAAATATATCAAAATAGATTCTACTGTTATGTATAACTAAAAAGAACAAATAAAAAGATAAAAATTAAAACATAACCTCTATCTGAACAAAAGTTCATAATTGTCTTTTGTCAATTCATCTTAGGATTTTATATCGTTCATTTACCATGACCACTTACGCAGCAATATCTTCACCACTCTCAAAGTTGGTTAACACTCAAGTAAAAGAAAGAACTCTCACATGTAGACCAATGTACAGAAACCAAATCCCATGATGAACCCCAAAGGTTTTTCCCTCCTGGGGTTCATGCTGTTGTGTAGTTCTCTATGCACTGATTCATGGATGACTTAGATGCTCAGTCAGATATAGTCAAGCTGAACCAGAGTAGGTCATAAAAACACCATGGTGTTTACACTGTTATTTATTGCATTATTTTTTCTAGGGAAAGTCATCTGCTATGCCCTGAGGACACTTAACAAGGCTATGCAGAAGTACATTTAGTCAAGAACTGAATCTCCTGATAATCAGCACTGACATACCATCCATGTGAGTGAGTTGTAGTGGAACAAGACCCTACAGCCCAGGGAAGCCTTCAGATGCTGCAGCTCTGATGACATCTTGACTGAAATCTCACATGAGAACCTGAGCCAAGACCACCCACTAAACCTCTACTGAATCCCTGACCTGCAGAAGCTATGTGGCATAATGAAGGTTAATAATGTTGTTTTGAGCCCCACAATTTTGGAGAAGTTTGTTTTACAGCAATTTAAGCTACTTAATGCAACATAATGACAATTAATAATAAAACAATTGATCATTTATAATCCCACATAATAGTGAGTTTGTTGCTATTAGAAACAATAGTCATGCCTGGCGTGGTGGTGCACACCTATAATCCTAGCAGCTTGGAAGGCTGAGGCAAGAGGATCGAGAGTTGAAAGCCAGCCTCACAAAAGTGAGGTGTTGAGACCCTGTCTCTAAAAAAAAAAAAAAATTACAAAACAGGGCTTGGGGATGTGGCTCAGTGTATTGTGGTAAATGAACAATGGTTTCCCAAAGATGTCCATTAGAGTACAAAGAGTTCCAGAAGCTGTGAAAGTGTTACCTCATATGACACGAGAGTAGATGAGATTGAAGAGTTTGAGATGGAGAGATTGATTATCTTGATTTATCCAGGTGGAACCAAGCTAATCACGAGGGTCCTTTTGAGGAGAAGGTGAGAAGTTAATGAAATATAGATGTGATTGGGGAAGGGAGAGGTCATAGTGATGAATGGAAGAAACACCATCCAGGAAATGCAGACAGCCTCTAGACACAGAGAAACTCATGGAAACCGATCCCTGTGAAGCCCCCATCAGGAAGAGAGTCCTGGCAATACCTGTTTTCAGTGGCCTGCAGATTTGGAAGAGAATAACATTCTCTTGTTTTAAGCCACTAAACTTGTGATAACTTGTTAAGCAGCAATACTAAAAAAAAAAAAAAAAAAAAAAAAACAAGCTAACATTGTTCCACAAATAAGAACAAAACAAAAGAACCCTCAAAAACCAAAACGAGTTAACTCAGTCATTGATTTCATCACTTTATCTTACAAAAGCCCCTCTGAGTGTGACCAGATTCTGTTCTGAACAAATGCTTTCCAAAGGCTTCAATCTGAAAAGTTAAGATATTCAAATGATTTTCATCATTTAATTAAATTCATTTGATAATGCTGAGCCTCCTGCACTTTCACCCAAAGCCCAAATGTTTTTAAGGCAAGGAAATAAATTCTGTTTCCAGCAATGAACTGCATAAATACTTGTTGATGATAATGTAGAGCTAAATTTACCAAATGCATTTTTAACAATAAAATAAATAATGGATCTTTGGGAGCTTACCATTTTCTTTTTTTTAAAATTTATATATGGCAGCAGAATGCATTACAATTCTTATTATACATATGGAGCACAATTTTTCATATCTCTGGTTGTATACATAGCATATTCACACCAGTTCATGTCTTCATACCTGTACTTCGTATAATAATGATCATCACAGTCCACCATCATTAATTACCCCATGACCGCTCCCTTCCCCTCCAACCCCTCTTTCCTATCTAGAGTTGTCTATTCCTCCCATGCTCCCACTCCCTATCCCACTATAAATCAGCCTCCTTATATCAAAGAGCTTATCCTTTTCATAAGTGGATTGATGTGATCCAACTTACAGCACTGATTTTTTTTTCTTTTAGTGTTAATAATAGACCTAACGCCTGCATAGCTTCTCCCATAAGCTTTTCACAAAATGCTTCACATATTTCTCAGGGGATCCTCACAGCACCCCTGTGAGGTGGAAAAGACTGTAATTATTTTTTAAAATTTGTTCTTGAAAAGTCCAAGTTTCAGTAAGGTTGATTTCTGAAGTGTCATCCAACTATGAATGACAGAGCAGTGACAGAAAATCCCTTATTCATTTAGTTATCAACACTTCACTTTCTGCCATGCTTTTCTAGTATAAGCTAACAATTTATTATTAGAAAAATAACTAGATATAATTTTAGCATTCTAAATTTTCTCTCTCTCTCTCTCCTTGTGTGTGTGTGTGTGTGTGTGTGTGCGTGCGTGTGTGTCTAGTACTGAGTTTGAACCCAGAGGTGTTCTAACACTGAGCTATATTCTCAGGGGATTAGTTATATTTTATTTTTTTAATTTTTATTCAGGGTCTCAGTAAGTTGCTTAGGGCTCACTAAGTCTCTAAGGCTGGCCTTGAACTTTTTGATCCTCCTGCCACAGCCTCCTATGTTGCTGGAATTTCAGATGTGTACTACCGTGCTAGCTAAATTTTATTAATTTTTTTACTAAATTTTATTTTGACAAAATTATATTGAGCACTGTACACTGAATGTAAAATAGTAAAAAAGATGATGCAATTTGTAGCTTTAAAAAGTTTGCTCTGTAGTAGAGCTGAAGAATGAGTGGGTTGCCACTTGCCCTGAAGGATGGTGTTATGGTTTAGACCTGAGGTGTCCACCAAAAGCTCATGTGTGAGAGAATGCAAGAAGGTTTAAAGGTGAAACGATTGGGTTGTGAGAGCCCTAACCGAATCAGTGAACTAATCCCTCGACAGGGATTAATTGAATGGTAACTGTAAGCAGGTAGGTTTGGCTGGAGGAGGTAGGTCTGGCTGGAGGAGGTAGGTTATTGAGGGTTTGCCTTTGGAGTGTAAATGTTGTATCTGGCAAGTTGAGTCTGCTCCCTGGTGTGATGGCCTGAGTTGCTTTCCTCCACCACCCTCTTTTGCCATGACATCCTGCCTCACCTCAAGCTCTGAAGAATGAAGTTGGCTGTCTATACTCTGAGACCTCTGAAATTGTGAGCCTCCAAATGAACTTTTCCTCTACTAAAATTGTTCTTGTCAAGTCTTTTGGTCACAGCAGTGAAAGCTTTTGGTCACAGAGGTGAAAAAGCTGACTAAACTAGATGGTGAAGGCTGTGGTAATAGTGAGTACTGTGTCAGAGGATCAGAGGGCAGGGGACACTAGAATTGGGAACATCAAGAGGATTTCTTAAAGGTGGCAACTCAAATTTGTCAACTGAGATGAGAAAGTTAGCAAAGCCAATAGATGATGGGCATAGGGCAAGGTGTTCAGAAGAAGGAACAAAAGGGGCTGGGAATAGGCTTCTGTGAATGTTTCAAGACAGTTGGAATATCCCCTACCCTTGCATTGTCACATATTCTGTAGACACTGCCCTAATGCAGTGCTGAGTCTTACTTGTCCAGGAAGATATCTGAAGGAGTTTTTTAAATTCTTTTTTTTCTCAAGAAATTTGCAGACATGTATAGCATCAAAAGTATTAATTTGTTTACTTTCTACCTCAAATACCTATTTCTGGATCCATTCCAGGGAAACCCCTAAAATATGTTGATCTTTTCATACTGTGCATAAATTTCTGTTAGCTCTTGTCCATGATCATCTCCTTCCTCTAAACTCTTAGAGTATGAATTTTCCCACAGACCTTTTTTTTTAAAAAAAAAAAAAAAAAACATATTCACCTAGAACTTAATATTATTTTCTAGGCACTAGGCTCATACATCTAGGCAAAGAGCAGATATGGTGGGAACATTTAAAAGATTACTAGCATATCATTTTGCAAATTGTTTCACTTTGGAAGTATCAAGCTGGTTTATCTATGATGTGCCTCCTGAAAAGCTCATATGTTAGAAACATGATATCCAATGTACCAATATTAAGAGGTGAAAGGATTAGATTATGAGAGCAGTAACTTCATCGGGGTGAATTAATCCATTAGATGGACTTATAATTTCAATGGATTATTGTGTGGTAACTGTAGGTAGGTGGGACATGGTTGGAGGAAGTAGGTCACTGAGAGGCATGTCCTTGGGGATTACATTTTGTCCTTAGTTCTAGGTATTGTCTCTGCTTCTGGGCTCCCATGAGCTGAGCAGCTTTCCTCTATTGTACATTTCCACAACTATGTTCTACCTTGCCTTAAGTCCAGAGCAATGGAGCCAGCTGGCCATGAACTGAACCTCTGAAACCATGAGCCCAAAATAAACTTTTCCTCTTCTAAGTTTTTCTTGGTAGGTATTTCGGTTACAGCAATGAAAAGCTGACAAACACACAGTCCTAGACTGTATAAGTCATGTTAGTAGTTCAGAAATTCAAAATTAATAAAATCCAATGTTATGTTAAATAACTATCAATTTGCTTACCTGGTATGCTATGTCACTTGACTGCGAGCCAAAATTAATTCACTGAGGGTCATGCTGGGAACCTAAGAAAAATCAATAGATTTCCTACCTGCAAACTTTGCCTCTAAATGGAATGAATTCATCTATTAAATATGGCTGAATTATTTGTTGTACAGGTTTCAAAAAGAACAGGTGTGTTTTCACTTCTGGTTGTTAGAATTATTAGATTTAATTGTCAAAATAGCATATCAAGGAAATTCATTAGGAGTCCAGAGGGGTAAAATGGATAGCACTATAGACAGGGCAGGTACACTAGAATTAGGGCAGAGATTTTATCTGCTTTGTTCATCAGCGAATACCCCAGCACCAAAAACAATGGTGGGCTTCTATGTGAAGATGAAGTTGAGATTGGGGTGATGCTTCTACAAATCAAAGATTCCAAAGATTGTCAGCAAACCACCAGCAACTGAGTAAGAAACACAGAATATATTCTTTGCAGCTCTCAGAAGGAAACCATCTGCCAACATTTTGATCTCAGATTTGTAGCCTCCAGAACTATGAGATAATAAATTTCAGTTGTTTAAGCCACCCAATTTATGGTACTTTGTTATGCAAGCCATAGCAGACTAATACAATATCTTTCTAGCTAAGTCTTGCTGATGCAAGTTTCATGCTCTCTTGATTTTAATGTTCTAGTATGATTTACTTAAGCCCTTCAGTTAGATTTATATCAGTGTTTAGCTACCTATCCACTTGGTAAAACAGTAAACAAATCTATTTTCTTTAGATTTCATATATTATAATTCTGTGCACAGTGCCAGTGCTCAAAGATGTTTAAATACACACAAATTATAAAACAGTCTTATATCTTCTGTGATTGAGCACCTTCCACGTATACTTTTTGGAGGATTAAATGAGATGATGTGCACAATGCAAAATTGACCCAGAAAAAGCTGTTAATAAGTGAAATTATCAAGGAAACTATTTAGTTTAGCATGAGAAATACCTTTTAAAATTAGGTGTTATGGGTTTAAACTCTTAGCATTTGACCTTGAGCAAGTCACATGATCTCTGAATATTCATGGAAAATTGATATTTCTCTATGTTTCCTAGTAACACTTTTGTGATATGTTATAGAACTGATTGTGTGATGTCAGAAAATCTCCTAACATAATGATTACCATATAGTAACTATTCAGTAAGAGAGTTTTATTGTTATCTGTTGAGAATAAAAATACTATACTAAATACCATAGGGGAGACTGGGAATGTAAAGAATTTCAAAAATGGACAAGTCAGCTTTACTTTTTGGAAAGCACATAAAAGCTTATGTAACTATGTTAGTTAGGTAATGCTAATTGACATAACAAATAAAATACCAAATTTCCATGGCCACATCTTGTAGAAGTTTATTTCTACTAGAAATAAACTTCTACTAGATGTCCAAGGTGACTGCTCTTTCTGGACAGGTATGGCTTTCCTTCACACAGTGATTCAGGGAACCACACTCTTTCTGTCTTCTGACACTGGGTTCCCTCCAGAGCCCTGAGTTTTCTATCTTCAGCTAGAATAAAAAAAGAGACTTATGTGTAAGACACTGGAGAGGGCATAACTATATTTGAAGATCTAAGTCCAAAGATAACTCCATATTGTCTCATGTTCCACTGATGGAAACCATATAACTAGGATGTCAAAGGGCCTGGAAGAGGAGTACCTGTCTCAGTAAGACTATAAGCAACAGCCAACCTTGCACTAGGAAAGGAGGAAATATAATTTGGCCCCATCTATCACAGAGCAAATCCTACAGAGTGACAGAATGGAGTGAACCCAGAATGGAGAAGATGTACAGAGCATATTCTAGGTATAAAACCAGATATTCACAAAGCTCCATATTGGAACTCTGGAGTTGTGGACCACATAAAAACTCACTGTCTGTTACATAATTAGTAATGTAAAATCATATTTAAGGGAGAGAAATAAAGATGAGGGGGAAATGCTATTAATCTATTTTAGGAACATTGTGTTATTAGTGTAGGTCTCCAGAGTGGTATTCCAAAGAAAGAACTTAAGCTTAAGGGAAAAGAGTTTTGACAAGTTCTACTTTCATCCATTTCTGATACTTTGAAACTATAAATCATATTGAATATAATTGCCAGTCTTCAATAATATACATGGACCCCTATATGAATTGGTCTGACCTCATGAGATTTGATTAGGTTTTATGATTTTTCTTATTTGCTTGAAAGAAGATTTGTAAAACAAAATTAACATTTAGTAACAGCACTTGGCTTTGGAAGACCTTTTCCCCAAATTAGCTAGGTCAGCAGCACTACTGTACAATTTTCTATTGCACAATAAGGAACTCAAAATTCAAGCACTGAAAATGCCATTCATTGAGATGCAATGCATGGTGTGCAGATTTGTAAGAAATCTGCCAGGTTGTGAAAACATTTTCTAACAACTAATAAACTCAACCAAATGGCCTGTGGCTGATCCCAGGCTCCAGGGAGGCGGGGATAATGGCGAAGATGGGGGAGGCTATCCAAAGGGAAATAGATGCCAGCCAGCATTAATTTATATATGAGCCAACTGTTCTGTATTTAAGGGAATTAATAGGAAATGCTTTGCTGAAGGACTCGAATAGACTTGGATTCAATTTTGAAAATAACTCCTTCTAATTTCATATTAAAAGCTACATTCTCATAACAGGACAGCTTACTCTCGGTTCATACGTAGGCTTTTTATTTATACAACTTTACAAGGTAGAGTTGTTTCTTTTAAGGTATCTACAGTAAAAAGTAATGAAATCCCTGTGTGGCATACATTTGCTATTACTAAAGAGCTTCCTCACTTGTGTCTCTTAAAATATGACTCTTTGTGTGTAATGATTTTAAAAAAATAAGACAGCAATAATTTTATCAGAAAATACTATCAAGGCTGAGGGGCAAATATTTCTGCAATAAAACCATGAAATTTCTATGTTATTCTTTTATTTATTTAATGGTAAAGCCACTGGAAAGTATGTGGTATTGATTTAAATTCCAAAACTATTTAAATATTTCATTAAAGTTCTTCAAAGAAAAATACTAACACTATAATTTAGCACAAAAAGATGCCTACTAAAACATAAGAATTGGCATATCAAAAATAATTACAGTGTGAGACAATTACTTGGTGGAAATAATGTTTCTGAATTTGCATAAAATGTCTAGCTCTTCTATTTGCTAAGTCAAATGAGATGATGAGTTTAATTTATTTAATACTGTCTTAAACAAATGAAGACTTAGGTACTTAGAAGAATACATGTTCATGAAATAAAGCAGGAGGCTTCCTAACTGGGTCCAAGCATTTAGTGAAAAATAAACATTTCCAAGGCAGGAAAAAAAAAAAACTTTTACGAATAGCAAAAATCTGCATGATTAATCAATAAATTACAAGGAATAAAATGTAAGGTCCAGGAGGTAAAAACTAAGTACTCTGTTCAGTATAAGAGGAGAAAAAAACAAAATTGTTATTATACTCAGGAAAGCTTTGTCAATAATTTATCTGAAGAGCTCCCCATATTCAGAACATGAAACTATGAGTAAGGAACTAACAGTGATAGAGGAGTGTGGACAACAGTTTCATGATCATCACACATTCTATTACTGAATTTTCAAGTTGCTTTTTAATTTTTGTAAGAAAGTGAAAGGTTCAATGAAAAAGGGATTGTTTGCCGAGCCTAGAGACTATAATGTATGACCCTTTATACACGGTGGGCCTCCATCACCTGAGGTAAAAACTAAGGGCTGGGGAAGGTGATGCTAATCTCTCTTTGCTGCAGCATATCAGTGCCTCTCAGTTCATTATTCTAGTGCTATCTTCTGGTTCAATGACATGAACAGGTAAGTGGAATTTCCTTCAAGCCACAGTTGAACCAGTGATCTAAGTCTCCCCAGAGACCCTGCAGTTATGGTCCAGAAATGAGAGCGGAAACCTCATTAGGGGGCAGGTGTATGTGTGTTTGTGGGGCAGGGGAGGACAATATGATCACTGGCCCTTTTAAGAACCTCTGGTACTCCAAACTCAATTTCAAAAGCAGTCAGAAGAGTAAGTGCCTGCTAGCCCCATATATCATTTTGTGGTTTAAATTTAAGGAACACTCTTTAAGATCACATCATGAAGAATTAACAAAATATTGAAACCATTTATTACTGAGAACAGACAATGCACTACAGAGCTGACTGATTGGCTCACGTGACATTTCATTTACTTTTGTACCTAATCATAAAGTAACTGTTTTCCCAAACATTGCCAGTGTGTAAGTCTCATTAGTTTCCAACCAAACCAAGAGACTTGTTTGAAAAATGAGTCTGGGAAGAACTATTTGAAGTTATTTCAATTTTCTCTTTCATATTAAAGATGTGTGGCTTCATATTTACCAAATGCATTATCATGCTAGAGCCAAGAAAATCAAAGAAATAAATTGCTATCTCACTAAAAATATTCATCCTGAATGAAGAATCCAGGTGGTCATAAAGAAATTTTTTTTAGATCTCATTCCAAAATCAATAGCAAAGTTCACTATAGAGGCTACACTTAAGATTCCCACTCCACTTGCCTCTGTTGCCATTCAACATATTTCAAGAGGCTGAAGCAAATTGACTGAATTAAAACTAAAAACTACATATCTGTAACACGCATTACTTCGGCTGGCCTTCAACCCATGTCCTGTTCTGAGAGGAAAGAGATTTTGCAAAGGAAAAAGAAAAATGCAAAAGTGTCAGAGAGCTCAGCATTTTCCTCTTGGGCATGACAGGTCAGCACTAAATCATTGGGTCCTTTGTGCGTTCACAAGCATCCTTTGTAGTAACCAGTCAGCTCTCAGAGCTTCAAAGCTAGTCTTTTCCCTATAGAAGGGCCTGGATTTCAACTGAAATTTAAAAAGTAGAATCTGGCTATTCCAGATTAGACAACTTCCTCTTGCTCTCCAGAGTAGGGAATAAAAAGTGACTTATAAATTAATGGGTTCATTTTCAATGTATATAAGATACAATAAAAAGAGAAATTCCTTAAGTTGTCTAAACTTAAGAAATCTAAATAATTCTGTTTTTACTTAATCCTCCTTCTATGTAAGTGAACTAACATGTAATTCAGAGCAGTATTCCTGAGAAAATGCTGAACCAAAATAGACATATTTCCAATTATTTTTTCTTAAATCCTGAGTCCCATGCCAATTACTCAATCGAAAGAGATACTTATTAGGTGGAATGATTGAGAGATTCTAGAAATATAATAACATTGATCTCAGCTTCTAGATAAAATATAAATATCTCAAAAATAGTTTTCAGTCAGGATAGAATGTGTTGGGTTGGATGCATCTCAACTCTCAATCAAAACAAAATAATCAATTTTAATTCATTTAGTTTTCATTCATCTGTGGCATTTTTAAGAAATTGGTATTCTTTAACACAGCTTCCATGGATGAGCGTGTTCTGTGTTCCTTCTTGAATCTGGGCAAACTTGTAACTATTAAGATGCAGAAATGACTCTGAATGACATCAAAGACACACTCATAAAAAATAATGGAGTTCGCTCATACACACATGTTTGGAAGTGGAATTACTTCTGTACTATGATCTTCTGGGCTAGACAGGACACGTGTAGACACTTCAGCCCACAACCCAATGAAAACTCAGGTATACTCAGCAAGAACTCACATACATATGAATGAGCCATATGGGCATCAGTCAATCCCTCAGATGCCTGCAGCAACACCTCACCTGTAGCAAAAATTGCCCAGGTAAGCCACTCCAAAATTCCTGATCCAAAATATCATCAGCATAAAGAAACGATTGTTTCAACCCACTAAGTTTTGGGGTAAGTGTTTAGATAGCATCTATACATAGACATCATCCTATTATTTTAAAAAATTGAAAGCAATTTACAAAAGTATAAAGACAATAGGTGGCATATGTTAAAAATCAGTTTTTTTAAAAATATATTTTTAGCATTGATGGACCTTTATTTTATTCTTTTATTTATATGTGGTGCTGAGAATTGAACCCAGTGACTCACACATGTGAGGCAAGCACACTACCACTGAGCCACAACCCCAGCCCTAAAAATCAGTTTTTATCATTCTATCTTTTCATCCTGGGTTTAATCTTCATATAACTTTAGAAATTAAAATGAAAGAATTTTATTTGCCACTGATTAGCATAAAAGAGATCTTGAACAACTTACGAAAATGTACTTATTGCCTAATTTGTTTGTATATTTAATTGAATGACAAAAGCAAAGACATTCTCTTAAGAGAAACTATGATCTTCCTGTGCCTCAACTTATCATAGGGACCATTATTTTAATTTCTACTATTACATACATTAATTTTGTCTATTCTATAATTTCTATACAAGGAATCACACCATCCTTATTACTACATATTTTACAGTATGTGTTCTCAATAGAGGTGATATTTCTCCAATGGGAATGAGAATGGATTATTGCTTAGGAATAAGAAATTTCTTGGATGTTACAGGATTTCAAGTGTGTGACCCTCCAAATCTCAACCATACCTGACAAAATTTTATTAACTTGAAGTTTAATTTCTCTAACTGGGGATAATTTAAATCTATTTATTTTCATGGGCATGCAATAATGAAAGCAATCTTGAGATACACTCATTATATTAATCTTTGATGTCACAAGTGTGAATCTTCTAAATTTGCTCCTTTGAAAAAAAAAATTTGTTGATTCAATTTTATTTATTTTAATACAAAATTCAGAACATTTCAAATTTTGTGAAAAATAATTTTGAGATTTTCTTTGGGATTAAAATGAATTTGTGTTCAGGAAAATTGAACAATATTGAGTTTTCTATTCCATGAACACATTATTTGTCCATCTAAGTTTTCTTTCATTTCTACCACAGAGGCTTTATGTATTTAATGTATAAGATTTGCATTTGTGTTAAAATATTAAAAATATCCCTATGTATTTTAACTTGTTAAATACTATTATAAATGGTGTTTTTATGTTTCGTTTTTATGAAAGATTGATTTTGTTTTATTTTTGTATTGCTTGCTACTATAGAGGAATTGTAAATTGACTTCACTTATTGGTTTTAGTCTTTGAGCTTGTGTGTAGAAAGTAGTTTTAGATGTTGATTGTCTAAATAAATACAGTTTGTATAATTAATCATATTCTCTATAAATAAAATTAGCATTACTAATTCCTTTTCAAGCTTTACAGTAGTATTTCCTTTTTTTGCCTTATTGCATTGGCTAACATCCCATCCCCAGTAAAATGTTGAATAGAAATATATTTTTTCCTGATATTAGGAAAGTCTTTTTATAATTCTCCATTCAAAATAATATTAGCTGTAGAATTTATGCAGATGTTCTTTTCAAATAAATGAAATTCTCTTCTATTCCAGCTTGCTGACAATTTTAAAAATCATGACTATTTATTGAATTTTTCCAAATTTTTTTCTATCTGTATTAAAATGATTTTTTTTAAATTTTTACTGTTAACATGGTGAATTATATTGATCAACATTTGAATGTGATTTAGTCTTACATTCCTGAAACAAATCTCACTTTTTTCATCTTGCATTGCATTTATAAACATTGCTAAATTGAATTTTCTAAAATATTTCTTCTAAGTTTTGTGTTTATTCCTATGGAGAATATTAAAATAGTGGTTTCTCTTTTAACTCAAATTGTTTTGAAATCAGTTCTTTGATTGCCAAATAACCTGAGGACTTTTCTAGATATCTTTCTATTGTTGATTTTAATTTTTCTCCTAAAGTCAGCAAACTCATCTTGCAATATTAAATCATTAAAAATTTAATTGGACTTGTTTTATGACTCACCAAATGATCTATCCTGGTGAACATTCCATGTGCACCGGGAAAGAGTTGGCATTCTGCACTTGTTTGCTATAATGTTCTATAAGTATTAGTTGATCCAAGTTGGTTTATAGTTTTGCACAAGGCTTTTGTTTTAATACTAAACTTTCAGTCTGCTTATTCTATCAGTTTTTGTTAGAAGAGTGTGAAGTTTCCATCTATAGTGTGGATTTGTCTATTTCTTCTTTCAGTTTCATAAGCTTTTGTGGTATATATTTTGAATCTCTGCTATTAGAGTCTCTGAAATTCCAGTCCCTCAGACTAAAAATTTGGAGTCATCCTGAGCTAATACCTTTATCTCATTTCACACATCCATACTGTTGATTCTATTTGCTCTAATTTCAAAGTGTACCCAATTATTTTTTACCATCTTCACGGTTACCACTGTATCCTAAATTACCAATATCTCTCACTTGGATCTCTGCAGAACCTCCGTTGGGCCTTTGATTTCTGTTCTGTCCAGCTTACTGTCTATTTTCTATACAATAAATCAGATCATGCTATTCTACTGTTTGAAATAGTCCAGTGGTCTTCCATCTTTATAATGTAAAATCCAAATTTTTTACAATGACCACAAAGCCCTACAAGAGCTGTACCTGCCTAGGGTACACCAGGTACTCTCCTGCCTCAAATTTTGTATTTAGTTTTCTTTCTGACCAAGAAGCTCTATTAAAAAATACCAGAATGGCTCTCTCATTCTTTCTGAACTTTGTTCAATGTCACCTATTTAAAAGTACAATAACTCTCTTCTCTTCTCCTATCTTGTTTATTTTTTCTTCCCATCTCATTTATTATCATCTGGAATAGTATCTGTGTTGCATATTTATTAGTTTATTATTTGTCTTTCCCACCAGAATGGTCAGTATAATGAGTGGAGATTTTGTGGTGTTTGCTATTTGATGTTTAGCAACTAGAACACATAAGCATTCAATAAATAAGTAAATATTCACTGAATGAACACTTTTGTTTTACACTGCAGTGGTCCTCTGTCCTGGACCTACATGGAATCCACTGTCCTTTAAAAAAAAAGATTATTATGGCCAAGCTATGGGTAAACTCTAAAATCTTCCCAGGTGATTCTGATATGTATTAGGACTGAAACTATCAACCTAACACAATGCCTCACTCTTCTTAGCTATTCAGTAGAATGAAATAGTGAACTGAGTTTGTGCACAGACTTTCCCAGTAAGGTTGTTTAAAAAGAATCTAAGCCTCAGTTTTCCTGTAAAATAAAAACAATAATTCTGTCCTACCTCCAAAGTTTATATAAGAAAAATTATAAAAGGCTTTTTGACCTGTAAGCAACTCAAAAAGGTATGTTATTTAATAGGCTGCTATTATTTTTTAAGTGAATGAGCTATGTGTCAAAACCAAAACTTGACTTGTGGTTCTCACATTTGAAGGGCTGGATGACCGTGGCCAAACCATTAACTTCTCAAGATTTGTATTTTTTTCATTAGAAAAAAGAAACTAGATTAGACTTGAAGATCTTTAATATCTATAGACCTAAAAAGATCTATAAAATCAATTCCACTGGATGCTCTGTAATATAACAGTTGAATGTTTCAGCATTGGATTCTTACTTCCCATACTTTGGTGGCAACTGTTGGTTCCTGCCTGCCCAGAGCCCATCAGTAGGCTGAACAAGGAGAACTCAGGGAGAAACAAGACACTGTAGTTATCTTTTCCCACAAATAATCTTCATATATTTTATTTTTAAATACTAGCAAGAACTAGTTGGTTGTTTTCTGATAAAGTCACACACACATTACTTCCATAACAAGTTCAGTAACAAGTTAGTCCTTCTACTCTCCTTATGAGCATACCACACTGGGGGGAAAAAAACACAGGGGAAAAATAACACGGTTAAAGGGAAAAAGAAAATCTTCAGTCACAAACCTGCAGAATAGTATTATTCAAATATTATGTACCCATCAGGAGTGCTTAGAAACTTTTCAGCGTAATGTTGCAATGTTCTGCTCCTCTCCTTTTTATTTTTTTTTTATTTTTTTATTTTTTAATTTTTTTTATTGGTTGTTCAAAACATTATAAAGCTCTTGACATATCATATTTCATACATTAGATTCAAGTTGGTTATGAACTCCCAATTTTACCCCAAATACAGATTGCAGAATCACATCGGTTACACATCCACATTTTTACATAATGCCCTATTAGTAACTGTTGTATTCTGCTACCTTTCCTATCCTCTACCATCCCCCCTCCCTCCCCTCCCATCTTCTCTCTCTACCCCATTCACTGTAATTCATATCTCTCCTTGTTTATTTTCCCATTCCCCTCACAACCTCTTATATGTAATTTTGTATAACAATGAGGGTCTCCCTCCATTACCATGCAATTTCCCTTTTCTCTCCCTTTCCATCCCACCTCATGTATCTGTTTAATGTTAATCTTTTCTTCCTGCTCTTCCTCCCTGCTCTGTTCTTAGTTGCTCTCATTATATCAAAGAAGACATTTGGTATTTGTTTTTTAGGGATTGGCTAGCTTCACTAAGCATAATCTGCTCTAGTGCCATCCATTTCCCTGCAAATTAAAGTCATAATATTCTTGTGTATAAATGACACCAAATATTTATTTTGCCAGTTCACATTCCTTTATACTCAGCATGAAGAAGGCAGTCCAATTTGAAACTAAGTAACATTTTTTCTCATTAATTTCCAGGTCTGCAAATCTTATGGGGAATTCAATTTCCATTAGTAAAAATCAACATTTTGGGTACTGGTGGTTATAGATAGAATATTTCCCTCACAGTGACCTCATTCTCTGTGAAAATGTGCCAGATAAAGCCACAACTAATAGGCTTCTCACCCAGGATTAGGACCCATTATCCTTTCATGAACCATCATGCTTTATGATTCTCAGTTAAATTAATTTTGCATTTTTATCTGGATTTTTACTGTGCAACCCACAATCTCTTTCATTCTCTCATTTTATTTTGGAGTATACTTTAATCATAGTTTTACATACAAAAGGATTTTAGTGTCTTCCTTACCGAACTCAAAATTCCAACTGATCATATGTGCACTTTGTAAACATGTTAATATACACTTTTTAAATCCTGTTTCTTCTCTAATTTTAATCTGTAATGCTCAGAAGCATTACTTTTTATGATGTTCCATTCAAACTTTTGCGCAGGAGAAACAGTTTTAATAATCTCTATTTCTGATATTTTTCCATATTTAATGAAGTTAGAGCTAATAAAAATAAATTTTAATTTGAGAACACAGATGTATAGAAAAATGTAAACAAATAACATAAAGCAATCCCAAAGTGATTGACACAAAATGACATTGCAAATTTCAAGTCTTTTATTTAAAAAAATATTTTTAGCATATGTACTTTTGATTTCTGCTTTATTTTTAATAAAGTATTTATACATTTTTCCTGAAGGGTGAAATCTTTGTTAGATTGATACACACATATAACCACTACTGCAATCAAGATGTAGAATATTTCATCACCACATAAAATACCTTCATCCCCCTCTCAATATGTCTACTCCCATCCACCAAGGTAACTACCTCTCTAATATCTGTCATTGTAGCTTAGCTTCAGCCATCATAGAAAATCGTCTCACAGATCATTCTGTATGTGTACAAATTATTTCATTATTTTTGTACGGGCTAGATGATTGATCAAATAATTCACTTCTCTTGAGTCTTTGTTTATTCACCAGAAAGAAGAAAGAAAATTAAGAACAAAAATTAGGAAGAGGAGAGTAAGGAACTGGAGGGGAGAAAAAGATTGAACTTGATGAATAAATTCTCTCCAGTTTGGAAAGTATGATTCCCTAATACACCAGTTGAATATTTTAGCATTGTATTCTAAGTTGCCTCAGTTGGGTTAAAACCTCACTTAAAACATTTACAGAATCCTTTTTGTCTGATGTATTTTAATCAACACAATGTATTGAGATTCACTCAAATTATGGAGAGTATCAGTAATTGATTCCTTTCTTAATGCTGTATTGTATTATACATATGATAATGCTACAATTTGTTCCTCCATTTTTCTTTATATTGATATTTGGACTGTGTCTAGTTTTTTAATATTATGAATAGCACTGCTATGAATATCGGTATACCTATCTTTTTTTGGACATATATTTTGATTTCTCTTGAAAAAATATATACAAATGGAAAATCTCCAGACCATAGGTAGGTGTATGTTTAGTTTTATAAGAGATAACTAGACTTATTTCTCAAGTGGTTGTGTCATCTACTCCCAGAAATATATGAATGTTTCAGTTGTTCTACATACTTCCCAACAAATGGTATTACCAAGTTTTTAAATTTAGACTTTCTTATGCATGTGAAGTGGTGTATCATTATGATTATAACTTATACTTTCCCCTTATGACCTATGATGTTGATCATTAAGATAACTTCTTTTTGTGCAAGCTGTGCTCAAGGTTTTGGTATAATTGAATTGTATAATTGAATTGGAAGGGTTCTTTTACATATTCTGGATATTAACTCTATATCAGATGTATGTATTGCTCATATTTCCTCAAGTCTACAGCTTGTTTCTTCTTTTTGGGGCGGGGTACAGGAGATTGAACTCAGGGGCTCTCAACCACTGAGCACCACCCTCAGCCTTATTTGTACTTTATTTAGAGACAGGATTTCACTGAGTTGATTAGCACCTCACTTTTGCTGAGACTGGCTTTGAACTTGTGATCTTCTTGCGTCAGCCTCCCAAACTGCTGGGATTACAGGCATGTGCCACCATGTTCAGCTTCAGCTTGTTTCTTTATTATATGAGTGATGACTTTATAGAGGAAACATTTTAATTTTGATAAAGTCAAATTAGTGTTTTTGTGGCATAGTACACATTCACCTCAACATTATAAAGAGATTCTTCTATTTAATCGTTTGGGTCTATGATACATTCTGAATTGATTTTTGTGTACGCATGAGGTATGGTTCAAAGTTAATGTTTTCTTATTTATATTAAATTGTTCTGTCAGCATTTTTAGAAGTGATTATCTTTCCTCAATTGAATTACTTTAGTACTTTATTAATTGATCTTTTATGTATGGGTCTACTTCTTGAATCTCTAATCTATCTATTTATTTAGTTACATATTTATTTACCTATTTGTTTCCTTTTTTATCCTTAAGTTAATATCAGAATATATGCATATGAACTCTGGAAAGTCTTGAAATAAGATATTCCATAAGTTCTCCAGTTCCATTCTTTCTAAAATTGTTTTAGTTGGTTTAGCTTTTTTTCTATTTTCACACAGATTTGTAATCAGTCTATTTATTCTAAAATAATATTGCTGGATATTTTGATTGGTACAGAATCTCTAGATCTATATGAGGATAACTGATTATATTGTCTTATAATCCACAAATATGATATATATATATATATATACACACACACATATATGCATACTGTTTATTTGTGTTCCTTAATTCTCAGTAATGTTTTGTTGTTTCATTGCAAAGATCTCGAAGACATTTTACTAAATTTATTCCTGATACCTTATACTCATGTTTGTGGGGTTTTTTGGTTTGTTTGTTTTTTTGTTTTTGTTTTAGTGCTGTGACTAAATCTAGGGTCTTCTGTCTGCCAAGTGCACATTTTAACAATGAGCTACACCCCTAGTTTAGAGTTTTTGATAGAAAACTTGATAGTTTAAGATAGGATTGAAAATGATATTTTCTATTCTATTTCCCATTCCACATATACTAAATATAAGAAGTAATTGACTTTATACTAACCTCATGTTCTTTGACCTTGATAGATTTATTGTTTTGTAAATAATTAATTCACTTTTAATATAAGAAAAAACAATATTAAAAAAACAACACTTAAGTAATGTAAGGACAAAAGTAAATTTTAAAAATATACAAAAATGAAATGCAATCAGTCTTTGGTATTTGGCATTTCTGGAACTCTTCACCCATTTCCATGAATTTGGATTCCCATCCAGAGTCACTTGTTTCAGTCCAACAATTTCCTTCCACATTTGTTGTATTGTATTTCTGCTGATGGCAAATTCTTACAGCTTTGCAATTTTGCTTTTATTTTTGAAATATGTTTTCACTATATATACAATTCTTTTTTTTTTAATTTTTTTTATTGGTTGTTCAAAACATTATAAAGCTCTTGACATATCATATTTCATACATTAGATTCAAGTTGGTTATGAACTCCCAATTTTACCCCAAATACAGATTGCAGAATCACATCGGTTACACATCCACATTTTTACATAATGCCCTATTAGTAACTGTTGTATTCTGCTACCTTTCCTATCCTCTACCATCCCCCCTCCCTCCCCTCCCATCTTCTCTCTCTACCCCATCCACCGTAATTCATATCTCTCCTTGTTTATTTTCCCATTCCCCTCACAACCTCTTATATGTAATTTCGTATAACAATGAGGGTCTCCCTCCATTACCATGCAATTTCCCTTTTCTCTCCCTTTCCAAAGTTGAGAGGATTTGTTGTTGTTTATTTTGGGTGTCTTTTTAATAGTGTTGTCCTATTGTCTTCTGTCCTCCTTTCTGATGAAAAATCAGCAATAAAAAATTATTCTTTTTCTTCTGTGTGTAATGTGTCCAGCCTATAAATTTCTTCCAATAAATTTTTTATTTCACATACTATATTTTTCAGTCAGAAGATTTTCATTTGTTTCCTTTGCAGAACTCCGTATCTCTCCTGATAGTTTCCATTTCTTCAATCTTTGTGCTATTTTTCCCTTTAGAAGCTTTAAGACATTTAACATGATATTATTAGAAACTTTATTAATTTCAACACCTATGGATATATTTCTCTTGAATGAATTTTCCTTAAGATTTTGTTATATTTTTATGATTTTTTTCATGTATGTAATTTTCTAAAATTCTAACTGAAGACTGTAGATGATGCTTGTGCAGAATGTGCACTCTATTATACATTTTGAGTAGTATTGAGATTTATCTGAGCATGTGGCTACATTATTGCTAGTTTACCTATAGTGTGGAGGATGTTCACTTTATACTTTGTTAGAAACTATTTAGTTTTGGGTCTTAATCTTATGACAAATACTTTAATTCCAATGACATTATTTTCTTCTAATCCATGGCCCTTCTGGAATTTCAGTGGAAATCTCAAGGTGTTTAACAGCTTGTTAGAATGCAGTTTCAGCTTAGCAGCTCATATCTGGCTCCAGGTCTTGGCTGAGGTGCTGGAGCCAGGGCTGTAGTCTCATCTGAAGCTTTAAATGGGTAGGTGCAGGGATAGATAAGTATAATGCATTGCCAAACTCATCTCCATAGTTATTGTCAGACTTTGGACACTTGATGCCTGGGCCTCTGTGTAGACCTGCCTCATCACATAGCAGCTGGATAGACATGACAGTCAGAATGAGACAGGAGAGTGAAAGAGAAATCTGCAATAAGAAGTCACAGTGTTTTTACCATTTGATTTTGGAAATGGCATAATGACATCTTGTTGCTTCTGCATATTCTGTAGTTACAGCTAAGTCAGTAAGTCCAGGCCACATTTAGATGGAAGAAGACCATTCATCCCAGAGAGTGAATACATGAGGTAGGCACCTTTAGTGGCTATCTTGACAGTTACAAACAACACCATATAAGCTTTTGTAATCAATAAGACATACAGTAACATTCTGATTGAGAAGTTGTCTTTAGTATGTTTTGTGCTGCTATAATATATAAGACTTAGTAATTTACAAAGAAACAGAAATTTATACTCTCATAATTCTGAGGGTGGGAAAGTCCACACATCTGGGCTCTCTGCTTCCAAGATGGCACCTTGAATTTACATCCTCTGGAGGGGAGGCCAATGAGGAGGAGAGAGAGAGCCTACTTTCACAAGCCCTTTTTTATAGCAGCATTAATCCACTCATATGGTTGGAGATTTTATGACCATAAAATCTCTCAAAATGCTAATCTCTCAACATGGTTGCATCAGAGATTAAATTTCCAACATAAATTTTAGGGGATACAGTCAAACAATGGCAGCACCAATCTTTAATTTGTATGTCTCAGTCATCCTGATCCTCACAATACTCCCAGAAGGTTGGCAAAATTTGTTTCAGAAGAGAGAAGCAAGAAACATAAATAAAGTACCTTGCTAGTTGAGGTCACAACTTGAGCCTTGAAGTTCTTTATTGTATAATCAAAGGGCGGGGCCTTCAGAGGGCAACTGTTATTTCTGTTTCAAGGGTCAGTTTAATCAACATTTTCTTCCAAAAGATTTGCAACATCCTCAAGACTAAACTGGGTGATCACTCAAGGTACCATTCAGATCTCTTTTGCTGCTTGATTGCAGCACTCGGGTCTGTGTAATTATTGTGAGTTCCTTTAGGGCAGTTATGGTGCTTTACTCATGATGGCATATTCAGCTTTTTTCTAGCAATCTACTGGGAGCAGCCTCATCAGACTCGGAAATGTTAATTTCTAAACACCTTAGAGGGCAGCCTGTCTTGTTTTATGTAAAGATAAAAATAGTATAGTATTGATGTTTGATGAAAAAATTTAAAAAATAATCAGTGAGAGAAAGGGTAAGGAAAAAAAATAGATTGAAAACACACCAATCTCTCCTTTGTATAAGTATTATTACTGGATTGATTCACTCCTTGGCAGAGGAATTATTTAGTCTTCACATGCATCTCTAAAATAAAATGAAAATAAGGATTTTAGGAACAGGTTGCACATTAGTAAGGCAGTAAATCAAAGCAGTGTCCTCCTCTCGGTTGTCGGGCATTCCTGCTGGGCTTATTGAGAAGCCACAACAGGAATTGTTCCACGCTTCACGAAGGTCATTCTTGACAGTAGTTAATTTGCTGACTTCTAGTACTTTTTTTTTTCTTCTAAATTTGGAGATGATGATTCTTTTGTGTTCTTCAACTTTTTACTCATTAGATTCTACAGGATTGCTAGGGAGGATTGCAGAAAGTCTTTTGAATGACAACATTTCAACACTTTTTCTAAGCATCGAGGAATATTGTCACTGGGGCTTATGGAGGATGGATTATTTTCTTGGCAGGTAGTGTGGCCTCCACAGGGCTCATTAGGCTTTCTGTTGGGAAGATCTAAAGTGCACAGTTGAATACTGTCATAAAAAAGGGAAGTGGTTTGGGCCTAATTCCTAAAGGAGCTGCAGAGACTATAGCTCCTTTTTGATCTCTGAATTCCAAATAGGCCTTTTACAGTTGTCATATTATTGACTGCTCATTCCAGACCTATGATTCTCTTTATTTCTAAATCTTTTATGCACTGAATGTTATGCTGCTACTTAGTATTACATGAGCAGATTTGGCATGTTTGTGTATTTAATAATAACAACATTTCCTTCTAACTGGCGGTGGAGGACGTGTATGTTTTTCACAAAAGAGCTCTTCTTGGTAGGACCTAGTTTCTGTAGATTAAGTGGTTGTACATCAAATTCAGTTGTCCTTTTTCTCTGTTCTTTGTGTAACTACTTAGACTATCCCTTACTTGAACACTGACAGAAATTTTAATGCATGATGTTATTTGTTGTTGTAGGATAGAGACAACAATTTCTCATTTTGGGTGGAAAGATAATTTGCAAAGTTCCTGAGCATGAAAGCTCGGGTCAAGCTGATGTTCTAGTTGATGAGAGAAGTATAATGCTGCTTAAAATTAAAGATCTGCATTGGTACAAGAAAGCAGAAAACATGATAAGGTGATTTTTTTTTTTTTTTACATATAAAGCTTGCATTTGCTTCCCATTAGTAGCTGTTTCATGTTGTTTTGGAAAATTAAAATTTCAAGAAAGGAAAATTTTACTCCACTCATGTAATCAAACGTATCTCAATTATTAACCTTTTTTCTCTGTTGCACATTAGCAACTAAGTATGCATTGAACAGCACGGAGACATGAGTTCAAGGTTTAATGTCACAAAACATTATGGTCATATTGGTGGCACAAACATATATATATATATATATATATATATATATATATATATATATTTACCATGAATGATAACATTTTCAAATGCAAGATTTTAAAATAAAACTGTGGGTTAGGGAGGAACTTTAAAAATTATCTTAAAACCTCATTTGGTGTTTAATTGCATAATAGACATAAAAATGAAAATTTTCTTTGTCCTTTTTCATTAGTAATTATTTCCATTTAAGTCTTTTCTAGTCTCATACTGTCTTTTAATGCCTATTATCTGTAGTTTATTTTTATTTACCAGTGTAAAAACTAAACTGGCCTGAACTTAATGGCTTACTCATAACATAAGTGAAGAATATTTATTTTTTAGCAAGTGAGTGAAGGTGGTCTGAACTCAAAACCTGTATTAGAAACACAGAATGCTGAAGAGCCAGAGACACTGTATCCATTTGTGAAGAAATCCCTGGCTGTATGTAATCTTTGTGTACTATAAAAGATAAGCAGTACACATTTCAAAAAGAAAAAGATAAAGCTGCAGGAGTTTTAAATATAAATTCATAAATGGAAAAATATTAACTCATAACTCTAACTACTAATTAAACATCTGATTTTTACGTGTTAGTTTCTAAACCTTGTTTATTTGCATTTGTATTTTTATGTAAAATACTTTCCACTTAACATTTATATTCTATACACTTCCTCATGATTTTGAATCCTCTCCACAATTATCCTGTCTTGGTAAGTATAACTTACAATAGAGACTGGTTTATTTTGATAGCTTACAGATTTGGGTTTCCTTTTCTTGTACTGAAAGTACAGAGTTAATGCCAATTAGCTACTAAATCAGCGATGCAGACTGATGGCATGATGACGTTAGAGGCAGATTAAATTTTAAATGCTCAGTAGGCAGTGATGATCTTCAAACAGGACCTGTAACTAAGGATATCACATTCTCATCCTTTCAGGTCCCTACAAGTAAATATGATAATGCAATCTGAAAGCCTATGAAGATCAAAGGAGAATCTATGACATACAATCTCTTTATAATATTTATAACCTTGGAAATATGTAAGCATACATTTTTAATTATGATAATGATGATAAGGATTATTAGATTGTCAACAGCTAAAATACAATTCAGTAACAAGAGAGTAACATATTCCTGAACAAATTTCCTTCAAATATCAAGTGAAGAGACATTTAGCATTAAGTGTTTATTTATGCAAAATATCTGTTTTTATAATTGACTTTATTAACATTTCAAAATTAAACATTTTCCTGTATGTTATTTATTATAAAGCATAGTGTTGGCTTTTTAAACTTGTTCTTAGCTCTAATAATAAAAAAGCATCAAAAATGAACTGTTTCATGTCAGAGCTGTCTAGTAGGCAAAACATAAAATGGATCAATGTAAACTACTTGTTTATATATTCACTGTATGCACATTTACTGAACAATTTTCCTGTATGTGGTGATATGTAGAGAGCAATGACCAACACTATCTAGATCTTATTCTTCATGAAACTTAAGTATTTTCAAAGAGAAACACTTTGGAAATTGAGCCTTTTAGGAATATTAATGGCCACAGCATTCTCTTATTGTTTAGGTGGGGAACAAAAAAAGAAAGGAATGTAATAAATAGTTCCAACAAATATTTATTGTCTGGTATAAAACATAGTCCCTCTTATTAGGTCCTGTCTGGAAAATTAAGATCTTGGGGTGTAAATATGTAAATGGATTTTCCTCCTCAGTGGGGTTGGATAATCTTAATTTAACGAGAATCTCAACTCTGTGGCAGTGCGCATATCCCACTGAGTTTTTCATTTCTTTGCCAAAACAGAGTGATCAGCTTTAACTGTGTGAGCATAACAGGGCTCCTTGTTAGGCAAATGGTGAATGTAACTCCTGTGCAGACGTGTGTGGGAAGATGCTGCCACATATGTGCCATATATACATGTTGCAATTTTAACAAACGTCCTCTTGCATATGTAGCAACTCAATGCTTCGGCGGTGACCAAGAAAGCTTTACCTTTGTCATTAAGGTGGGGTTAACAATATCTTCTGTTTGGATGTGAGCGTTTATGCCTTGAGGTCTGGGAAATCAGAATAATCGTTCATTCTTTCCCCGTATTCACATCAAAAAGAACGTACTTAGCCAGGATTTTAAATGTTCCGAACACAAAGAAATGATAAATGTCTGAGGTGATAGGAATGACCCTTATCTGGGCATCCCATATCATGCACATTTTTTTGAAATTGTCACACTATGCTTCATAAATACATAGAATTACTATATGTCCATAAAAATAAACTGTATTTTTAAAAAGATACTGTACTATGTGCAGTGATTCCTATGACGAATGTGCTTCATTTACTCTCAGAGATGTGCACTTTTCATCCATCTTCAAAGATGAACCCAATTCGTTATTTTAATGTTTCTTCTTGCCAGATTAGTAGCTTAAAGAGATAATCACATGCAAATCTTCCTCCAAATAAAATCACTCTTGGGGGCTTCTTTATCCACTTAATACATATTTTGGTTTCTTTTCTTTCTAGTGGTAAGTAAAGACATTCAGCTGTAAGTATATTCTAGAGTCATGTTGTAAAGTCATAGAATTCCTGGGAACAATGTGAGAGACAGAAGACGTGCTTATGATAATGATTCCAAATTTTTTAATATTTTGTATGTCATGCTGCACTTGTGTTTTACATTAGCATAAATTATATTTTCTACCTAAACTGCAAATAGAAATGATACAAAATATAAAGCCTAAAATGTAGTTCCCAAAGAAGCCTAAATTTTAGCTGAGAGAAAAATATATGTATATATACATGACAATCCAGGTGTCCTATTTAAATCAATCTGGAAGTTCGACTTTTTACAACTTTGGTGGGTTAGAAACACTGAGTTAGATTTGCTTCCTCTGAGTCAGAAACCCCATTGAAGATGAGTTCTGGATGAAGCAGATTGAATTTCATAAAAACCTGTTATCTAAGATCTCCAGGATCTTTCTTTTCCCCCTCTTACGTAACACTGCATAGTCTAATCAGGATTATTATGATGGTCACCCGCTTTTAAATCCATCACATTCTAGTAAAAAACTGATGGTCTCCACAATGAAGCCAAAATAGTCTTTCTAAAATATACCTGACCCTTTTACCTCTTTGCTTTATTTTAAAAAAAATCAATAAATTCTATTGTACTTACAATAATGTCAAAACCATGTGCATATTTTACAGGCTTCTGAATTATCAGGTTAGTATTCCAGCTCTTCTGTGCCTAGTCCCCCTTCCCATCACATCCTCAAGCAAGACTGAAGTTCTGCTTGTTCCTTGAAGGCACCTTGCTCTCTGTTGTACCTGGGCCTCTGCCATCATACAACCTTCCCTCTGCCCTGATAGATCTACCCTTGGCTCTCTTCCCACCTTGCTGACTCCACTAAGTGCCTTAGATTTCACATTAGAAATCTCTTCATTCAGGAAGGCTTGATGCCAGGTATTCCTAATGTGTGGTTATAGTCTCTGCACTGGAATCATGAGTTCAATTTTTACATTCCACTTTAATTCCTTATGTACCTGTACCACTAATCTGTAAGCTTTGGAAAGGAAGATGCTTAGATTCAATAGTGGGAGGGAATACTAAACCAAAGTCAGTTTATGATTCTTGTGGAAGACATGAGAGGTCTCGGGATTCTTCTCTGTAAGAAGTAATTGAAAAGAAAAAAAAATGCTCTGAGAAATCTAGCCAGTTGAAAAAATATTAAGGGGAGGGAAAAAGTGACTCAGGAGGCTGAGGCAGGAGGATAACAAGTTCAAAGTCGGCCTCAGCAACTTAGCAAGGTCTTAAGCAACTTAGCTAGGCCCTATCCCAAAATAAAAAATAAAAAAGGACTGGAGATATGGCTCAGTGGTTAAGCACCTCTGGGTTCAATCCCCAGGGCCAAAAAATAAAAAAAATACAAACTAACCATGAGAATATCATATAGCACACAACACATTTAAAGTTGACCAAATATTTGACTGTTCTCCTAAATTTTCCAGAAAATTGGCCTCAGTGGCTTGAGGAATGAGTCATTTTATGGACACTACAATTAATGATTACTTTGTTGTTTTCAGCTCTCTTTTCTCCTGGCAAAGCGATCTTGAAGTTCTATATTCCAGAAAACCTAGCTAGCTATAAGATTCAGAAAAGCACCCTGATCCACAAGAAATAAAATAAGCCTTTATTCTTGGCCATCTGAGGTTTCAGGGTTTCTTGGATGTTGTGACTGGATTTAATCACCCTTATTAGCACAGGGCACAATGACTGTCTTCTAATATTTTGAGAATCCAGTCATGTATAAGAGGAACAGGATTTGAGCTATCAGTCCCTAAGTAGTAGAATTAAGATAAAAGGAAAAAACATACAGAAATATTTACATGTTGAAATATTTTAACAATCAGAAGTATACAATGAATTTGGCCCTCAACAAATAAGACCTTCTGGTGGTTGGACACTGGGAGAAGACTGTGAAAGGCACTGCAGTGTTTCACAGATGATGGGACCAGAACTCCAACAGAGCCACCTTGCTCTGGAGAAAGGGGTTTTAAGATTGATCCTTAGCAAGTCTCCCTGGAAATCCCTGTGTCATTGCTTTTAGTGGTAGCAGAGTGTATTTATTAGCAGAATATGCATATTGGTCTCAGTTGCTATCAAGTAATTCTGCACTTACTGAACCAGCTTTGGTACCTGGCAGTCTTTCCCAGTTCCCAGTCTCCTTTCCCCAGTTCTTGCAGTTCCTAATCCTGGCTTTTCTGATCAGCATCTTTTCCCTCTCAACATTTCTGACTTTATACCTGCATCACTTCTTTCTGGCCCCCTTTATCTATGATTTTGGATTT
Organism: Marmota monax; assembly: GCF_021218885.2. NCBI lineage: Eukaryota > Metazoa > Chordata > Mammalia > Rodentia > Sciuridae > Marmota > Marmota monax. The sequence goes on along the minus strand of NW_026692116.1, from coordinate 9,057,887 downwards.
CCCATTTATGAACCTCAGGCTTTCAGCCATGTGACCTTTGATCTTCATGCCTCTGGTTTGGGTTAACATGGGTTCTACCTGCTAGAAGAACACTTATCTTTTGGCAGGAGATGAATAAGCTTGGTACTTCTGATTTGCTCACTGTTTAAACTCCCTGTGGGCTACAGAGTTGAAGGGAGAACTGCACTAAGGTAGATTGGCAGTGACCCTTCCAGCTGTCATCTTCTTTGGAAAGTAGGGCATAGCTCTTTCTCATTTTAGGGATTCTTAACAAAATACATTGTAAAGTGGATGGGATCAAATAAGTAGCAAGATAACATTCGTTCGATTATTCAAGACATATATTAACGACTGCTGTGCTATGCTCAGGTTTGCTGGAAGGTAACTGCACAGAAGAAATACAGAGTCCCTGCACTCCTAGAACTTACATTCTAATGGAATCATGGAGATAAATATGTGGAGAAAACATACTAAGCAATTGTTGAGTCGTGTAAAGATGCGTACCATGATCGAGTAGTCTGAAGTACTTATTTTGTGAGCAATGGGTTATAATATCCCAGGTAGGCTCCTTATTTATCCAGGGAAATGTAAAAATTAAATTCTTGATACCCTCCCACCCTGCAGCTGAAAGCTTTCATACTTGGGAAACAATTGTCTCCAATCCCCCAGTCATATCGACGCAGATTGCTGGCTCAGGATTAACAAATGCTGCAGGCAGGAAAGGAGAAGAGGCAGTATTCTTCTGAAGGAGGAAAGAGGAAGGTCTGCCAATGCAAGAGCCAAGATTCAGGATTCAAGAAACTTTCAGGAAAAGATAGACAAAACAGAGTTGTTCAACCGTAACAGCTTAACCCAGGCAGGGAAGAGGCACAGATGGACAGGGGATTACAGCCCAATGCCACCACCAGACCAGGGCTCAGCAGTGCCCTGAGCCAATATCAGATCCCCAACACTATGCGCCATAGGCAGCCTCACAGAAAGGCCGGCTGGTTGCCACTTTACTCTTTAAAGCTGGCATTTAAACCACTCTGGCAGATGGAAGAAAAGTATGTAATAAAAGCTGACATTTCGTTTTACTCTGAATGTTTGTTAATTCTATTATCATTCACAGGGAGATCCTTACTGAATGGTGATCCACTCGCAGCAGCTTGCAGCTAATCTAAAAGTGTATATGTCATGTCCTTAGGATCAAACAGACACTAAACAATAGGCATCAATTAATCACAAAATGTCATTATCCTAGGAGATCCCAGGGTGACATAAGAGCTAAAGACAAAGTTGTGGAAGGCTAAATCTATATTTGGTCATACATTTTATTTTTTAACAAGGTTCTCTTCTGTTGTGCCTTCTCATAACAAAGGAAGGGAGGAAGAGAGAAAGAAAGGGAGAGAGACTGAGGAGAGGGCAAGAAGGAAGGAGAGGGCAGGGGAGGGGAGACGAAGGAAGGGGAGAAGAATTTCTGTTCCATTTTCCCTTTTATTTTGTTAGAACTCTAATATCTCCCTGTAGTAAACCAGTAATCTCTCCTTTCCAACACCTTTTCTATCTTATTCCAAAAAGGAGATTTTCAGCATATAACTCTCAGATAAAGTCTATTACTCTTGACTAGGAAATCTACCTATTCCAATGATCATCTCAGATGATTAAATATTGAACTTTTTAGCTTCTCAATTATATTGATTCCCAAAGTCACAGTAAAAGTAATTGATATTTTACACAACTTTTAGAAGTTTTAGGAAAATTAAATTTCCTCCATAAATGGATTTCCTGTTTGCTTGTTTGCTTGGCTCATTTCTATTGTACAATCTTTAGAGTTTTTCTTTTCTTTTTCCCATTATCGAATACATCACAGTGGTAGTTGTTGCTAGAGTCCTGCCCACACACCTGTGACCAGCACAGAGGTCACTGTAGCTAGGTTAGCCATTCCTGTACATGACAGGGCTTCCCACCTCAAGCAGCTGTGTTTAGGGAGGGCTGGGAATGCCAGCTGATCCATACTCCCAGGAGTAATACTTAACCCTACAGGGGTAGAATTGATGGCTTAAGACCCCATCTTCCCCTTCTGTTGATGGGATTATTCTTAGGTATGTTTTTCATAGCATTTGAAAGAGCCCAAATGGATTGAGTCCCACTTGTCCACACTGCAATCCAATGTAACACCAGCATCTGTTCTCTGATTTTCTTTCCCAGTATCTCAATCTGCTTGCTGGAGAACCTTCCCAAATAAAATACGTATACCCACACCCTTCTTAAAGGGAATAATTTTAGAAGAACTCAAACTAAGGCCATCATTGGTGAAAGAGAACTTGAAACAAAAAATAGCCATTAAATAAGCACTTACTAAGTTCCAGGAACTACCTAATTTTTTTAATAAAGGAAAGATGCATTTAATTACTTAATCTTGGAAATTCTTCTTTTAAGTTTTCTCACTAGATAATACTGTTCCCTATAATGCAGGACAAATATAAAATTCTTATTTGAATTTACAAATTACTTATTTTCATATATATAATAAATGACAGCCAAAACTTTTGAATATCCCTATAAACTTTAGTCACCACTCACTTCCTGGATGTATTCTGGGCATAGCTATCACAGCACAGTTCCTTGAAATAGTCATTAGAATCCACATAGAAAGGAATTCTCTAGCAGGGTGGGGGGATGTTAACAAATATGACAGACAACAAATTGATATTCTCAATATACATGTACATATAAATATTAATAAAAAGTCAACAATGAAGATTTAGAAAATAGGCAATGGGTATGAATAGATAATTCATGACTGGACCATAAACAGGAAACCTTTTTCAACCATACTAGTTGCAGCAGGCTGGTTTTCTCCAAGTATAGTTGTAACAATATCTCCAATTCCACATGCTTTTCAAATAATATGATTCTGACATTCCTTAGTCAATAGATTTCAGCTGAAATGATGCTATGTGACTTCTGAGCCTAGATTACAAAATATCACATATTTCTACTTTGCTTTTTAGGAATTCTCAGTCTTGGAACCCAGCTTCCATGCTGTAAGGAAGTCCAAGCAATACAATGAGAGACCCATGTAAAGAGAAACCAAGGCCCCTGGCCTACAACCCTGGTTGTTGAGCCTCCAAACAACAGCCTCTAGCGAGCACACCATCATGAGAATAGCCATTCCATTTAACATGATTTAGGAACAAAAATAAGCTATCTTTGTCCAAATTTTAGAATTATGAACAATGATTGTTTTTAAGTTATGATTTGTAGTGATTTGTTGTGTAACAAGGAGCATTGTAATTGCTGTCTAAATGAAAACCTCAAGTGTATGATATTGGTTTGAGTATGCAGCAGTGAATTTAAGCTAGACGGTGTTTAAGACTGTTAAACAGACTTTAAGACAGTGTTAGCAGATATCTTAGAGTCTTAAAACCTACAGGATGTCAGTAGTAAGGGGTTCAAGAAAACACCATTGGAGCTACAGGGAAAAGTTTGTTCCCATCTTTAATTAAAGAAGGGCAAAGTGTGTTCCACTGGATTTCAGAACTGCATAGAAGCAGTGAATCTCATGCATCTAACACATACCTCATTGGAAAGTGTTCTTTGTGGTTTGGGGACAGAAATGTTGGCAGTAGTAATGCCTCTATAATGTGAAAAATAGGAAATGGGCCTCATGACATAATGATATATAGCTAAGGGCATTTTCAGGATAATGTTAAAATTGCCACCTAGCTTCTTCTATATCAAGGCATCAAGACATAATTAAGCTGGAGATAAAACTATTTCTCATTCTCTCCAGATGATGAATGATTTTCATATTAAGATAATATCATGCCTAAGATCAAAACCTGGCAAGGAGTATACCTTCCTTTGTTAAAACATTGGAAATTTCTAATATTTTGCTTATAAAAAATTTCAAAGAAAGTAGTTTTAAAAATATTTGAGAGTATCTCAAAGATTCTTCCCAACAAAGTACAGAGCTTGTGAAAATGGTCACTGTTTGGTCATTTAATTGCCTTTCAGGGAGCATGAGAGAGAAAAGGGCAAGTTTTCAGGAGACTAATACAGATGGCTTTGTCTGTTGAAGTGAATCTCAATAATATTCATAGAAACTTACAAAACTTTTAAGAAATCTCTTTTGGTGCAAGTATTGTCATCATAGATTGAAAGGGTCTCAGATGGCACAAAATGAGAGAAAAGTGTGTCCTCCAAACTTTTACAAGTGGGAAACAGGCTGTCAAGTTTTGTCAACTGAAACCACAAACCTGCTCTTGTAAAAAATGAAGAACTCCATGGATAGAACCCCAAGATACTGAGAGCAATTCCCAGATAGTAGGGTCATCCCTAATCAAAGAAGGACAAAGTGTGTTCCACTGGATTTCAGAACTGCATAGAACCAGTGAATCTCATGCATCTAACACATACCTTATTTTTATGAACATGTCTGCTTCCTGTTCAAGAATTACATGTTGTTGGAGAGGAGCTGGTGGACAGATTTGTCTCTTTTTGTTCATGTCCTTAGACTGGGAGGAGCTGTACTGGAAGAGCGGTACTGAGGAACTGCACGTGAGAAGCCTGAGCCTGATCTAAATGATGAAATCTTGGACTTGGAGCTGATGATGTAAGGGCTTGAGACTTTGGAAGTCTTGGGGCAGGGTTGGATGTATTTTGCAATTGGAAGCAACATTACCAGAGGGTGGACTAGGGCAGATGGTATTTGTAAAGATGGCATCATCTATATCTCTTGCCCTAAGGTCTTACAAGGTGATCTTCACTCCTGTCAATGAGCGACAGTGTCTACCCCTCCTTGTGAATACAGGCTGGGCTTTGGAACCTCCGCCATACACCGAGTACTGTGGAAGTGACACTATGTGACTTCCAATTCTGGATGACAAAAATCTTCATAAAGAAAGAATGTGTGAAGAAAAGTGGAAATATCTTCATGAGTCATAGAGAAATGGAAAGCAGAGAATGCGTCTGGCAGTAGTTCTCCAAACTTGTTAAAGAAAACAGACATGAAATCCAACAAACACATGACTTACTCATTGGAGAAGTGGAGCCATTTGTGGAGCAGGAAAGATTCACAGGGATTCACTAGGAATCAGTAAAACCATTCCTCAAAGCTTTTTATTTCTCTTTCTTTGCTGCTGTGTCCATGAAGGAACATCCTAATTGCCAATTCAATAATCTCCCCTGTCATTGAATTGATTTTGGTGAAAAGATACCTGAATGACTAGAAATGCAAATCCCTGTGTTATTTAGTAAAGTAGCAATTGGGGTACTAAAACTTAGTTAATATGCTTTAGTCTTTTGGACCTATGAATTATACTTGTGTCATTATATTACTTAACCTTCAAAGGTGAGAAAGACACTTCAATGAGAAATAAAATTGGGAGGCCCAATTGAGGCTTTCTGATTTCCTTTTCATTTTCTCATCTGAGCACCATTTACTATCTATATACTCCGTGACCTGGTTTGTAGTATTTACAGAACAGCCTCAGTTAAGATGACTGGCAGGGGTTGATACTAGCCAATTAAAAGGCAACTATGATATTAGAGTTTTAAATAATGCCTCAAATATTTTCTCCAAAGGCCTGTTCAATAAAAACAATCACTTAAGTGTATAAAATATATTTTTTTTGGTCTGAACACATTCATCACCAAAAAACCTGTCACAAATTTATCATTCCAGCGTCCTTTTGGTTGGACATTTCCCACAGCCTTTGGCAAGTGAAAGTTGCCTTTGAACATCTGCTATGAAAAAAGAAGAATGAGACCCATATGGTCTAAAACCCCATGAGAAAAATTAAGATTTAGAGAACAGCACTCAGATCAAATGAATATATCCCTGTAATTTTTCTTTTATCTTTTTGTGAACCTACTCTCTCCTCTTTGCTTCATCTATCCTCTTAGACATTGGCAAAGCCAAACATTAGCAAATAGCAATTACATATCTTCAGAGAGAAAGATGGAGGGCTAGAGGGGCCTGACATGATTCCCTCCACAACAAAGGTTCAAAACATGAAAAAATAAGGGCCATGACTTACACAGGAGTGTTTAAGGGAAAGTGCCAGAGTACAATGGGGACACAGCAGAATCTTCTTGGAGCACGGAGACCCAGGATGGACTTACAAGAAGGAGAAGGACATTTGAGAGAAGAAAACCATGAGTTTGATCTATTGAGAAATGAGGGGTACATCTCAACATTGCCCCTGTCCCACCCTGTGCTTCCCAGTGCCTAGCACGCATTCACCAAGAGATCTCCTTTCTCATGAGGAACATGGGAATACCCTTGTGCTTCATAATCTGCCTGATAAACTTCTGCAGCTTAGTGTGACATTACTATCCTTCTAAAAGGAGATAATCTTAAACATATTTTGTGGGAAGCACTCATTTATAAGGTTAATACCTGTTTTTTTTTTCCTCATCTTCCAAGGTGAAACAACATAAGTGTTAATATTTAAAGAATTACTGATTATATTTTAAAACTCTTTTAAAGTGCTACAAAATCTATGAAGAAGTCATAATACCACTCTGTATGTTGGAAGATAAAAATGATTTCTTTTTTTATATAATCATAGTGCCCACTATAAAATCTCTTATCAGATTACTTATAATATTTCATTACTGTTTATTAATTCCTGGTGATACTTTGCAGCTTGAAAGGTCCTTGAAGGTATAGGCCATGTCTCATTGTCCTGTGTTTCAATGGCCTGCAATACAGTTAACATCATTAATATTTTATAGAGAAATGTAAATTGAAAGGACTAAGAACAAGAACATAGAGAGTAGAAAAGTAATTCCTTTATTCTGTACCCTATATCCTGTATTCTGACAACATAGAAGAAGAGTTGACTTAGAATTGCATCAGCCTTGGGTGAATACAAAAGACTAATAATACTTTATAAAAATAGCCATCAGGAATACTACATGATTTCCAGGGTCAGTCAGAATTATGTTTACTCCGAGTTAGTTCATTTTCAACCTCTAGTACTCTACACCTTCCAAAATGGGAATTTTCAATGGGTGTCTGATTTCAGGTAAAAATCATATGGTAAAAAATTCACTCATTTAGTAAATGATAATTGAGCATCTACGTGTATGAAACACTGTAATTGATATAGAACACAGATATAGAAGTTGATATAGAACACAGCAAATGAATCCCTGTCTCCTCATATTCTCGGGTGCAAAAATAATTGTTGCTTAGTGAGCACACTGAAAAAGTAAGGAAAGAACAAGTATCTCATGCTCCCTGTCCACTTAGCTCCAATAACTCCTCTGTAGAGAACTGGCACAATTAGCAAGATGGGTCACCTGTGTAAGAAGTTTGGAATAGTCAGACAAGAGTAAGACTTATGTATTTATAATCTAAGGTGTTGAAATTTCAGTTTATTTGAAAAAAAAACTGTTTACTATCTTTGAAGTGATAAAAATTACTCTTCAGCTTTCAAATAATATAAAACACAAATATTTTTGAAAGCCTTACAATGTATTACAAATCATGCTATGTTTTCTCATCAAATATGGTTTGTGAGCATTATATATAAGCAAAAAGCCCCAGATTATGATACACTACTAGAAAAGAATGTTCCGTAATTCACAAAAGTCTGTGAAGCCAAGTCTGTACTCAGGAAACTACAAAGTACTTACAGGTCAAGCCTCCATTTTCTACCTTCAGTGTTCCAGGGAATTTTCTTCTGAATGGTGAAGGACTGGCAATATCCTATTTAGCATCCTTAAGGCACACAGAAACAAACTCAAAAAAAAAGATTAAGATATCATTGTAAAAATCTGATATTTCAAAGAGTATTATGGTAGTCTTCCATGTATATTTGTGAGAGCATGGTACTGGGGATTGAACCCATGGATTCACACAAGCCAGGCAAGAAATTTACCACTGAGCCACACTCCTAGTCCTTGCCACGGGTATTTTAATGATTACTGTTGATTACTAACTCCGAGTTAGTTCATTTTCAACCTGTAGTACTCCACACTTTGACTTACTACTCTAAGGGCCTTCCTTTAGAACTCAGTCTCAGATCTTAAGCAGCAAAGAAAACAATCTCCTTCCATTGTTTATAAGGAGTGTCTTCTGCCACAGTCCGGCTGCAGCAAAATAACCGGGGGTGACGAACAACTTGTGTAGATTGATACAGCAGGAGTGGAAGCCATTTACTGCAGGACAGGAGCAGTATTTATACATTCCACACAGCTTATCTAATTAGCATAAACTAGATACATCAGTCAACCAATAAGGAATCTCCACACTTAATGGCTCGCTGGTGTTACTCCACAAACCACTCCCTCTGGCATTTTGCCAGGCACCATCCAGACTTGTTTACAGACTCTAACATTTCTCTGGCAAAATGCCAGGAGCCATCCTGACTTGTTTACAGACTCTAACATTTCCCCCTTTTGTTTAATTTAAATAACGACTATAGTGGTTTTTACACAAACACCATAAATAATCTGCTACAAGCAGAAGGGGAGGAAACAAAATGCCATAATACCAAGCCAATTGATGGCTCCATGCAAGAAGCCCTTGGAAAAATTATACCAGCAATGACACCATTTGTAAAGATATCGAGTTACAATTTGTTGTAGATTACAGTTTGTTGTCTCAGTCCAGGTAAAGCAGTGTCTCAATAGATTAACTCACAGTCCAGGTAAATCACAGTCCAGGTAAGTTCTGCAGGCAGCTAGCTTAAATCACAGTCCAGGTAAGTTCTGCAAGCAGCTAGCTTAAATCACAGTCCAGGTAAGTTCTGCAGGCAGCTAGCTTGATCCGAAGTTTCAGCCGTTTCTCAGCAACACTGGAAATTCTTCCACCTTGGTCTTTACCGGCACTGGGACGAAGGCAGGAACTCCGGATGGCTAAAGAAAATCCTGTAGCATTCTACTAAGAAAACAACCTTCTGAACAATTTAGTACATTATCTCAAGGTTTTTTACATTTGAAATAAGCATTAATAGTGCTATTACTCATTAGCCACTTACCCCGGAGTGTCCTGGGGCTCCCGGTACGGGCCACCATCTGCCACAGTCCGGCTGCAGCAAAATAACCGGGGGGGGGGGGGGGGGGGGTGATGAACAACTTGTGTAGATTGATACAGCAGGAGTGGAAGCCATTTATTGCAGGACAGGAGCAGTATTTATACATTCCACACAGCTTATCTAATTAGCATAAACTAGATACATCAGTCAACCAATAAGGAATCTCCACACTTAATGGCTCGCTGATGTTACTCCACAAACCACTCCCTCTGGCATTTTGCCAGGCACCATCCAGACTTGTTTACAGATGCTAACATTTCTCTGGCAAAATGCCAGAAGCCATCCTGACTTGTTTACAGACTCTAACAGTCTTTATAGACACATTTGGGGTTCCTGTCAAGCCTACTTCATCTTCTCAACCCCTTTCCCCCTTTATCATGAGTTGCCCTTAAAAAGGAACTCGGGCCCCAATCCTCCTTTCATCTGATCCATGTAGGGAATTTCAGTTTCTCTGCTCCCCACTCTATCTCAACCTGCCCTGGTAATCTTAAATTGGAGTACAGAAGTTCTAGTAATATTTGTAGATGATCGAAGCAGAGAACACATGTAATCTGGAGCCCACAGGGAAGATGGGGAACAGCCATGATAATTTTTCTCCAAGAAAAGAAAGGGAGTAAGGAAGTTGGGGGTTGGGGGGTGTGGTGGGAAAAGCCATGCAGAGATGGGAAAGGGAAACTCTGGGTACAGAAAGCAGAGCAGTGCAGAAATGCTGGGGTCCCTGGCCTTTCCTATTGTATTTCAGTATTTTGTGAGCTCTCATCACACCTTTTGCCTGTCTGCTTTGTGGAAAACTCCTTTTTTCTTGTGGTACATCTCCTTTTACTTAATGTTGCTTAGGCATATCAGGTCTCTTACAACCAAATGGTCTCTGATAAGGGCAGGATAAAAAAAAAATATGTGTTAAACACACAGTTCTGAGACTCATAAGAAATAAAGAACTATTGAAATTTTATTAACTATTTTCCTTCTTAATATTATCATAATATGGTTTTGTTTTCCTTCTGTTAGCTCATCTTTAAAACTAAAGTGGTAGAATTCTATTGCCTTTTTGTCTATTTTAATCATTTATTGGTACTACCTATCAAGAAAGGCATGTCCTTCAGGAAAGGGATGGTTTAAATGACCATGCTTTCTTTAAGAATAAGTATGTGAATATATAAATAAGAATACAAACCCATTACATATAAACACACACTTTCTTCTACTTTAGATCACGGCCAGAGTGCCCATGTAAGGGACTCTTGAGTATGACAATATAAAAAAAAATTATTCATACAGAAACACTTAAAAAGTTACTCATGGCTCTCTCTTTTGTTAAGCAGAACTTCACTTAGCCAGCAAAGAAAAATTTTCTGTTTAAAGAATAGAATTTCATAAAAATTTTAGTGGGTATCCAGAGAAGATGAGGCTATCATTTCTTTTTAAATTTCTTTTACTTATTTTTAAAATAGACCATAATTGTACACATTTATTGGTACAGTGTGATGTTTCCATATATGTATGTATGTATATATACATTATATATATATATATATATATATATATATATATATGAGTAATGATCAAATCAGAGTAATTAGCATATCCATCATGTCAAACATTTATCATTTCTTTGTGATGAGACCATTCAAAATCCTTTCTTCTATTTTGAAATACAGAACACATTGTTGATAACTTTCATCACCCTGCTGTACAATAACCATCAAAACTTATTCCTTCTACCTTATTGTAATTTTGTATCCACTGACCACCCTCCTATCATGCTTTATCCCTACTATCTTTCCCAGCCTCCAATAACCACTAAACTTTACTTCTAAGGAAATTGTTCCTTTCGATTCCATGTATGAGTGAGGCTGTCAAGTATATGTCCTTTTTCTTTCACTTATTTTATTTAATTAAACATTCCCTATCTATCCATGCTGTTGCAAATGACGATTTCATTTTATGGCTAAATACTATTCCATTGTATATACTAAATTTAAAAAATCTATTCCTCCATGGTACACTCTTAAGTTGATTCCATTTCTTGTCTATTCTATTATGAACAGGACTATGATGAACACAAGAGTGCACATGTTTCTTCAGCATATTGATTTTACTTTCTTTTCATATACCCACTTGTGGGATTGTTGGATCATATGAAAGTTGTATTTTTAATTTTTTAGGAACCTCTATGCTGTTTTCCATAATGGCTGTACTAATTTACATTTCTAATACCTACAGTATATAAGGTCTCCCTTTCTCTACGTCTTCCCCAGCCTTTGCCATGTTTTGTCCTTTTGGTAATGGTCATTCTAACTCAGGTCAGGTGATGTATCTCACACTCTACATCATGAGTCCAAAAGGTAGAGCACATACATTCCAAAAATAAGGTAAACAGATCCTGACTGGGACTTAAAAGAATACTGTAGGGGCAGAAGCATACGATGCTTCAGAGCTACTGCTAAACACTGGACAATCTTGATCTTGAATGCAGATCCTAGATGTTAGGATGTTTAAGGTCAGCACTCAGGACACTTTTTAGTTCATCAAATGTGTCCAGTACAGTCTGTTAGTAAGAGAGACTTAAATATTCTCTTCTATTTCCCTGAACATGCTAAACATGACATTAAAACTTCAGATTCTGATCCCTCTGTCATTTCAGTCTTGGACCAGTTTTCTGGGCTAAAACTTCTGCTACCTCTGAGTTACGGTGGTTTGTTTCCTTGTATTTAGAGAAGCTTTGCTGTGACAATACTTTGAGGCTTTCCTCCACAGAGAAAATTTATGTCTATCTCTGCAAGGTGTCTGGGGCATACCAACCAGACTTGGAGTCATTCTTTGCATTAGTGTATGGGGGTTAAAAAGGAACCCAGACTCTGAATCCAGGTTGTATTAAGAATTTTCAAGGGAATTTTTTTTCTGCCTCTTTTCTGATGCACCCAGATACCAAGTTCACTCCTGCCTTCAGATCTGGGAACCAGTCCTTTCCTTTGCTCTATATCTTCCTCTGTGATTCACCTTATCCTAGCTCAAATGTCGCCTCCTTAGAGAGGCAATTGTTCATCACCTGTTTGAATTTAGTTCTTCACTTGTCCCTCGATGAGTCCATAGCAGCCCACAATGTAAGCATTCATATCACATTTGTTTAATTAATTATACTGAATAAATAAAATTTTTGTCTGATCAGATCCCTCAAAAACAGAAGAAAAGATTTTTTTGCCAAATTTTAAAAACATGCTAAAGATGATGAATTAACATTTATAAAAACAATAAACCTTGTGGAATATACTGTTGCTAACATTTCTACTTAATTTTTTCTTTGTTTGCTATCCAGGATTAACTGTCAAAACCTGTGTTACTGGATATCTTAAGTAGTCTGTTTCTTAAACAGTTTAAGAAAAATTACAAAGGCAGCTTATCTAACTTCACAAGAGAATACCTTGAATCCCCTGCCAGGGAGTCACCAAGACGTACGGGTAAGATGAACTAGACAATAACTGCATGAACACTTAAATGACTATTTCAAAAATATCAGTCCAACAATCATTCATTTTTAAAAAATTGCTTTCTAATACCTCTTTCGTTGTATTTAAGAAAACTAAGCTACTTAGCCACCTGTATTGATATAATAAAGTATTGCCTTAATTTTGGACTCTTCTTTTCCTCACTTGTAGTTTACATGAATGAACAAATATAAAAGTAACTTAAAGGTTGTGTTACATTGTCCTGTACAAAGTATCATTGAAAACTCTTTTTTACCCTTCCCTTTATAGAAAAACATTAACACCTTCTTAGTAGTTTTTGTTTTCTTCACTTTTTGGTTTTCTTTGCAATTTTTTAAAATCAGAAAACACTTTGGCAGGTATCCTAAGGGGTTTAAAGTTTCGTGAGGGAATGTCCTGGATTCATGAAGCAACACTATCACATGTATTTTTCAATTTCAACTCTAACTGCTGATTTCAGGCAGCTGTCAACTGGCTGTGCTCCAACTGGTTGTCACCTGCTGGGAAAATCCTCAGCAGAGATCTTTCAAAGGTGGCAAGGAATGTTTTGTTTTAATTTTTACTTCAAATTTCACTTCAGTGTGGCAGAAGTCAAACTACGAGAGAAGCCAACTACAAAAGGAATTCTATGTAGAAGCCAGAATTGAATGGCAGTGAACCTTCAATGTACAGTAGTTGATTGAGAGCTCCCTTTACACAAATGGCCCAGGCTTCTTCCTGCTTGGCCCTGGAACATCAGTCCTTGCTCTTTTCCATCCACAATGGTCCATACATTTCCTTCTTAGCCTGTCAGACAGTGCCCTCGTGCTTGACTTCTTCAGAATCTAATTAATGCCTTTAGCTATTATTGGTTGTTTTCTATCCATAGTGAAAATATCAAAACATCCGTGATGAGTACAAGGGATATTAATTGACATCCCCATACTTAGTTGCTGCTAGGTTTGGAGGTGCAATCTCATGGGAAGGGAAATAAGAATGAGCAAAGGATATAGAGTCTAACCAGAGAGGAAAGAGAAAATGTCAGTCTAGGTGAAATTGCGGGCTCCTCTCTGATGAGAGAGATTCTAAGTTTTGGGGTGAAGTGACAATTTGACTTATGAATCCCTCTGCCCCAGCACCCTGCTTCCTCCAGCAGCCAGGTTTATTACCGAGGGCCACCTTATACTATTCACTCTGCTTTATTTGAATAAGTTTATTTTAAAATACATTATAAATTAGATATTTTTAATCACCATTACAAGAATAAGAAAACTAATGCTGAAAGATCTTCCCAAAATATAGCATATAGTTGGTCTTCAAATTCAGGGTTTTTTTTTTTTTTTCCTAAAAACCTAAGCTTTTGAAAACAAGAGAATGGAGATCGTATATTCTGAACCAATAGTCTATAATCTTAAAGTGACTGAGGTAGACTTATCAGAATCAAGGTTGCCTGTAGGCAGAGTGTGAGTTTCAATGGAAATGGGAAGACGCAATTATACTATGACAAAAAAAAAAACAAAACTCCTATAATTAGTGGTTTCTGAAATTTTGAAAATAAAACATAATTGAAAGCACAGCTTTTTAAACTAGATAAAGCATGACACTAATTAATAGCAAGGCTACCAAGCATTTATTGAGTGCCACTGTGTACCATATACTATTTGAAACACTGATATGAGTGATCGCTAATTTACAATCTTAGCAACAGCTACATGATAAAGGTATTATTGTTTTATCCACTGAAAGATCATAAAACTTGGTATAATAAGGTTAAATAAACTTACCAAGGTCACAGAGTTTCTAAGTGTCAGAACCAGAACACTAACCCAGGACCAAATGATGCTAGACTATGTGCTTCTAACAACTGGGCTAAAGTACTTCTAGAAGGGGAACCAAGGACCAACACCTGAGAGATCATTATGTAACTCAGCTGGGAGCCACACTTTAAAGAAGATGATTCCAGACACAAACCGAGCACCCAAAAATCAGACACTTCTGCTACTGCTGCCACTGTTACTACTATAAGTATATGTGTATATATGTTTGTATGTATGTAAGTATGTATATAATACATAAAATAATTAATGTTAATGTTGTACCAGACATTAAGCTAACTTCTTTACTTAGATTACCCAGATTATTTTCTTTTTCTTATTCACAACAAATCTAAGGGACAAGTACTAATATTACCCTTACTTCAAAGCTGATGCAACGGACCAAGAAATTCAGTATTTTGTCAGTAGCAATTAGACTCTGGGAGTCATACATTCTTAACCAGTGCACTCTATGTGCAGTCATATCTATACAGGCTAAAAGCTTTAATTCCATCTTTCATGATATTAACTCCTTAGTGCCCTAGTGCTTAAAATCTTGTGCTCTTACTTCTGGACCAGAGTCTTGGGGGAAGTTGAACAGAGGATGGAGTAGCCTCCGGCTCCTCCTAGTGGCTAGAGTTTCCTTTAACATTTACTGGAGATTTTTGAATGCTAGGAATTTTTGCAAACCAGAAAACATCAGCTTGTGGTTTGTCCAAAGGCCTGGCAGGCATTAAACACCTGCAATCGAGCCTGTCCTGCGCCTCGGAGGCCTCATTAAATGTCTGACATCTGGTATACACCAGGGTACTTTAGCAACTGGGGAAGAGCTTCATGCAGATTAAAATGATAAAATTACCCCCAAATTAGTTTGGCAGATGTGGAACAGAGACACCAGGAGTTTCGTTTTTCATTTTCTTCCTCACATTCCTCTACAATAAATACCAATGCTTGTTGTACCAGCTAATTACACAGTTCTCCAGCACAAAGGACACTCCATTTTCCTTTCATTTCTGACACACAGCATTTAGATACATCCCCTCTAATGACCTGCTTCCTCCTCTTTTAAGAACAGAGTGCTACAGCTATGCAGCTAGTAATTCAACACAAAAAAGCTATCCCATCTCCCAACTCTTATACTTTTTAGGGTTAATTTTTGAGGCATACCTTAATTATAGAAATTTACAGTCTTTTTTTAAAAAAAACAGCTATTTTCAGGTCTGTTTGTAAGACCACAATCTGAAACATCAGTCACAAACAACTTGAACTGATTGCATCCTCTCTGGAACGGAACATCCAGCAGCAGAACATCCATTTGTAGCTGGGCCATCTGCCCTGTAATTTAGGATGCATTACAGTCCTGCTCCTGACTTCCTGGTATAGAACAGTTGAGATCCCCTCCATGAGATACTAGACTATGTGCCACTGGAATTGTAACTCACTTGTTGGGTAACATTACCGGAGCAAATTTAGTGAGGAATTAAAACACCACAAATGTAGATGATATGGCAACATATATCCCAAAGTAGTGTTTGTAAAGTCTGTAATGATTGCCTTGCTGTCTCTCAGCTCCACTTTGAAAATCCTCTTCATGAAATCCATTCAAAGCTTAGCAAAAGAAGCATATTACTGTTGAATGAAAACAAAAATAATTATGTAGAGTAGTTCTGTATGGTGCACTTAAAATCTATAGAAACCAACCCTTCCAAATCACAAGAAAATTTTAAGTATGAGCTCCTTCTTGTGCCTTTATTTGCCAGGATGGATGATATAATGTTGAAAAAAACAAGAAATCAATGTGAAGATCAAGTGGGTCAATGATGAGAACAGTGTGGCCTGAAAGATTCAATGCCTGTTGTCTGATTAAAGTAAGTAACTCAAAAAATGAGAATATTGCTATCAGGAGCAAAACTTCATTTTTACCCCCTTCCTAATCCATGTTTTATGAAAGCAAAATCAGCAAGTGTTTCCATAGACTGATACTTTTCTACTATGTAACCATATCTTGCTAATGTACCTTTATGTGTGGTTTTTTTCCTTCAAAATTACAATAATTAAACAGACCTAAAGCATTCCTCAAAAACCAAGTAATATAATATCAGACTCACAAATAATTGCAGAGAACCTACCATGCTAAGTACTGTTTTGTTAAGTACTGTTTTGTGAAGACATGCATAGTGATATAGAAGATCTGGCCCCAAGTGCCTGCCCATTACTGTCTATTTTCAGGAAAATCACTCCTTTAAAATTCAGTACTTTTGCCTTCCCTTAGCTGACAGCCTCACAAAAATCATAGGGCCCACAGGCATCAAGATTTAGAATCAATTGTTGAAGCAGGACGGTGTGACCAAGAAGAGGCAGATAAAAGAGACCAACCCTGTACTAATACTCAGGAGCACGTTGTGCATGCACAAACATCCCAGCTTTCATGAGATCACCTGAAAAACCTCCCACTCAGAATATTCAGGAAATTTTTTCTTTTTCTCTAGCTTCCTCTTTTGAAAATTGTTTGAAGACTCTAGCTCCACCATCTAAATGCTTGTTGTTTTTTCCCAAACACAGAACCTGTGAATGAGCTGATTCCAAGTCAATAAAGACATACATAATTTATAAGGAGATTTTTAAAAAATCATGCTTTTGCAAACACAGTTGTTAAGGTTACAGAAAGTAATAAAAATGCAGAGAACATCTTGCAATAGAGACAGGCTTTGGGAACCCCCTACTGGTTTAGCCAGAGGAAAACGACCCCACTGGTTCACTTTAGCAACAGCTGTGGGATCCAGATTAAAAATTCCTCCCAAGACAACATAAATATGAGCTTGAAATATTCACCTCTCCTTCAAATACAAATTTGCTGGTGCATTGCTATCTCAACATTTTTATAAACCGAAACACCCCACCCCAAGAGCAGAGCAAGTGGGATAGCAAAATTTCAGAAAATAAAGTGTATGATGCTCAGAAGGCACAAGAGAGAAGACTTCCCTTTGGAATCTCAAAACCATTTGGCAGATGGTAGCAATACCAAATACAAGAGTTAAAATAAAAGTCTATTATTATTTTATGTTACTGCATCTCAAAAGGAAAACATATTTGTTGTTGGATTAATAGTTTCCATTGGGGAGCCATCTCTGATAAAATGCAAAAATATTATTACATAACTTAGAAGAATATCATTTGTGTTTATTTATAAACAGCACTAAAAATTTCCTTCAGACTATACTGTATAAAAGTCAAACTCACAGTGACTTAAAAATGCCTAATGTCGATGGACAGCAAAATTCTGAACCACTGACCTCACCTGAGACTTGTGATAAATGTGAAGTATGAGTTTAAAAATAGTATCAATTTTTTATTTTAATTTCAGTTCAATAGTATTGGGTACAATCCATATCCCTGATATTTCACTTAGTGCCTGAAATACAAAAATGAAAAATGCACACCCTGCCCCCGGGGAGACCAGTCTAAAGCGGAGATGTGAACGTGCAATTACTCAAAGCATCATTTGTCATGACAGACGAATATTTTTAGGTTTTCCCACTACCAAGAAAGAGCAAAAGGAAGGGAGGAAATATCTGATACGAGATCTTAGAAATTCGTTTTGAAAGTACAAAAACAAAATCCTGAGACTAGTCAAATTTAATTGAATTTGAGTAAAAAAGTTTTTGCAATTAGCATTCTAAGCTGAAGATGGTTCTATATACCCCTAGGAGCTGTGAATTGTATTTATAACCAGAAAAAAAAAAGAAGAAGAAGACAAACAGGAAAGGATGTATATATATTATCTTATTGGTGCAGTTGAATTTGCTTTATTTGGGCATAAATTAGCAATCTTCATAGTGGGATGGGCTGACGGCTCAGCTGCTCTAACTCTCTGAGGTTCAATTGCTTGGTTGCCACAATATAAACTTAAGGTCATGGGGTGGCTATCAAACTCGGTCATAGTTCACTATTTATGGAGGCCTCTTTGAGACAAATTTCATCACTCAACTACAAAGTCCACTTTAAGGTAGATTTGTTTTAGTTTACAATTCCCCCCCTTTTGGTCATCTTCTCAATTCTTGAGATCCAGCAAAAGTATGGGTAGTGATTCTGCCTTCTGTAACCATAGCAATAAATCAGCTTGGCTCCAGTAAATTTACAATTCCACAATGTCACACTTATTAGATGACTGTTAATTTTTATGCTTTTGTTCCAAACCTTCACAAGACTGTTTAATGTATAAAGGTGGCTGTATACAGGTTGCATAAACTTTGAGTACAACACACTACCTTGTCAAGAGAAGAAAAAGATAGAAATACATTTTTTTTAAACAGAAGACTCCAAGGGCAAATGAATCAAAATTAAACAACTCAATGCTTAGGCAGTAGAGGCAGTTCAATTGTATCTAAACACCAAAGACTTCTTTTGGAGTGTGATGGTAATCAGGGACCCTGAAAGTGCTGCAAAATGGTCTGACATAGAGAGGAATTCAGTTTCACAATTAGTCTGGTGACATGAGTCATGGTGAGTTAGAGAGTTAAGACAAATTACACTGAAAGATATATAAATATTAGAAATGCTTGGAACAGCCAGGCTTGCCCTCCAACATTCAGGATGTCTACAAACCAGCTAAGGGGTGTTCCCTGATCACATCAGGTGTTCCTTTCCCAAGTTTCTTTAATATGCTTGGTGGAAGTGTCTAGAGAAAGAGTAGTGTTAGCCAATTTTAAATTAAACTCTCTGTAGTATGATAATCAGAGGAAAGATAAGTGCAGGATTCAGTCATATTCAGCAACCGACACAGAGCTTCTTCTTGGACTAAGAGATCAAACCTCCATGAATCTCCATTAAGTGTTTTTGTTGGACATGAATGCTCCTATCCACTTGTGGAGAGTGGGCTCTACCCATCTTTAGTCCTGAATGTAAAAAGTTTTCCAATTTATTGACTTTACATTTTATACAATTGGCACTCCATTGCCAAAGGTGAGCACCCTGAAACCCACTGGTATTCTTCTTCAATGGAATTCAATTTGTCCTCATCTATTTGAAGATCAATACTAAATTTGATTATTGATTATTTTTCCATCTGGTCAGTGAAAGTACCTTGAAAGGTACAAATGAGCAAAGCCAAATGACAAGACATAAACCATCAAAGATACAGAACAGAATAAGTAAATTCTTCATGAACCTAATAGATGTTTTCAGGGGATGGAAAGATCATCTAGCAAGGTTTGAGCAAGGGTCAGTTACACCTATTTGCCCATAAATCATCACAACTACTGAACAAAATACATTGGGAAATTTCCTCTTAGCTGGTTACGGTCCCTTTATTGATGTTATAAGGCTACATAACCACATATTGTGGCAAGGACCCCTACTGGATTTAATCCAGTGACTTTATATAAGCAGTCATTCAAACTTTCATAGAAAATCTGGGTATGATATGAATATGAGTTACCTAGAAGCACCATGTATCTTATGCAGGTATCTTCCTGACAGATTTTCTATTCCTAGTAGCAATTAGGTTACCAATTAAAAGGTCAAGCCATTTGACAAAAGTAAAGAACATATATTGGAGAAATGACAACCTTTTAAATAAATGGTGCTGGGAAACTGATTATCTATATGTCGAAGAATGAGACTAGACTCTCAAGTTTAAAACTGCACAAAAATCAACTCAAAATGGAAAGTCATAGGAATTAGACCAGAAATTATGTATCTCCTAGTTGAAAACTTAGGACCAACACTCTAACATAAAGGCACAGGCAATGACTTTCTCAATCACACCCCTAAAGCTCAGGAAATAATGACAAGAGTTAATAAGTGGATGGCATAAAATTTTAAAAGTTTCTGTACAGCAGAGGAAACAATTAAGAACCCACAGAATGGAAGAAAATCTTTAATAGCCACTCTTCTGACAAAGGATTACTATCCAGTATATATAAAGAACCAAAAAAAAAACACTAATAAAAACCTGACCCAATTAATAAATGGACAAAAAACCTAAACAGACACTTCTTAAAAGAAGAAATACAAATGACTAAAAAGCATGTGAAAAACTTTAGCATCATTTGCCTTTAGGGAACAGCAAATCAAAACTACATGGAGATGTCATCTCACTTCAGCCAGACTGGCAGACATCAAGAATAGAAATAATAAATGCTGGAGAGGATGCAGAGAAAAAGAAATGCTTTCACACTGTTGGTGGGATTATAAATGAGTGCAAACATTATGGAAATCAGTATAGAAGTTCCTCAAAAGACTAGGAACAGAACCACCATATGACCCCTCTTTGGTATTTATCCAAAAGAATTAAAGTCATTATAGTATACTAATACAAGCATACCCATGTTTATAGCAGCACAATTCACAATAGCCAAACTACAGAACCAGCCCAAGTGTCCATCAGGAGATGAATGTATAAAAAAATTGCAGTATATATACAAAATGTAGTTTTATTTAGTCATAAAAGAAAACTGAAATTATAACATTTGAAGGAAAATTGATGGAACTTGAGAGATTATTTTAGGAAAAATAAGTCACACTCAGAATGTCGAGAGTCATAAATTTTCTCTCATATGTGAAAGCTAGTGAGGAAAAAGAAAAGAAAGGTAGGTATATCTCATGAAAATCAAAGGGAAATCAGTAGAGGAAATGAACCACGGAGTGGAAGAAGGCGAGGGAGAGAGAAGTGTTGGTAGTGATGTTGACAAATTATGTTATACGGTGACATGTATGAACATGTAAAAACCAATCCCATCATCATGAGCAACTATAATGCACCAATAAAAATATGGGGGTGGGGGGGAAGGTCAAATATCACTTCTAGAGAGTATGGGCAAGAAAATCGTGATGATGTTTAACACATCAATGATAAATTTCTACTTTGGGTTTTGGGAGAATAGGTTCCTGATATTTGGGGTATCATCCCATAGACCCAATTATTATTATGGCTTCTTACTAGAGTATCAACATAAGCTTTTACTAAAGTCATCTACCAATTATGGTTCCATGGATTCTTCTGTGTAGAAAGGGAAAGGATTAGTATGGCAGGAAATGGAAGAAAAAAGAGAAAAGATACATCCTTTAGGACAATGGAGAGTCGTTGATCCAAGATGTTGAGAAAGCTGACCACATCTTACAATGCCACCTACTTCTGAGGAAGAATTTCCCTTCTTAGCTTTAACTGAAATTTTCCAACAGGCATAGTTTCAGTATTCAAAGGGGCCCTCTTAAGTTGTGAGGTGTGGACAAAAGGTTCAAGATCCTGAAGCTATGCTGCTGTATGGGTGGTGAGAAGAATTTGGTAGAATAATTTTCAGTGCAATTCAAGGACCATCTTTCTCTAATATTATTTCCAAAAAGATCCAGACTCCAGGTTCTAGATATGAGAGGTCTGTTTGCCATCAGTTAGTAATTTAAGAAGAGCTTCATTTACCTGCTGTAAATCCTTCTGTCATAATGCATTAAAGTCTTATATTTTCCCAGTAAAACAAATTCCTCCATCACTAGAAATTTCTCTGGATATTCTCATAAAGAGAAAATATTTTCTAGTAACTTCCCAGGTACTGTCACATAGTATCAGCTTTTCTATAGGAAAAGTTCTATCTAAACACAAAACATACATACTAATATAAGAACATACTGATCCTCCATTGAAAGACGTCCACCTGTAAACATGCAAGTGGTCCATCAGATAGTAGACATACACCATCTGAAATTGTCCTTGTCTTCCCAGGACTGTGACTTGAATAGATCAAACATTGATTATAAATCAATGTTGTTGGGTTTGTGTTTTTTTTTTTTTTGTAATTTTAGAACAGTCACTCTACCAATATTTTCTAATAATTTGAATTTATTATTTGTTCCATAATGAATGTGAAATGTAAGACTTATAACAATGGAAGCTTTCAAGAGTGGGGGAAAACCAGATGGCTTTTCAAGCCTTCTGTGAGTCTTTGCTTACGATAGAATTTACATCCCTTCTGATACCAATTTTGCTTTTTTGAATTAGGTGGCACATTTCACCGACTATTAAATAGATCCTCACAGGAAGTTGGCTTGGTCCCATCTGTGGAATCCATTCAAAATGCATGTTCTTACTATTTCAGCACTGGCTGACTTGGCATAGAAGTTTGCCAATGCATCCCCCTTGATATTCAGGTTCAATTTTACCAGCATGGATTCAATAAAAGCAATGTCTAATGGGAACAGGATAGCAGAAAGGAGCTAATCTCTTTGATGTTTATTTTTAATAGAAATTTTACTAGATGTGAGAAACACTTTCTTCTTCAACATGCAAAAATAATGAATATCTCCAAAAGTGTATCTGCTATCTGTGTAAATATTTACTGATTGTCCTTTAGCTATATGACAAGCTCAGGTGAGAGCAAAAAGCTCTACAGGTTGAGCTGACTTAAATTCAGGAAGAGTTTCTTTCTCTATTAACTCAATTTGGGTTGTAACAGCATACCCTGCTTGAAATTCTCCTGATGAGTTATGGGGCATAAGATCAATCACAAAAACTATTAATTCAGAATTATCCAATGCAGTATCCCAATAATCAATATGAAAGGTCACTAAATCTGATGTACAATCCTTGCATAATTGTGGTCTTCACTATCATCCAGGAAAAATAGTAAAGTAGCAGGGTTAAGTTGTATTTTAGATAAAGATTGGAAAAAAAACTAGAATTTCATGATATTATTTTACTTCTTGAAAGATGCTGAGTTTGGCTGGACTTTAACAGAATTTTCAAATGTGGAATTTGCAAGAAATTTTCCCTAACCCTAATTCAGATGAGATTTCTTAATCTGGCTGCTCCCACTACTGCCTTTAAACAGTTAGGATATAACTTTGTTAGTGAATCTAACTGCACACCTTAATATGCATTGGGCCTATGTTCTCCCTCGGGTTCTTGGATAAGAACTCCTAGTGCCTGATTTTTATACTTATACATAAATATAGTGAATAGTATAATTTGAAGTCCTAGAACAAGAGACTTCATCCAGATAAAGGCTAAGACTGCCTCTCCAATGGAACCATCATTTGACCCAGCTATCCCTCTCCATGGTCTATACCAAAAGGACTTAAAAGCAGCATACTACAGGGACACAGTCACATCAATGTTTATAGCAGCACAATTTACAATAGCTAAACTGTGGAACCAACCTAGATGCCCTTCAGTAGATGAATGGATAAAAAATGTAGCATTTATACACAGTGGAATTTTACTCAGCAATAAAAGAGAATAAAATCATGGCATTTGCAGATAAATGAATGGAGCTGGAGAACATACTGCTAAGTGAAGTTAGCCAATTCCAAAAAACCAAATGCCGAATGTTTTCTCTGATATAAGGAGGCTGATTCATAGTGGGGTAGGGAGGGGGAGCATGGGAGGAATAGACAAACTCTAGATAGGGCAAAGGGGTGGGAGAGGAAGGGAGGGGGAATAGGATTAGAAAGGGTGGTGGAATGTGATGGACAACATTATCCAAAGTACATATATGAAGACATGAATTGGTGTTAATATATTTTGTATACAACCAGAGATATGAAAAATGGTGCTCTATATGTGTAATATGAATTGTTTTTTAATTGATTTTTTAAATAAATGACAGCAGAATGCATTACAATTCTTATTACACGTATACAGCACAATTTTTTATATCTCTTTTTGTATATAAAATATGTTGACACCAATTCATGTCTTCATACATGTACTTTGGATAATGTTGTCTATCACATTCCACCATCCTTGCTAATCCCCTGCCCCTCCCTTTCCCTCCCACCCCTCTGCCCTATCTAGAATTCATCTATTCTTCCCATGCTCCCCCTCCCTACCCCACTGAGTCAGCCTCCTTACATCAGAGAAAACATTCGGCATTTGGTTTTGGGGGATTGGCTAACTTCACTTAGCAGTATCTTCTCCAATGCCATCCATTTACCTGCAAATGCCATGATTTTATTCTCTTTTATTGCTGAATAAAATTGAATTGTGTATATATGCCACATTTTTTTTATCCATTCATCCACCGAAGGCCATCTAGGTTGGTTCCACAGTTTAATTATTGTGAATTATTCTGCCATAAACACTGATGTGGCTGTGTCCCTGAAGTATGCTATTTTAAGTCTTTTGGGTATAGAGCAAGAAGAGGGATAGCCAGGTCAAATGGTGGTTCCATTCCCAGATTTCCAAGGAATCCCCATACTACTTTCCATATTGCCTGCTGACAATATGATTCTATACCTAGAAGACCCAAAAAGCTCCACCAGAAAACTTCTAGAATTAGTAAATGAATTCAGCAGAGTAGCAAGATATAAAATCAATACCAATAAATCAAAGGCATTTCTGTATATCAATGACAAATCCTCTGAGAAGGAAATGAGGAAAACTATCCCATTTACAATAATCTCAAAAAAAAAAAAAAAGATACCTGGGAATCAACAAAAGAAAATTACAGAACCTTAAAAAAAGAAATCAAAGAAGACCCTAGAAGATGGAAAGATCTACCTTGCTCTTGGATAGGCAGAACTAATATTATCAAAATGACCATACTACCAAAAGCACTACACAGATTTAATGCAATTCTGATCAAAATCCCAATGGCATTCCTCATAGAAATAGAAGAAACAATCATGAAATTCATCTGTAATATGAATTGTAATGCATTCTGTATGTATATATACACACACACACACACACACACACACACACACACACACACACACACACAGAATATATACATATAGCCTTCCCAAGGAAAAGGCGCTGGCACAGCATTCTTAATGAACTCATATGATGGTTGACCACAAGAAAGTCTCTCAACTGACAATTGCAGGCTGGGAAAGATTTCAAATAGCTTTTATTTTATTCTCTCAAATAAAAGAGAAATTCCTTCAATAGATCATGTCCTAAATAGTGGACCTCTTTCCTTAAAAACTAATGCTCTTCCATTGAAACCTTATGACCTTACTGTGCAAGTTGGTATTAAGAGGCAAACATAAATTGAGCCAGTTTCAGAGCACTATTTAGTTGGGAGAGTATAGAACAGATCATCTACATGCTAAATACAGGTAGGATTCTTAGGGGACTACGGGGTTGCTACTTCTGAAGCAATACCCAGGAGATATTAATAAGGGTTTTCAGTAGATCCTTGCAACATTACTGTCCATGTGTACTGTTGATATTTCCAGGAAAGGCATACAAATACTGGTATCACTTCTCAAGTGGAATACTAAAAAAGGCTATTTTGAATCAGTGGGTGCATTGGACAATAAAGTATTTGGATTTAGAGCCATAGGAAACCTCATTATCACAATTTTATTGTTTATAGATCATTAATAAATAAAGGCAGTAGCCCTCATATTTTTGATTTCTTAACTGGTGATATTGAAGTGTTAACACAGTCTGGTGTATGGAATTGTCAGTCATTGTTTAAGTAAGATTTCTATAACCAGCGGGGGTCCTTGAATTGCTTAAGATTTCAATGGATATTGGTAATTTAGGTAAAGATTTAGAAAGATCTTATTTGGAATTTTATGGGCTCCACAATTTTAGTTTTTTTCTATGTCAGTAGAAGCAGCAGCCCACAAACATTAGGGTATATTGAAAAGATCAATGATATCACAGGTCTGA
Organism: Marmota monax; assembly: GCF_021218885.2. Lineage (NCBI taxonomy): Eukaryota > Metazoa > Chordata > Mammalia > Rodentia > Sciuridae > Marmota > Marmota monax. The sequence goes on along the minus strand of NW_026692116.1, from coordinate 9,031,957 downwards.
GCATTAACCATATCAATTTCTGCTTACAGGGAACACAACAGTTCTGGTCCAGGGGATTGAGAAAACTCTAAAGTCATTTCTTCCTCTGAAGACAACTTTATATGTCCCTTTAGTTTGAAAAATCTCATTCTAGCAGACTCATTGGTATAATATCACACTTTAAAAAGACACGCTATTTTGAAAATGGCCCTGATGTAAACTGGACATGTTCAGATAAGGGATTCAGAATTCCCACTACAGACATGATGTTTTACTCCAAGGAGTTTGCTGATTTATTAAAATGGGGTTTATGATAGATAGGGTGGCTATCGTATATCTACCAGGATAGTGCAGGATTCCCCACTTATCCTATCTTCTCTTGTCCCCATTTTATTCAAGGGTATTATGGGGAACATTTTACTGAAAACTCCCTCAAAGTCCCATCAATGGTAATTATATTCTTGTGGGCCCCCTCTAGTGAGAAAAGTCTAGGCCCAAAGAAAAACATTTATTTGCAGACAGTCATAAAAGCAGACAGTTTCTCCTCCAGTGTCTTAATTGTTTGCAACAAAGGCAGGCAACTGGAGGTATAGAATTTCTTCTCTCGTTCCTTTCATTTGTGGATTAAAATAAGGACAGGAAAGTTCTTTTGGTCTTCTGAGTCCCTGTGATTGTTGTAGTTAGAGAAACATAAGCATGTTAGCCTTTGGGGCGTCCCCTCCATCGCATTTTGAGTCCTCTCAAGATACTCAGTGAAAGCCACCAATTCAACCATTTCTGTAATCTGCCATACCAGTTTATGTTTTTTAATTAGACTGGTAAGTTCAGGACAAAATCCATTTACAAATAAAGCAGTTAATGTCATTTCAGTCCCCACAGGAAATATCCCTTGATATATTTCAGGCCCCAAATGCTTCACAGTGTAAGTGAGTTCTGTAATCTGAAACTGGTTCATTCTTCTTCTGCCTGCAAGACTAAATAATAGACCTATCAATCTTCTGTGGAGAACCTTAGGGATTGAATTTAAAAGGCTTTCAGCAATTTTCCTATCTCCCCTCAGTCCTTCCCTTAAAGAAACTTTGGAAAATGTCTTTACTATCCTCCTTAGGTTCCTACCATTCTGCTTCTGCCACCCATTTTTAAGCTTCACTGAGTTCCAATATCATGGGCATCAATAGGTAGAGATCAGGGAAATCCAGATCCTATGAATATTCTAAGTTACTCAGTGAGATTTTGAGGATTTTTGTTTGGATTTGGAAATTATTTTATGATGTCTCTAAGCTCTGTCTTAGACTACGTAAAAATGGATATGGCAAACGAGGTTGGACGGTCACATCTTACTTTATGAAGCATTGAACTTCCTCTTTTTCATCATTGTCAAGTGAATATGCAATTGGACAAATGTTAGTGGACTTAGAGTATTTAGTTCAAGATGGATAGAGAGAGGAAACAGTTGGGGTTAGTTCAAAATACAGTGCTCTTTCATCATGCTCTTAGTTTGTTGCTTAAGCTTTGTTTTGGCTTTTAAAGAGATTATGTTTTGAGGTGCTGAAGATCAAACCCATGACCTGATGCAGTCTAGGAAAGCGATATACCACTAAGCCACATCTCCAGCCCTAAGGTGACAATTTTTGATTCATTTCATCTTTTAGATACTTCCACATATATTTAAAAAACACATGCCACTGTTTTTGCAGGGGTTTTGATCCATGTATTTCTAATATGCCTCATAAATAAGTAGTAATTTCCAAATTAAAACTTCTCCATTGTGGTCATTGGTTTTTCAGCTGTTTCTCATTGGGTTGACCCATTTTCCCAAAAATGTGCATGTTCTGAGCTCAAAATTTTGATGGCATTGACCCTAACTGGTGTCTCAGATGGAGTTCTAGACTCCTTGGATTGTGATAACTACTTTATCAAGAATTTAAAACAGTGAGATGTTGACCAAATTATGTTGTTATATCCTTTGCAACTACAAATATGTGATAATGAATCCCACTATTATATGTAATTACAATGCACCAATAAAAAATATGGAAGAAAAAGAGATTTAAAAGGGGCCTGTCAATGTAGCTTAGTGGTTGAGTGTTTGCTCAGCCTGCCAGAGGCCCTGGGTTTGACTACCAGCACCACAAAACAAAAACAAAAACAAAACAATACAAAAAATACCTGAAAATCAAAAATATCTACCCAAGGTCCTTAACAGTATTCAATACAATGAATTATCAAATTTAATTTGACTCTGAATCTAGTTCAGATTCTGTCTAATCCAATTAGATACCTAAAACTCTTAACTGACTCCAATTTAGTAAAGTATGAAAAAAAAAAAGAAAAGAAGGAAAATAATAGTTCTTTAAATAAACTCAGAGAGCTTAGAACACAAAGCAAGTGGAGCACAGACTCAAGGTACCTTGAGCCTAGTGATCCCAGCTACTGTAAGGGATCACTAGGCTCAAGGTACCTTAGTAGATATCTTCATGATCACTTACTTGTCTTGGGGTTGCTGTAAATTCTCCTTCAGATCCTACTAACTACACTGATCATTGGTGATTGGCTGCCAGGATAAGGTGAAGGTTATTGTTGTTGGTAGACACCAAAAGCAAGTTAAATTTAACAAAGTTTATCTGAGCAAGAAAAAAATCTAGAACTGGCTGGCATTCTGAACAAAACACTATTCCGAATGCACCCAAGAGCAATGTACTGAGCAGTATTTGTAACCAACAAACAAAATGAAAGGAAATGACATACAGAGATCATCTGATTTGTGCAATTCAGTGTTTACCTTACTGGGGCCAAATCTGGAAATATTCATCATGGAATTGGTAAAGGGTTTGTCGGCTATGATTGATTGGCTGAAGCTCAGTTGCTTGGTTGCAATGTGCTTGCCCATCAAGCTAGGGTGCAGTTCACTACATACAGAAGCTACATGGAATAAATGTGACTGCTCAAATATGGAGGCCACTTTTAGGCAAAATTGATTTCATTTCAACATTAGGGATCATTTTGAGCAATGACCATAAAGACTACAACTCCAACAAAAATTCTGTATCCAGTAAGAACTTCTAGGTGATATACAAGGGACTTTAACCTATTATTTCTTTGTGACATTTTTATAACCATAGATAAACGAATCATCTTCCCGTGTAATAATGCTTAGCATTGTACTGAAAATTCACATAAACATAAACCATTTTATGTTACCTTTACAACAGTTCTATGAGAAAAGTAAAGAAAAGAAAGCTGAAGCATCAGTATATCTCACATTTGGCTATTATGTGTTAGAGCTTTGAAGTCCATCTGTTGGTTTTGGACACACAATGCTAAAAAAAAATCCAAGCTCATGTCAATTCCTAATAGGAAAGAGTACCACAATTGCTTGACAATGTTTGTGATGGCAAAAAGGAAAGGAAGTGGCCGCATGAGTGTCTTCTATTTTCTGACCTTTCCTAATCTAATTCACAGATCCTTTTAAAAGACTAATGATCCCAGGGTGCAGTGGTGCATGCCTGGAATCCCAGAGGCTCAAGAAGCTGAAGCAGGAAAATCATGAGTTCAAAGCCAGCTTCAGCAAAAGCGAGGTACTAAGCAACTCAGTGAGACCCTGTCTCTAATAAAAATACAAAATTGGGCTAGGGATGTGGCTCAGTCGTTGAGTGCACCTAAGTTCAATTCCTGGTGTCCCCATCCCCACACACACAAAAAAAGACTAATGACATCAGTGACCTTGTAGCACTTTCATGCTACATTCTGAATACTGAGTCATTAAGCATTCTTACTTCTCTCCATCTAGATAAGCATTTACTCCTGTTCAGCAGTGTAAGTTCCAGAATTTCCCAATTGCATCATGCCCTTGTCTAAATAATCATACATTATTTCACTAGGTCCATAGGGGTACCCTAATTCTATGAGATTTTTTTTAAGTATATGATCCTTTAAGCATTTTTAAACCAACAGTGCAAATACTTTTTCTTTATTTTTTGTTGATATCAATACATTATTACCAAAAATGTATTTTAATTCGCCTCTGACAACTCTTCTGCTCCCTCTTTTATCTTTTTTTTTTTTCAGAATTCTTACTTTTACAATTTTGGAAGATATTTTCAACAGCACATTGTTACTATAAAATAGTTTTAAATAAAATCTGGTTCTTTAGAAGAAAAATTTTCTATATACTTTAAGAATAAAAAGTACTGATGCCATTTTTTATTTTTCGATATCTTATTTTCTTTTAAATATACTATGTGGACATTTTCTTTGTATATTGATAGTAAGGAAGTCAAATTGTCAACTTGGTTTCACCCGAATAAACCCCCAAAAATCAGAAAAGTGGACATTTCTACCCAATCCATACCAACACATGGTTATTATTTAGCATATGAACATATGGTACAAGTTAAACTGATGTGGATCACTCTTCAGAAACCATTAACCTAGAACCTGGAAGATGCCTACAGGCAAACACAAACAACATTTCTTTCCACCTCTTCTCTCTGCTATTGGGCGAATATTCTCCATAGATTCAGGCATTAAATTCTTGGTTCTCAGCTCATGGCCCTATTAGGAGGTAGTATAACATTTTATAGGTGGGGCCAAGTGGGAAGTCTTAGGTCACAGGGACATGCCCTTGGAAAGGAATACACTAGTCTAATTTTTGTCACTGTGACAAAAATATCTGACAAGAACAATTTAGAAGGCTGGGGATGTTGCCCAGTAGTAGAGCACTTGCCTGGCATGTGTGATGCCCTGGGTTCAATCCCTAGCACTGGAAAGAAAGAAAGGAGGGAGGGAGGGAGGGAGGGAAGGAGAAGACTTAGGGGACAAAAAGTTTATTTTGGACTCCCAGTTTCAGAGGTTCAGTCCATGGTGGGGGGACCCTGTTGCTCTGAGACTGAGATGAGGCAGAACATGGAAGAAAGCTGCTCAGCTCATGGTAGTCAGAAAGCAGACAGACAGCAAGGCCTGAGGAACAAAATAGAAACCCCCAAGGCAGGCTCCCAGGAACCTACTTCCTCTATCTATGGCTCACCTACCTAGTTAACCACACGGTTATTACATTCAAATTATTAACCCATTAAATATATGTTAATCCATTGATCAGGTTACAGCTTTCATAATCTAATCATTTCACTCTGAATGTTCCTGTATTAACACAGGGGCTTTTGAAGGACACTCATATTCAAACCATAACAGGGGATCTTGGGACTCCAGCTCCTTCTGTCTCTTTGCTTCCAAGCACCATAATGTGAACAGTTTCATATGCCACGCCCCCGCAACTCCCCATCCCATGATGTGCTGCCTCACCACAGAACCTCTAAAACTTTAAGCCAAAATAAACCTTTCTTTTTCAAAAGTTGATTACCTCAGGTATTTTATCATACTGATGGAAAGTTAATATACTCCCAACATGATTGTCAATATTTTTAAAATACTATTTAAACCTTTCAAACTAAATTTAAACTATTCACCCTGAACTACTGTGGTCATTTCTCTCTCCTTTGAAGCCTCTGTAGAACTCAAGGTGTATATTTACATATCTATTTTTCTATTATACAGTATCTAGCACAGTAACTGCTCAGTATAACAATGAATACTTGAATTAGAAAGAGGAATTTTCAAGTTATAGATATGCTTAAGTACATTTCCTATTTGGAGAAACTTATCCAAGGTATTGCAATTATTTATGACTGAACTATTTAAAACCATGTAAATGTTTAACAACAGGAAACTAGTAAATATTTATGCTATGCCTAAAAACTTAAATTTATGATGGACATAAAAGACAATATTTAATAAAGAAAATTCTTTAACATCAAGTGAAAAAACAAGATACACAATTTAATATGATAATATTAAATCAAAATTCATAGAAAAATATAGGTAAATTATGTCAAGGGTTAGTTGTGTGAATGTTAGATTGATTTTGGCATTTTGAAATGTTTCTATAAGAAATGTTATTTGCTTTTTTTATGAGAAAACAATTATTTCCACAAAAGTTTTAAAACTTAAACTTAGAAATAATTTCTTCAGTGGACAGCATGACTTAAATGACACCAGTACGGAAGTATGAGTTCCACAATGAAATGTTTATGTAGGAGTCATTAATAAAAGTGAGTTTTTCTTCTAAGAGCTATATGAGCTGAGACCAAAAAGAGCCACAAATCTTGTTATTGGTAACACAGCAACCTCAACAGAAACACTGCATTAAAGAAGCTTTCCAAAATTACTAAAATATTTATGTACAGAGATGGTCTGTCATTTGTATCATTGGATAAAATAATAGTAGAATTCAAAGAAAATACACATTTCTTAAAAATTTGCCACTGTGAAACTTCATAGTTCATCTCCAAGAGAACATACTTTCCAAGTTAAGGTGTAAACAGAAATGGAGAGGGATACAAATTTCCATGCATTCCTAAGTGTATTTATTATCTAAAGTGACTTACTGATATAAAATAAACATACAATAAGCTACATATTTAAAATTACATATGTATATAGCTATGAAATCAATACTACAACCAAGGTAGTGAACATATTTATCACCCCCAGGCTTTTTGGTACCATTTTATAAATCCTCCTGCTTGCCTCTTGCAACTCCACCTACCTTTCTAACCACAAATTAGTTTATCACTATATATGTGTCTAACCTGTCACTATGGATTGGTTTGCATTTTCTACAATTTTACTGCTCTCTATTTTTACTTGATTCATTGACCCAGTATAATTATTGGGAGATTAATACATGCTGTAAAATACATTGATAATATACTCACTTTAGTTGTCAAGCAATATTCCATTATAAATATATACAATAATTTGATTATTCATTCACCTGTTGATAGATATTTGGATTATTTAGAGATTTTAGCTACTAAAAAATAAAAATTTTCATAATATTCTGTACAAATAATTATAAAGACAGAGGCTTTCTTTTTTCTTGAGTATGATAATATAGTAGATGGCCTAAGAGTAGAAAAGATAGACTACATGGTAGGACTAACATTTTAAGACACTGTCAACCAAAGTGATTGTACTACTTGATATTCTCACTAGCCATATATGAGGGCTGTAGTTCTTCCACATTCTTGCTGGCACTTGCAATACACAATCTTTTACATTTTAACATTCAAATGGGTAGATGGTAATATCCTGTTGTGCTTTTAATTTGTATTTCTTTTTAAATTTGTTTGGCATATTTAAAGATTTATCTATCTATCTATCTATCTATCTATCTATCTATCTATCTATTTATGGTATTGGGGATCGAACCCAGGGCACATTACCACTGAGCTACATCCCCAGTTCATTTTGATTTTTATTTTGAAATAAAGTCTTGCTGAGGCCTCAAATTTGCAATCTTTCTGCCTCAGCCTCCTAAATCCCTAGGATTATAGGCCTGTGCCACCACACCTGGCTTAATTTGCATTTCTTAATGCCTGAATGAAGGTGCTTATTATTTCATTTGCTTATTTTCCACTGGAGTATTTTTGTGTGTAAATTGTCTATTTAAATCTTTTGCTCACTTTCAATGAACACATTATTTTCTTTTATTGAGTTGTGGGGAAGAGATGATAGATGAAGTTCTTCATAATATAAATGATTAAATTTTTTTCTCTTTATTAGGGGTTTTAACAACAGGATTATGATGAACTATCATGTAGTTGTCTTCATGTTTCTTGTGCTTGAGGTTCATTGAGCTTCTTGGATCTGTAGATTTGCAGTTTTTGTCATATATGGAATTTTTTAAGCCTTTCTTTCATTATTTTTCCCTGTATCTATCCATCTGTTTTTGGCACTTAAGTTACAAGTATAATAGGCCACATGAAATTGTCCCTTATCTCAAATGCCCATTCATTTTTTTGTAAATCCTCCTTTATTTCTGTGTTTCATCTAGATATCTTCTATTTCCATGTTCACAAATTGACTGAACTTTACAGCTGCGATGTGTATTCTTCATGAATCCCATCCACTGTCTTGTTTACCTCACACATTTCAGTTTTTCTTCTGAAATTGTCTTTTTTATGTATTTCATGTCTAAACTGAATTTATGAACATATAGAATAGTGATATATCTACTTAAATCTTTTTTTTTTTTTGGTACTGGGGACTGAACTCAGGGGCTCTTAAACACTAAGCCACATCCCAGCACATTTTATGTTTTATTTAGAGACAGGGTCTTGCTAAGTTGCTCAGTGCCTAAGTTGCTAAGGCTGGCTTTGAACTCATAATCCTTCTGCCTCAGCCTCCTGAGCTGCTGAGATTACAGGCATGCACCATGATGACCAGCTATTTAAAGTTTCTATTTGCTAATTCTAACATCTCTGTCAGTTTTGACTTTCAATTGAGTCACATTTTTTTTCTAAAGTTTTGTGTGTTTGATAATTTTTTATTCTAAGTCTAGACATTCTGAACTTTATTTTGGTGCGAGGAGTTCTGAATATCTTTGGATTCTCATATATATTCTGGAGCTTTGTTCTTGGTATAGTAGTTCTGCCTTTCCCAAGAGGAATGTGCTCCAAGGTCTTCAGTGGATTCCTGGAACCATGTAGTTATAGACCCTGCAAATACAATGTTTTTTTTTTTTTTCTGTAAATCCATAACTATGAAAAAGTTTAATGTATCAATTAAGCACAGTAACCAGTTAAGAACAATAATTAGTAATAAAATAGAACAATTATAATGATCTGATAAAAGTTTTGTGCAAGTCTCTTTCCTCCAAATAGCTTAGCATGCTCTACTTGCCCTTCCCCTTTTTGTGATAATGTGGAATGACACAGTGTCTATGGGAAGAGATAAACTGAGGCCAATGATGCAGGCATTGGGTTACAGGGTAGGCTACTACCTTAGGATCATAGGAACACAAGCAATGGGATTCTGTAGACAGTCAATCTGGTACCCATTCAGCTACTAAATGATTAAGGGGCAAGTGTATAAGTTGGACATTCTTAGTGGGACTGAGCAAGATGCTTCATGATATCATCACCCTGCTCAGTATGGCATACAATTTAACATTATGAGTTGTTTATTTCAGGAATTTTTCATTTAATATTTTAAAATCATGATTGACCATGGATAACAGAAACTAGAGAAATAAAGGCATAGATTAGGGTAGACTACTGTACAGTATTCATTTACTTGGATCCTGTTTGATCTTACTTTCAAGATTTCTCAAGCAAGGCAGAAAAGATGATTCAAATTGATGATTTCCTACTGTTGATGAAGACATTCAGTGTGCTTTACCAGATATTCTATGAATTATGAGGCTTCCCAGTTTGGCTGGTAAGAAGATGTTTAGCCAAGAACCAGCACCTTTAATCTACTTAGGTAGTTATTTTCATCACCTTTTATAGTTTTCCTACACACATACACCTAACAAAATTCTGTTAAAGACATGAGGGGCTTGTGGGGCAGATCTCTGGAGTTCCCTTTCTGGGTTCTTCTCCAGCACACTGTACTACAAACCCTCAGCTCTGTCACTCCAACTCAGAAAGTTGAGCAGGCTCTGCCTGGTTTCTGTGTCTACACGCTGTTGCCTGGAAAATCTCTCAAGGAAGTGAGATGGGCAAACCACAGGGCTCACATCACTTTTACCCAGGGACCATGGTCCTACATAGTAGGATGCCAGTATCTTGATAACTCTTATTTCATATACTTTGTCCATAGGGTTATTTTTCTGGTTGGGGTGGTAATGCTGTTCCTTGTGACTTGTCTTGGTTGGGAGTGGATATTCCTAAATGTATTCATTTTCATTCTGATTGACACTGGAAAGCTTTAGGATTCTGAATGATGAATAAAATATTCCCACAGCAACTATTATGTCTATATAATCATGGAGACTCAAATGTTCCTTTGTAAAAACACTTCATATAAAAACAAATCAAAACAACAACAGAAGATGGCATAAATCAGAATTGTTTTTGTTATTTTTCAGAGGGATTTGTCTTGAGTACATAGTCCTCACTTTATCTTTCTAAAAAGGTATTTTTTTAAATTAACATTTTTAGACCATTCTTGAGTATCTGTCTTTGTTAAAGTGCCACATATGAGTTTTTATTTTCGTTGCCTTCCTAAAGCTTTTCTTAATAAAGATAAATCCAGAAATTACTCATTTTATCTTTCTTTGTTCAAAATGCAAGGTCTTTCCATTTAAACTAATTTTAAAGGAATATGTAGATTAAAGCGCAATCAAATAATAGAAAAGTTTAATAAAGAAAACATAGTTTTTATATGGATAAAACACATACCAATTTATAGAACTTCAAATCAATCACCGAGACTATACCAGTAGGCAAAATTAAGCTATTTGGCCTGAATGGACTGATGATTTCAAACTCCCTGGAAATTCAATTAAATCAGTTGTATCATTATAAATTTCTAACCTTGCAGGTTACTGAATGGTTCCCTACATCAATATAAATGGTTGAGCTGGCTGTGTATGGAGCCATAATAAAAATCTGGCAATAGTAATGTCAGGTTGGATGTTATAAGCTCTGCAGAGCAGTGAGAAAACATTGGTGAATCTTTATTTTCCTGTAACATTTTTTATCAAAGTACTTTGAAATTATAGTGACAATAAAGCTTCTTAGATTTAAGATATCTATATTGTTTGAGGAAAGATAGCTGCACTTGCAAATTGGTCAGATCATGTGTTCTATGCATAATGGTAAACAAGAAAGGAAATCACAACTAGACCTCAGAATTACCCCTTCTGCATTATAACTCAAACATTCATATTAGATAAATAAGAAACACACAAGAAACTAATCTAATAGTTATCCAGTGACCACTCTAATCTGAAATAGAAATATCAACTGGTATTCAATAAATAGATCAGTATATTCATGCCAGATTTACAAAGTATACATTGGCACTTGTTGTCTTTGATATATCAGTACACATTGCAGTACCAACATACCTGCTTAAATCTTAAAACAATGGAGGGTTTTGCCTAGAATATTATTCTGGGGTATCAAGAGACCTAGAAAAAGCTTAACTTAGAAGAACAGAACTATTTCCTCAAAGTCATGAGATTTAAAGAAACATTGACAGTTGCACATTCATTATTTTAGTTTCTTTCCTAACTATTTTTGCAAAGAAAGAAACAATGCAGGGTGGACTGAACATTAGAAAGGAAATATCAGGGTATAAATAGCAGGACAACATATGGGTGAGTGCAAAATACAAATGCAATAGCTATACACCTATGTAAGTTTAGTTAGAAAATATGTTAACAGTCAGTTGCTACATTCCCTAATTTTGCAAATACTGTAGGAAGAGGGTCAGAATAAAACACAATCCAAGCTGGTCTGTTAGTAGTTCTGAGAGTCCTACCTGACAGTTCACCACATCTGTTGACACTGATAGTTCCTTCTCTCTGCAGCTCTCCAGGTTCAACAGTGGGAGACACCAGCTGTTACTGGCAGCAAGCCATGCCTCCTCCTGTCTCCACATAGAAGGGCTGAAACTCTTGCCCTTTTCCAAGGGACTTGCTGGGAATGTTCCACTGCTCCCCACTACTGTGGCTCAACTATTACAGGGAAATGCAAAATGACTTACACTTCTTATAAACAAACAAAATTTCCTTGCATACTTCAATCAGGAGAGGTAACTCAGGGTAGTGCTTAAGAACAAAAACTAAGGTATGATCACATTGGTTTTATGTGAAATCAGACAAACTATTTCACTTCTCCAGACCTTACTTTCCTTCTCTGAGAACATGTAACAATTGTGCCTGTCTCATGGTACCCAGTGAGGACTAATCACAGGTAAGTGCTTGACAGTATCTGTTAAAAAAATAGTAACCATTGTTACTATAAAATAAAATAGGATTACCTGTCCACTATGCTTCTTTTCCCAGAACTGCTGTTTGGTAGCCTGTTATTTTACTCTAAATTCTCAGTGGGGGAAATGATATTTTTATAACTTACAGATTTATTAAGGCAACGATGGAAGAATTGTCACACAGCGTGAAGTATGGTAAACATGTCATATTGCAATCAAGACTACATTGTTAGCAAGTTATGGGCTTCTTAAAGGATCGTGGATTTGAAAAATATAGTATCAGTGGAGCTTTAATGCCAGTGTGGTGACGATGACAATGGCCCATAACTATCTGAACCTGGGTGATACGGCTTCTCCCAAAAACTCAGGACAGCAGTTGAATGGGTGATAATAAAGTGATAAGAGGGAAAAGTTTTGAGAATCACTGGATCAATTCAATGTCAAATGTCTCTTTGCCTCTGTACCTAGAGCCAGAGGCAATGTATGCTGGCATAGCATATAAATAAATTATTTCCTTATTTATTTTTAAATATCTTTGGTGAATGGATTATTAAATAGATGAATGAAGGTGAAGAAGATGGAAACAAATTTATTCTTCCCCATAAGACTTGTTTGGACATGCTGCAAAATGCATGGCTCTCAGCCTTCAGAAAGAGCGCTCCCTGTGCAGTGTGCCTCTCTTCTACTGCTGTGCTACATGTGACACAAAATACAATTAGCCTTTCAGTTGGGCTTTGCATTTTTCTGATCTTCTAACAACTGGGTGTCAGATATCTCAATGTATAACCACCCACTCACAACAAGATTATACATTAGACTCTTTGTTATCTAGTTTTATGAAAGATTTCTGAATGCTAAAAGGAATAAATTAACTCTGCCAAATCTGTAAAAAAAAAAAAAGTTTCTGTCTCTCTGATTGTTAATATTGTCTTTATTATGCAATCATCTCCACCAAGGACAAAACCATTTACATTATCCAAAAAGAAGAACACTCCAAGTTATATAACATACTTTTGATTCCTGGAGCTTTATAGTCACCCTTGCTCTAGATTTAATATAATCATGCCCAAAAGCAAGCTGTAAAATAACCCTTCCTGAATGTAGTGTATTTGCAAACCAGAACTGTAAAAGCAAATATAACCATTTTCTTTAAATTTTTCAGATTTTAATGATCTGACACCTAAGTTTTCCTCTAAGTACTATTTTAGTGCTCACATTCCTGTTCCCATGCTTCGTACAAGTGTGTTGGCTGGTGACGGCTTGTGAACAGATATGTCCCTCTTTCCACCATTAACTGCCATCGATGAGAATGTCTGGCACAGATACATACTCAAAAGACACTTGCCTATTATTGAATAAAATAGTACATAAATCAGAAACTGTGAAATGTGGAGACTAATGTATATCTTAAATAAAAATAATAGCCATGATTTTTGGAGTAGTCTCAACGTGACAGGCTGCTTCAATATATATCTTCCCAAAGTCAAAAATATGTGATAGCATGTTTTTATGATCACTTTGAGGATAAGAGACTTTCAAAGCGTCTTTTAATTCTAAATCTCCAATTTAAAAATAATTCTGCTTAATATAATTTGTGTAGAAAAGCAGAGGCTGCATCAGATGATGTGTTACCTGCCACCAGTCTTAAGTCCCCAGCCTGCCCCCTGTGTGGTGCTGCATACAAATTGTCTTTCTCATTACTCCTGAAAATATCAATTGCAAGTTTGGGCTCAGAGCATTTGTGTTAATGATCAGTTCTTCTCCTGGGATGTTCCTTTCCCTGTACCTACAAGGTATTCTTCCTTACTCTATCAGATCTCTACTCATATACCCATCTTACCAACGAGATAGTTGTGTGTCAGACAGCTACCCCAAAGTCTTGGATGATGTTCATTCTTGCAAACATCTTTTCCTTGATGTCCTATAACTTAACACTATGACAAAAAATAATAATATTTAAATACTATGATATTATATTTTAAATTATACTTATCAAATAATAATTCTCATTACTAAGTATAGCAGAACATTAATATTAAAATATTAACTTTTTTTACATTTACCTGAATGTAGTCACATTATTAAAATATATCGTAAAAACTAGAAGGGGACTGTTAGTCACTTAGTTTTTCTAGATATACATCACAATGAAAAGTATATTTGGGCTCTTCTTTTCTTTTCCTACATTCATACTTCTATTTTTTTCTTTTTGTCATACTGCACTTATTTGAACTTGCAATTCACTGTTAAAATGTAGGGTGTGTCTTTATTTTTTTAAAATTTAAATATTATGGTATTTTATTTGTTAAAAAATAAATAAATAAATACTATGATATAAAACCATTGTCTTATGATACATGATATGAAGTTTACAGGGAAGAAAAATATTATATATTATCATATTTATCATATATTATACAAAATTGATTATAGACATATGTGTGTGTGTGTGTGTGTGTGTGTATTCACACAAATCCACACAGACATATTAACAAAATAATGAAGAAATACTCATGGCAATTTGTGAGCTGACCATGTGGTTGTAGTTAATATTTATTATTACCTTCTTCTACCTATTCTGTGTTCCTTTTGCTTCAGGTAGCCTTTGCAGCTGGTTGTGGTCCTCTTGTTGGTAGGGTGGCCCAAACCTTCATTCCTGAAGTTTCTAGGCCATTAATGGTCCTTCTTGGATTAGTTGTAGTTTTCCATTGCTCTTAATCACAGCGATGATAATAGTGAAAGGGAACTTCTAAATTCCAGACATTCCCTTCCTTATGTACCTATGGAGCAGCTGCCCCCTTTCCTCTTGGTAGTCAGGATCAATTGCACTGGTCAGCATAGTAGTACCCTTGGTTCCCTACTGATTTAGAGTCATGAGAAGCTGAAAGTGGATGGATATCAGTCTTAACATCTGGTTCAACTAAACCATTGTTATGTGTCCTCATGGAAGCATTTTCCTATCTGGAACTAAGACTTCTAGGCAGTGGAGAATAAGATCACAGGGACAGAAGTGAAAATTCTGCTGATTTCTCACTAGGAGTGCCATTCCCATTTCTATCGCTTGACTCCTGGGCCAATGAATCCTAGATATGAGAAACAGCACTTTGTACTGGACCCTAATTCAGAGAATATATAGTCTTCTGGAGAACCTTGACCTAGCCCTGCAAGGCACTGCCACTTAGATGGTGCTGTAGCTTGAGTCTTCCATTTCACTCTCTGTCAAACCAGTTGCTTGAGATTAGAAGAGAACAGGCAACCATGTGAAAATGCAGTGAAAGGTAGTTATCCTAGAGGCCATGCTGAGGGGCCTTGAATAATGCAAACCTGCTGACACCCAATCTTGGACTTCCAGCCCCCAGAATTGTATATTCTATAATGGCATCCATAGTAAAATAAGAAATTATTTTTATAGAAAAGAAAAAATAATGACTCAAAAAACCCTACATGTCAGAGAAGTTCTGGACAAGTTCACACAGATAATATATGACTGACTTGAATCCAGGTGTTAACTCCAGAGTCCTCCATTCTGAACCATAACATAACACAGCACCTGGTTATCCTATCTGCATAACTAGATACTAAGTATTTTTTTCTAGTTTTTGATAAACAATCAATAACAAATTTATTGATCAATCTACTCAGAGATTGTTCAACAAATTAACATCTTAGAGGTACTAGGCCTTTGAGATAATTTTAGTTCTGTATTTAAAAAAGGAAGAATGATATGGAGCAATCATTTCTTAAATGACAAAAAAAAAAAAAAAACATGAGATCAACTTTGAGAAAATTTTTATGAGAAAATTCTGAGAACTTCCAGTTACATAGCAGCCCAAACTGTTCTGTGTGCTGAGGTTCACCTGCTGGTCACTAAAACAAAAAGCAAGCATAGAATCTGAAAGTGGTGCTAAACAAGTTCAGTACAGTGGGGTTCAGAGTTCTCACCTTAAGTCAGGGAAACTTCACACTTTGGTCCCTCTGAGAAAAGGATTCTATTCAGAAGATTCAACAAATGTATCCTTGGAAAATTCTTCAGTATAGGAATCACAGGGACTGCAATTTACTTGAAATGGACAGAGAGCAGCTAAATAAGAAGAAAAGCATCTTTATTCAGAATGTGAGATATAAAACACAATAAATATAGAATGGAAAGGAGGGAACATTTATATAAGAAAAAAATAATATTTTTCCTGAAGTATTACATATATATTATATTAATACTATAAATAAGGCTAAAGTTGTGGCTCACTGGTAAAGGGCTTTCCTGGCATATGTGAGGCCCTGGGTTCTATCCTCAGCACTGCACATAAATAAATAAATAAATAAATAAATAAATGATCCTTTGACAATTAAAAAATTAAAAAATACTATTATATATATATATATATATATATATATATATATATATATAAATGTGTGTGTGTGTGTGTGTGTGTATATATATATATATATATATATATATATATATCTTTGAATATTTGAAGACTTTCAAACTTTTTATTGTTTCTCTCTCCTCATTTTATATATGAAGATCAAGGTGATAAGTCAAAACTGTTTCTAAAATTATAAAAATATTAACCACTTAAAAAAAACCCAAGCTTCATATTTACTGTCAAGCTCATTGTCCTTAACTTCTAAATATTTTGTTTTGCTTGGATGAGTATTTTTGCACTGAACTTGTGCTAAGGGTCAAGGGCCAAAGGTGCCCACGCATGATGCCTCCTGTGTACACCAAAGAACTGTCATGCAAGCACTGTGGGTCAGTCACTTACTTGAGGTAACTAAAGATAGTGGCATTTGATGTGGGCACAATACCTGTGGTAGAGGCAGCAAGATGCTGTATGTTAGAAAGGAAGCTACCAAAATAATTCATTTAAAATCATCATGGCTAAGCATATAAGAGGGGAAGACAGGGGAAAATAGCTCTAATTCAGACTCTGTTTTAAATATCTGAGACCAGGAGCCATTGCATAATTTGTGGAGCTCAGTACAAAATGAAAACATGAGGCCCTTTGTTGGAAAATAATTAGAATTTCCAAGATGGCAACAGTAGAGCATTAAACCAAGCACATCCCCCATCCCCCCGCTTTTTTGTATTAGAAATTAAACCCAGGGACACTTACCCCTGAACCACATCCCCATCCCTTTTTATTTTTTTATTTTGAGACAGGGTCCCACTAAGTTGCTTACAGCCTGGCTAATTTGCTGAGGCTAGCCTTGAACTTGCCATCCTCCTGCCTCAGCCTCCTGAGCCAATGGGCTTACAGGCATGTGCCACCACACTCAGCTACATTGGGCCCTTTTAGGAGTAGTGTCTTATATGACCACACAGTTTGCATGCTGGGAAGACTATCCAAAGACCCTAGCAAACAATTTCTTGAAAATTAAGGGACTCAGCTATAAGCTAAATTTATCTCCATGATTCCATAGAGAATTTTGAACTCTGAGTCATGACTTTAATACCTTATCTTTCTCTCAGATGAAAAAGATTATAATGTTCACTTGTTATAGCAGCATTTTATCATTTTTTTTCCTCCTAAAGGTAAATGACTCACCAAAATATCTTCCAGTATTTATAACATCCTTGCCTTAGAGGAGAAAAATACTAACTTCCTAAATGAGATTCTTGACGATCTCGATCACATAGTTTCAAAGGAACATTTGACTAATAGAACCTGATAGAGAGAAAGGATCTGCAGAACACTTTTTGTGGAAAGATAATAAAATGCAGCTATTACATATTTTCAGTCTTAAAGTTTAGAATTGAATAATTACAGTTCTTTGGTTGCATTTTCTATTATATCATTTTACAGCTCACCCAAGGATGCCAATTATGCCATCAAGCCATCTTGAGTTCTTTATGCTTTGGTGATATAATTAAACAACAACAACAAAATTCTCTCCAAAAAAGTATTGATTTTAGTACAATTCTCTCTTTCTTGACATGTCGGAATCTGAATTCCCTAAGGTGGAATGCATTGCAACAGGACAAAATGTACAAAAGCTATAGAGGCATGATGGCACACAGCTGTAACCCAGTGGCTCTAGAGGGTTAGGCAAGAGGATCTTAAGTTCAAGTACAGTGAGACCTTGTCTCAAAAAATAAAAAAGGGCTTGGGATGTATATCAGTGATAAAGCACCCCTGGGTTCAACCCCCAGTACCAGAAAGAGAAAACACAGGAAAAGAGGGCGGGGAGGGAGGGGGGGAGGGAGAAACAGGAGAGAACACTAAAAGAAAGCATGAGTATAAGATAGAAAATAAAGGGGGAAGAGGAAGAGGAAGAAAGAAAGAAAATAATACTTACTGTGACGTTCCTCTAAGTAATATTCATATTTATATTAAGAAACACAGAAGCAACATTAAGTGACTGCAATGACAATTTAAATGAAACAAAAAAACCTTTAAGCCCTTCAAGAGGAGTCCTTGGAAAAGCACAAAACCTGGGCTCTGGCAAAAGATGCCACACAAGGCTTAGTCCTTGGGTTTGGTGTCTACTGCAGCTGACTCACAGTGGTGAGAAGTGGAATTTTATGCCATCTATCACAATTATAGATAGACTGCAGATATTGCTAGTTATCTAGCTCATACCTAGACTTCACTTTTCCTTAGTAAAAGAGATTTGATATTATTTGTTGGAAGCTGTGTGTACAAATATTTAATTCTCCAGTCTGCCTTGAAGATAAGTGTAGTATATGAACAGTCATTGAGTTGTGGTAAATTCTGGTCATTGAATTACAAACAAAACAATTTATTATGATAAGTTTCCTAATTGTCAAGCTCAGTAGGTCCACTTTTTATATGTTCTCTCTGAAGTAATTCACTTTACTTTATTTTCCATTTACCCTGAAACTCTTTATGTTTACAAGATGAAATTTTTATATTTTCCCCTTCAAACTTTAACCTCTCCTTCAAAATATTTCCTGTTGTTCATTTAGTGAAGATCTTATTGACCTCTAATCTGGGCTACAGCAATAAATTCTTAATTAATTTCCCAGACTCTGCTTCAAATGTAGCTTTTCAGTTTGTTCTACACTGAATATTTTCATATTTTCTCTAATAGCTTTGCACTAGCACAGTTCGAGACTGTGAATATGAGGCTGAATATTAGAAAGTAATTATTATTCCAGTGATGGTATTATTCCCTAGATAATTTCAGTAAGCAAACTTCAGGAACAATGGGTCATGCTGCAATAAATAAACCTAGCTATTATATGCCACGGGAGGATGAGGGAAGAGTGCCTCTTCAAGTAGGAAAATGCATCAGAATTGGGTGACACTAGGTGAGCCTTAAAGGATGAGCAGGAGTTTAAAAGTCAGGAGGGAAGAACTCATCAATACAAGGCAAAACAAGCAAAATGACAGAAGAATGAAAATGTGCCAAGTGTCTGAAGAATGTCGCGTTCCATGTGATTGGAATTTAGAGTGGACAAAGAGAGAAGCATATGTGACAGCCATCTTTGAACAAGCCTGGGAGTCAAGAGAAATATCTCCAAGAAGTACTCTGGTTTGGGTAGTCTTTTTGGTGATCAATTTCAAGATACTAAATTCCTAAATACATTCTTTTCTAAAAGGGAATATCTTTGCTTTCTAGGAGCCATGGCCTAATTTCCTTCTCACCTTCCTTTTCTTTCTTTGAAAAAAAGGTAGCTGGAATTCAGCTACAGCTAAAATTGCTTAGAGGTGCAAATGTACTAGCCACTAACTAAAAATACTATTGAAATGTTCTGCAAATACATCATGTGTGTATGTATAATTACAGTCTGCTGTATTCTTAACACTTAAAATTATTCAAAATAATTTTATTTAATTTTTATTGAATGATCTCATCTATCTCTGGATGATTACCAAAAAATGCATGGCTCTAATGACTGTGTGTCAGTAGAACAAAATAGACCTATTGCAAGAAATATTAAAGGTCTTTATTTTATCCCAATGACACACAGCACCTCTGTCTCCTATCTTCACACCTGTAAAGCCTAAAGCCTTCCCTAGCTCCTCTCCTCCTTATTACTCACAGATATCCTGATCTATTTGCCAACACATGTGCCCCTCTTCCCATCTATCACCTACCTCTCCACATAACTACGTATCTTAAAACTCAGGGATGAGATGATTCTTCCAAAAGCTCAGATTTCATGTTTATTTAAATTTAAAAATAATGTCTGATTTACAACAAGGTCTGGTCTTGCCAATTAGATTATATGGTAGACATTTTCTACCAATTGAATGAGCTGTCTCCTTCTATTTTTAAGAATAGGAAGGCTCTCTAAATACATTTTTCTCAAAAACTCCAAAGTTTTGACCAAAATATATTTAAAATATGAAGATTAAAGTACTGTATCAGAACTTGTTGTAATGGCAAAATTCATTAAAATTAGCAATGCATACATGTTCCTACATCTTTCTAACATGTTAAGCTTCTATGTGAAAGAATAGAAAAATTGGTAATTGTGGTTGAAGTTTTGATGAAATCTACTTTCTGAACTTTCTGGAAACTGAGAAGAGAGGACAGACTGACATGCCCCAGGCAGCAGCTAGGCCTACAGCTTAGCTCCCTTTCAAAGAGGAAACACTAGTATGGCAACATGTAAATCAATGGATGTGTAACTGATATGATTCTGCAATCTGTATACGGGGTAAAAATGGGAGTTCATAACCCACTTGAATCAAAGTGTGAAATATGATATATCAAGAACTATGTAATGTTTTGAACAACCAACAATAAAAAATTAAAAAAAAAAAAAGAGGAAACATGTGGTGTGAAGCATGGTCAGTGGGCACCTGCAGCTGCCTGCTGTGCAGACCCACCCATCACAATGTCCTTACAGATGTCATTTCCTCAGGCTGCTCAGAGCTGAGCTGGTGGAGCTACTAGACCTGGGCCATCTTTGCCCACCTGGGATTCTTATAACAGAAAATGCTTATCCTGGACTCCCTTCTGACCCAAGATCTTCTAAGAACTATGCTGTCTTCCACAGTCCTTCAAACCCAGTGTTGTCTCTTTGTGCCTCTCTCTCCTAGCTTCACACCTGTACTGCAGCCTGAAGCCTTCCCCAGATCCTCTCCTCTTTATTACTCACAGGAATCCTATACAAATCTTTGATGTTTCTAATTTTGTCTTGGAGTGTGCATCCTTATCTAAGACACTAATACTAGAGCATCAAATCCTTCTCTGATTTTGTGCTTTCAACAAAATTGAAAAATAACCTAATGAAATTTTCCAGTGCTAAATGATAAAAAAAGATAATAAATCCAGGAGTGGACTAAATGGAATGCGTAATCTCATTCAGCTTGCTTGGGACTGGCTTAGAAGCTTGGGTCTGAGCCAACTGCTGTGTGACAAAGAATCACAAGAATTGGTTCAAGGTGTGGGTAGATTTTAATTTGGAGACAAGGCACACAAGGAGAATTTTGCTAGGTATTGTAGGAGACAGACCTACTCTTGAAGCATAGAGAATCATTGGAGGAGACAATTTTTTGCTTTCTCTGATAATGTGTATACAGATATGAAACCTAGAGCTACGAGCTTATTCCTTACAGTCAGGAAAGAAAGCAGAGAAAAGCAAGCCAAGAAGCAAAATGCTGGCAGCAGCCACTACAGAGAGACAGGAGGTAGAGCACCCAGATGAAGCTAATCTTGAAATCACCCTACCTGTGGACTTCCTGGCTAAATGAGGAGGAAGCATTTCCTCCATCTTTAAACCTTTCCAAATGCATCTCACTTTGACAGTGTTAGCTTCTCTTTCCTGTGCTAACATTGGAACCTGTCCAGCATCCAACTGGGACCAGTTCTCCCCCACAGGACTGGATCTTGCCCCCCATCTCTCAGCTGCTCTCCTGGAACAGGCATGCAGTTATTTCTCTGAGCTTCAGGCATTGCCTGTGCTTGGATCTTTCCTTTTGCCACTTTTTCTGTGGAAAGGGACCAGTTTGGATACAAGCATCAGCCTGAATCAAGGCCAACTTGATTGTTGGACTTTCTGTTTTTAAGTTCACTTCCCCAGCTACATGCCGGTCTCTAGCCTCCACACCTCCCTATCAACCAATGCTTTTGATTCTCAGTGGATGGTGAAGATTTCAGACATTATGACTAAGGCAAATATTAAAATAATCAACTTTTAAACTTATTCTGCTAGTTAATTACAAATAAGTGCATGCAGATGAACACATTTGCATACATGTAATTGTACACATGTACATGGTATATGTACATAAATGCTAGCAATAGAGCTGAAGCAGGGGTCTCCTGGGCTCACAATCATGAGATGTTCTCAAATTTGAAACTTAAGGGCTAAGAAAGGTTCCAGGAGATGGGCCAGTGAGGTGATTGGAAGACTCCATTATTTTTAATTAATATGAAATTTAAATGTTTTAGTGACAGTAGGGCTGCACTAGTAGAAACCTTTATGACAGCTTAAGAGTTCTGCTAGCACTCATTCATTCTTCAGCCCTCTCCCTGCTCTTCTGCTGTTCCTAGCTTGCTTATTTCCTCCCAAGTTTCTGCCCTTCTCACTTATTATTAAGGAAGTAATAAAACCATAGTACTTGGGTCCTTTGTAAGTTTATACTATCCTCAGCTAAGTTCTGGTAATTTTGCAACATTCCTTTAAAAAAAAAATTCCAGTTAGTTTAAGCAACTCATCTTGGGGCCCGTCTCTCACCTTCACAATGCTCCAGACACTCTGGATTTCTTCTATTTCCTTCTACACATCAAACTTTTTCTTACCTCAGGGCTTTTGAATATGCTGTTTTTCTCAGCCCTAATCTTTGCCCTTTTGCTTGTTTTGTTGGTTATTATTTTCCAGGTCTTCAGTAATCCTTCCCTGTCTACTCAATTTAAAAAGTTGTTCCAGCCTGGTGTGCTGGCACATTCCTGTAATCCCAGCAACTTGGGAGGCTGAAGCAGGAGAATGGCAAGTTTGAGGCCAGCCTCAGCAACTTAATGAGACCCTAAGCAAATTATCAAGACCCTGTCTCAAAATAAAAAATAAAAAGGGATGAAGATATGGCTCAGTGGTAAAGCATTCCTGGGTTACATCCCCAGTACCAAAATCATCATCATCATCATCACCATCACAATACAGATGTCCATGTTATTCTCTCACTAATGATACTTCCTCTGGATTATGTCATGGCACTTGCCATACATTATTTGTAATTATGCACTGTTATGAACTATGTCACCTTTCAACATAGGCATAGTAAGTCCTAACCCACGAAAACTCAGGATGTGAACTTATTTCAATGTTAGCCATTTAGAGATAACCAAGTTCAAATGAGGTCATTAAGGTGGGCCTTAATCCAATATGACTAGGATCCTTGTTAAAAAGGGAAATTAGACACAGAGACACCTGCAGAGGGAAGAAAATTTGAAGACACACAGGGAGAGAAGGCAAGGAACACCGAGGATTGTCAGCCAACAACAGAAGCTAGAAGAGGCAGGGAGAGGTTCTCTCCTAGAGCCACTGAGGCAGACAGAGCCCTGCAGGCACTTTGATTTCATGCTTCTAGCCTCAAACTGTAAGGCAGTAGGTTTCTGTTGTTTTAAGCCACTCAAAGTTTGGTCCTTTTAAAAGGCAGCCTTAGGAGCTAATAAATGAGATTTATTATTACTTATTGCATGTCTGTTTCCTCATTAGACTGTTGATTATATAAGGGTGGGGTACGTCTGTTTTATTTATCATTATTGTTTACAACAGCACAGATGATGCTTTCTGACACTTATTAGTAGTGGAATATCTGTAGAACTAATGAATTATTGAATGAGTGGGTGCATGGGTGATGATATTTTAATGTGAACTGCTTCAAGACATTTGGAATATTAGATTGTTCAAATAAATAATAATTTAATTTTAAAGTCAATAATAATATGATTTCGAGTAAGGAGAATATTTTTGATGCACATTTTTCAAATGCCTATTTAACTATCTTTGATTAGTTATTAAATCGAATGTTCTGGGATGATCCCCCTTAAAATGAGAAAGCATTGTTCTTCTGATCTCACCAAAAGAGTTCATTGTCATATTTTAGAATAAAAACCACAAACAATCTCTTCAATCTCTATGACTTACATTAAGAGAAACATAAACAGGAACTGTGGAAGTTCAAATTTTCTCTTTTGAACATATTTAATTATACTCTTAAATAATTATACAAGTGAAAGTCAACAAACAGATAAGTAGCTGCCTTGTTTTAAAGGATCTTTTCATTCCTTAATAACCTTATGAGCATGGACATAAATGCATTTTCAAACCTGAGGGAATTTTGGTACCTGAAAAGAGGAGAGGGAAATAAGCAAGAGTATGCATGCTTCCTGCTCCATGGATTTATAACTCATGTATCTCTAGAAATTACTATATACATTCATATACCACCATGCACACATTCTGCTATGCCATGTGAATAAATATGAGCTTCAATATGTGCTGTATATCTATGCACCTCACAAACAAGTATCACATTCTCAATTTTGCCTCAGGATTCAACTCATGGAGGGATTGGAAGATTCAAGTATTTAGTAGGTAACAAAGGGAAGTTGGTGCAAATCTTAAAACTTTTTTTTTTCCTTAGTAAAGTAAGTAGTCAAAGTCAGCTGTGTGTAATTTATTCTTATACTTCCCAATAATGTGGATCTGGCAGAATAATTTCCCTTTTTCACAGATGGGGGAATTGGGGCCTAGAATAGTTAACTCAAGAGCTCAGAATTTAATTCTAATGCTAAAATGCCTGTTTTTTTTTTCTTTTTAACAGTATGTTCGGAATTTAATTCTAGCTCTATCAACTCTCCAAGTTTATCCAAGGCCATTATTAGACACACACGAACATTATTTCTACATTTATAGGCTACATACCAGAATGGTTTACCAGAGAGACCACTTCCAGAAAGACTTTATCTCTCTCTGCACGTAGGCTACCCAAGGCCCAGGGTACTGTCACTCTGCACATGATTACAAATGGAAGGACTTGGAAAAATTTTTCTTGATCAGTTTATTACCAAAGAGTTTATCAGTAGCTAACAGTTGCGTGTTTCCTATTTTCCCACTCTGGAAGAATCCTATGCTACATGGTAGATCTTTTATGAGAACAATTAGATCCTCTTATGTTCCTGTATTTTTATGGGTAGCCTGTACTGTTAATATATACAGACATTTTCACACATATTTTATGCAATAATCCTATTAATTAAGTACTATTAGTTGCCTTTTTTAAAATAGGACTGGTGAAAGAAAATTAAATGATTTTCCTAGAGTCACAGAACTAAAGTGAAAGAGCCAAAACACAAACCAAAATGTGACTCTACCACTCAAGTAAACAGGATTTTATCTCTGTCATTTACTACATTCTCATGGGGTCTACCATCTCAATAATGAATCACATTGCTAATTGACAAGTCAGCTTTGGAGTGGAAGCATTGGCATTCCCTGGAAGCTTTTTGGAAATGCAGAACCTCAGACCCTACCCAGACCTACTGAATCAGTCTGCGTGTTAGCAAGATGCTCATGTGATACAGGTGCATGCTGAAGACTCAGAAGTGGGGGTACAGGCAAGAGACTGTACTACTTGTTGGAAAGAGAGCTCCATTACCCTTGACACATTATTTCCTAATTTCGTGAGCTTAGGCAAAATAACTTTTGTTAAGTTTTAGTTTCCTTAGAAATGACAGAGATAATTGTGCCTCTGTTTCTGTGTTGCTAGAAATTTGAAGTGAGAACATGCAAGAAAAAAACAACCAGCAGGAATGGCACATCAAAAGGACTCAGTAATTGAGAAATATGATTGCAGAAATTAAGTGCTATCTAGAAATATTGTGAATTTATGTATCTGAGCAGCTTAGAATATCTGACAAGGACTAATCTCTCTTTTAAAAATAATCTTTTTTGGTGATAAGACTTAAACTACAAATCAAAATAATCCTTTTACCTATATTCTTTAGCCTCTTCTCACCCTTCATTCAGAGGTTAGAGGCACTGATAGCCTCATGAGGGAGACTGTACAGTAGGCAGGAAGACAAAGCCCTGAGTTTGACAAGCTAAAGCCCTCAGGGGCTTAATGCAGAAAAATAGACTTAGAGAAATAGAATCAGATTGATGAAGCAGAGTGGTGAAGAGTTCAGATTCTGAACTTTGGAATTTCACAACAAGTCTAGTTCCTAAAGAAATATGGGGAGACAAATGATGATGTATTGATTAGTGTTCTTTAGAGAAACAGAGGACTAGGGGAGAGAGAAAGGGGTTTATTGTGAGGAACAGGTTCATAGGATCATGGAGGCTGACACATCCCATGATCTGCAATCAGCAAATTCAAGACCTAGGAGAGCCAATGGGGTAGGTCCAGTCTAATGGCTAACAGGCTTGAGACCCAAGAACAGCTGATGACTTGAGTTCAAAATCAGGAAAGAAGACAAAGTCCCAGCTCAGAGGGAGACAAGAAGGCAGGATTTGCTCTTATCCTTTTGAATTTATTCAGCATTCAACTAACTAGATAAAACTCACTCAAATTAGGGAAGGCCAACTGTTTTACTCCGTACATGAATTTAAATGTTAAATTCATCTCAAAACACCATTATGAAAACACCCATAATATCTCACCAAACTTCTGGGCACCCTGTAGCCTAATCACATCTACCCATGAAATTAACCATCATAAATGGTTTTCTTTTTGTTTTGCCAGGTAAGAACATGGTAAGTATCATTATACCACAAAAGAAGCATATTAACTTTAAAATAGATTTAAAAACAACTTGAATTTGGCTATACGAAAACTATAGCACATTGTCCTTAACTATCTATTATACTGTGGATAAAAGAAAACTCTGAGGATGAAACAAGTCAGAAAATTGTGGTTTGAAGATGACTGAAATAGATGTCAGAGAGCCTGCTATGAGAGCTATATACTGAGAGGCCTCTGCTGCAAAGGAGGGAAGATGTGAGCCAGACCTGGCTTTGGGGGTGATGTGAGAGAGTGTGTGAAAGCAATAATGAAACAGAAAGGGCAACCATGGTGAGCCCCTGTGCTCCTGTGAGCTTTTCTTATATGGTAAAGGTTGACTGAAATAAGATGAGGGTCTGGCTCTCAAACACCATGATCTAAGAATGTTCACACTAAGCATATCTGTGAGATGACAGAGCAGAGCAAATCTTTAAGAGCTTTAGCCTCAAGTGCCTGGTAAACAAGAGTAACGTGGACAGAAAATTTGGAAGTTGTACCAGTGTGGCCCTTGTCTTTATAGTTGTAAGAATTCTACGATGCCCCTTTTATTTTGAGAAGAGAAAGAAATGTTTAGTCCTATTTAAAAATAGAATAAAATAAAATAAAATGCTAAGTCCATTGCAAAATACCTGTACATAAGGAAATGAATAGATACAATGTTACTGCTTTAGCTGTGAGAGGTTTTTATACACTAATATTTGTGAAAATTTTGTCTGAGATATTATGAAAAATTAGCTGCTTATAAAACAACAATAATAATATAACTCTATCCCAGATTGCCAGAATTAAGAGGTGTGCTGCTAGAGGGAGTCAAAACCTAAGATGGTAGAGGAGTCCAGCAACGGACTGATTAATTACAAGATCAATTTCAGGTGCATAGTACTTAAATTGAAGACATTTAAATGCCATTTTCAGGAACTAACCTGGCTTAAGAGACCTAGAAAAGGAATGTCCACATAATAGATGAATTTCATTATTCTTAACTTTCAAATCTTCCTGCATTAGTGCAATGAACTTGATCTTTAGTAATATTTGGTGTGTCAGTCCCTCATTACTTCATTTATGATAAGATAATCTGTAGTTGAACATATTTGTAAAAGAAAGGGTCACTGCTGATAGGCAGAATCACAGCCTTTGGGACAGGAGTCCCCTGTCTTTCTCCTTTGCTAGCAAAGCAATAAAATCTCTTTTCCCTTTCTCTCAAATATAAATAAATAAATAAAAGGATCACATCTTTGTTATTCAATGCATTCCACATATCAGAGTGTTTGGATGGAATCTCAATTCAGTATTTCAGCACAGGAATACATTTTATATATTGCACTACACATTCAATCAAACCTAAAGGTATTTTTAATACAGATGAGTGCACTAACAACTAATTTCACAGTCCTGTGATATTTCTTAGCCAACAAAATTATGATTGACTTTCTATGCAATTATATGTGCTGGACTGATTATTTACACTTATAATCTCTAATACATGTCCTTTGAAGAGTTATTTTTACATTAGTCCTTGCTTATTGAAGAATTTTAGGCATAAGAATAGTATTAATTATATAACTGTATAGTGATAATAATACTCAATGGATAAAATGCATATTCATTTAAAATTATAGTTGTGAACATGTAAGGTATTACTTTCTCTTGCCTGGGTAAAGCAGTCCTTTCTGTTTGAACAGTAATATCTAACAGGTGATCTGAATTAAGGCTGCCGTCTTTCTTTGGCCATAACCTCCCTGCCTGCTATAATCTGGAAGAACTAACTGTAACTCTTATCCACAAAGATTGACTTGGGACAGAAATGAGGGGTAAGGATGAATGGGGGCTTGATTGTATATAAAGTCAGTTTTTCCTAGATTTTCAAC
Organism: Marmota monax; assembly: GCF_021218885.2. Taxonomy (NCBI): domain Eukaryota; kingdom Metazoa; phylum Chordata; class Mammalia; order Rodentia; family Sciuridae; genus Marmota; species Marmota monax. Next base: position 9,003,621 of record NW_026692116.1, on the reverse strand, counting down.
TGAATTGAATCTGAAAGAGACAATTTCTTTCCCTTTCTGTAGCAAGGAAGGACATAAAGCTGGCACTTGTGAGCCAGGAGCTACTAATGCACATTAACCCAATATTTTTCATCCTTAGCAGTATTAACATTTCAGTCAGATAATTCTTTATTATCAGGGGCTGCCATGTGCATCATGGGACATTTAATAGTATCTCTGGCTTTGATCTACTAGATACCAATAGTACCCTACTTCTCCTAGTATGACAACCCAAGATACTTCTAGCCCCTGCTAAATATCCTTTGGGGATCAAAATGACACCAGTTGAATCACAGATCTAGCTTCATGGAAAGAAAGGAAGAGAAGGAATGGAGGCAACCTATTCAAGAGAAATAGGAAACAGAGAGAAGGAGGACCAGCTGTGCCCAAATATTTCTGCTTCATTTTTGTTATATAAGCTGATCCACTGCCTTTTTTCTTATGTAATTTGATTTGTTCATTTATCAAGTGCAATAACCACCCACAAAGTTAACCCACAAAGTTAACATGAAATCATTCTATCCAATCAATATCACAATGAGAATTTTGAAGCAAAATTCAAAAAAAGACAGATGGGGAAACTGGGCCTATGAGCAGTAGGGAAAAAAAGTTCGATCAATCGGGCTTGATCAAAGCATAGATCTGACTGTGAGTTTCGAAAAATTACAAAAGAACTACTTATAGCAGAACAGATGAAGGAATTAACAAAATTAATTATGAAATAGATGCTCAACAGCATAAGTTGAAACCCAGAGAGATATAAAATTATCCTGGAAGTAATCTTAGAATGAGGCATAGGAAGGAGGCAAAAAAAATTAAAAAATAAAAAAAGAGGCCCAGATTTTGTGTTTTTGTGTCTTCTTGAGAGCATACAAATATCAAGAAATGATATCCTGTTCAAAGTGTGTGTCTGTTTGTGTTTTTCTACTTCTTGAGAAATGGGGCAAATAATAACTTCTGCTGAATCGACTGCCAGAAATTTTTTTTAAAAAGAGATGGGCTGGGGATGTGGCTCAAGCTGTAGCGTGCTCGCCTGGCATGCATGTGGCCCGGGTTTGATCCTTAGCACCACATAACAGACAAAGATGTTGTGTCCGCCGAAAACTAAAAAATAAATATTAAAAAATTCTCTCTCTCTCTCTCTCTCTCTCTCTCTCTCTCCCTTAAAAAAAAAGAGAGAGAGAAAGAAAATTTTAAGTTTGAACAGGAACTTCGGCATCTGTGAACCAGTTGAGTTAAGTCAGATGCCCAGGCTAGGCCTGTAGCTCCATGGTTCACAGAAGGCATGCTCTCTGGTGAAGTCTTCCATGCAAGCACAATCTCACTTCCCAGAGACATAGAAAATGTTTCTTTCTCTCTTGGATTTCAAGTCAAACAACTAAGAAATTAATCATCAAAGCTCTGGTTTGAAAATCAGTTAAGGTAATAATGTTGTTATTTACCCTCCAGGTAACTGGAATTAAAGGAGGCAGTAGAATCCTTAGGAAGAACAGAAATGCGTGGCCCCAAACAGTTACACAAGTACTCATCTTTTCACAGCCAATAACTGTCAAAATGTACTAAGTACATGGTGTCCAAATATCAGCTACTGGAATGTCCCTTTTAACATCATTGAATTCGTCTTTTTTTTTTTTTTTTTTTTGGTAAGGCTATACACTTGTAGAAAAAGTAACTGAACAGCAAGATGCTTGTGTTTGAGGAAGTATTTATTTACTCAAATGTTGAATGAAAAGTACATGTAAACATTAGGGTGGACTTTTAAGTAAAAGTCTTTTAAGTAAAAAGCTGTTTATGATGAGGTATTCAGTAACCACACTTACAGATTACTAACAACCACACACAATACACATCAGAACAAGTTCAGGAAAGCTATGCCAGGAATTCCACTAGTAAGTAGCAGGACAGAGAGACAAGACCTGTAGACATGGAACTCAGTGTGAAAACTCTTAAGACAATGTCTCTCAACAAACAAAGGCATACCACAGGTAAGGAATGAAACTGGCACCTTTCCTCATACCATATACAAAAGTTAACACAAAATGGACCAAACCTATAAATCTAAGAGTTAAAACTCAGGAGGAAACATAGGAGTATATCTGTGTAACTATAGGCTTGGCAATGGATTCTCAGACGTGACTCGAAAAGTAGAAGCAACAAAACAAAAAATAGTTACATTGGATTTCATCAAAATTAAAAGCTCCTTTAGATTAAAGGGTATAATCAAGAAAATGAAAAAAAAAATCACACTCTGATAGGGATTTGAATCTAGAATATATAAAGAAGACTTACAACTCAACAGTAAAAGACAACCTAATTTTCAAAGTGGAAAAATATATGAATGGACATTTTTTCCAAAGAATATTTACATATGGCAAATAAACACATGAAAAATATATTATGAAAATGCAAATCAAAACAATAATGAGGTACCACTTCATACCATTAGGATGGCTACAGTCAAAAGAAATCAGATATTAACAAGTATCAGTGATGTTGTGAAGAAACTGAAATTCTCATACACTGCTGGGGGCATGGGGGATGTAAAACGGTGCAGCCAATTTGGAAAACAGTCTGGTAGCTTCTGAAATGGTTACATTTAGATATGACATGACCCAGAAATTTCACTTGCAGGTATAAGAAAATTCACACCCACAAAGTTAACATGAAATCACTCTATACAATCAATATAACAGAATCTAAGCCTTAAGAGTAAGTGGTTCTTTTCCACCACTCTGAACCACAAGCACCTACAACAACACCTTGCAAAGGGGAGACACTTAATAAATGAATAGGAGAATAAGCCCTGTCTACCTTAAAAAGTCAAGGCTAGATATGAGTTGTGAAGAGTATGTAAAATATGGCAAAAGAAATAGAATATATTTACAGGTAGGAATAAGACTGTATCAAGATTTCTAACTGAGACCTCAAATAATAATTGAAATTTACTTTTTGAAAACTAATCTTTTAAGTGTAGGAAAAAAACTGGTTAACTTGTAACAAATCAATTCTTTTAAGAGCTATTATTAATTTTTCATGTTAAGTAATTTTTGATATTTACTTCAAATTCTTAATATAAAAGTAAATAGTATTTGAGAGAAAATTATAATTAAAATGAATGCACAGCATACCTGTTAACATAGCTGAATTCATATTAGAATATGTTTCAGAGTCTTGAGCTATCCATTGAAAAAGAACACACCACAGCCATTCATTTCATATTAAACCTTTTATTAAAACTCAGTCTTTACAACATATTTAAAATGAAACATTCCACATCAAACATTTAAGAAAAAAATCTCTATATGCAATTATTGGCACATAAATTTAAGAACATAATTAAAATTAAGCTAAATCTATCTATGTAGATATACAGATGTATCTATATATCTATATAGATAGATTTCTCTATATATACATCCAAATTCATGTCAATGACCTGGAATACCTGAGTTTTCAAATCGGTTTTCCAGATAGTGTGAAACATTTTCATCCACTTTATACAGGGCACAGCCAATCCTTACAGAATAACTTTGGTTGATAGATGCGGTCTCCCAAACACCAAACAGAAGTTCTTATGGGATTAAAGTTTATCTTCAGAGTCTTCTTCCAAGTGGAGGTCAGTCTGTGATGTAAGGAATGACTCCCACGTAGCAAGGCACTGAATAACGGAAACACAGATGAGGAGACCAACAGAAGTTCACTTTCAGAGTGCAAAGAATTTATAAACCCTGCCTCATCTGTCCCTACAGCAATCTTCTCTACTCCTCTCTCCCATCAGCCTACCAGAATCTATGTCATTTCCCACATATTTTCAATCTTAACCGGGATGCTATTGCTAAACCAGAGGAAAACATATTAGATTTAAAAGATAAGCATGGGTTACTTTGTTTAAATAATGCACTGCTACCCCATTGTCAAGAGAGAAAACAGAGCTCAAAGTTACAGATGAAAAGATGAACCCACTTGGAAGTGAGGAGGCATTAGGCAGGTGAACAGAACAGAAAGGATGCATGAATGCCCTGTGCAGGCAAATCCCACCACATCACGGAAGAACTTAGGAAAGCTGATTAACTTTTATTATCATTTCTTTAACTATAAATCAGATTAAAAACAGTACTTACTGATAAGGCAATTGTGAAAACTAAATTATATAATCTGTATAAATCTCTTTGCAGAATGCCAAGCACAAAGAGTTCAAAACGTTAGCAAATATATTATAATATTCTTATTATAATATAAATTATATTATGATGATCTGCTGGGACTGGGTGGTAAGATTTGGTCATTAATATGCTTGGCTATCTTACTACTAAAATAATTAAACAAGAGTTATGCCTAATATACCAACAGAATGAATTCATATTAGAATATGAATTAAGCCAAAATAAGGCAGAAATTGGAAAATGGGAACAATGAACAGATGGGACCCCCCAAAAAAAGTGTGTGTGTGTGTGTGTGTGTGTAAATGCACACACATAACAGCAAGATAAAAGACTCAAACATAATCATATCAATAATCAATCAATTAAATCAACCAGATACCCAATAAAAGATACACATGGTCTACTGAATGAAAAAATACCCACATTAATTTTGTTTAAATTGCTAACATTTTAAATAAAAGGACACAAATAGATTAAAATTAAAAGGATGAAAAATATATATCATGTAACACATGTCAAAAGAAAAGCTAGAATGGCTATATTAATGTCAGAAAAGTAGATTTTAGAGCAAAGATAATTATCAAAGGTAAAAATGATAATTTCACAATGATAAAGGGGCTAATTTATCTAGAGGACACAATTCAAATGTTTACACACAAAATGAGAAAGTTTGAAAATCTGTGAAACAAAATTGACAGAAATACAAGGAGAAAGGCAAATAATTATTATTGATTTTCATACCCGTCTTATGTTTGATAGAATATGCTGAGGAAAAAAGCAATAAAATAGATTTCAATCACATTTTCAATCAAGTTGACTTAACTGGTATCAATAGAACAAAAACAGAACACACATTTTTCTTTAATGTACACATACAACATTTAGCAAGATAGTCCATATTCTGAATCATATTAGGAATCTCAATGAATTTAAAAAGATTCAAGCAGTATGAATTATGTTCTTTGAATATAATGGATTTAAATTAGAAATTGGTAATAACTATATGAAAAACACCAAATATTTAAAATCCAAGTGGGACAATTATAAATAATCCCGTGTCAACATATCAAAAATTGTAATAGTTCAAAAAGGTAGTACATATAGAAACAGCACTAGTCACCTACATTAGAAAAGAAGAAAGGTCTTAAACTAATGACTCTGATTTCTACTTTGAAAATTCAAAACACACACCAAAAAAACCCCAAATCAAAACAACAACAGAAAACCCCAGAAAAGATCAGTGGAAATCAATGAAGGATAAAAGAAAAATATTAGAGAAAAAAATAAAGAAACTAAATATTGGATGTTTTGAGAAGATTAATATAATTGATAAATTTTTAGCCATACTGATCATAAAAATAGGTGGTATGAATTATCAATGGTGAGGAATGAAAGGCATAATGTCAGCTCAGATTCTACTGAGGGAAAAAAGGAAATATTGTGAAGAACTTCATGTCCACACTTTTGAAAACATAGATGAAATGGACCCATTGCTCAATAGATACAGACTACCATACTCATTCCATAAGATACAGATAGCCCACATGAATTTAGATTTGCAGTAAATATCTTTCCACAAAGACAACTTCAGGCTCAGAACTCTTCTTTGGTGAATTCTATAACTCCCTTAAGGAAGAAAGCATACTAATCCTACACAAACTCTTCCAGAAAACCAAAATATAGGAGAGCTTTTCAACTGGAACAAAACCAAAGCCATTACAAGAAAAGAAAATGAGCAACCAACTTTATTCATAATCATAGATGCAAAAAAATCCCAAGATTTTAGCAAATCAAATCCCTCAATCTGTCTAAAGAATTACACATCACAACCAAATGGGTGCTTTCCTCAAAATATAAGGTTGGACTAATCATCAACTACCAACCAATATAATTGACTATATTAAATTCGATATCATCTCAGCATAGGCAGGAAAAACATTTCCAAATTCCAATATCTATTCCTGATTTTTTTTAAAAGTTTCTCAACAAATTAGAAATAGAAATTCCATATGCTGAGGAAGAACATCTATAAAATTCCTACAGTTAATATTAGGTGCAGACATGCAATAAATATTAACCGTTGTTAGTATTTTATTTATTTTCAATGCCAAGAAAAAAAAGAAATTAAAACCTCAGCTTTACAAATAAAAATCTCCTTTACCAAACTTCCAGTATAAAGTATGAAGTAAATGCAAAGATACCAAACTAACTTTTAAAAAATCTATCTAGGACTGGGGATGTGGCTCAAGTGGTAACACACTCGCCTGGCATGTGCGGGGCACTGGGTTCGATCCTCAGCACCACATAAAAATAAAATAAAGATGTTGTGTCCACCGAAAACTGAAAAAAAAATATTAAAAAAAATTATCTCTCTCTCTCTAAACAAAAAAATCTATCTAGAAGCTTACAAAACAAAGAAAACTATTAAATGGGTTGACAGGGATGATAGACAGCAGAGTCATAATTCCCATCTGGGGAACCCCTTCACCTTCTTTCTGATGCAGCTTTCTGGTCTCTCTGCAAATGCACACATGATCTAGCAGCTAGTAACCCTGCAAGGCAGCCTAAAGCAATCACTGCTCAGAAGATCTCATATCTTTTCGATAACTGTCAAACATTTAAACAAACTTATAAATGTCCCTGAAGTAAAATTCAAAATAAATTCTGAGACCTCTGTTCTCTTTAGGATTCCTGTCAAATAAGCAATCCAAATTTCACCAAAGATGGCACTACTCATCAAGGGAACATACTTCCATCATCATCAGATTCTGGCTCAACTATGTTAACTTCATTAGCCATCCAACTCTACTAGTGTTGTGAATGAGCATTTTCATTTCTAAAGTAAGTACTGAAAAGGATAGTGATACCTCGTAAAAGAGACAAAGTTGGTACTGAACTATTATTCCCTTACCATATTCCATACTAGAGTTAGAAAGATTTATGTATTTTGAAATACTAAATGGATAGAACCACTAATATGTAATAACAACAGAAATAACATTACAACTACCTTATATTGATATGAATACTTGGTCAAGCATTATAACGGTTAATTTACATACTACTTTCTTAAATATGATAATAACTATTATGAATCTTATTTTACAGATAAGAAAGCCAAGGCTCAAATGGGTGAAGTAGTACAATTATGATGTTAAGTACAAATATATAGGATAGTCAATGTTTATTGTCACCAAATGGGAAGTAACCGATTGCCTGAATTATCATTGGGATACACTTACAAAGTCACTGGCAAGCAAGACAAGATCTCTCTCTCTTTTACATAGTGGAAAAAGAACAATTTTGGAAGAGGAGGTAAGAAAATGTTTGACTACAGAGGCAATAGGCTGATCAAATTTTAGGAAAGAGTATATACAAAGGTTGTGTATATTGATTCTCTATACATTTTTTAGAAATTATTTCTTTCTTGAAGACAACTACGTTAACACATAGCAGGTTATGTGGCAGGTGCTCAGTAAATGAAATCATATGACAACAGAGAAGGAATGTATTGAATGACTGATGCTTAAATGCTGGTCATCACAAAAACTGTATTCTACCTGAACACTAATGAACTGACATCCTGATTTCTATTGGTCTCTAAACTTATTAATGATAAGTTTTGCCAAACAAGCCTGATCTACACTCAGGATGCTGACCGAAGAAGATCTGGGCCTGCAAAATGAGGATCTGACCCTGAACTATGTCACTCCTGATGTTACTAGATCAAGATTTTGGAATCTTAGAAGATTTTTTACTAAATAAAAAATTGTATTTTTCAACTGCCCCTTCCAACCAATGTTCAATAATCAGCTGAGTTACCTGGTATATTTCTTGCACATGTGTAAAGTTTATACACATCTTTTAGAAACAACAAACAGTGAATTCTAAACTCTCTTTATTCTGTCTTCTTATGCTCAGTTCAGTGAGTACCTATTACTGTGCTTGCCTTTGTGATCATTGAAGGATTTAAATAATCATTAAATCAACAACAACAAAAAATCTTGAAACTGAGTGTAAGACTAGCCTTCATTTCCAAGTTACAGTTTTTAAAGAGTTGTTTCTAATAATGTGGCTTTGCCTTTATTCCCATTTTAAAATCATTACAATCTATGAGGCTAGTTAACATCAGTCAAAATCAGAGTGACAAGTGAAAATATCCAGCATTGGTGCTAGCCTGACCTTTACTAGTTTACCAGTCAGCTCATTCTAGTTGAGATTCTCATATTGTTATAGGAAAAATTAACAAAAGGCGCTCCACTTTCATTTGAATAAAGTGTTCTCATTTTCCATTCATATTATTCCATTTGATGTAACAATGCTCTGATGAAATCAGGTCATCCCAATTTTAGTTAAGAAAACTCATTCTAGAGTACAGTATTATGCTCACCCCATACACCCCTACCCACCTTTCCCCATATAAAACCATGGGGAATGCTCCTCCTCAGTTCCAGGTAAAGATAGTGGCTAAACATGCCATGCATGCTGCTATCCAGGATGTAGGAAGACTAAAAACAAGTTTATTTCAAATGCCCCTTAAGTGAAAATCCAGTGCTTATTTTTCCCAGATGGCTCCAGTAGTCAAAGGTTAATGTTGAAACTTCTCTGGAAGGAGAGAATCCAAAGAGAACCAGCAGGCCAGAAGGGCTAGGGACACACATCCTTGGGAAGCAAAACCTTAAGCTCCTATACATGTTTAAAACCATCTCAAACACAAAGATGGAACACTTAGAAAATGAACCTTTAATTCCAAGACAAACTTAGTTTTGAAAACAAATCTCTTCATTTCAGCAGAGGTACTGATGACTTTTCACCATAAGAAGGGGTAAAAGTCTCTTCAGTTTTTATAAGCAGGTAGTGGTCCCACAAAATGATTGAATTTTCTTAAGAATAAACAGTGACATTAACGTTGTTACTCTAGATACAATACAACTTCCCATGGGAGTGTCCACATATAAGAATTAATACTGATATTATCTTCTCAGGCTCATGGGGTATGAGGACGTTCTATCCCATAGTGTGACTGTAGGCAAATCTCTATATTTCTAGGCCTATTTGCCTACTCGCAGAAAAGGGGTTTAGACTATGTGTGTCCATTAAGTTTCTTCCCAGAACTAAACTTAAAAGTTTCCAGAGCTTACCTGTGGTCAACAGGAAGGCAACAAATGAGATCCCATACAATGTATTAATAGGCTTCTATAGGATTAGTGCTACGGTTTGGATCTGAAATGTCCCCAAAGGCTCATGCTCTGAAAGCATGGTCCTCAATCCAACTAGGTTCAGAGATAGGGCTTTTGGACAATGGTTAGACTCTAACCTCATCAGTGGACTGATCCCTTTGATAGATTATTCCATTGATAGCTGAATAAACTACTAGGACTGATATAGAGGAAGTAGGTCAGGAGAGGCATGCATTGGAGGGTTTATCTTCCCTGGCCCCTTCATTATTTCTCTGTGCCCTATGTGCCATGAGCTGAGAAATCTTCTTCTGCCAGGCCCCTCCACCATGATATTCCTGCCTTTGAGCCAGCCAACCATAGTCCCTCTAAGTTAGGATTTTAATCACAGAAACAAAAAGCTGAATAACATACATAGTTTGACTCAGTATGGAATGTGGCAAGCATTAAGTTGTACCTCCCCTTTATAACTATTTGTAAAATAATTATCATTATAAATAGTTTCTAAAGATAAGTATGATAAATATGATAAATATTCTCAATCACCATTATAGCTTTATTACTATACTAACCTACATTTACTGAATGCTTATTATGTACAAGATACTGAGTGAGAAATGCTTTTCATTCATTCATTTAGCAACTTTAAAACCTATTTTATATATTGGCAATTACAGGCTCACATAAAATTAGTGGCTTGAGATGTATGCTAGCTGAAACTCCTGGAAAGATATTAATAAACAAGAAAGTTTAAAAACAACTTACATTTTATGACTCACTGGGAATATTAAACTTTGCTTCTAAAACTTTTCTTTCATCTTCACATATCCCATTGCACACACATATGTACAAGTATATTTTAATACCCAATAAATCTATGATGAGGTAGGTACTTCTAAGTTCACTTTATAGAAGAGGATACTGAGGATAACTAAAGAAGATGAAATAGAATCACTGAAAGGTCACTGTGCTCAAAGTCACAAGTTATGCCCATCCAAAACCCATGCTCTTAGCCACCATAGGCAAATGCCACAGGTAAAGCTCACCTCTTCATGGAAATAGCTACTGGAAAACTTAGTTCCATCCAAATTATCACATAAGTCAAAATTAGTAAAGTATGACCTATGTACGACTTCATTAATAAAATAACTAGAAATTTGCCTAAAATAATAACAATGATACTTATCATTGTAAAATGATAAAAAGCCAAACCTTACTATATATTTCCATTAAAACCATTTTAAGTCAAAAGTTGCTGTGTTTCTATTTTTCTCCACTAATTTAGAGAGTACCATGATAATTGCATCATTCTCAACAAACTAACAATATGAAATATAATTCAGTGTCCCTAAGTATTTTAATGTTGATTTAAATGAACTTGGGAACAGATGATATCACCTACATTTAAGGGAACAGTGAAGTTCTAATTCATAATTATTTTTACAATAGGTCACTATCATTGCAAAGTTATTTAGTACAAATAAAAATTATAGATCATATAATAAGGGTAATAGATGTATAACATCTTAATAATACCTTTTATCACCTAAACCTAAGATGTGAAATACTAGTGAAAACTTTCAGGAGCCGCATATTTTGAAATTCTGAACTATAATAAGCCTGGAAAAAAAGCAAAGATGATTCTGATAGAGAAAAGAAATTTCTATTATTTGCAATAGCTCAAATTATCCACTGAATTTCATTTTTGGAAAAGCCTAAATTCAACTTCTAAGAATCATTTGCCAATTTATAATTTTAGAAGTATCTGTAACCTTAAAATCATAATTTGCATATTTTCCTAAAATTACTTTTATACATCTCTCAGGAATGTGAGTGATAAGTTTGCATTTGAAGACACTACAATAATACTCAAAATGACGGCAACAGAGATTGCAGAGGACTCATTAGCTACAAACGCCATCTTGTGGTCCATTTATTTATTATTCTGTAGTATTGCTCTGAAGATGTCTACCCTAATAGAAAGATCCCTAGATGTAATTTATTCCATTTCCTCTCATTTTTACACATGGGATACATTTGTGCTCCAAAAGATCTAAAATATGGAAAATTTTATAGGAGGGATTCATATAAAAGCCTAAATTTGAATTCATATCTTTTCAACTCATGCTTTCTATATATCCTAGCATCACTAATTTTGACTTAAAACAAGTCAGTTGCATGAAATTTGTCCTGTTAAATAATGAATACTTCAAGTATCGGGTGTACATGTTTTTATTTAACCATTCACTGAAATACAACAAACTGTAAGAGAGCACATTTATCTTTAGATTACTGGTAAATTTATCAAGGTACAACTCTGGTGTTGAAGCACATTATTTTAAAGCATTATGTGTTCTAATTTCAGTCTCCTAAAGATTTGTGAAGGGTGTGTATATGAATGGGGCAAGGTGAGGGATAAAGAAAAAAGTGTCAAAACCTTTGTCAGATTCAAATGGGCAGAGAAGACATGGTTAAGATATATGATTAGCTAGTGGCATCATGATACACAACTCCAGTATTTTTCACTAGTAAATTCACTCTCATTATCAAGGTGTTGTATCATGCATTGCATCATGAACATGTGTGTTAAACCATTTCTTTTTCTAATCCCCTTCCATTCAAATCTCTGATTAATTTAACTTCACAAAACATGCATTTAGTCCAAAGGATGGGTCACTGCTATGGTGTAAATGTGCATTTCACACCTAAGCTTAATTTCATTTGTGCAGATAACTGAGATATAATTATATTATAGAATATAGGGGAGTGGTAAGAATATTTTAATAGAAGTTTTTAAGAAAGTAGAAACTTAACAAAACAAAAATCTTCCAGATTTATATGCAACGTAATAAAAGAGTTCCACAGGTAGGTAGAGCTGTAGCTATGACTTTTGGATATCTAATTAAGAACAGAAATCATCATCTAATCTTAATTGCAGATGCCTTTGAGTTCAGATTATAATTCTTGCTTCTTCACTTATCCAAAATTCCTAGTAACAATCTGTCAAACTGAAAAGGCAGTTTTGTGTTCTCTGAGGTGGCTAGTCTCCAAAGATACCTCCTCCCCACCAACAGTCAGCCAGTAACAGATGACCACAAGAGCCTATTATGAGCAGTCCAAAAACGTTTAAAATAAAAAATCATCCATTGATGATTCTGGATACACGGTCAATGGTGAAGTCTCTCCTCAGTAAGAATATAAAATTTCAAAGTTCTAAGGCCGTATGAGGCTATTTCATCTCTCATTCTGGTGGTCTGCTCATTTTTATCATAAACTTCTAGATTCTATTTGAAATAAGACTGGCTTGCTTGATAATAAAATGATGTCTATAATACAAGATGGTAAAAAGGAGGACAAGACGATTACGGTTGATTTCTTTAGAAGAAACACAAGGAGAAAGTGCCTAGCTATCAGTGGATTGCTATTTAATGGCATTAAGATGATGAAAAGTGGATATTTCCCTGTTGATGAAGGCAACAATACCTGAATGAAATGGGTGGTCCATAGAGAAATAGTGTGACACAGCCTGAATCTCCTAACGCAGGCATTCAGGCTTCTAGTAAGTGCCTCCAACGGAGAAGACTAACTAATATGAGTTCAAGGAGGTAACAGATTGGAAAACTTGTAAGCCTCTGAGCCTCTCAAGCAGGTATGTTTGCTTTGCAGGAAACCTAACCCACACATGATTGGGCTCTGAGATTCCAGGATGTATAACGTAGTTATCAAACGTTCTTCATACAAAGATACTGACTGTTCTTTTGTGAAGGAGTGTTTTTAGCATCATCAGGAAATTTCTGTTGCCGGGTCCAAGGGTTTAAGTTAAGCTTTTGTAACTGTTAGGTAAAATAAAAAGCACCCTGATATGGATTGAAAAATCCATGTCCTAGATAATTCTGGACTATCCCAACTCTAGTTAACCTTGGTTGTATAAGGAAAGGAAGTTTAACGAAGGTATCCCTTTAAACAGATTTAACCTAAGAGAGCCAATATAAAAAAATAATGATTTAATACAGGCTATCTATTATGCCACTTTTCCAAAATATTTAAAGAAAACCTAGATACTACCTGTCATTCCTTTGGCTCAAAACTAAACAACTCTATCTGGATATAACCTTTGCCACTTCCATCCTCTCTCTCCAAGACAGGCTGCTCACAAAGAGTTGAGTATTATCAGGTGATTGTGTACAGCACGCATCACAAATTACAGAGGAAGTCAGCTACTCTGGAAACAGGTGTCATTGTTCCAGTATTCCCACCATTCTGCAGCCATATTTAGTATTAACTTAGGAGAGAAACTTGGCCTGCTACGTGGAGGCCTGTCAAGCTTCCCTCCAGGAGTCAGTGTAGAATGAAGGGCTTCAACTGGGGCTCTGTAAGCACTGCTTTCCAGACAGTAAAGGAAGGATTATTATACAACCCACTGAAAAAAATAAATAAACAATATACCCAGCCTTCTCTTTTTGTGGAAATGTATAGTTTTTGTTTTATCTCTTCAAACATACTAGGTTTTACTTACCTCTTTTTTGTGTGTTTGCTGAACCCTATCAATACATACTTGCATTCCTCTTTATGGAGAAAGAAGGAGTGGAATAGACATGAGGCAACTCCGTTTGCTCAGTTTCCATAAGGGACTCGTTTTATTAATTTTGTTACAGTTATTATAGACGTTTTTTGCTTCCAAAGGGTTACTCACAACCACTCTGATTTGACTCTGGTACTGTTGGGAAGTTTTCCACTATTTCCCTCCAAACCTCACTTCCTCCTGAACTGCCCTCCCTGACACTTCCTGTTCTTTTCCGTATTCATCTGAGACTGCACCCCCTCTTTCATCTTCACAGTCACAGTCCATGGTCCACGGGTGTAATCAGAGCTCATTCTTTATCTGCCTCACTCTTCACTTTTCAGAACTGCTCACTCCTCTTAAGTCATGTTCTCTTTTAAAGTCGATGACTTTGAAAGTATAACTAGCTTTTCTATAATTTTTAAAGCCACTTTACTAAATTCTAGGGAATATGACTGAGAATGGCCAAGGTTTCTTTCCATTGCTTTCCCTCTTAGATTTTGGAAAACAAAACAAAAGGGACTTTCTCCCTAGGTTAATGGCATGGCAAGGTAACAGTTCTACTTTGATAGTTAGAATTAACTAACAAATTAACTAGACTAGAGGCTGATCTGCTAATCACCCCTTTCAAAAAGTTAATTTTCTGATTTCCTACATCCAAAAGATTGACATTTCTGACAAAATCTAAATGCTACCCATCAGAATCTTCCTTAGGTAACAATTTTATAATTATTATTGATATAGATTAACCTCATATAATCAAAATGTTTCTTTTCTAGTAAATGTTCACAAAACCCCCAAAATGTTTAAAATATGTAGGATGACAATGAATTTAAAACAAACTACCTCTTCACTAAAATTTACTATTTTACCAAAATAATACAGAATAAATTTTGAAATAAATACAACTATACTTGAAGAAACTTTTGGATACTCAATGCCCATCCACTACTTAGTTGAAGGACTGCAATGAGATATACTTTTTAAAAATTTCTGTAATTTTAAATGACCCATCAATAACTGGACTTGGATTTTAGAGAAGTATTAGTCCATTTTTCTTCTAGAGAATATACTTCACTGTAATTGATTTTCTGCCTCCTAGATGTCCATGTAAATATTTTTGCCATCCACTAAGGACAAATCCATTATAATTCAAGCAAATAAATTCAAATATTTTTCCATTAAAATAGTTAACACATTATAAATTGTATTATTCAAGTGAAAATATATATTATTCTTTCCTAATAAACTTTAACCTACTATAGGCAAGATAGAAGCTTGAATTTGGATACTCCATAGTGCTTTGATGATAATCAAATCTTAAATAAAGAATTTTGCATGAAGTAAATTACATTTTTAAATAAGACTGGTAACATTTGAAATGTAATACCCATTGATGGAGTTATTTCTTGAAATTCTTGCCAAGCATGCCAAGCAAGTTTTTAAAAAGCTAAT
The DNA here is from genome assembly GCF_021218885.2 of Marmota monax. Taxonomy (NCBI): domain Eukaryota; kingdom Metazoa; phylum Chordata; class Mammalia; order Rodentia; family Sciuridae; genus Marmota; species Marmota monax. Next base: position 8,988,247 of record NW_026692116.1, on the reverse strand, counting down.
ATTAATAGTTATATGTAATCTTTTTTTTTTGAGATGGGGGTCTTACTATGTTGCTCAGGCTGGTCTTGGACTTGTGGCTCAAATGATCCTCCTGCCTCAGCCTCCTGAGTATCTGGGACTACAGGCCCCGTCATCACACCTAGCTTACTAGTATTACTTACAACGTCTCACTATTTGTAATTACCTAAGCAAATGAAAATATAGTAAGACAATGTATCATGTGAAGATTGTAACCATGTGAAAAAAGTATGCAAAAAGATTAGAAAACATGAAAGTCAAAATAATCTATTCACTTTAATCATCATGACAGAAAATTAATGTGTTTATATCAACATATAAACACATTTAGAAATGACCATGCAGAAAAGTTTAAATTAATATTTAATTTCAAATAGTAATTTTTGTAGTTATATTTAAATACCACTCTCCAAGAGATAGGCTTATAAGCATTTAGTATTTCTTCTTTATTCATTAGTATACCTACTTAATTTTTGCTGTTGTTATTTGTTTTGGTGAGCATGTATGAATTTTATGACCAGAAAAATAGGCTATAAAACAAGGACTCCCACATATTTACTAATAATTTAAAATAAGCTATGTAAAGGACTAAGCTATTATCCTTCATTAAATTCACTTAGGTACAAACTGCTTGATTTGTCAAAAATTATCACTAAAATGTTTATATTACTTGAAAATTGGGTGAGATGGGGTGAGGCTGGGGCTTAGAAAGTTAAGTGAGATGCTGTGTGTGATACACAGGGCAGGGATAATCATACTAGCTACTTAGAAATGGTAAATTAGCAGACATGTGTTAAGAATCTGAGCCAGGTGTAGCAGCAGCCTCTTCTAAATTCCAAATATTCAAGAGGCTCAGGGAGGAGGAGTATAAGCTCAAGTCCAACTGTGGCAACTAAGCAAGACTGTGTCTCAAAAATAAAAAATAAAAACAGGCTGGGGAATACCTTAGTGGTAGAGCACCCTTGGGTTTAATTCCCAGCACTATTAAAACAAACAAAAAAAATCTTCCATGTGTTAAAGAAGTGCTGGATCATAGTTCCCTTTACCACAACTTTGAGCTACCTCTGTGAATTCCTTACTCTTTATTAATATCAAGCTGTCCTTGAAGCGTCAGAGATGAAGAAAACAAAAACATTAAGATAGTTGAGAAGCCTTAAACAAGAATGTAAAAGAGATCAGAGCTATTCGTTATCTCCTTAATAGCAAAGGTGATGCCACTGGATTGATAGATAGTTTCCTGTTTTTTTGGACCAATCTCGCTAAACCCAGCAGTAGTCTAGAGCAATTCCTAATCAGCTGCACTTTCTTGCTGAAATCCCAAATAACCATTCAACATCCATTTGTAAGAGGACACAGGATAGTTTAGAAAATTCCATGACATTAAAGTTGAGCTTTCATAAGAACACACTCTTCTAATTCATTTTATCTGCTAAGGATCACATCCTCTGAAACCTTCTTCATTTTTAGCATAATCACACCTACAGCAACAACAAATTCTCTTTTGTACCCATGGGGGAACAATTAAAAATATCCTTGTACTTTATCCAATGTGTCTTATTTTATTGTTTCACTATTCCTTTCACATTAGCAGGAAATCATTTTCTTTGGCTATCTGGGTGCCGTTGTACAATCAAATGTCACACAATGTTCCAATCAATGATAGACCTCATAGAATCGTGGCTCCACAGAATTATAGTGTCTAGTGATATCACAGTCATCTAAGTTGGTGTAAGTACACTCTATGATGTTTGCATAGCTATGAAATTACCTAAGGACATATTTCTCAGAATGACTCCCTACTCCTAAATGCCCCATGGCCATACATTGAAATTACTCACCCTGTTGAATTGGATTTTGGGTTTCACTGTGTTGTTATTCTTGTTTTTCTACACTCTCAATAAATTCATTCTTAATTATTAGTCATATAGAATAGAATGAGAATAACACTTGACCTATTCAAAGTTTAGTCCAAGACACCACTTCTGTATTTGCAGTCAATTATCTACTAATAAATCCATATGTTTAAGTACAACATTTCAATACGACAATAATTGGAATTTCATATAGATCCTTGCCTCATAGTTGTAAATCTGATTTTCATTTTTCCCTTGATATAGAAATTTTAAGTTGTAAACAAGCTGTGATCATTTTACTTCACACAAGTAAATCCCAAGGCAAATGCTTACGCCCCACTTATCTATCATACTAAAAGCAGACCCCTTTGGGGACTTATCTAAGTAAATATAGATGAAAAAGGAAGTACTTCCATTAGAATATGACTAAATTAAGCAAGGAATAGCATGATGTGAAACATTTCACTTCCCTGCATATCTGACACATTCTGAAGTTAATAGATAACAGCAGATTGTCACTGTTTAGGCCTCATATTCTTTCTGCTAATTAAGAATCATCGATTATTTAAGGACTCCAACTTCCCTTACTATGCATTAGTGGATGGATGTGCCAAACATGTTAAAATTTTTTCACTCATGAAAAAAAACCAACAATAAATAACTGAAGAAGTAGGGATCTTTTGAAGTTACACTAAATAAAATCAGTGATACCTCCAAATTTATATATCCAAGATGCTATGCAGTTGATAAATTTTTAGTTACATTCGGAAGTATAATTCACTTGGGGAAATGTTAAGAACTGTAAACTGCTATAAAGAATAAAATTTGCAACATGACACAGTGATGCTAAGTTAATTGTTTCTAAGAAAACAGTGTTTTATATAAACTGAATTTAATCTATGAGAATGACAAAATGCATACTTATATAAGAAGTATAGTCAAAACCCAAACATTTTAGTCAGAGTTTGATGAATCTGAACATTTAAAAAAAAAAAAAAGGTCCAAATTTGAAAATTCTGGCAGACATTATCATTTAAAGAAAAATACATTGTTTTTATATATCATGCAATTTTTCAACCTTAATATACTTATATTTTATAATAATAATCATGTATAATATATTGCATACTCTAATTTTGAAGACTTTTTAAAATAAATTATCTTGCTGATTGTCATTTAATTTGGAAATATAAGTATATGCAGGTTTTACCATAAAAGAGAGGTAGTTACTACTGAGGATTTAAACAGGTGATAACAAAACCCTATGTTGATAAAAAGGGAAATATTTTTAAATCACTCAAAAATCAGAGATTTATGGGAATTCCTTTAGATACTTAAATTTAATGCAGAATACAAAACTAAAAAAAAAGATTGAAAATTAACTTTCCAATTCTACCCACGAAAAAAAAATCCCTTGACACTGTTCACTAACATCTTGTGCACTACCATGAAACCCCAGGTCAGCTCACATCTCTGCCTGGGATGCTGCAGCAGCCTCCTTCAAACAGGCTCAGCACAGCCAGTGTTGCTCCACCCTGATTCACATACAACCAGAGTGATCCCTGGACAAGGCAAGTCCTGCCTCCTGGAAACTCTTTAATGGTTCCCATTTCCCTTAGAATGAATGACAAAAGACTAAAAATTCATGATGCCATCTTCAGCCTAATCTTTCAATTGAACACTACATTTCCTTCCTCCAGAAATAAGCCTCAGTTACATGAACGTAAGTCTCTCACACTTCTGTGCTTTGGTCTGTATTTCTTTTCCGCTCTGCAGTGCTCTTTCACACATCTCTCTGTCTTGCAACCTGTTACTCATCATTTGGGTATCAGTTTAAACATTCTGCGAGGCAACTTCCTTATTCCTTTTACATTAGGTGAGATGCCTCTGCAATGACTTTCTACACTGAAATTTATACTACTGTAACATGATCTCTTTTTTTCATTAACTCTTTCCATATTTGACTACAACTACATGAGAAACAATTGCAATTGTGTTTGCCTTGTATATTCCAGGTGCCCACCCAGGTGGGCAGGAGGGGATAGGAAGTACCCAGTTAACTCTTCTTGTTGATATGAAAATATCAGTTAATCTTTCAAAATTAACATTTCAATTTAAACTACCCTCTACTGACAATCATTCCAGACTAAAATATGATTTCCTTAATTTATCAATTTCATGTATTTATTAATTTACCAAGAAATAAGGTTAAAGACATATATTTAAAATAAGAATATTTAAAGATGAATGTTTAGAATATTCTGGATAGAGAAAAGCAACAATATTATAAAATTCATTTGAGAAAGACATTTGAGAAATAGTTATATAATGAAAATAATTGTTTGAAAATAAAAATGATAAGAATTTTAAAATGATGACTTAAGAATTTAAAAGAATTTAAATTGGTTATTTCAACACAGGATAGTAGAGAGTAGAAGAGAATATAATGCTTTAAAAACAAAGTAGCATGGAAAAAAAAAAAAACAAAATAAAACAGTATGAAGTATCACCACTTACCTAGGCTCTTTTCTGAACCCCCTCAACCCCTCAAAAACTGTTTCTTTTTCACTAATAGAATAGTACACTCCTTTGTGGTTGAGTTTTGAGCAGCTATCTAAGCTGGAGATAGCAGGGATATAGGGTTAAAGGTATAGGCCCTGAATCAATTTTCTGCTTATCCAACCTCTGTCCTTTTCCTTCTGCACTTTACAATACAGGAAAGAGAAAGAGAAAGGGAGGAGAATGAGACAGGTGAATCACCAGGAAGCATTACCAAATATTTTCAAAGATTTCAAATCCTTCCAATGTAAGAAACCAAGGGAAAAAATACACAAAACAAAATGGTAACTAACAACTCCACTGGAACTGAGTTGCCAAAGGAGTTTTTCAATGGGACAACCGGTTCTTAAAATTGATTCTTTCAACATAGGATAGTAGTGAGTGAAAGAGAATATAACGCTTTAAAAACAAAGCAGCATGGAAAAAAAAAGCAGTATGAAGTAGCACCACTTACCTGTTCATAATAGTGGATATTCTCCTCAGCCATATCTGTAAATGCTGACTTGATATCATTTTGCATATTTAGTTTCCATCTTTCCCAATCTGCTTTCAGGGCATTATTAGCACATTCTACTTTATCTTCAAGTTTTCCAATCTCTTCTGTAAGCTGAAGTAAGCCACAAAGAGAGAGAAATTGATCTATGTAGTCTTGCTATGAGGTGAATTCATCGAATTTAAGTAGAACATGATATCAAAACAGCTTGAGAATAACATTTTAAAAAGCTACCAGTATTTATCACATGTACTAGTTAAAGTAAAAAGAACATTGAATTTGGTCAGGGCCATTGAACAGAGTTCTAAGGTCTGCCACCAAGTAGCACTTAACCTTGGTAAATCTTTCAACCCTGGGCTTCAGTTTCACTATTCACGAAAAGAAGGAAATTGAACAACAATTATCTCAAAATTCTTTTATACTAACACTCTCATTAGGGTGACAATAATTATTATTATTGTGACAATAATTATTTGTTAAAAGATGTAGTTTCATTCATTTATCTTCCCAGTCTTCAACTGCTTTTAAGAAAGCTCAATTAACTGACATGTTATAGCATTCACATAGATTATGTTGTCCAGCCTGAAGGCCCAGGGATTAACTTGAACAGTTTTACTCAGATAACTGGAAACAGAGACAGGTTTATATCTCAAGATGCTAGACCCCAAATCTAAGGTCCATTAGGAACGTTTAGGGTGGTATTACACCCCTCCCTATCTTACCCACCAAACTAAGCATGCAGTCCACTGACTTATTCTTTATATGTGGCAGACTAATATATTTTACACTTATATATTTTATTCATATTGTTTATATATATATGTGTATATATATATATATATGTGTGTGTGTGCGTGTGTGTGTGTGTGTGTGTGTGTGTGAATGTGACTGTGTATATATGTATAGCTTCCTGACTGAACCAAGCATTCATCTAGGACCTGGAAAATGGAAAATGTCTGAAGATAATAGACAAAAATTCCTGCTTTAGTAGAGCTTATACTTTGCTGGGGAGAGAGAATCTATAAGCAATATAAAATATTAACTATCAGCCAGTAATAAAAGCTAAAGAGATAAATGAAACAAAAAAAGTTGATAGAAAATGTTATAATGCTCAAACTTCAGATAAGGTGACCAAAGAAAACCAAAATAAGAAATCATCATTTGAATAAATTTCTAAGGAGACATGTGAGTGAACCATGGCATTCTAAATGGGAAAAAGATCCTGGCAGAGGAATCAAGAAGGCAGTTGACCTCAAGTGGAAGCATGACTGGCTCTTCTAGAACAAGGCGACCAGCACAGCTTCAGCACAGTTAGAAGGAACAGGGGAGACTCAAGATGGGTCAGACAGGTGGTGGGTGATTGGATCACAATGAGCCGTGTAGTCTGTGGGACAGCTCTGGGTTTTACTGCATGAGATCCAAAGCCATGGAGATTTAAGAAGAAATGACTTCTTCCCTCCTAAGTTTTAAATGGGATATTATGCATCACCACCATTTCATAACTGTGTATATTTGTAATAGGTCCCTGAGTAAGAAGAATTTCTATTTCAAACATGTTACAATGTGAAAATATCTTAGAATCAATAAAATGTGTTGTTTCTGAGATATATATATAGTACGGGAAATCTATTTCAATGGTAACATTGAGTTTCATTGGGGGGGAGTATGTGTGTGTGAGAGAGAGTTTTAAATTTCTTGTTCTGTTGTTTTGGAGGGAGAACCATATCAATGAGGCCATTTAGTACTTTATGGGTATGTGTATTCTTTGGGGCAATGATTTTGCTAACTCTTAGAGAACCTGTCTAACGGGATATTAATTGAATAACTAATAATGACAGGCTGTAGGTGCTAAGGGATAAGCTAAAAGTAAAATTGTTAAAGGTCAAACTCATTTAACATCTATGTCCAATAGACAAAGCTTCAGGGCTGTTAGAAGCCTCACTTCTCTGAGTTGTTAGATGGGGTTTTATCATCCAAATATTAAGTAGTAACTCAATGTTTCTCCTCCTCCACCTAGGGTCAAAAAGCACACATAGCAGTTGTAACCACACTGTTATTCTCTAGTTAGGCTTTGTGGTCTAAAGTTGCAATCTATTGGAATGAGATTGCTGAAAGAGGTGGCCCCCCAGGAATTGGCTTTAGGAAACACAGCATCAGAATCATATATTTTCTCTTCCTCCCTTTCCTATTGAAGCTTATAATAGGGTTACTGTAATAACAGATTTATAGCAAAGGGTTTTCCCTTGTCAATCTGTAAATCCCCTTCATTGAAGACTCCAGGTCAGGTTGGTGATGGTTTCTTCACTCCCTAGAGAAAAGGTTTTGTAAGACTCACTCTCACCTCCAGAGAGGACTGAGATGAAGAGGACTGGCTATGGGTTAGGTCAACATCAGCTTAAGTCCTGCTTCTTTCATAAGCTATGTGACATTGGATAAGACTCCCTGTCGAAGCAGTAGTTTATTCGTCTAGAAAATATAAAAATGATAATACTCGCTTCATAGGGATTTTTAAGAAAACTGCACAAAATTAAAAAAAAAAAAAAAACACTGTTTCACATCCTGCCTGACAATTTGCCTACTATATGCTCTCTATGCCCATCACCATTATCATCATCAGTATTAGCTAGCAAAACTGACACTGATCCTCTCTCTTTTGGTATTTTGGTCTCTGGCAACATGTCATTCTCCTGCCAGACCTGGGTCTAACTTGATTTCCATTGCTATTTCTTTCTTTATTATTTCAACTGGGAAGGGAGAAACAAGACAGGAATTTCCTCACACTGAATAATCTTCCATAATTTCAAATTGGAAAAACACTAATTGATAATGACCATGATCATGTTATTCAAAGAATGATCTGGACAACATCTTGCCTAACAATTTATAAATGCATAATATAATTAGATGTCTTTCTCTTCGATTTACTTCAATTTTAGCCATTTCTTTGATGCACGGATTATGTATTCTGACTCCACTACCTGTCCAGGTTCTGAAAGAGCACACCAAAAGTTAACCAAAGTGGGAGAATAAGATGTATTAAGATACCTTCCAGGACAAAGGAGCCCCTCTCTTGCTCCAGTGCCTCCTCCAACACCACAAAGCAGGGTTCAATAGTTCTAACCATGGGAAATCCAATTCATAGATTCTACTGAAAAATGGCATGGGGAAAGTTGGGATAAGGAGGATTTAAAGTTTGCATAATTCTTTTCACAGATGCTGGCGGCAATTGGGCCCTCTGTTGGAAAAACTGAAGAAGCAAGCAATGCTTTTTGTCCACAAAATGTCGCAATACCAGAATTAAGTAACAATAAAAGATTGTAAGATAATAAAAAAGGGTTTATGTTTAACAACAAGGCTAATGGGTAATTTCTAGCTACAGTTACTCAATTAAATGAAAGTCATTAATACTAAGAACTCAAACAAAACAATATCATTCTCCAATATTCCATATCAATAGAAGGGGAATAGAAGTAATAAGAATGGGGTAAAAATGGGAGCTCATAACCCACTTGAATCAAAGTGTGAAATATGATATATCAAGAACTATGTAATGTTTTGAACAACCAACAATAAAAAATTTAAAAAAAAAGAATAATTTATTGCATTTCTGCCACGGGTCATTTTTTTAAGCTATATATTTATATTATTTAATCTAATTTGCATAAGCATGTTGTAAATTGGATATTATCATCTTCCTATTATAAGCCGGGAAACTGGGAGAAAGAACTAATGGAGATTACAGTTGTTTGTGGCATTTCAGCAATTCAAATCAAGGTCTGCCAAATATATGTTCCATCTATAACCATTGGATCGGACCAGGAACAGAGCTGGCTTGCCTGTGATTTTCAAGGTTGAACTAATTCAGCTCCTATCTCAATGAGTTTGTAATCTATTAAAATAAAGACATGCAAAAGTAAAGCAAAAACCAAAAGCTATAATAAAAAGTAAATATTCATGCAGGAAAAAATAAAGATACAGAATGGAAAATTAATTCTAAATTCTGATTATGGAATATTTTGACTGTTAATTCACATGGCAGTGACTGGGACAAAGAAATACCTGGGTGCAAGAATGGTATGAACACAACCAGAGAGGTGATATGCTATAGTATGGGATAAAAGAGCAGAGAGAGCTTAGTTTAAAGTCTGGAGTGGGCAAGGAAAAACCTGAGAAATCCAAGTGGAAAGGTAGATTGAAGATTGACCACTAGAGGGTGGAAATGATATGGAGCATGAAATGGATTCTGCAGGAAATGTAAGCCACTGAGGGTTTCGACCAAGACAGAATCAGATAGATTCCTTAGACAGAGGTGTGTAGGGTGGTTAAAGGAGGGGGGAAGTGTGGAAGGAAGGAAACCTTTTAGATTAAATTGGCACCAAGAAGATAACCAGGAACACCAATCAGGATCTGATTTGTTCCCACTCACTCAACTCACCCTGCAGCATTTGCTCAGCATCCATCTAAGAGGCTCTGTTAAAAACTAAAATAGAGGGTGAAGAAATGGATTTTGCCCTTATGAACTCCTGCAGACATGGAGAAATATAAATGCAACAGGATAAAGAACATGCAAGGTATTTCATGCAAATCAAAGGACAGGTGTAAATGCACAGAGGCATGTTTACTTTTGAGTTTCCAAAGAGTTGCAGGTGGCTCATTAGGATTGGTAGTACTCAGAGAATGAAAAGGGGGAACAGTGAACGATGAAGACAGACAGGCAGGTGACTGTCAGGTCCTAGAGGAGTTTTTCCTGCAGTCATTTGGATTTAGAAGATGATAAATGGAGCCCTGAAGGAGTTTAAGAAAAGGGACTGGGGGCAGTAACAACAATCAGATTCCTGATACCAGATGAGATAAAATGCTGGGAGGCAGAATCAGGAGAGTCTGGTGCCTGGCTAGCTGTGGGTACTGGGAGAAAGGACTGTGTTGCTGATAAGGTGAACTGGAGAACAGGTGGGGTAGGAGTTGAAAGCCTGAAGACAACAGCAGTAAAACAAGCACTTCTTGTCCCAAATTGTCCTGTCTTGCCTGCTGAGACTCGGTGTTATACAAACATTAAAACCCATTCAGTTACATATGACATCAAACTTCAATTCTGGGATAACTGCAGGAGCCAGGGTTACATTTATACTTTGAAACTTCCAAAATGATTTTGCTATACTGATTTAGGTGCTTTGGACAAGTTGGAAGTGAGACAGATCTACCAATTGACATACCAATTACACCCAAGAAAAACTGAATATTTTTAATTACAAAGTAGAGCTATATGTCTAAGGAAGAGAAATAAAACTTTAAGGAAATCTCAGCACAGCTGATGTGCAAAGCTGAAGATCCTTTTTGGGAGGGACTTTTCCACATTATCAAGGTGCTATAGTTTGCATCTCAGATGTCCCCCAAAGGCCTATGTCAAAGGCTTGGTTTCTGGCCTGTTGCACTACTGGTATGTGGTGGAACCCTTAGAAGGTGGGGTCTAGTGGAAGGTGGTTATGTTGTTGGGGTGTGCTCTTGAAACAGATACTGGTGTCCCTGCTCCTCCTCTCTTTCATTTTGCTTCCTGGTTGCTACAAGGTAAACTGGCCCCTCCATCATGCCATAATGTACTATGCTGTTTTAGGGCCAAAGCAACAGGGCAAAGTGACCATGGACTGAAACCTCTAAAACTGTGAGTCAAAATGTTTGATCCCCTCAGGTATTTGGTCATAGTGACAGAAAACTAATATGTAATGTTTTTAACTTGATACATTAGTGCATAAATTGCTTTGGAATTTTTTCCAGAATTAAGAATAAAACAAAACAAACAAACAACTACAAAATGATTCTATAAAATTAATGATCCACTTCAGTAAAATACACACAGATACAAGCCTGGTCTATTTGTTACTTGTGACTTTTTTTAATTGAATCACTCATTTTGAAGTGCTAAGTTTTAGGAGTTATGTGAAAACTATAAAATATTTTACAAGTTCTAAGTAATTTGAATGTCATTCACATTCAAATAGTAGCTTTAAGTATGATGCACCTATAGTAGAATCAAGTCATAAAAAGAAATGTAAACAAATTCAAGAAAGTTGATATGTATCATGATTGGATTCTAGGAAATCTGATCTGAAATGTAACTGAAAATTTTTCTACTAAAAGCTCAAAGAAAAAAAGGCAGCTTAGAGAATTTAGAAGCAGCACCTGCTTATCAAGAAAACCAATTTAGGATTACTGTATCCTGAAAAGATAATAGACTTTATTTCCTTAGTTAGTGAATGTTTATTCCTGTCTACAGTGGGCAAGGCATATGGCAGACCAAAGACAGACAACCTAATAAACATATAGTTTCTTCATGCACTTGGGGCTAAATTAGTGTTGTTACAAAACAAAACAAACAAAACAGGATTCTTAAACTTTGGAGTTCACCTTTATTCTAGAAAAAAAGGTGAGATTAAACTTTTATTGTTGTTGTTGCTGTTTAAACTATTGTTCCTGAAAGAAGAACATGATCAAACTTTGGTAAGCTTGTAACATATGTCACTAAAAACCCCTATTATTGAATAAGAGAAAAACTAAGTGAGAACAAAATTTGTTGAAGCCCCCAAAAGTAAAAAGTCTTAGAGAAAGAAATTAAAGGAAATAATGAAGCAAACAAATGAAATAATAACAACAACAACAAAAACACCCCAAATAAATCTACTATATTAAATTTTAAACGTAATATTAATATTTAGTTACTATATTTCATTATTTTCCATCCATGGAAAGTGCACTCCAAGAAGTGGGGTGTCAAACAGAAGAACAAAAGATCCACAAGCTTTGTTTTATATCCCATCAACTGGAGGTGTCCCAGGCCATCAGAAGGGGGTCCATTCCTGCTTGTCAGATTGGACTTGTTTTGTTTCTTTGATTATGTTCAAGGAGAATCATCCTGTAACTAAAAAGCCCAAGAGCAGATGCACAGGTCCCATAAATACCAGATACAACTCAGAATCCTGGCCTTCATATTGTCAATGTCTGTAGGTCACATGGGGAAATTAATGTGGGTGAATCCAAGCAGATCATTCACTATTACTAGAAAATGAAAGCTACCTTCTGGTTGCATGGCCTTGTGGGAACATTTTCATCACTGTAAGCCATTGTGCTATTTTAAACCGTATTTAATTTTGAAGCACATATGGCTGCTAATAACACCATAGGTGCACACAATCTCTCAAGCCCATTCAGTCACACTGCAGTTTTCTTCCTTACAAACCCTCAACACTGGCTTGAGATGAAACCGATCCAAAACTCTGCAGGATTCTGATAATTTTCATAAATAGCTTATAGAAATTTTAATTTTCTGTTACTTTTATAACTTTAAATTTGCCAGAACATATTTTCACATAAATCCAACCATCAGAAATAGATCCCATATTAGAGAAGAGTTACATAAATATAAGCAAATGATTAATTTATTGGCTTTTTAACCAAATTAACTCAAATACGAAAAGTAAAAAAAATATTTTTCCCGGCAGAGTATATAAGAACAGTCTCTACCAATTTATAAAAAGGTTAAGGGGATAAAACACTTTAGAATCTTTTAAGAGAATTTTTTTTCCTGACAAAATGTTATCTTTGAAATTATATCACAAATATCTATTTATTTATATTTAAAATTTACAGACGTGAATTGTATTATCACAAGATTAAGGTAGCAAATACAGTATAGAAAAAAGACTTTTAAAATTGTTTAAAACCATGTGCTCCAAAAATACAAATCGCTGAAAATGGTTTATAACAAATTTTGGAGACAAATGTTGTAAAATTGAATTACTTGTATACTCATAACTGAAGAAGAGATAAATCCAATGTAGACAGTGTGCATATATTTGATTTAACATTACACACTTGAAATAACTAGAATTTTCTTCATGGAGGTTAAAATGTCCTTAAAACAATTAAGTAAGTCTTCTGTTCTTAAAACTTTTAAATTTGACCTTTTTGCTGCCATTTCTAAGCAGTGTTTCCATTTAGAGGCAAGGAATTCCACATTTATCAATAAAAATAACACTTATTTTAATTCACTAAGCTATCTTTCAGGTGGACCTGGAGAGATTATTTGGATTTTCTAGCAGAATGTACAACTATTTTATAATTTAGAAGAGCTCTGGATTTAGCAAGGAAAGAGAGGGATGAGCTTTTGGAGGGACATGTCCAAAAAAAAAAAAAAAAAAAAAAAACGAGGAAACATCTACCCAGTTAGATGAATGATATTGCCTTTGTTATCAAGAAAACAAACTGCCCTGATCAACTTTACATTCTTGCTTGAAGGCTTTTTGATCATCCTAATATCTTTGTTTTCTCTGTCTCTAACACCTCAAAGACAGCTTGATAGTAATAGTAATAAGGAGTAGGGAATTCATAAGAGATGTCTGGAGGTTATGGCGAAGGGTAGAGTTAGCTCAGGGAGCTATGATCCAGCACGTTTGTAGCACACAGCAGATTCTTAACATATGCCTGCTAAGTTACCGTTTCTGAGAAACTATTATGATCAGTCCTGCCCTGTGAGTCACATATGGTATCTCACTCAACTGTCTCTGTAACTCTTTCCCCTCAATCCAGCTGGCCCAACTTTCAGTAACACAAAAGTAAGATCTGGCATGAGATACAGGTCCCTCCCTGTAACTACACTTCCACTGTAGGCTAGTTCTCAACAATGTTTTTCTTCTTCCAAATTGTTTGGCAAGCTCAATCTCAGGATTATTTTCCATATGAAACTTTTAATTTTACTTATTCATGCTCTATCACAATCTATTCTCCAACCAAAATGTAGACTTCTATTACCTTCAATAAGGAAGAAAAAATATATTTCATGAAAAATATTAATTTGGTTAATTAATCTATTTTGAAGTGCCTATTGTGAGCCAGGCCTTGACCCAGGCATATGACTAAGGGCACAGGGATAAACAGAGAAGGGAAGACTCTTCCACTGGGAGCTTATAGGCTGGCAGGGTCTTAGGATCCACATTGCTTTGAGAGTTTTCCCTTATTTCACATGAGGATTAGAGTGGTTCCAGGTGGTTATGAGAGGATATTGTTAGGATATCAGAAATGTCCTGACAGAATCTGCCCTTTCATTCACTTATTCTGTTGTGGAACCCCTAAAGAGGACCTGCATAAGAAGGGAACAACAGTCACAGTGAACACAATATACTACCTTATTAAAAGCTCAGAAAGCTCCCTTAAAGCCCCAATATGCCTGAGGATGTTGGTAGCTTAGCTGGATAATACTGTAGGCCCAAAAATCTAAGTAAGGATAGTCCATAAGTCCCTTCTACAAATCAGTTCCAGATATAAAGAACTGAATAGCCATTTCACCTTAATAAATCATTCCTCTCTAATCCAAGAAGCATTAATATCATGCAAATTACAAATGATAAAGCCCTCAGACAAAATATGCAAATGAACACTTTTCCTGATTCAGCAAGTTATTTTATATTTCTTAGTAACTAAAAATTCCTGTCTAGCAAAGTTGGAAAAATAGAAGCAAGGACCCTCCATACTTCCAAACATATCTGTCAGCCTTTAGCTTTTCTTGTTTACCACAGCTCAGTTTTTAGAAAACATATTAATTCATCCAACAACTATCTGTTGAATACTTACTATATGCCAAGTACCATGCTAGGCACAGTGCCCCTGTGTGAAGTGTTTTCTTTCCTTTCTCGTTCAATTTCTGAAACACTTCCTTCATAGAGACATATCTTTACTTAACATCAAAAAGTCCTCCCAATGCCGAGAGCTTCACAAATGAGACCAATATGGAAGGCTTCAACGTGCGTTTCTCAAATTGGGATTCCTATTCCCACATCAATACTCAGCGATGGCTCAGAGGATCAGCAAATCCATGAATAAACATGGCATAATCTTGTCAATATTTTACAGAGAGAGAGAAAAATACTTTTAAATTAACATGTTCGAGAGTAGTCGTACTCACATAAAACTTTAAAAGATCTTAAAGATATTTTAAACTTGAATTATTGGGTCTAACATTTATCACGTGCATGTATTCCAACTTCCCCATACTCTAGAAAATAAACTCTTTCAGAAAAAAAGTTTGAACTACATACCACATTAAAATATGTATTAGGGCCAGGTGAGGTGGTACACACCTGTAATCCCAGCATCTTGGGAGACTAAGACAGGAGGATCCCAAGTTCAAAACCAGCCTCAGCAAAATCAAGGCGCTAAGCAACTCAGTGAGATCCTGTCTCCAAATAAAATACAAAATATGGCTGGGTACCCCAGCCCCTGAAAAAAAAATGTGTTAGGAGTAAATTTGCCTGACTGCTAAACTACATATATAATAAATAATTAACATACTTTGGCATGGTAAGTCTAGAGGCATCAACTGCCATGATTACTGTTATGGTTTAGGTATGAGTTGTCCTATGTGAGAAAATGCAACAAAGTTTAGAGGTGAAATGATTGGGTTATGGGAGCCTTAACCTAATCAGAACATTAATTCCCTGACAGGGTAGAAACTTTAGGCAAGTAGGACATGGCTAGAGGAGGTGGCTCCCTGGGCCGTGCCTTCTGGGTATACATTTTGTCCTTGTTAGTCTCTCTCTCTCTCTCTCTCTCTCTCTCTCTCTCTCTCTCTCTCTCTCTCTCTCTCTCTCTCTCTCCTAGGGCCATGTTCCCAGATGCTTTCCTCCTCAACACTCTTCCACCATGATCTCCTGCCTCACCTTAAGCTATGAACTGAGACCTCTGAAATAGTGAGCCCCCAAATAAACTTTTCCTCCTCTTAAAATTGTTCTTGTCAGGTATTTTTGGTGACAGCAGCAAAAAAAAGCTGATTAAAATAAGTACCAATGGTTTTGTCAAGGTACCAAATATAAAAAGTATGGATACAGAAAGAAGTTTCTCTATAGTTTATTTCTCTAGGAACAGTTGCCAGGTGACAGAGGAAAATGTCCAATCAAATTTTTTTTTCAATCCCTGTGATCTGTCACTACTAAAAAGCAATCTAGGGGGAATTTAACCTATCACTCTTAGAATCACCTTTGCTGAATATTCAATCATCAATCCTGCATCCTTTATTCCTGATATTAAAATCTAGAACCAGTAGCAAATAAAAAAAACCTTTATCCTAACCTTAGGAGATCTTTATTCCCAAGTACATTTATAAGGGCTTATGGCAGCACAATTAATATTTAGGATTTCTCCAATGTTATTACTGATTCCCTAATGTATAAACAGTTTGAGAGCTATTCCTAATGTAGAGTCATGAGCTATCTCTTCATTAACAATAATGACAATCTCACACAAATTAATCTACAGTATAGATATTCATGAGACCAGAATAACCTTAATATAAATATTGGCATTTCTGGTACAAAAAAAAACAGTAATTAAAATCATTTATTCAAACATGTAAATTCAAAATTCCTAGGGAAAAAAAAGTGATCAAGCCAAATCCAGCAGTGACCAGTTTGGGTGTCACCCAGGCATCAAAGTATGGCTAAAATGGGAAATTCATTTAGGTTAAATCAGCACAATAAGAGAATAACAGAGAAAATAAAAATTACCTGGGTAAGTGCCAAAAGGCACTCAATAAAATTAAATACCCACTTATGTAAATCAACCTCTAGTCAAGTAAGAGTGATAAGAAATATCCTACCCTGACTAAAATACTGTGTGTGTGTGTGCGCGCGCGTGTGTGTATGTGTGTGTGTATATATATACACACATACTAAAACACACATCATTACTAATGGAAAGAATATTGAAAGCATTTACTCTAGAATTAGGAGTAATACAAGGATTTTCCATACTGGTAACATTGTCACCTCTTCTTTCACTAGCTTAACGACAAATGAAAAAAAAAATCACAAAGGTATAATTATTGAATAAATTAGACAAATTATTCATGTGCACTCACATTAGGATTGTCTACAGATAAAACCAGACTCTATAAACAAAGTATTAAAATTTAAAATAATTTAGATCCCAGACTTGATGGCACATCCTGTAATACTAGCTACTCAGAAGGCTGGGGCAGGAGGATCTCAAGTTCAAGGCAAACCTAGGTAATTTTCAAAATAAAGCAAAAAGGCTTGGAGATAAAGCTTGGTGGCAGAATTCTTGCCTAGCATGTATAAGGCCCTGAGTTCAATCTCCAGTACAAAAATGATAACAATAATTATCATGTATATAATTACATATAATGGTATATGTAATATATAATTATTATTATTATTTAGAAAGTTGCCAAATATAAGATAAATAAGAAAAAGTCAGTTACATTTCTATAATTTAACCAAAAAAAAGTTAGGCAATAAAATGTATTCACATATAAAATTTATAGTAAATACAAATCAAAAAGTAAGTTACTTAAAAATAAATAAAACAAGATATAGAAGATCTTATAGGGAAAAAATTAAATCTTCACTGAGAGATATTAAAGGGCATTTAATGGGGAAATATTTAAGCAATTATTCTACTTTAAATCTATTTTACTTATTTTTTAATTTTTTTTTTTTTGGATTGTAGATGGGCACAATACCTTTATTTTATTTTTATGTGGTGCTGAGGATCTAACCCAGTGCCTTCCACATGCGAGGGGAGAACTCTACCACTGAGCTACAACCCCAGCCCTTTAAATCAATTTTAAATTGAGACATTGCGGTATATATACACAATGGAGTTTCACTCAGCCATAAAGACAAATGAAATTATTGCATTTGCTGGTAAATTAATGAAAATAAAAAAAACATCATGCTAAGAAAAATAAGCCACACTCAGAAAATCAAGGGTCAAATGTTTTTTTCTCATATATGGAAGCTACAGCAAAATAAAGAAAAAGAAAAGGGAGGATTTAAGATCATAAAGATATAGGGAATATCCATAGAGTAGAAGATCTACTCTCTGAAGGGAGAAAGGAGGGATGCGAAAGGGGAGTAATTGAGGAATAAATTGAAAAAAATCATTCTATGTGCATATATAAATATGCCACACAGAATTTCACCTGTATATATAAGTAGAAAGAATCAATCAAAAATTTAAAAAAAAATAGATGAATGTAAGAAAGACTAGTAAAGTAGAGGAAGGAAAATGGGGGGAAGGAGGAGAGAAGGGAAATATGAACTAAAATCGAATTCCAAGCATGTATGATTTTGTTGGGATGAACCCAAGTGCTATATAACAAGAATGCTCTGATTAAAAAATAAATCTTCTTGCTAGTTCTCTTTTGTTTGTTATTTATTTATTTTAGAGACACAGATATTTAATTAGGAAATCAGATATTGATTCATGGGAGAATGTAGTCTATCTGGAGAGAGAGATGTCGTTTGGAGTAAAGTAAGAAATACACACTCAAAGGAATACAGGTCGTATGCAGAGGGACACACAGCAACATTTGTTATGGGTGTTCATATTTATAGAGGTACAGTAGTCAGGGGCAGGAGGAGAGGTGAAGCCAGGGCTGAGTAACAGTTTCATACAGTTTTTCCAGCACTTGAAGACTGCCTTCAAGTTACTTTTTGCAGGCAAGGGCATGCGTGAAGGGTGTGGGCCAAGGACTCTTTCTTTTATTCAGCTTAAATAAGAGTCCTCAGATAACCCTACCGAGAACAACATTTATCCTACAAAATGAGTTTTTCCCTTTTTTGTTGGTTATATCCTATCTCAGTCCATTGTTTATTTCCTTAACATTCATTACAAATAGCAATTACTTTGTTTTATACTTTCCCGTTGGAAGGTAAGCTCTGCCATGAGGGACCACATGCCTATCTTTTCAACACTATCTCCAGTGTTTATGGGGATTTGATAAATACTTGTAGGCTGAACAAACAATATTAGGAAAATAAAATGTTACTGATGAATATAGACTTGTTCTACTAGTTTTTCAAGAATTATTTCTTTACATTTGTAAATACCACAAAACAATTTAACTGTGCAGATAGGTACCTACCCATAAAGGTATATACCAGCAAAATTTATGAGAAAAATAGTACAACTTGAGGATGATAGTTATTCTTACTTAAAATTATCATTATTGTTTTCCTTTTTTAATGGCTTCTCTATTATTTCCTTTTATGGAAAAAAACCCTTTAACCATTCAATCTATTTATTCAAATGCTAAAAAATTCTCTTCACAATCAGAAAAGCTAGGAAATTATCATTTTGAAAAGTTCTTGAAAATAACATACCTAAATAAAAAGATTTAGATTGCCATTCCATCAGAAGACTATAGAAAATTCAAAAATTCAATTTTAATCTGACAGCTACCTCTTCTTAACAAGCATTAATTAAATTGCAGGGGAGAGATAAGAGGGCTCTTAACAATAAAATTGTATTATTTTCTGATTCGTGAGAGAGGTAAGATGTGTCTGAGGAAATCAGATGCTTGATTATACAATGCTGTTCAGGCATACATGTGATTACTAAATAGTACCTTCTTTATATGCTTTATAATACACACTTTTCTCAAAAAGTGGAAACCTCTCTCCCTGAAACCCATTGCCAATTTTGTTATCCAAATGTAACTTGTTCAGTAAAACACAAAAGCAATTGCTAAAAATGACACATTGAGTCATAAAACACCCACAAATGTAGTTGACGCATCACCTTTCAAGCCAGCCCCTTCAACAGCATTAACATTTCACAAATGATAATTATGATTTCTTGTTATACTGAAGGCACAGAAAGCCAGTTATTTAAATGGTAGCATTCTAGGAAATGAAGAGCTCTCCTTTGAATCTTCTGCACAAGTGAAGCACACTAAGTATACATTGGAATAAAGAGGATCCATTTCTTTCTGGGTGCTTCTAGGAGTCCCATTAATTAAAAAAAAAAAAAAAAAAAAAACTTTTATAAAAAATGATGTGGCTCCTCAAAAATAAAACAATAAGAACCACAAAATTCAAGGTCTTTTACGCCTTTTGACATGATAATTTTCTGTATTTCTTTCTGAAGAACATACTTTAGTCATAAAAAAGTAATGTGCTATTTTAAGTTATAATTATATGTCATATTATCATTAGGTTTCCTGCGGTCATATATTATTCTGGAGCCAAAATCTAAAACTTATTTATTACCAAGGCCTTTAAGTCATACTTTTTGTTTTTTGTGTTTTTTTTTTTTTTTTGCAGTACTGAAAACTGAACCCAGAAGCACTTTACCACTCAGCTATATCCTCAATTATTCTTCTTGTTTAATTTTGAGACAGAGTCTTCCTAAGTTGCCCAGCCTGGCCTTGAACAAGCAAAAGTCTCCTGCTTCAGCCTACTTAGTAGCTGAAATTAAGGCTTGTGTCACCATACCTGGCTCAGGCCATACAATTTTATGTCATGAAATATGTTTATTTCACTCACTACAAAACCAAATAATATCTCACATATTAGTATATTTAATTTTCAATATACCCCTATAAGGTAAATATTATTTTCCCAGTTTTTTGACAATGCGTATTGAGATTGAAGTGACTTATTTGGAAACTTCTGCCTACAGTCCAGGTTCTCTAATTTGTGATACAAACCCCAACCTACTACAAAACTCTCAAATAGAACAGAAGAACTTCAGGGTATGCCTAAGATAGCCAACAGTGCTGCCTAAAGAAAATTCCATTTATATTGAACTCTTATTCAGATATTTTAGTACCTACTTATATGCATAATTTGTAATACAGATAAAATACATGAATATACTAGTTTAAGTAAAATAAGTATTATAATAAGTATTTACTTATAACAATTATAATAATTTAATATGTATAATAATTTAGTAAGTAGTATAAGTAAGTCATTTACAAAGAGAAAAATGTTTATATATTGGGAGATAGGCTTAAAAGTATTTAGGTGATACATATATGCTATAGTTTCGATAAGATTCCCCCAAAGGCCACTGTGTTAAAGGATGGTTCCCAGCCCACAGCACTATCGGAAGGTGGTAGTGGATGTCAGGCCTAGTGGGAGATACTACATCACTGGGACAGGCCCTAGAAGGGAATTGTGAACTGCTGCTCTTTCCTCTCTTTATTTGCTTCCAGTCACCATGAGGTGAGCGGCTTGCTCTGTCACATCCTTCTACCATAATGTAATGCCTTATGGCAGACCTCAAAGCAACTGGGCTAACCAACCATGGACTGAAACCTTCAAAACTGAGCCAAAATAATCCTTTCAGGTATTTCATCACAGTGACAATTAGCTGACACAATATGAGATCAAAAAAGTCTAGTGACTACCATGTTACCTTTGCAATAGTACATTATACTTTTAATCAGGTAAATCTTCCTGTTGTTTCTTTCATTTATTTTCTATTTGAATCCCTACCAGAGCTAAAACTTCCACAAGAAACAACCTCTCCTCTTTGGTTCAATCAACCAAACTATCATACAGCAAAAACAGCTCTTTCACTTGCAGCAGTACAGTTCTAGAAAGTTGACATCACAGGCATGCAATAGCACCTGTGCTCTAGTACATGAGTTTGTAGCTGTCCCTTTACCTAAGTTGCTTTTATTTTATTTATTGCTTTTATTCATTTTCATAGAAAATTTCTAATATTATTGAGTACTATTGCAATTACTTCATCCTGAAAAAAAACAGTATTTTGGAAGAAATAAGCAAACTCAATAGTGTTTTCATATATATATATATATATATATATATATATATATATATATATTTCTACTGGTGGAATTAGATGTGATTTTTTTTATAAGAAACAAACAGTAATTATTTATGAAAATTACTTTATAATCAAAGGTTTTATTAGCTTTATAAATATTTCAATGTTTACTTCTAAAAGCACTGTAAACAGACAAAGAAGAAGAGCAATGAGCAGGGGTAGACAAATCTTCCTGCCTGTATAAACATATTCTAAAACCTCAACAGTATGGTCCTGGAGCATTTCCCAACAGTCAGAAGAAGGGAACATATGGAAAGTCTTAAAATAGGTATGTATGAAAAAACAAAAGTCGTGTATATTTAAAAGGTAGCATCAAAAATCACTATGGAAAATGTCATTATTCAATGACTAGGTTTGGCAAACACCTTTAAATATATATTATAGTTAAATTGAAGCCTCATATTTATAGCTAGAATTAACTCCCAATAAGTCAAATTTTCAAATATGAAAAAGGAAGCCCAAAAAGTTAATATAAGAAATCATGAAACAATTCTTCTCTCACATGAAGTAGAAAGAAGACTTCTATCTACTTGCTAACTCGGTCTTAAAACAAAATCCTTAAGATGAATCTGACTTTATAAAATTTAGGAATCTGCATAGCAAAAATCAGTATAAAAAATTAAAATATGAGTGACAAAGAAAATCTAATTTCCCTAAGAAGAAGCCCTTGAAATCAAAGAAAGAGCAAGAATTAGTAGGATTTCATGATCAAAAAAACAATCACAAAATGAGAAATGCAAGTTTTACTTAGGCATAAAAAACAATGCTTATGCTACTCTTTATAAGGGACACACAAATGAAACCTACAATGGAATAACATTTTTCACTTTTTGGATGGTAACAAATCTACAGTTGGATAACACTGACAAGGGTGGGGGCTGAGGGTGCAGAAATAGGCAAGCACTGGAGAATGTAAATAGCTCTGCCTTTGGAGAACAATTTGGTAGTAACAACAGTTAATTATTTTAGCCCTTTCCATGTGCCAAGCACTATTCCAGGCACCTCATATGGGTTAACATTCAAGCTAGGTAATATTATTTCTATTTCACAAATAAAGAAATCCAGTAATTGAGAAGTTAGTTAACTTGCCCAAGATCATACATCTAGTAAAAGTGCTACTGCAATTAAATGTATCCTTGGACTCAAAAATTTCATTTCCAGGCATTTATTTTTTCAGACCTACTGGTACACGTTTGCATTTATAATTTATGTACAAGATTGGTTCTTTGCTGAAGCATTGTTTATAAAAGAAAAGATCAGAAATAACAAATATTTACTAGCAGGGGTCAGGATAAATAAATTCTAGAACATCCACATAATTAAATATCATGTAGACTATAAAAGGCCAATAAATAGGATGAACTCCAAGATATGTTATCATATTTAAAAAACCACATGCAAAAATTATTTTAGCATATTACCACATGCATAGGACAAAAGAATCAGAAAGTGCATTTATACTTGCTTTATATCTGCAAAGAAGCCTGGAAGGCTGACAGAAGTGACTAACAATGTGCTTGAGGCATGAGCAGAGCAGGCTATGGAGGTGGGAAGGAAATAACACCAGCTTAATTTTTTTTTTAATTTAAGAATTCTCAACCATGTGACTATATTACCTATTCAAATAAATTGTTCTGCTTTTTTTAAAACCCACAAATAATACCGATTAGTTATGTTAGAGAGCAAGAGAAAATATCTCATGGGACAAATGAAATGCTGAAGTTCCTAATATTGTGTAAATGAGTAGTGGTAGCTAGGGGTAAACCTCTAGGGACACATTATACCTGGATTCAAAAAAGGAGGTACAGAAACAAAGACTCTGAGTTCCTTTTTTCCTGACTGTTGAAATGCATATGTATAATTTCCTCTTCTAATATAAGAAAATGTTAGATGACCCCAAAGAAGTGTTGAGAATACACATGAATTGAAAAAGATGATATTTCTACACTAATATATTTAATGTATGTTAAATAGTGATGCATTCATATGCGTAATCTTAAATATGTATAAATAAGCTAATAAAAATACTACAACTAAAAATCGGAGGTTGGATAAAGCTTTCACCTTTTGACATAGAATCGTCTATGGAAAATGTATCAGGGAAGCCTTGTATTTATACTTTTATGTATGATAGGTGATTATCACACCTATCACCTTTCTTGTCATCTATATTATGCATATGCCCCTTTCATTCCCTCATTTACAAAATACTCATAATATGTACAAGATTTTTCTGTTGCAAGAATCTGCCACAGGTTTTTTTACTGTTGAAATTTTATTAAGTGCATCTCCTTGATGTCTCTTGTCTACTTGCTAACTAATTTTAGATTAAAAGCTTCTAGAACAGAATCTGGGTTAGTTTGTATATTTTGAAAATATCTCTTACCCTTTCCCCAGACACACTGTTTATGAGAACCACTGATACATCAAGAGAAAAATACTGGGTCTCCTAAACTCATTTCCAACCCTCTTTTTGATTGAGATAAAGAAGGCGGGTCAATTTCATCTAATAAATATAGTCACCCTATCTTATCCAAGAGTCCTGTGTCTATGAGTTCAACCAATGAAGGACTGAAAATACTTAAGAAAAAAAAATGGGATCCATATTAAATATGTACAGACATTTCTTTGCCACTACTTCCTAAGCAATATAGTATAACCACTATTCACATAACATTTACATTATATTAGAAATTTTAGAGATGATTTAAAATACATGGGAGGAGACTTTAGGTTATTAGAAAATGCTATGCTGTTTTATATAATGAACCTGAGCATCTGCAAATTTTGGTATCTGCAGGGTCCTTGAACCAATCCCCATGGACACTAAGGACAATTATTAAAAATGCCATTGTGTTTTGAGAGAATATATGAGGTAACCAATAATGCTCTCCAACAAGAATGGCAAGCAGACTTTATCAAATATGCAAATGCTAATAAATCAGCATCAGTCATCTGAAGAATGTGGATAAATATTTTTGAGGATTTTTCTGGGCTGTTATAAAATGCCATGATGGATCAGTGGTTTCTGCTATGGGTAAAAGGGCAGCAGGCTATTCAAAGGAGTTGAGGTGGACTGTAATTTTCAAATACAGTTAACCGCACAATTTTTGGAGCCCTGCTTTAGTAATTCCTACAAGTGCAATGCTGAGCCAGTAACTATTTCTCTGTGCCTCAAGTATCACATTTATAAAATAAAAATAATAGTGCTTATACTCCATTATATTTTATAAGATGTAAATGACCCAATACATTTAGATTCAAATTTTTCTTGCCACATAATAATTATTTAGAAATGTTAGCTATTATTATTCGTTTTAGCATGATTTGTTGACCTATTTAGAATACAGCTCTTATGATAATTTCTTGAGGGAGTACTTTGGACCAGTTTTGTCCTGAGTGCTACCCAATTCATAAACCTTTTCCTACTCAATTAAACTATTTAATTTAAAGTAATAATAATTCCTTGAAAGAAGAAAAACAGGATTTCCACTTTCTGAGGTCATTATAACTCTATATGTTCCAAAGTATTTTCAAGTTGTAATTTCCAATTGATTATGAATTCCAGGTTTTTCTCTTTTGGGGGATTGGAAGGACAAAAGAAGAAAGCATCAAATACTTAAAATTTTCTTTTTTGTTTTGATTTTAGTAGGAGGTAATTATCACTTGTCTTCAATTCTTCTGGTCCCTCTACTTCAAACCACCCATCAAAGGAAAAGAATGTATTTACAAGTGATCAGGGAAAAGAAGGTTAAGGTATAGTTCTAGGTTTGCTATTTAACTAGCTATATAACCAGGCAATGCACTTAATGTTTCTTCTGAAAATCTCTACTACCACCCACTAAGTTTGAGCCAGTATCACGTCCTTCCCATTGCATTGGTCTCTGAACTCGACTTTCTGTTTCTCATGCAAGAAACTCACTGAGCATTTGAAAACAAGTATCAGCTCTTCCTTTTCCCTTTCTGAACAACTTGGTCCGAACACAATTCAGGGGTGCAGAGCAAGGCTGGTGTCCATGCTAGTGAAGAAGGAAGACAAAGTTGTAATGGCCTAAAGCAGGAAGCAAAGCAATGATAACGGAGGCAGTACCTACAGAAAGGGCCCCGGGAGGGAACAGGGAGCAACAGCTCAAGCCAGGTGAGGAGGGCACTTCATGGGGGAGGCAGCGACACCTTACTAGAGTAGTAAGGTGGAGGCTCTCAGTTCAGGGTGAAAAAGCCCAAGTAGAATGAAGAGTGTCTTTACTTAGGAAAGGAGACGACACAGGACACATTCTAGGGGAATGATGAGATAAGCAGATACATAAAGGAAAACGGAACCCTACTTCTCAATCAGGAAGGGAACTACAAACGGAAAAGAAATCTAGAGTGAATCCTAATAACTGGATTAAAACAGAAAGCGTTGGTTCAAACTCCCTTTTTAAAAATACACCCAGTCCCCTGTATCCATGGAGTTCTATGACCTTGAATTCAACCAAGCACAGATCAAAAATATTTGTAAAGGAAAACTGTATCTGTCATGAATATGTACAGACATTTTTATTGTCGTTGACATTTTTATTGTGATTATTCCTCAAACAATACAGTGTAACAACTAGTTACATATTATTTATATTGTATTAGGTATTATAAGTAATCTAGAGATGATTCTAATGATACAGGAGGATGTCTATAGCTTATATTAAAATATTATGCCATTTTATAGTAGGAACTTGAGCATTTGCAGATTTGGGTAACCAAGGAGGATCCTGGAACCAATGCCCTCAAGACACAAGGGATAAGTGTGCATAAACAGAAAAAACAAACATAGATATAACAATAGGGAAACAATGACTACATGTACAGATATTTCCTGGCTCTGTGTACTCAGGTCTTGGATAGTGATATCTCAATAGCAATGAACACGTCTAATGCCAAGATATTATATTCTAAATGTAATGTTTTCACTGAAAGGAACCAAGGCTCATTAGAGAATGGTTGATCTCAAGGCTAATGCAAGTAAAATACGAGAGCCCACAATATTTAATTGCATCAGAAGCAAAGAAGGTTTTAAAATGCTGAAACATGTCAAAGGTCCTAGAAGCCAAAATAAAGATGGTCCCACCACGCACACTGGGGGGCAATTCATGTATGCAGATAATTAATGATAATAACGAACTAAACTCTACTTACTGAATGAAATAAGAAAGAACAAATATACACAAACACACAAATAAATTGGAAGCTTAAAAGTATATGGAATAGTTGCCTGGTCTCGAAGTTCCCCACAGAAACTTTGCTAACAACAAAAGAAAGGAATGATTTTATGACAGAGAAGTTTGGCAGACATCACCTTGATCAGTGATCAAAGAGCACCATCAAAGAGACACCATCATTCCTGGGGCAATTAAACACCATGGTCTATCTTAACAGGAATCAATGAAAAGATTCAAGCATTGCTTAACAGATACCCCAGTCAAAGATTGACAATTTAAATCTAATCACGAGGAAATATCAAACAAATTAAAACTGGTGGCACTGTAGAAAATACTCCGCCTCTAATCTTCAAAGTTGTAATGTTCATGAAAATCAAGGAAAGACAAAGGAACTGGTCTAGACTGAAGTGGACATCTAACTAAAAGCAGTCGAGAACATTATAGAATCCTGGCAAAAGCTGATTGGAATCTGAGTATTAGATTTAGAAATAGATTGATGGTAACTTTCTGATGTTGATGACTGTATTATGGTTACAGAGAAGAATGTCCTTGTTCATGGAGAAATGCACACTATTCGGGAGTCACAAGCATAAGGTTTAAAACCATCCCCAGTGATTCAAGGAAAAAAAAAATCTTTGAGCTGTACTTGAAGTCTGTCACTTCAAGAAGAAATTTAAAAGCATATAACATCAAATCGTAACTTTCCCTATTTAAAACTGCTCAGGCACTTTCCACTGCAACCAGCACCAAACCAAAGACTTACATGTCCTTCCCCTGCTTAACCCCTCTGTCTATATTCTAGCCTCACAGGACATAACCAGGCTCCTGGAACAGGTGGTGCTCATTCTTGTTTCTCTCATGGATCCTTCATCTTTTCCAGAACTGCTCCAGAATCTGCATCAGCTGCCCCTTATGGTCACTGGCTCTCCTTTCAATGTCACCACCTACAGAGGCTTCTCTGATCACTTTAGCTAAAGTTCTCCTCCCCTCCTGGTACTCTCCATCACCTTATCCTGTCTTATCTTCTTTGTAGCACTAGTCACTATCTAAAATTATATTTTTTTAATATTTTTTTCTGCCCATTTTCAGTCTCTTCCCACTGGACTGTGAGCTCTGTAGTGACAGGGGTTTAATCAGTCATGCTCACTGTGACTTCCCTCCACCCAGTGCTTGGACATTAAAGGAACCAACAACTATCCATTGATTGACTTGCTAGACTTTAATTTCTCATCTATAAAAATAGGCCTAAGTTACTATCTACCTCATATTACTGGAGGGTAATAGGCAGATGATCAGCACACTCCTGGCAAGAGTTAAAGGATGTTAAATGTGGTCACAGAAGGAAAGCACTAGTTTGAGCCTAGAATTACTTTGAAAGTTGAATGGTAATATGATTGACGCATTTTCCTCCTACTAAATTGACTCCCCAATTGGCAAAGACTCAATAGAGAGAGACAGCTGAGACTTCAAGGCCGAGAAATCTACAATGAATCAAAATGTACTTAATGTAGTGATATTGCACTATGCTAGCAAAAAAACTAAATAAGACTACTGGTTCTATTTTTCACAGAATTACAATTTTTTTAAAATTTTTCAATACTATTTAAACTGTTCATATTTTAAAATTATATTTTAGGTTGCCATTATGTATTGTCTAATATTTTACATTTTCATACATGAACATACTAAAATTATCAGTAACACAAGTTCTAGATTGAAAAACATCTTCGAAAAACTTTCTTCAAGCATTATTCCCACAAGTTCATGGACTAAGTATAACTAATGTCTGATTAAGGTCACAAGTTAAATAAAAGTGAATCAAAGGGCTAGGGATATGGCTCAAGTGGTAATGCGCTCGCCTGGCATGTGTGGGGCGCTGGGTTCGATCCTCAGCACCACATAAAAAATAAAATAAAGATGTTGTGTCCACCGAAAACTGAAAAATAAATATTAAAAAAATTCTCTCTCTCCCTCTTTTCTTTAAAAAAAAAAAGAAAAAGAAAAGCGAATCAGTGCCCTCTCTTCAAGTTTCTCGCTTCCAATGTGTTCTTGCTCTAAACATAATCAAATATTTATTGAGTGCCCAGGCAGGGCCCAGTGTGAAAAAGATATGTAAGACACACCCTCAGGACACGTTTCTTACTAACAAAATGTTTGAATTACAAAGAAATTGAATCTGTTTTGATTTCTACATAGGACAGCTGTTGAAACTAATATTAATGGGGGGCAAACCCCACAAAGCAAACCATAAATCCAAAGGACACAAGAAGTAGCATTTCTTGAAATCCAGAGAAAGAATGATTGGAATTCTAAACTACTCCTTTTACTTATCTCTGTGTTTCTTGTTCTTTTACAGTGAAGACAATAAAGAAAAAATAATAATGTACCTAGGGAAAGACACAGAGCTTACAATCTTTCTTGGAATATTATCTACAACAATGTTACAATGCCTCTTTCCACATTCATTGCTCCTCTTCTCTCTTCTTCCATGCTTTCCAACCATAACACACAGGTTATATTCAAGACCGTAAGGTGATGTGGTCTTTTTCTTAATGCATACCTTAATCAGCAGAACCTTCTCTAAGCAGACTGCATGAGTTAAATTGTGAAAGGAGTACAATCACCCTCAAATATCTGCTCACTAGTTTTCTGGGTAACAGTTGCAGGAGCCATTCAGCCCCCGGGTCTATGTTCACAACAGACGAGTCATGTTTGTGGATTCCAAAAGAAATAACCAAAATTTCATTTTATTTTTTGTCACAAATATGCATAAAAATGAGTTAGTCTTTTGAGATAATTTGGAATACTATTACCTCTAATTCTTACTTATTGTTTCTGACTTGTTCCATATTAGATTTAGGATGACTTCCAAAATTGTACTCTCCTGGTTTAAAAACAATTAATAGGAAAGGACATGAGTACAAAGAGAAAATAGGGGTAGAGAAAGCCAGTGGTATGAAGACCACAAAGGATACAGCTGACAGGCAGATTTGAACCAGAATGGATATGAGGAGTGGCTACACAGTGGGATTGGATTGGGTGTCAAACCTAGATATGAACAAGGTGAGAACCCAACGCACTACTCAGGAGAGAGGAACTCTCTTGCTGGTGTTGAGACGTAAACAAGACCTTCCTCATGAGTCCTCATAATGGAAAAGTATGAAGCATTCAGTGCTGCTGATGCTTTTCATAAATGGATTTATGGTTCTCCTTAAAATGTCCTTCATTGTATATCAATGATACAATACCATGCATAATCCAGCTTAAATAATTTCACAGGAGCCCAAAACACAATGTTTTGATAGTCTGTATAAATTCAGATACATTACGGATCTATTCAATGGCCTAGAGACAGGAGAGGAGTAAGCTGGATGGACACCATTCAGCTCAAGGAAATTGCTCCCTCCCTTCTTTTCTCCTCCTCTCCCTTCTGCCCTCCTTTCCTTCTTTTCCTTCTTCACTCCCTCTTACCCTGTCTTGTTTTCCTTTTCCTAAAACAATATGAAGTTCTAAAACAGAAGACTTCAGCTACCACTTTCCAAATTTTGATCTGGAAGAAGAAAATGCATAACATAAACTCCAAAGAAAGTTCCTCTAAGATTGGTTAAAAATTACTTGTGACCTAACTCTGGTGAAACACACTGGGCTGAGAGTTTGAATATGCTGGTTTAACAACACTCTAGAAAGATATTACCCACCTCTTTTATAGCTGAGGAAACTAAAGTAGACTTTAACTTGCCCAAAACTACAAAGGTAGTATTGAACTTTCTGACTCATACTGCTATGGTTGAAGTCATGCAAAATCCTGTAATTGGAATTAAGACCTCACATTAAATACCTTTTTCGAGGACTGCTCTACTTGGAAATGCCCTAGCAGAAAAAAACAACAGACAAATAGAAAAATCCAAAATACTGAAATTCCAGCTAGAGATTCCTGGCTCAACAGATTCTTGCTTATTGGGTAGACAGGGCTTTTTCACTATTTTATCAAGCACTTATTAACTTTTTTAAAAATTAAATTTTTAAAAATTTATATGACTAGGAACACATGGATTATCCCCATCATACAAGTCCTGAAGGCCTGAATGACAGGCTACTGAGAGAAGGTACAGATGGGGGAAAATTCTAGCACTCCCTGGTACTTTCCCCTGGGGAAATAAGGCTGCTAAATCTTCTGGATTACAGAATCACTCATCCACCCAGCCTACATTCCCATCCAGCTGTGTGCATGTGGATCCAACATACTAGTACACTTTGGGGGCGGGGGGATTTGTTTTTTGTTTTGTTTTAAATTCAGAATCTATCATCCACTCCCCTTCTTACTTTCTGAAGGTAAAGTTGTTTGTTGTTTGTTTGTTTGTTTTTAGGTATCTGAAACTTGGGGTGTATTATAGCTAACCTCACTCAATTCTAATGGTCACATTACCACTCCAAGGACTGACTTGATCATGACTTTTCATAATCCTGACCCGAGACCTGAAAAAAAGTTTTCTGCCTGCTCCCTAGGTTAACCTGATGAAAGAAAATAGACAAGAAAAAAGCCTCCTCTCCTTCCAGAGGAAATGTCATATTCTTCACTGCCATGTGAGCATATGTATGTTTACATGTATACATGGCCATGTATGTGTGTGAGACACATACACATGCATATAGATAAAAAGAGAAGAAAACAGACCATATGAGAAAATGAGGCATATAGAAAAACATAACTTCATAAAAAGGTCAGGGAAGAGAACTGAGCCAGCAAATATCTAAGAGGAGATAACCTATACTTCCTACCATGGTAAAGCTTCCTATATCAATATTATCCTTTTTAAAACTTCC
This sequence comes from Marmota monax, assembly GCF_021218885.2. Taxonomy (NCBI): domain Eukaryota; kingdom Metazoa; phylum Chordata; class Mammalia; order Rodentia; family Sciuridae; genus Marmota; species Marmota monax. Next base: position 8,956,658 of record NW_026692116.1, on the reverse strand, counting down.
TAGACTTAGAAAGAAAGCAATCTTGTTCTGCACAGCATTTAGTATACTACCAAGATCATTTGAAAATTAATAACCACCATTTGTGGCTGAGAGTAAAACACTGATTCAAAAATAGCAAATCACACAGAGAGAGCAAGGACCAGCCTGAATAAATTTGGTATCTGCTTGCATCTACTGAATGTGGCTATATGCAAATCCACATTATAATGATCTTATGAAAATGCATTTTTTGCTCACATAAATATACTGCTAAACAGCTATAGAATTATATCTAGATCCAAATTTCAGAGTCTATGCACATATTGCTAAATGTCAGATGTATTCATATTCATTTATATTTGAATGCTGCTTTGAGTAGGAAATTATAAATCATCCATTCAAAAATAAAAATAAAAATAAAATGGATATGCAGCATTATTTAGCACCACAGATGAACCTTATTTATTTTACAGTTAAGTAGTGAAGTGAATAAGCATTTTCAAACAGAAGCTCTGACTGGAAACCTACAACCACACTGCAAAACCCACAAGTTCCTCCAAATATCTAAGTTTTCCTCATAATCTCAGTTGTTGTTATACCTTTATTGCAAGTGAGAAATTCTCTTATTTTCAATGAACAACATCTATGTCATTGACTATCTTTTTCTTTACTAGTTTATCATTACATAATACAACTCTTGAAATTTCTGGAAATATTTTATCTATATTCATACCAATTATTCTGCATTAATTTTTTTTTACAAATGCTTTATAAATAGATAAGTAAAATACTGAATTACCCTAATTAGATTTGTTTAATTCACCTTACTGGCCCAATTACTTGCCAGTAGTCACAGCTATATAAATTTCCTTTCCTTCTCATCAGCCTCTCCTCTGATTCTTCCATTACTCTGAGCTGCTTAATGGTGGAATATGCCTACAAGTCTGCAACTTCTTTCTTCTCTCTTTTCTCTTCCTTTACTGACCTCAACTAATCTCACAACTCTAAACACCATCCATTCCTAACAACATCCAAATGTACCTCTCTAGCTGGATCCTGCCCCCATCCCATGGGTTTTACATATAATCCCTACTTAAAGTCTCCATCTGGGTATCTGGTAGGCACATCAATTTTACACATCCAAATCTCCATGTTTATCACCATATAACAATATACTACAGATTTTAGTTAATTATTTATTCTGTTTGGTTTTTGTTCCATATCAAAAGGATCTACTGTCTTGAAAACTGTTACCCCAAGGCTAGAACGGTGATTCTTATGCTAAGCATTCAAAATATGTTCTAAAATTTTTGTTGAAAACTTCTACATTAAATGTCATATTATGATGACATGAAGTTGCATATCTCCAAATTTTTTCTTCCTTTCTTGTTCTATAGTTCAGTTTAGAGCAGCCACTATTTGCCACCTTCCTAACTAGAAATGTCAGTCACTAGTGCTGCCTCTCATTCTCTAAGAGACAGAAGTTGATATCTTCCACCTACTCCTCTCTCAAACTTCGTCTCACATGTACCCTGTTCTCCATACACCAATCTTTTTGCCCCAATTTAACATGCTTTCTGAGCTTCTACTACTTTTAATAATATCCATTTTCCTAAAATATCTTCTCCCCTCTTCAATTAACAATTCTTAATCATCTTACAAGACTCATCTCAAATACCAGTTTTATATAGTCATCAAAATACAGCAGCTAACAACTACTGAGTGCTTATTATAATTCAAGCAATTTACTTGCATCCTATCACATAATCCTTAAAAAAGCTTATTAGGAAGGAACTGATAACTTGCCCAAATGGTACATGATAATAAAAAAGGCTAAAAGAAGTAAGGAAACTTTTCCTGGGTCACAGAGTTAATAAGTAGATAAGCCAGGATTTGATCCTAGGTCCATCTAAATCTAAAGCCTAAATAAAACTATAAACAGCTGAACTGACCTTCAAATAAGTATTTTAAATGTCTCGACTGAGTATAGGTCATTTGGAAATCATTAATTTTATGTTATGAGATAAGAACTATAAACCACAAACTCTTAAGAAGCAGATACTTCTAGCCAGGTAAAGAATCAAGAACTCATTACTGAACATCATTTTTTGTAAAAGAACACGTAACATCTGTGGTCAGATTTGTGTGATGAGTAAAAGTAACCATAATACCATCATTGCTCATTTATGGAATATGCAGAGTTGCAGGCAAGAAAAAAGACCAGAGCCTTGTATTTGCATACCATGAAACCCACATAAAGGTCACCTGAAACATCCAACATAACCTCTGGAATGTTATGTCCCTACTATCATTCTACCCAATAATTATAGCCTTCCTAATCTTTGTCCCTCTGGGTAGAGCTTCATTTCACTTTTCCATTCGGACTTGCTTTACTGGCTTTGCACACAGCATCACACCCAAAGGTTACACTGATGGAGCTTCTGAAGGCAGCCCTGGCAGGTCTCCATAGAAATGGCCTCAGGGTTGTCTCCAAAGTGGCCCTGTCTGAGTTGCCATGGTAAACAACCAAGCAGATTGCTATATTCAGTTCTCTGCCAGGGTCGCCATGGTGACTGCAAAGGACTGCTCCTTGGAAGGACCTCACAAGGGCGGGTTTCCATGGTGACCCTATCCTGCATATTTCTAAGCAACTTCCCTTTGGTTGTTCTGCGACCATTCATGGCAGGTTCATTTTTAGATTAACTCTGGAAGGTTTCTCCCAAAGAAACCATCATATCACAGAGGGATTTGGAAGTGAGGAGGCTTGTAAACAAATTAACTATTTGAAAATGTAAATGGTGACATTCACAAATCATGAAATCAGTCTCTGTATGTTTTAGGAAGGATCTGTTTTGATGGGTAACAAAAAGTAATTGTAATGATTCTGTTAAATGTGTCTGCTTCAAATCCTTAATGAATTAAAAGTTATCTTGTAGAATATAAAGCAGAGAATCAAGTTTCAAACTTCCATTCTTACAAAATTTAGCAGCTACATATTGAACACCTCTACCTTAAATGTCATGTTATCATGACAATAGCTATTAAGATATTAAATACAGTGGACATAACAGGCACACACAAAGTAATACAGAGTTATCAGTAGGCTATAATGAGATATCAAGGAAAATTTATAAGCAAAAAAAACTCTTTGCAAGTCAAATAAAAAAAATATATGTATTTGTTTTGTTTTGTTTTAATTGAGTGGGGAAATCCTATATACATGTGGACCTAAGATATTTTTCCTGTGCTTTTCTTGTTGGAACAATCCAAATTAATTTTCCTTTCATTTAAAAACTATGAACACAAGCCATTTTGAATAGGTGATTGGTTTTTAAGTCATGTTATTATTCTTCTGAAATTTTACAATACTTTCTCTAGTATTTAGTTAGTAGGAAATTTTTATCTAAACACTGATTTCAAATTCTTTAAAATTTTTTAACAAAAACAAATCTGAAAGTTTAAAACATTCATTTTCCTTCTAGCTGATTAAATTTTAAAAAAACCCACCATATACTTCTATAAGTTTCCTCTTGGATGAAAAAAGTTAATCATTATTACTGTCCCTCTTTTCTCATCTTAAGGTAAAAATAAATGTTGATTTTTTTTTTCCTCAAGTACTACTTCCTCCAGTGGTCGGTTATCTGCTTCTCTCTGTCACAAATTCCTCTGTCTCACTGTTTGTTTATAGCTGCCCACCATTCCCCACTCAACATTCCACTCAGCAGAATAGAATCTCACTTTAGAAAACATAAGAAACAAGAGTATAATTCATAGTCATATTTTAGTGAAGTCTCAGTGCTTTGCACAAAGTTGGTTTTGCCGAAACATCTTACTTCAAGCCTTCGGTATGTTCTCCTGCACCACAGGAGTCACTGCAATTTTCATTTCTTCACTAAGGGCCTAGCAAGTGATCACTACACGTCAGGCAGTGATCTAGGAGCTGGGGACACTTCAATGAACAAATCAATGATTGCTCTGCTAAGGTGTTTAGATCAGAGAGAGAAAGAGAAATGTAAAGAAAATCGATTAGGAAATCATATATTATAAAGTGATTAAAGTTACGGAGAAAATTAAGGCAGGAAGGATGAAAATCTCTGAGCAGGTCAGGGTGACAGAGGCTACAATAATACAGGTGAATGAAGGGGTGTAGGGTTTAAGGACTCCCCACTCACCTAATGTAAGCATACGTAATGCTAATCTAAATCCTTAAGAAAAATGTAAAAAGCATCCTTCAGAGAGCTAACAGAAGTTAAGTAGACTGACAGATAACTCTTGCACCTCTACACTTGCTATATAAGAAGAAGCAGGGTCTGAGGCAGCCAAGAGACACCAACACCTCCAGTCCTACACATATGTCTCAAGGGTGATGTGGAGTTTGGCAAATTTCTCCACTCCCCATGTCTCTTCCTCAACTTCAAATTGAAAATCAAATCCAATCTGATAGTGTTACTCTGAAAAATATGCACAAATAGTAAGACATAAACATTAAATGCTGTGGGTAAAACAAAGTTATGTTTGGAATTTGCTTTAAAATACTTCAGTAAAAAGTAAATAAAATAAAATAAAAATGGGAAAAGAACATATGAAAAGTTGGGTAAAACACTGAGAATTAATGATGCCCTGTGATGGATATGAGAACTCATTATATTATTCAATCTCATTTTATATTTGAAAACCTCCATATCAAAGAATTTTGAGGAAGAGATTACATTTGAAAAAAAAGCTTCCTTTGTAAAGATTTTTATAATAACTAGAAAAAAGTATATAGCAACATTAACTTGTTTTGAATAACAACCTTTATAAAACAAAAAGGGAAATGTGAATTTATTTACTGAATACCTCCTAACCTAGAATAAAGATGGGTACTTTTCACCCCTTCTTCTAACACATCATGTCCTTCTTAAAACATTAACTTCATACTTCCTTCAGAGTATGAGTCAAAATTAGTCAGAAAGGCAGAAAAGCATCCTTGTTAAGCTTGATGACTCACAGGTACTTACTGTATAACAAAGTTGGAAGAAATTTTAGTACATTTGTTGAATACTTAGAAACAATCATGTAATGAAGTTGTACATCACAAATAAAAATATAGACAATGAATTCCACATGAGTATATCAAGAAATTTAAAAACATACCAGATCAGTATCTCCCTTTTTATAGGTCAAAGCTTCAACTTTGGAATCGAGTTCTGCTTGTATTTGGTCTCTTCTCTTCATAACACCCTTCATATTGAAACATAAGGACACAAATAACTTGTACTTTGTTTTAATAATCTTTTATACAACAGTAGTATATAATTCAGAATATAAGTAGCCCTTAGGAATTTATTCCCCATGCCAACATTCATTTAAAAATTGTTTTCTTTAATGTTTAACGTCTCAACTACAAGCAAATATTTAAGAAAATTATTTTATTATAATTCCTTTATTAGTTTTCCCAATATACAATCTACAAATTTAAGTATGATATGTATATCTAACATTTGATGGAGCACTCTTCAAAAAGAGCAAATATTAAAAAAAAAAAAATCAGTGGATATACCAAGTATAGCTGGGAGTCACATGGACCATTCACCTGGAAATACTTAGAACCAATGGAAGCCTCTTATCTGACCCCAAAGGGGCAGTTAACAAGACAGAAAATCATAGTGGGAATCAGAAAACTGAAGGGTACATTCCTATCTTAAGCATTTCATTGTAGCTCAAAGTGTATAAATATTCACTCATTAATAAAACTTCTGATGAGAAATCATGGCCTCTATGTTGATAGGTCCATCTTGTCTTCTTGAATAAACACAATTCCATGTTTCAGTGTTTTTACTTAAGTGTTTAAGAGACCATTAATGTCAAGAAACTATTTCCTTTTTGTAATCAAAATGACCTATACTGTAATTTAATTCCGTATATTTAAAGTCTGTTTCTATGCAGTACTGGGCTTCCTATATACAGATATGTTGTAAGAGGTTGCTTCACAAGACAACTAGTGAAAGTATTAATAACTTTAATCATTTTATCAAGGCATTACTATTCATTATGTAAGCTCAGAGTTAAGGAAACATTTCAACATAAAACAGAATCAGAAATGCAAAATAAAAGATACTGATTACATCATTGTTGTCTATAATATAATGCAATTAATTGAAGACCTATACAATAACTCTTTATAGTTACTATGATGATTTTCTACACCTTTAATAAAATAAGATTTCACTTGCATAATTCCCATCTTGACATAGTATAGGAGAGGAAGACTAATTAAGGAAAGTGACTACACAAATCAGTTCTCTCTTCAGAGCCACAAAAGGAATGATCAATAATGAAGTAAAAACAGATGTGGCCAAGAAAATTGACTCAGAGAAGCAGGAGACTCCTCAGCAGGGAAGCATCAGAGGCCTTTGGGAAGCCAGGTTTGTTTACAGGAAGAGCCCAGTAAAGTCAGATAACAGCAGAAGCCTGGAATGCCCATGCAATAGCTAATAACTCTCTCAAAGGAAGCCTAAATATGATAACAGGGAAAAGCAATTTCATGCTGAAAGGCTAAAATACCTTCTCTGATCAAGACAGAGTCAAAGCTAAAAGTCCTAGCAAAGCTAAGAGTCCTAGCAATCAAAGGTACACAACACCAGAAACCAGACATGGTTCCAATAATAAATGGCAGAAGGGACCATATCTGAATATAAGAGGACTCCTTCCTCTACCATCACCCAAAAAGCCAGAGACCAGACAATGCCAGTTTGACTGCCAAGTACCTTAGGCACAGTATAATACTAGATGAAAAAACATAGCTTTGAACAGAACACTTAAATTCCAAATATCTAGTAAAATTAACTTGAATCAAGGAGGTAAAATGCAAAACTTAATAGGAATAAATTTTTTTACAAATAGTAGAAGAAAACCATTTTAACTTGAAGGATTTTTTTTAGAAGCAACCAGAGGCAGTAGAAAACATCAAGATCCTATTCACGTACTTTCTATATAATAGTGCTGAATAATGTTAAAATGAATGTACCCAGAAGTGGGTAACCAACTCTCATGAAAAGAAATCCCCAACACACTGAAAAATTTTTAAAGTAAAATTTTAAAGAGGTTAGGAAAAAAATCATTTTTCATAGTGAATTTTTCATAGTTGGGGATGTTTTGAATCTCATTAATCTTCTAAATGGCTGGTGTTGCTATTGAGTAGTCCTGTCTTCAAAAAGTTTTTCCATTCATCTATTCATGTTCACAGTGAACAGATACTTATTAGCAGAATCTACATGCAAAACATCCTGCCAGGACAGGGAAAAAAAGTAGTGAAAAACAGAAACAGAAATTGCCATATACAGAGCGTAGAATCAGGTAAGGGACTGTGGTGAAACTATAATTAGGTGTTCTTACCATTAACATTTCACTATAAAGCACATATTCATGTACAACAGGAAGCAAGACCTCAGAAAGTCCAGACATGCGCTTTTCAGTGGCTTTGCAACATTTGTCAATGCAGCTGGCAACACCTCTCAAAGTATCAACCAGATCTTCTTCTGAAGCCGACCACAGAATATGAATTGGGCCATATTCTTTCATTTCATCAAAATAGTCTAAAAAATAACATAATTCTTGAATTTACATTTTCAAGGTCTCTATATCAGACATAGTGTGGAAGGACTTGATTTCCTTCATTGTTCACATGTTCTGACATATGACTATAAAAGGGATGTCATCTTTCACTCAATTGACCAGTATGCCCATGTTGGTTTCTGAAAGACTACTAAGTATAGTCAATATCAGCATCTTTTTTACCTTCAAAAGTGTCCTGCTTATAAATAAAATTATATGATCCTCATATATGCTTTTCATGAACTTCTGCCTACCACCCACCACATCTGAGTGCCTCATAAACAACAGGTTCTAAACAAAACTTGTCTTGAAGTTCTCTATATCAAATCATCTTACTTCTCATCATAATTCACTGAAATCTATTATATTGGTCAAAATTAAACTACTGGGACTTCAAAATTCTGTATAATCAAGTAAAATTAAGAAAGTTAAATTTTAAAATAATAGAAATTCTAGTTGTTACCTAATGAAAATATAAGAATTAATGTCCTCTAAAAATTTTCCTGATCCTGCTCTCCTGAGTTTAGGGCTATCTTTTATGTTAATGATCACACTAAACTAGTACTTCTAGAAAATTTTCTGCATTTCTTTTCTCAATTTGTGTCTATGTCAATGTGCGTCATTAAATGGGTAAATATTTCTATATACAGAGCTTCCATAAAATTGCATAGCACTCAAATCACATCTATATGCAAACATTTAATGAGCTGCACTGTAATACGCTGTCAATACATCCATTTCCCAACTATAATATCAGCTCAAGGATACATAACATCTTAATTCCTCCTTTAATCTCCAGCACAGAGAAGCAATACAGCATAAGGTCAATATGATTCAGTTGACTAAAGAGGGAAAAACAAACATATCAAAAGAAAAAATTGAGTACAAAAAAAAAAAAAAAAGCTCAAAGAGAAACCACGAGTTATGGTTACCAAATTCTTGATAATATCAGTGTGAATGAATCACCCTACAGATTAGATGCCCAAATCTACAAAAGAAAGTGTTTCATTATTGTGCATGGAACCTTTATGAGCAGGCTTCACATTCTAAAGACCCATAAACTCCTCAAGTTTGGGACTATAACGCTCCTGAAAATGCAAGTTCAGATTTATAAATCTATCAAAATCTAACTTTCTCTCTAAACATTTCAAAAGCACTGGAGTCCTATCAAAGATTTTAAAACTATTTCCTGGCACTAGCAAATACAAAATATATTGATATCCCATAAAGCTCTTAACTGTCAGTAAGTTTCCTGAGGTTTCTTTGAATTGCTATTCAACCTAACTGCATCCAGCATCTGGTTAACAGAATTGGAATCACAGAGCCTAGTTAAAAGAATTAGCTTTTTGAGATTTAAAAAACTGGCAAATAGTAAAAACAAGAACAAACCAAGATGGATGAAAATAAATTATTAACATGCATTCAGTCACCACAACAATCTCATCAAGTGTCAGTGCATCAAAAGAAGAAAACAAAGGGCAAAGTACATTTAGCTATATAAGAACTTTTTCTGTATTTCTTTTAACAGCCAATCAAATCATCTTCTCCCGCCAGTATTATGGATTTAAATCAGGGGTATTTTAACACTAAGTTACATCTATAGGCCCTTTTATTTTTCATTTTTTTTATTTTGAGACAGTCCTGCTAAGCTGCTGAGGCTGGCCTTGAACTTGCTATCCTCCTTTCTCCGTCTTTCAAGCTGCTGAGATTACAGGCTTACACCACTGTGCCTGGTTTCTCCAACCAATTTTGGATAAAGCAAATTTTCCCGCCACTATTCTAATCCTATACTCAGTTATTTATTTTCAAACACTGAGAAAATTTTAATTAACTGAGCATGCATTATGTGCTGGGTACTACCTAGACATTAGATACTAAAAAAAAAAAAATATATTTTCCCTGCTTATCCTAATAGATATAAAAACTTAATGACAGACACAATTAATAAATAAGCCTTCAATATAAGGACTTTTGTTTATCTGTAAACAGTTTGTCATCTCTAAAAATCAACTTATGTTAGGAAGTAAGTTTGCTGGGTTGGCCATTTATTTTTAATGTACATAAATTCAATTAGAAAATTGAAAAAAATTCATTCTGGAATTACAGAAGATCATCATATAGTCAAGCCTAATTTATAAAATAAAAAAGTAGAAAATAGGAAAAGGAACAGTGATAGAAAAAAGGGGAAAAAGACCTACTTTACATTTTATAACTCTTTAAAAAATACTTAGATAGGCCTAATATATAATGTTAATAACCATCACCAAAAAAGTAACTTAAGTGTGAACATACTTTATATACAGAGATATGAAAAATTGTGTTCTATATGTGTCATAAGAATTGTGATGCACTCCTCTGTCATGTATTTAAAAAATAAAAGCAATTAAAAATAAAAGTAACTAAAAAACATAAAGGGAACTAAAAACACCTATTATCTGAAACATCACTTCTTTGATTTTAAGGTATGGTGCATGATGAATATTTGGTGCCAACTTCAGACAGCCACACCCAAAATCTTAAGCTTTTTTTTTTCTTTTTAAAGAGAGAGTGAGAGAGGGAGAGAGAGAAAGAATTTTAATATTTATTGTTTAGTTATCAGCGGATACAACATCTTTGTATGTGGTGCTGAGGATCAAACCCGGGCCGCACGCATGCCAGGCAAGCGCGCTACCGCTTGAGCCACATCCCAGCCCCAAAAATCTTAAGCTTAATGCTCATTTTACCACTATTATGTATAAGGGGGAATGGAATGGCCAGTGATTGATAAAGCAAATGGGGACTTGCCATGAGTATCTCCAAAATCTTTTAGGAACTAGAATTTTCCCTACATTGCTGTGCATAAGCCACACTTTGAAGGTGACAACAATATCTAATCTAATAATATTGCCCTACGACATCAGCAAATGTGAAGATCCAAAAGAAAGTAAACAATTTTGAAATCACAATGCAGTGATTCTACATACCCCTTTCTTCCTTGTAAATCCTCTGAGATATTTTATCTATTAAATTAATTTTCTGGCTAAATATTTCAATAAAGTTATTCATTTCCATGAATTCCTCTGGGCGATTTTTAACTCCTCTCATGGAGGATGCAACAGCTCTGACTGTTTGGCCCATTCTGCTCAGCAATCCAGGCCCTTGCTTCTTATGAGAAGAAAGTTCCTAGAACAAAGAAATAAAATAAAATAAAAAGAAATATTTGTGGTGAAACAAGTAACAACATTCCAAGACTCAATAAAAAAGAAAACCCAATTAGCAGAATGAGATAAAGATGATAAAACTCTTTCTTACACATCTTTTTTTGTTTTTAAACGTTACTTTGAAGCAGATGAGTTTCATTATGGTACACTTTTTCCTCTAAGTCTTAGTCCCCTAGATAATAGATAATATTCCTTTTCTAAGAACTCATGTGAAACATGTGTATAGTCTTTCTTCAAAGCATAAATCTTTAAAGGAACAAAATGTAACAGAAAACAGTGCTCAAGGAGATACCAGAGAAGAAAACAGGATGATATGATATGCTATTTGTGTTTTATAATACATACTTAATAGAAAAATGATTGAGAGAAGATTTCTCAGGACCTACATTACTCTCTGGAAAAAAAATTTAGAAAAATTGCTTAATTCTTTTGGTATAATAAGAGCTAACATTTTTGAGCTTAATATGTTCTAGGCACTATACTCATATTTGTATACACATACTCACAATACACCTACAAAGCAGTTTCTATTTTTGTCTTTTTACAGAAGATAACAGAAACATAGGAAGTGTCATTAAGTTACTCAACATTTCAGAGCAATGAAGTGGTACAGCAAGGATTGGAAGACTGGGGATTGGACCACAGAGGCATCACTGTTAAGCTGACCAACCTACTTTGCCTCTGTAAAGTCCCCAGAATAGTTTGTAAACAGATACTACCTAAAATAACTCTTCATCCAACTGAAATGGGTAAGTTGTGACACTACGTCCACTGGCTGGTTCTCTGTACAGAAAGATTTTCAATTAAGATATGTAACCATCTATTTCAGAGTTAACCTAGCAGGGACAGCAACAAACTTGCAATACAGAAGAAATGCTATAAAGCAATTATAGTATACTTAAATGCATTCCTTGAGAAATATGGCATATTTGAAAAGAACAACAAAAAAGAGGACAAGGATTCTTATGATGGCTGTAGCATTTGTTGAAACACAGATTTCTAAAGATCAAATACATGAAGAGTAACACAGACGAAATAAATCCATAAATAATAATACTGACTACCTAATTCACACACTAAAACCTATGTATTATGTACCAAAATAATGAATAACATTATCCATCTTTCTCCAGGTTTTCTTAAAGTCTTACAGAAAACTACACATATAAATAAACTTGTTTGTTTTCAAGTCAGTATATTTTGTGTACAAATAATAATGGGAGTCATCATTGACCCCGTGATACATTCATCCAGAGGTGCTACAGCACCATTTGATACAGTAAGTCATTAGAGACAGCCCAAATTACAACTGGAAAACTGTTATTCCAACTGTTGCCTGTAGAGGATATTTCTAAGGACTTCCATAGCTTGCAGTCAGGCCACACATTTATTACACCTAAGTTGCAATGGGCTTCCAGAGAGCAGGACTGTCAAGATTGAGATGAACCACTTTTTAGTTTCTACCACTTTGGCAACAACCGAGAGACAGAAAACTAAACATTGATTAATAATTGTTTAATAATGACCCTTTTTCCTATTGTCCTATTATCTTTCTTGCTGAGAGCTTCATAGAAAATAAAAAGAAATAAAATATGTAGGATTTCTATATTAAAAATTAGGTTCCCCCCAAGTAGTATTTGAAATAAAAGAGAGTGTTTATCTATGAATTTAATAATAATTTTATCCTAACTTGAAAAGTCTTAACCCATTATTGCTCAAAATAGTGTCAAAAAATACATTCCTATATATTCAGTATTAACTATATGTACAATGAACACATTGACATTTGAAAATAAGGCCAACAACCAAATGAAATAACAGTGAGTTCATGTAAGGAAGATACAAGGTCTCTGCAATGTTCACATGTAGATTAGACACAGAGTTATACTTCATTCAAGCATATCCCTCAAGTGATTTTAAGAAACTCCATCTCAATGCAAGGATACTAGTGCTGAATATATAAAGGTAAACAAGAGAAAGCATTCAAATACCAAATGCTTATATACGAGTAGAAATCAAAATTTTTACCCAAGCTTGTGCAGTGAGAAAAATCTTGAAGTCTTCATTAAATGTTAAAGTTGGATGATCAGCAATTCTATTCAAAAATTTATGCAATGCTTTCCTGCGGGTCTCAATGAAGTCATCGTTAAAGCGGTCCACCATTCCTTTCACTATGAACTTTTCTGGCAATGGCTAAGACCAAAAAAAGGAAAAGCAGAAACAAAAGCAATCTGAGAATTTGTGGCAAAGGTTTATAAGGAATTCTGTATATATATTTTTTCTTTTTTGAAATATTAGTTCAATATCTGATTCTTATAAAAATAATTTTTAAAAATTCCAATGCTAAAACCAAAACATGCAAAACAATAGTTTTTTTTAAATCTATACTCAGATTCAAAACTTTAGAAATAAATGTTTCTAAGATAAATAAATTGCAATGAATGTAAAGATCTGGTGTTAGGTTGTAAGCATTCTAAAAGACTCAAGAAAAAAATAGTAGCATGAAAAAACTTGCAAACTTACTGGAATAATCAGAGTGGGGTGTACTTCTTCAAGTTTTCCCTTCAACCAAAGGAAATCTTGATAACGTCTCCTAACTTCAAATTCACTGGAGTCAAATTCCCCACGAGACGTCTGAGCAAAGTAGGAGAAAATAACAGCACATGCAAGAGAAGCCAGGAGACATTTGCCTAATGTGATTTCAGACATTCTGAAATAAATGGGTCTCTAAGAAAAATTAACAAATCCTAATTATTCAGTGTTTGTCAGCCTGTATTTTTTTTAAGTCATCTATTCATGTAGCAGATGAAATAAAGCAAACTTTCCGGTATTTCCAAAAAGAAAGCAAACATCATGCTTAAATTTAAAGTCCAAACTGAAAAATCTGTCTTACAACAACCATCTGCCTTCCACAAGATTTTAACTACTATTATCTTTGGCATGACTTTCTCGCTTAAGAAGAAAGTGTGTTGTGAATTTAGGTTTCAAATATATTTCTTTTTTCAAGATGACTATAATTCAGAATTTGAGGAAAGTCCTATTTTTGTAATTTGGAAAATAACCTGAATATAACTGAGAAAAATGTTTTCTTGGAATTTGTTCAAATGAATTGCTTTGCTAAAATTTGCTTTTAGTATATAAAAATTCTAACATTTTACAGAGTGATTTTTACCACTGTTTTAAGAAAATGTAATTAATGGGTATTTGCAATGAAAAGAAAATCTTTCTGTCATTTCTCAAGGAGTTTTATTTTGAATTACATGCCTGAACTCCTGAAAATTAAGCAAATACATTAAAAGATCTGTTCCCAGTAAACCAAAAATCTATGCCAACACATATGACAAGAGGAACATGAGTCCAGTTTTAACCTCACATCCAGTGCTTGAATTCCAGGCCAAAATAAAATCTGTGGCTTCCAAAGGCATACTCACCTTTCATAAGTAAACAGTCACTTTCACTGATACCTTATTTAACTAAATTTTACATGTTAAAAATTAAATGCAGTAATATTTAGGTTGAAATTTTCTGGAGGAGTAAAGATGAAATAACATATTTCACATATATTACACTCTCACTAGAAATATTAGTCACCTACTCAGATGATCCAATTGTAGATATAGCAGTTTAATAAGATGCAATTTTAATTGTCATAAAATAAACCCTGTGAAAGTTATGCTTTCCAAAGATTATTCTTTTAAAATGAATGTTTAGAATATCATACACTATATCTTGGTAAAATACTCCCTTTTTTAAAAAGAGGGGGTAAATGAGATGCAGAAGTCTAAGAAATTAAATGTTCAAGAAACCCTAAAAAATCTTAACTATTTTGCAAAATGGTGGAAAATATAAAAATGGTAAAAATAGGAAAACTAAATCTAGTAGAAACACACTTTAACAGTGTATACATACTAGTTGGTATGTGTGCATACATATGCAAATACACATACATGCAAACATACATACATATGCACACAAACATAGTCCAGAGTCACTCATTAAGAAACACTTAATGAGAATGAGCACCTTTCTGTGCCAGGTGTATGCATACAGGTTCATTAAATTACCATAAATAACAATAAATGCACTCTAAAAATGGGCAGTCAAAATAAGATTCAGTTGTGGTTAAGAGTTTCCAACTCTTTACTCAACATAAAACAATTTGGTATAAATTCCAACAAGCAGAAGATGCAATAATCAAGTTAAATAACTGGTTGATTCTGTCTTCATCACTTTGTCTTTGACTTGAATTCTCTAACAAAATACAATAACAGAGGAAGAAAAGAGAGCAAGTATCAAGAAGAGTATGATTTTTCTTCCTAATTTAAGACATAGTTCCACTCCAGAAGGGAACATGACAAGACAAACAGCTCATATGAATATTATTAAATTGGTACACACTGTTAAACTCTTAACTCATGGTTAATTTTTTATGAGTGACCAGTTATTCCTGAGTGAAGTTTTAGCTCAAAAATATGAAATTTAGTACCAATATTCTCATGTAGCTGATACCCAAATTGCATCCATTCAACTAACACTGAGCTTTGGTCAAGTGTCAACAGTTATTCTAAGCTCCGAAAATTTAGAAAACTGTTTTTGAGATTAAATGATCCTAACAATCAATGTCACCCATCAATAACATAATTTAACCTCTCTGTATACTATAGACTTTTCTGGGTTTGTCTTCATGATAAGGATGTGGGAGAAAATCAATTGTTGATTCTCTTAGTCCTTCCTTCTACAAGTTCTAAGGGAAAGCAATCTCTAGATTTTCTAAAAGAGAAAGTATTCCTTGAGAGCAGTCACCTCAAATATGCTATGAGAGAAGAAGAGGTAATTTCCCATAATAACTAATGCCAAGGATTAAACCTGGTGCTCATTATGAACAGTAAGTTCATAAGCATTCCTAAGCAGGAGATTATCAGTGCACATATGTATATATGTACATGTGCATTTATCCTTTTTACCTTAGAGTCTATGAATGTAAGTACTTATAAAATTAAAACTTCCTCAGGGAAGCTATCTCTAATGCTTATTAGATGGGGGTACTCAATACACATATCTTGTATTTTTCCTTCATAACACAACTATAATTAAATAAGTATCTAATTATTTAATATCACACCCTTGCCCCCATCCATCTTCCTAATTGAAATATCCATGGAAGACAGAGGCTCTTTCTGCCAGGTCTCTCCTGATCATTGATGTAGTCTTTTTTTTAAGAACAATATTTATTTTTTAGTTGTAGGTAGATACAATATCTTTTTTATTTCATTTATTATGTGGTGCTGAGGATCGAACCCAGTGCCTCACACGTGCTAGGCAAGCACTCTACCACTGAGCCACAACTCCAGCCCCTGATGTAGTCTTAATATACAAACACAGTAACTTGGGACACAACTGGCTCTCATTAAACTTTATGGAATAAATTATTAAATAAAAAAATAAAGACAAGTAAAAAACAAAGAAGAGATTATTTGATAACATAACATATCCATTAGACATTTATAATTTGTATCTATAAAGTATGTTTTAGTGTATTATATTAAGATGTTGGTAAAAGTAACAGGAAATAAAGAAATTTAGTTTGTAATAGTTTCAATGAAAAGTTGTCATATCCATATACAGATACACAAAAATGTAATAGAAAAAAATGTATATTATGAAAGTAAACTGAGTTTAAATCCAGCTCAGCTAATTACTATGATGTATAATCTTTGGCAAATTACTGAGTTTTGGTGCCCTTAGGAATGAAATGAAGGTAAATCATAATATCTAAGACCTAGAACTCTTACAAATTTAAGTAAGTTAACATTTAGAAAGTGGTTTGAGTGTTGTTTGACACAAGTAGTCACAAATCCTATCAGCTGGTTTATATGTTTTAATACTAGTATTATTAGTGCTGCTACAAAACCAGTCCATTTAAAGTGTGATACAAATATGAATAACTCATTGTATGCCTATGATCATAATGAAATCCACTAGACAGCTTATGAAGAGCATCTTTCCAAGAGATGTGAATGATAGGTAAACAATTGTTTCACAAATTCTCTGCTTGGAAGGATGATGAAAACCAAAGCTTACAAGAGTAGTAACCAGAGAACCCTGCCTCTACTCCTGGCAGTATTCCTATATTAACATATTTGATTTTCATAAAGACCCCATGAAATAATTAGAACTATGACCCTATTAACAAATGATGATACTAATAAATAGAGGTTACCTGAATTGTCCAAGACACATAATAAGGGGAGAAATCAAGATTTAATTCCATCATATCTTGTTCTATCACCTCTTGATATTAACTAAGATATTATAAACTCATTCACTCATTCACCAAAAAATTTAATTGCTTACTTACTATGACCTAAAAATTGTGTTTGCAATTACTAACAACTTTAGATGTAGTCAACACCCTTGAGAAGCTTACAGACTCAAGTTTGTATTAGGAGACAGGATCATTAGGAATGCAGCTCAGAACATTTTCAGCTAAAAAAAGAGATGAATCTTTTATATTTATGAACCACACAACTCCAGGGTGAGGCTTTATAAACAAGATATTTAACTTATAAATAGAATTATCAAAGACTGCTCTAAATAAAGTACTTAATAAAATTCAGATATACTATTTGGTTGAGGTAAACTGTCTTTTTGCAGAGGATAAAGGAGTCTTGGGTTTTGAATCTACTTCTGCCTTTGCATTATTAAAGAACTAATGGTAAATCATATATAAAGTGGCCATCTTCTCCTGAAAAACAACAGTATTACATTTTATAATCTTTAGAAGAATTGTAAATACAAAATATTATGTCATGTTTTTAATCATTTACTATCTTCATTAGAAACCTTTGGCTTTTCTTTTCCAAAGGCATTTACTTATTTTTTTACAGTAAAAATCTAAATGCTTTTATTCTAATAGTTATAACTAAATTCATTACTAGTTATTAAGTCAATTCAAATTTTAAACTTCAAACAGAACAAGTAAATGGCAGATAAGATACAACATCTTACCCAAAATGATTGAAAAGTAAAAGTCAATTTGAATAATATTCTGCATATTAAGAGATATAATGACCAAGAAGCACTTCCAAAATATGCAAAGAGAGCAGTGATGTGCAAGAAAATGTTCATTCAATGTTTACCTTAGTTATAATCCTGTAAGTAATAAAAGTTTCAATCGTAGTAACATGGCTTTCAGGTGCATCAACTGTAATGAAGAGATCCTTTAAATCTGTCTCATCTTCAAACTTGATTTGGTTTATCATCGATAGAGGGGATGTTGGCATCATCGGGCTGAAGGAGTTCATGTCCATCAATGAAGCATCCTAAGGAACAAAACATACAAAAATGAGTATCAAAAGAAAAAAAAATAGTTAAAACTCTCTATTTCTTAGATATAGCCAATATTACCCAAATATGTTAAGAACAAAAAGGCTATTGAAGATCTGATTGCACATGGTATGTTAAACACTTATTTTTATTTCTGCACCCTATAAACTCCCACCCAAACCAAAGGATAAGAACAAATAAAAGGCAAACACCCTTAAGGATCCCTAAGGTTTAAATGTTTGTGTTTCCTCCAAAATTCAAGTAGAAATTTAATGATCAATGCAATGGTATTAAAAGGTAGGGTCTTCCCAAGGTGATCAAATCACAACCATGAAGACTTCATAAATGGGCAGAAACTAGCCATTTTTTGCCCTTCTGCTTTCCACCATGTGAGGACACAGCAACAAGGCTCCATCTTGAAACCAGAGAGTAGCCCTCACCAGACACCAAACCTGTCGGTGGCACCTTGCTCTTGAACTTTTCAGCCTCTAGAACAATAAGAAATAAACTCCTGTTATATGTAAATTACCCATCCTCGAGTATATTTCATAAAAGCCCAAAAAGGCCAAGAAAAGGATTAAAAGAAAAAACTACAGCAAGCAAGATATATCAACCACTTTTTAGAAATTGGGAACCTGATCAGTCAGTGAGAACCTGATCAGTCAGTGGGCACTGAAATCCCAGTACAAAGATGAAAAGTGACCTAGAAAACAAAGGTAAACTAGAACGATGCAAACATATTGACGAAGCAGAATTCCAGAAGGGCTCAGGGACGGGGACCATTGGAAGTTCATGGACACTGTGATGGTGGTAAAGTTAAAATGAGAACCATTGGTCTAAAATCAAATCAAACAAACAAGAACTTCAGATTTCCTCTCCTGCCCCATGTAATCAGGTCACTTCCTAACCTTATTTTGCAGAACTACTTTATGGAAGGTTCTAATTCCAGGGTATCAGTATAAGGGAAGAGGCCCATGAAAATACAGATATGAAGTGAAAGTCCTGCATACCAGATGAAAGACATCCGACCTCCTTTCTTTACTTGGCCCCATGGATATTGGCAGGAAAGTGTGAAACCCCACTATTTTAACCCATTTGGGCTGCTTTGTTCCAAGACTCTGATTTTTTTTTAATAAAATAAAATATGGGGGCTGGGATTGTGGCTCAGCGATAGAGCGCTCGCCTAGCACGGGCGGGACCCAGGTTCGATTCTTAGCACCACATAAAAATAAAATAAAAAGGCATTGTGTTGTATCCATCTACAAAAAAAAAAATTATTCTCTCTCTCACTTTCTCTCTCTCTCTCTCTCTCTCTCTCTCTCTCTTTCAAAAAAAATATGAGTAATAAATGCATAAGATACCCCCACACACATTTCCTTTAGATATGGATCTATAGATAAATAGAAAAAGAAGTGAAATTCCAAGAGTTCATCTTCAAACTTGATACCTCTAATTCTAAGATGATACCACGTGGCTTATTCTTCCTTACCTATTTGTAACTCTTTTCTCCAGCAGTAAGCCTGGCTCCCAGCATCCTGAATATACTTATTTGCTCAGTACCTCTATACCACCCCCACAACATACACACACACACACACACACACACACACACACACTCCAGTTGCCCCTCAGCTATAACCACACATGCCAAGTTAGCCTCATTTTCAACCCCAACATTGTTGGATGCCTCCTTTACCACAGTCCCAATTGGTCACACTGGTCTTCTGTTTATTTGCCTTCAACTGTTTTATTTAAATATAGGAATTTGGTGCCAACATACCTTATATACAATCAGAGATATGATAAATTGTGGTATAGAGGTGTATTAAGAATTGTAATGCAGAAAAATAATAAGAGCACTCATGTAAAATGAAAAAAATGTTTAGTTTGGTTTTGGCACTATACACTTTTAGTCCATGAAATTCTAGTTGTGTAAAAAAAATAATAATAAAAAATAAGAATAATATGTGGCAAAAATAAATAAATAAATAAATAAATATAGGAAAGGGCAGGAATGGGTAAAGAAAGGCTACAGGTTATGTTTTATGAAAAAAATTTTAAATGTACTATACAATCAATCTTAAATTCAAATAATGCCTCATTCATATGCAAAAAATAAAGCCAACTCTCAACAGGACACCTGAATTATTTCTGCAATAGCAATAATGACTTCTTCTTAAACTCTATCCTATTACATACATTTGCTCCAAAAGTAAGGATATAGATGTTAGAAATAAAAGTTTTGCATACTTTTATAAAAAAAAAAAAAAACTAAAGTTATCTAATAAAACTAGAGATTAAATCTGCAACCCAGCCACTAGTTTAACAACTAATCTGGCCAATCCTGAGTAAAGAGGCCAAAAATTGCTGCTAATCCTGTCTCTGTTGTTGACTAAGTAGGTAATCTTGAACCATTAATGCAGCCTTTCTAAGTTACATTACATTAAGGAGTTGGACTTGATCTCTAAAATTTCTCATAGCCCAAATGCACTAAAGTAGTAAAATGTAATAAATTTTGGTAATTGAAGAAAAGGCACTTTTGTAGAACTGTGAGTGGAAGAAACAGGATAAAGTCAGAATATATCAAACCAAATCAATAAAAATGCTTTTGAGGCATCAGTAACATCCAGAGCGCTGTTCTAAAGACTCTTGCAACAAAAAGTTGAGCTATGCAAACTCCAATGTGGTGAATTAGGAAACCCTTTGATGGGATAACAGAAGATATATAATATGGGATACTAAAGACACAAGACTAATAGTGGCCCTAAGAATAAGAGGGTTCATCTAGGCATGACTTGGGCCAAGGAGTAGAGGACAAATTTCAGTTGGGTTAATCAAACACACAAAAATAGAGAGGCAACAAATGGCTTATAACTAGAGTTTGGGAAATATATCATTTTATATTCAGATGACGGGATACAATAAATTCTACCTATATGTTGTTTTTTGTTGTTGTTGTTTGGGGGAGAACTGGAGATTGAACCCAGGGGCACCTAACCACTGAGCCATATCCCCAGCCCTTTTTAGTTTTTATTTTGAGACAGGATCTCAGTAAGTTGCTTAAGGCCTCACTAAGTTGCTGAGGCAGGCCTCGAACTTGTGATCCCTCTGTCTCAGTCTCCTGAATTGCTGGAATTACAGAAATGTTCCACCTCACTTGGCTGATAGTATGCTATTAAACAATAACATGTTATAAATCCATGCACAACCAGGTTTCACTATATATTAGTAGGTGTATGACTGGGAGAAAGAAGAAAGAAGAGGGAGGGAAAGAAGGGGAGAACTTACAAGCTATTCAGCAAAAAAATAAAATAAAATAAAATAAAATAAAATATATATATATATATATATAAACAGAAGTTATTCCAAATGCTGGGACTGCTGTTGATTTTCATATTTTTCTATGTGACTTTTTGCATTCTCCAAATATTCTTAAACAAACATATATTATTTCATAATCAGAAAAAATGTGAAATCTGTTAGAGTCAACATTGTCCATGATATGTTCAGAGATAGGAAATCATGGTGATAGAAGAGTTGAATGGGGCAGAAGACTTCAGATTACATTTGATCATTTTTCCTTAACTCATCAAGGTTGCACAGTTAAATAAAAAAAATATGCAAAAATACATCAGAACCAATGAAAATAAGACTGTCCCAATGCAAGTATGGGATGCTAACACAAAGGAAAACTAAGCAACCATTAACAGAATTCAGAACTTACAAATAAATGTGCAATCAGCATGTACAAAAATCTCTCTCAAAAACTATTTCATATAAACAGGAGTTTTTTAAGCAGACATATTTCAATATGACAGGCACATGTACTTTCAATTTCACTGATGCTGCCATGTGCTCTGGCATCTTTCATATTCACCCTCCCAACTCACCACAACCCACTTCTTTTACCTACTACATAATTTAGCATTCCATTTCTTCAGCTTAAAATGCACCCTTTTGTAGAGTGGGAAAGATCTGCATGAATTTTCAAAGGCTCACGATTCCAGTGAGTGTAGTGTGTGGTGTCACAAAAATACGTTTCGATATCTGGCAAAGGAGGAAAATTACAGGCTGAAATTTAGCAACATCTAAGATTTCAGCAGAAGGATTTAAATTACTATGAATCACTCAAACATTCCTAAAACCTCAATAAAACTGACTATCCAAAGTGTTTTATATTCACGCTGAAAAAAAAGGGGGGGGGGGATGGGGGAAGAAAATACACAGACACAGACAATACTTTTAAAATTTACATTTGGACATGAATAACTAAAGAAAATAAGTGTGTGAAAAGAAGCAAAGAAGCAATTAACCAAAAAGAGCTGCATTTAACCTTTTGTGGTAGATGCTTTTCAGGAGAAATGGATCATCAAAATTTGTTCTTTCTAAACAGAGGTCTCACCTCCACAATCACTCTCTGTCTCTCTTATCCTCTACCGCCTCCAACATTTGGATACATGCCCATTATCTTAGTCTTTTAAATGATGAAAACACAACTTTTCATTTTTCCTTCAAGAAATCAGTACAAAAGGGAAATTATCTGTATGACAAATTTCTGCTTTTTAAATCACATTTAGTACTGTTCCAACAGCTACCATAGTGAAATGCACACACACAAAACCAAGAAAACCTTGAGTTGCTTTCAGGCTGAGATCTGAATGTGCAAAATAGAGAAAAAAAAGCTCTGTATATTGTGAGAATTCATTGTATTTTATCCTTACTCCGAAACAATACATCCATTGTAAGGAAAACCATTTCAGTAACTTTACTGAAATGAGTGGATTAGAACAGTGTTAGCATGAGATTGGAATGTATTGCCAAAATGATTTACAAATTAAGTGTAAGTTTTCCTGTTGTTACTCTTGGTTTATTATAAGCATTTGTTACAGACCAAATTGTGTTCCCTTAGAATTCATGTTTAAGTCCTATAATCAACTGTACCTCAGAATGTAACCTTATTTGGAAATAAGGTCTTTATAGATGTGATTAAGTTAAAATGAGGTCTCATTAAAGTGGTCTGTAGTTATTTTTATAACTGGTATCTTTGCAAAAAGGGGAAATTTGGACACAGAAACATGCTCAGAGGAAAGAGAATGCAAAGAAAACCAGGGAGAAGACAGCTGTTTTCATACCAGCCAAGCTGAGAGGCCTAGAACAGATAGGAGGAAGCAACCCTGCCAACATCCTGATCTTGGACTTCCATTCTCCAGAACTGAAAGTCAACTAATTTCTGTTGTTTAAGATACTCTGTCTCTGGTACTTTGTTACAGCAGCCCTAGCAAACTAAAATAGCATATCTGCAGCTAGAGTTGTGCACGATAAAAACCTGAAGTTGGAGGTAAGGGTAGAAAGGAAGAGAGATACCACACCTCAAATATTTCATCTTTACTCTAATCATTCATTTATTTTTAAAGACTAATAACAACTCTAGTAATTTCTGAAAAAGGGTTATTGCCACCCCTGCTTTATGCTATTAGATGTTTCCATAGTTTTACTCCTGAAATAAATAAAACACAGCTGAAATTTAAAATAAATGACATTTAGTCGATATCTGAACACTCGGGAGATAAACATCAAATGAAACCAGTTACAAGGTGAGATATGACCTCTACCAGATATGTTCTTCCTTAACATCCCTCACTAAAATGCTACTGAGGAACATCTCATAAATATAACATGAATTACTCTGATAATACTAAATTGCATCCACCATCTGTGCACAAACAGCTATTTTCTTTTTACAAGTAGAAGGAAGAAAAAAATCAATGTGAGAAGTGTGATAAATCAGAATACTGGCATGAAAAGGCCATGCAAATAAAATTGCTGATGCACAAGAAACATGCACACCAAGAGACATCTGGAAAAACAGCAACTTAAAGTGGAAGGAGTTTGAGAAACCATGTTGGGAAGAGGGACACTCATCTTGATAGGCCTAAATTTAGACCTACCAGCTGTGTTTTGGTTTACAAATCCTTCCAATCTGCCTGCTTATAATAATAATAATAAATGAGAAAGGCCTTCTGCAGAACACTGCTGAAAATGTGATTGGGGGAAAAGCCAGCCTGTCATGTTCTATAAAGGGGCATACAACACTCTAATCTTGTTTGACATAATTTCCATTGCCATGTAGCAGAGACACCCTTGCATGCACATACCACAGTTCCTTTATCCATTCGTTCTTATTTCTTCAACTTTTGAACAGTGCTAACTCAAATACACTTGTGCTTTCTTTGGTTTCATGCACTAGGGAGCCACGCACTGACCAAAGAAATTTTGCACATAATTTTTCCTTCTGACAAAATAAATTAATTAAATAAAATAAAAACCGTCATGCTATGGTTTGACTATGCTTTGTTCCCACCAAAAGTCATGTTAACAGTTAATTGCCAATATAATAGTATTGAGTGGTGGTGGGTCCTTTAAAAAGTGATTAGGTCATGAAGGAACTGCCCCCATGAAAGGTCTTTGTGTAATTATCTCAGGACTAAGTTACTTCTCTCCATAGCAGATTGTTGTAAAGCAGGTCAGCTCCTGGTATCCTCTTCTTTCTTTGAATATGCCCTCTTGTCCTGCCCCTCTCCACTATGAGTCAAAGCATCAAAAAGGTCTTCACCAGATATGGTCACTCAGTGTTGGATTTTCCAACCTCCAGAACCATGAATCAAAATAAATCTCTTCTCTTTATAAATTGGCCAGTATAATTGGTATCCTACAATAGCAACAGAAAACAAAGTAAGGAATGATATCTTTAATTAAAAAAAAAAAGAGTTAACCTTAATCCAAGCTTAGATTATATACCAGTTGTGTGAACTTGGCCAAGTCACTTTTCTGAGTTTCAGTTTCACACTTTCAACTCCTTAGAAAGGTCATACTTCACCTTGGATTAAGGAAGATTGAAATGAGCACAAAAATGGTAATGAAAGTGATGTGCACAATGCCTTCTTAAAAGCTTTATATGAATTATGTTAACCTCACCACAATCCCAGGGAATATATTTTCCCCTTTTTCCTTTTCTTTATTCTTCATCCCCCTGTCTCTTGATACTACCGATTGAAACCAGGGCACTCTGCCCTGAGCTACATTTCCAGCCCTTTTTATTTTTTTAATTTTTATTTTGAGAGAGGGTCTTATTGCCTTGCCAAAGCTCACCTCAAATTTGAGATCCTCCTATCTCAGCCTCCTGAGTAGCTTAAATTACAGGTGTTTACTTCCACACTCAGCATTATTCTCCCTTCTTAACTAGCTAGAAATACTGTTGGCAAGAACTCTTTGACTCCTGGTTTTCTGATGAGGAAATAGGTTAAATTCCATTTTCAAATTCTAACTGCTATTAAGTGGAGAAACCGGGATTTGACCTTCTAACTGCCAATAAATCAAACTTATATCAAAATATGATACTGATCCCCGGAAGTCATCAGTGAATTTACTCTTTTCAGTTTCTCATGAAATTAAATATTAATCTAAAGCAAGTAAATAAATGTCTATGATTAATATATACCTATATAGAACACAAAACCTGAGGAAGTACAAGTACATTCAAGGCAGCACTGTTGGAAACTAGAAAAAAAGTTCTAGAAACAAAAGAATGGATATATAAATTGTGGCATATGCATACAAGGGTATGTGTACTACACAGCAATGAAAATTAACTACAACCTTGTGCAATGACACGGAGTAATCCCATGAACTAAGTATTAGGAGAAAAGAATAGTAAATCATAAAAGATTTCACACAGGAGTGTAGAGTTTTTAAAAGTCCTAAAACATGCAAAGTCCAAAAGAACACAAATCTTTAAAATATACTGCTTCAAAATATATACAATAACAAATCAATGGCAAATATGGATTTCAGACTACTTGGGGTTTTTTGTTTTGTTTTTGTTGTTTTTTAACTAAATAGAATCATTTGGGGAGGTAGTACAGTTATGTTAAAATATTTGAATTTTCTATTTCTTCTGCTGGGGATTGGTTCATGGATGTCAATTTTATTCTTCTATTACCAGGAGTCTGCAAACATTATCTGTAAGGAACAAAATAAACAGCAAATATTTGGGGCTTCCAGGGCCATATGGTCTGTCTTAAAATTTTTCAATTTGGTCACTGTGGTGTGACAGGTCAGAGACAATACATAAAAGAATGGATGTGGGGCTGGGTGAGTTGGCCCAAGCCTGTAATCTCAGGGCCTCTGGAGGCTGAGAAAAGAGGATCTCAAGTTCAAGGCCAGCCTCAGCAACTTAGTGAGACCCTAAACAACTTTGTGAGACTGTCTCAAAAGATTTTAGAAAAGGGGGTAGGGATGTTGCTCAAGTAAATTGGCCCTAGATTAAGACCCGGGTACCTAAAATAAAATTTAAAAGGATGGGTGTGGCTATATGCTTATAAAATGTTTAAAATGTTGTTTACAAAACCACATTTGGTCCACAGGCTGCTGCCCTTGCTTTACACTATAGATGTTCTATAAATAACAATAAAATATGTATATAGATATTTATATACTATTATATGCATCAGAATATTCCATAAGAATTATTTTAAAAGTTTTTAAAAAGTATGTTTAAGTAGAACAATAATAATAATTTTTTCTTGTTTGCAGTACTGGGTACTGATCCCAGGGATACTCTACCACTGAATTACCCCCTCAGCCCTTTTTTATTTGGGACAGAGTCTCCCTAAGTTGTCCCTCAAACTTGCAATCCTCTTGCCTCAGTCTCAAGTAGCTAGAGTCATAGGTGTGCAGCAACACACCAGCAACGATATGGTCTTGATTACGGGGAAAGTATGCATTAATTTTCTTTGCCCAGGTTTCTCATGGAACTTAGAAACAAAAGTAAAGTCCTTTTAATGCCTGGCAAATTGGCAGAAGGTAAATTTCAAACTTTCAGCATTTGCATTTCTGTTAAGCGTTTTTCTTTCTTTGTTTCTTTCTTTCTTAACACTTAGACACACATGAGCACACAAACACACACATTCAGAAATCAATGTTTTTATTCACCTCAATAAAGACTACTGCACATATAAGAAAGACAAAGAACAACTAAAAGGTTAGGGGGTTAGGGCTGAAAGTTATATTAAGGTCCCTCACTAAGTGTGTATTCAAACACGCTGATGCACTCACATGTGTGCCTCAATAGTCACATTGCTGCCAATCAAAGATCCTTCAAACCATAAATGCTGAGTCTACCAAGGAAAGAGGGTGTATGGAACCTTTCTTAAAGCAAGCCCAAGGTACTGGATACACACAGGAAATGTAGAATCAGCCAACAGTGGATCCAGAGACCACAGACTGGAGCAGAATGAGCCAGGAAAAAATATTCTAACCAGAACTGCTAAGGAGGCTGAAGGCTTGTGCTGTACACAGATAACACAACAGACTCAACCCAGGAGTGTGTCCAGAAAGGGTTCCTAAGGGGCGCAGCCAGCCAGCTGTGCACTTACTAGGTGTGGCTAAAATCAATCCTGGCCTGCATTAAACTAAAAGTAGTCCCTTCAACCAAAAGGTGGCTTTTATAGACATTCCCCAGGAAAAGGTTGAACTGTGTCAATATCTATCTCCAGTAACAAATGTACTAGGCATTCCTGAAGAGTCTTAATGTGTACTTACTCATTTCACACATATATTAGAAAAACCAGTTTGGGATTAAAAGAGATGCACCAAATACTCTTATCCCCGGGTAATTCTAAATTGACAAGCAGATAGTACAGGTAATGACTCACCCAAGAAGGAATTACACACGTACATTTAAGAAGCAATTACCAGAATTTTGGCATTACTCTCAAAAATGGAAAAACATGCTCTGATTACTTCAATAAAAAGTAAGAATCCTCCTAAATTTTATCCCAATGGTGCCTTCTCTGACTACCTGAAAGGATTTTTTTATATATATTTTCTGCATGTATCTAAGAAGCTGAAATATATAGCTCCATCAAGATCATCCATATAGTACCATAATGTCTTGCATTAAACAAATACAAGCCCTGTAAAGATAGAAACAAGTATATGTTTGTGATTCTCTGAAGATCTCATTACAAATCAAAGTGGGAGTTTACCTAAGTCAAAACCATTCATCTTACTCAACGTGTAAGTGAATACTCAGTTTCCTAAGTACCAACAATTGTGCCTTTGCAACAGTTAATATGTCCATTAATTTATTTAATCCTCTGAACAACTTGATGAAAGTAAGTATTATTTTATATCCATATTTTATAATTAAATAAGCTTCTGGCTTAGGAATTCTAATAATTTTTACAAAACCACGTATCTCTTAATTTCATTGAGTTAAACACATGCACAAAGCACCTAAAATAGTAATTTTATTTCCTTTAGCAAATGTTCACTAAAGGCCAGCTATGTCAAAGGCCCTGGGCAGAGAACAAAACCATGGTCAAGTATGGCAGGGGTCCTGTTTTTGTGAAGCTTATACTTTGAGTTGGTTGAAAAGAATGTTACAGTTTGGATATGGGTATCCCCCCAAAGCTTCTGTGTTAATGAAGAAAGTGAAATAATTAGATTATGAGAGAGATAACTTCATCAGTGGATTAATTTATTTGATGGGTTAAAAATTTGAATGGATTACTGCATGGAAACAACAGACAGATGAGGCACGGCTGGAGGAAATGGGTCACTAGGGCATGTCTTAGGCATTATGTATTTTGATCTCTGGTTCCAGCTTTCTCTCTGCTTCCTGGCTACCATGAGGTGAGCAGCTTCCCTCTGCCATGCCCTTCTGCCATGAAGCTTCACCTCATCTCAGGCCTAGAGTGATAGAGTCAGCCAATCATGAACTGGCATCTCAGAAACTGTGAACCAAAATGAACTTTTCCTCTTCTAAATTGTTCATGTCAGGTATTATAGTCACAGGGATGAAAAGCTAACACAAAGGAGGTACAGACAAGAAACAAATCAACACCTCAATAAATTAGATAATTCCAGATAAAAACAAGACTAGAGACTAAGCATTGATATATAGGGAGTAAGAGCAGGAAGAATGCTGTTGGTAGCTGCATTCAGGGAGGCTTTCAGGAGGTAAGGTGAAAAGCAGCCAGCTATGTAAAATACTGAGGGATGAGAAGTCTAGTCCAAGACCAGCAAGCCCATGGCAGAAAAGGGTTGAAATACTCAAGGACAAAAAAAGGACATGCCAGACTCCAACATGGGCTTTAATGAGGGAATAACCAACAAAGCTTAATTGTCACATTTACTCTGTCAGAATTTCAAGTATTCATGTCTTTATCTTGTAAGTCTTTAAAACAGTGAGGGGAGGGGGGATAGTAGAGGATAGGAAAGGCAGCAGAACACAACAGACACTAGTATGGCAATATGTAAATCAATGGATGTGTAACTGATGTGATTCTGCAATCTGTATATGGGGTAAAAATGGGAGTTCATAACCCACTTGAATCAAAGTATGAAATATGATATGTCAAGAACTATGTAATGTTTTGAACAACCAACAATAAAAAATTAAAAAAAAAACAGCGAGGGAAGAACTCCATGATGAATGTTGTACCTGAAAATCCAAAAGAAGACATTTCTTATCCAGCTAGAGCTTGCTCAGCATCTCTATGGTCTTATTCAGACTATTTATTAGCATTAGTCTGTTAGAGGTTACTCATCATAACTAATGCAATACTGCTTATCTCAATTTCGCTTGGATAATCTCTTAACTAATGGAAAATTTCCTTTTTTTATGTTTAACGCTCTATTAGAAATTTGGTTTTCTTTATGCTGAAAGGTCTAACCAGCTATTTGCCTATAACTTGGCCACAAAACCATTGTTGGAGATAGCATGATTATTCTTCCTTTGAGAGGATTATACCTGCTGGCTAATTGCTGGGCAATTTTCAGTAATTCTCCTACTCCAATAGGTTTGGTCAGTGACTTGCTCTAGACAATGAACACATCTGGGCAGAAGATGTGAGAGCTGCTGCCTCTTTCCACCAGCACATGCATTCTTTTCCCTCTGCCACAGGAATGGTGTCCCAGTTAGAAGTCACTCCTTAGTCTGCCTCCTGAAATGCACATGACTAAGGGGAACAGACTCAAAGTCTACAACAGAATCACAGCTGAGTCCCCTAAAAGATATACAACTAAGAAGCAAATGTTTATTGTAGGTAAGCCACTAGATATTCAGGTGTTATACTGCAGCATAACTTAGAGCTGATGAAGGTAATATTTAATGTTCAAACAGGTTAAAAAGATTTCTCAGAAATAGTAGAATAGAACAAATTTGGAATTTTTTTCTTCCAATTTTCAACATTCATATGACAAGAATTTACCATGTATTTTTGTCACACACAGTAAGGTTTTCAACTTAATTCTAAACAGACTTTGTTATTCTTCATATTTCATTTTTAATGAAGCTATTTTTCATTTTTGAACAAGAACTCTTGAGGATGGGGACACAGCTCAATGGTAGAGCAACTACCTAGCATGTTCAGGGCCCCAGGTTCAATCCCCAATATTAAAAAACAACAACAAGAAAAACTCTTGCTTCTTATACCAAAAAATTTAAAATTATGATAAAAATTACCACAAAAGTGAACCTCAAAAATGTAATGCTAACTGAAAGAAAGCAGACATTAAGGCCGCATATTAAATAATTCTATTTATATGAAATGACGTGAGGAAGAAAATCTAAGTAGATTGATGAAAAATAGCAAATGGGTATCTATGGTTGGGTGGGAAAACAGGGATTAATTATAGAGGGCAATGATGGATTTCATTACTGATATGAGAATGTTTTAAAACAGGGTTACAGGGATGGCTGTACAACTTGATTAGCTTACTTGAAAAAAACTCATTCACCCAAACAGGTGGATTTTATGCTACGTAAAATATACCTCCACAAAGTTATCTTCAAAAAGAAACCAAGAGAAAACATGCCACATAAAATATTTCTCAAAGTAAAAATAGTAATAGTAAAATTATTTGTTTTAATTTTAAACACTACTGGCTTCACCATCTAAGTGGACTTTCATGATTTTATGTCAATATTTGCTAGTGATTTTCATTGTCCTTTTTACCAATACTATAGGTAACTGTCATGAAGTATGACTGATATATACACTTCCAGAGTTAATCAAACATTCCATTTAAAATAAATAAAACTTTTTAATCACATAATTCTTCACTTACTTATAAGGAAAACCTTAAAAATATATACGTGAGGTGGTTAACTGTGAATATTTAAGTTTTACTTCTTCTTTAGAAAGTATGGAATGGAAATAAATAAGCACATGAATGAAATTAATTTTGAGAACCATAATTTCATTAACTACCAAATGTGTTTCTTTTACTAGGTTTTTATAAAACTATAGAAGGCTATTAAGAGTTGTGCTTGGATCCTCAAAGATATAAACATGAAACTCCACTTTTAAAGCTCATAGGATAAAATATTATATGTAGAGTACATTATATTTAAATCTGGAGTGGTTTGACCTCATTTTCCCAAAATATTCATAATAATTTCCTCCACGGCCCCTAATAAACATAAAAAACAAATAAAACACCATTGTTTCTGCAGGAAAGCACTGTAGTTCCCTTTCTGCACCTGCATTTCCAACCTTTTGATCTAGTCTATGAGCTGCCTAATGTCAATTCACTCCTTTCCTGCCAGAGTTGGTTTCTGTGGCTTGGAACCAAATCCTGAGTCAGGTGCTATTAGCTTAAAGCAATTTATTTTTCTAAGTAAAAGATATTCCTGAATGATTTCCCTGGGTTTCACATGTTTTGTATTTATTTCTTCTCATACAAACTAAGCAGGAGATCTTGTCCAGAGAGCTGTGCACCAATCTAGCAATAATATCACTCACCACTGATTAAGAATTTAATTCTATTCAGTAGAGTATCCTGCTAGGAAAGACCAATACAATACAAACTGAATTTTCTGAAAGATCATCAACAAATTACTATTATAACTGGATCTATAAAATCTAAAAAAACAAAGCCAGAGGCCATGTCATTCATTAATGTAAGTATGTGATTAATATGCAATCTAAATATCCCATGATTATGTAATGTCCCCACATTCCTACCTTCAAGAAGTTTAGTCTATTGGAACTAGACAATCATGGTTTTACTGAAGAGAAATAAACATCTATTTAAAAGGCAAAATGTATTAAGCATTGTGATATTCAAACATCATTCTGGAAAGCACAAAATGGAAAGAAATTAATTCTATCTGGGGAGAGAAGAAGGCTTTAAAGGAAAAGGTAGTTTTACACTGGGCCATAAAAAATCAGAAAGGATTTCATTTTGTTGAGGCAGCAATAATTATAAAAGTAAACAAATACAGAATAAGCTCATGCAGTGGCAAGCAAATCAAACTAGATCAGAACTTCTGGACCAATGCTGGGCAAAATGTAAGATGAAAATAAACCACCCACCAGGGAATCCTGCTCAGACACTGATTCTGATTTACTGGGTCTGGAGCGAGTTCTGAGACTGCATTCTAACGAGCTCCTAAGTAACATAGTTGATTCATGGTACACTCTGTAATGAGTGAGGCTCTAGAAGAGGGAAAGAGAGTAGTGAGGGAGAAGGAAGAAAAGCCAGGGTGTGGTCTGATCACCAAGAGCCTTGAAGAGCAATCTAAGTAGAGCTCTGAAAGCACATGAGATACACCAGAGAGAGGCAAGATATGAGGAGGAGAATGAAGACCATTAGGCCATATTAATGGTTCTCAGAAGTAACCATATAAGTGCTCTGATTGCAGCTGTAGGCATTTGTAAAGACGGCACCAATTCCAGAGACATCAAGAAGGTAAAACTGATGGAACATTTCATATATATGGGCAGACATGGAGAGTCAGTGAGTAGGATGAATAAAAGGTAAACGTTAAGCATTTTATCCTTGGTACCTAAGGAATTATGACATCATTAACAGAAAATTAAATGGAAAGGACAACAGGATTGGGACGGGAAATATTAGGAATTGGGAAATGGTGGAATAGAGTTCAGTTTGGGAATTAAGTTGAAGGGATAAGTAGGATCATCCAATTAAGATTTTTCCACTGCTCTTGCAGTTAAATTTAGTAAGCTAGAATTCCATTGTAACTACTTCTTAATTATGGAAAAGGACAGTCAACTGTCACATCATCTTCTCCTCTGGGACAATTAGTCATCCAGCTTGTATTAGCCATTTTTAGTGACATAATTCATGACTGCATGAGGCAATCTTTTTCGTTTTGGAAATTTCAGTTAGAAAGCCTCTCTTTAAATTGATTTGAAACTTCTCCCTATACTTTTTACCCAGTAGACTGAGAGTTCAGCCCAGTGGTAGAGCTCCTACCTAGCATGCACAAGACCATGGGTTCCATCCCCAGCCCTAGGAAAAAAGAAATATTTTAACCCAGTGGTCTTAGTTTTCCCCTTCTGCCTTTCAAAAACTACAAACATTTAATCCACCTCAATCACAATGACTCCTCATAAAGAGTCATTAAAAGAATTAATACAAGTCTTTTCTAAGCTAAACCACTTTGGTTCTTCCCCAGACTTTCTTCAAAGGCCATGGTACCAAAACCAGAGAAATCCTTTATTTTTCTTCATGGATAGGAAATGTGTGACAAAATGGTTACTCTTTCTGTGGCAATCGAAGGCACTGCTAATGGATTCAAGATCCTCCCAGATAGCATCTCAGGTTCCATCAATGTTCCAAAGAATCAATAACAAAGCATTGGCATCTCAAGATGAGTTATTTCTTTGCTATTTCTGACAGACACTCAACTCCCCTTTTCAAAACAGAGGGTGGAATGGATCTTTAGAAGTCGCATGGACAGGTTAGATTACAGTACAATTAATATACCATGTGACCTTGAAAACAATAGTGTTTGTTTAGATTCAACATCATGTATTTATACATGTTAATTTTTCATGTACTAAAAAACCACAAGGAATATTTAAACATAATATGATCATGACCCTATGAAGGGTCTTCTCAAACTTATTCTGAATTTTCCTTATGTTTTAATTTTTATCATTGATTACATATGCTAATTCAAAGAGAAAATCTGAGGATTTTTTTATCTTTTCTCTATTTCATTAAGAAAGAAATATAAGAGTACCTAATACTAAGAGAACTATGATGGCAGTGAGTGGAATTTCCAGAAGAGGTATAATATAAATAGTCCTAGATCCGCCTTATTTTGTTTTATTGGTTTCTCCCCCAACCATTTTAAACCATCAAAATGGTAAAAGCCACTGAGCCAGAATCAAAATGTAAATTTCAGGGAAAAGGGAACACATCTGGTAAGTCATTCAATCCTCATATTTACTGTTTATCCTCATTTTACAAATGATAAATATGAGGCATTCGCATGAAATAATTTGCCTAAAAAATAAAGCTAACAAGCAGTGGAGCCAGGATTTCAAATATTGGCAATATAGCTACAGAATCTCTGCTCCTAACCACTAAGCTTATATCTTTGTTATATTTTTATTTATAATGAGTAACAGATTTCTTCTTCAGAAGTTAACATTTATCCCAATTAAATTTCAGTCTTCCCCTGAACCCACTATTCTAAATTAC
Organism: Marmota monax; assembly: GCF_021218885.2. Classification (NCBI taxonomy): domain Eukaryota; kingdom Metazoa; phylum Chordata; class Mammalia; order Rodentia; family Sciuridae; genus Marmota; species Marmota monax. The sequence continues at coordinate 8,922,033 of NW_026692116.1, read as the reverse complement.
AAAAAGATTTGGAAGGCTGACTATGTTATACAGACTACTAGCTATTATTATAGTTATTACTGCTACATAGCAAACCATCCCTAAACATAGTGGTAGAAAACAACTTCGGTGTTTTATATTTTATTACAATTCCTGGTTTTCTGAATTCTGGTAGCACACAACAGAAATGGCTTGTTTCTTCTTCACCGCATGTGAGGCCTCAACTGTGAAGATTTGATGGCTGAGGGTACCTGGATGCTGAGGGCTGTAATCATGAACATCTGCCAGATTTCAAGTTAATGACAGACAGGGACTAGGACTTTGGATGGGGCTGCTGGTAGAGCATTTACACATGATCTCAAGGTAACTTCACAGCACGGAGGGCTTAGGTTGCATTTCTCAAGTGGCAGCTTCAGAAAGCAGTGTCCTACTGAACAAAGTGAATTCTCTGTTTTCTTTTAGGATCTAGGCTTAGAAGCTGCACAACATCACTGCCCAAAGGCTCCACCCCACCCCAGATTCAAGGAGAGAAGCACAGATCTTACCTCTTGATAGAAGGAGGTCACATTACGGAAGAGCATGTGGCCATCCCTTTGCTATAGTGTTCTAAACTAGTTATGCTTTGTTTTAACCATCGGCCTCCACTTATCCAGGAGTCTGATCCTTGAGGAAGATATATCTTTAGCAGCTCAACCAGTGCAGGGCACAGACAGCAGGAAGGAGGGCAGGAGCAGAGAACATGCTTCCTATTCCCTCAAGGCTTCAACACCACATCTCTCTGTAAATATGGTTCCTGAAGAAGTGGCCTCTTCCCTACCACTCTAGATCCTGTTGAGTTCCAGCAACAGTATTTCCATTCTTTGTCCCTTTAGAGCTAGGGGTCCTAATGGCTTTTTGTTACTACAAGACTGTAAGTGCCTCAATACCCCTTATTTGTTCTCAACTCTGCCCATAACTCTATAAGTAGACCCTGGATTAAAACCTCATTTACATTCTCTCATTGGAAAAAATTCTGTTTATCAGAGTGATGACCAATACAGGTATGTCATAGAAATGAAACACTGAGAAATCAAATGTGAAAAATTAATCTGTAGGTTTCTCATATCTTCTTCAAAGTACTTGACAGAATTTTTGAATAACATAGTTAGGTCCCTCTACTAGTATGGTTTGGATCTACGGTCAAGTAAGATATAAGATTTTCCTCCAAGGGTTCACATGTCCAATAGTGATAGGTGGTGAATCATTAAGAGTTGGCCCAAGTGGGAGGTTCTTAAGACACTAGGGGTACTATCCTCAAAAGGGATTAAGTGTTTTCATGGGACACTGAGTTAGGTCTTGCTAGAAGGCTGTTATTAAAAAGCAAAACTGGCCATTCTTCAGCCTCTCTGGCTTCCTTCTTCCCTCCCCCATAAGACCTTCAAAGTTCGGCTGATGCGAGAACCCTGTCCTTAAACTACTAGAAATGTTACAGTAAAAGGAAAACTGAATGTCCCAATAATGATAACCTACTATTCTTTCAAAAGTATCCTTTCCTGTAAAAATATGAATTATTTTCAAAACCTTGCTCAAAGAGTCTGATTTACCAGAATAATCTTAAATTTTACATTATTCTTATAAAACGTTAGCCTCTAGTGAGACCTCTTTCTTTTCAATGTATTTATTAAAACACTAAATTCACTTTATGGCTTAGTTGGGGATTGGAATTAAGCCTACTAGTCTATTCCTTTCAACATCCCCACCCCTCGTGCTAGGGATCAACCTCAGGGCCTCACACATGCTAGACAAGTGCTCTACCACTGAGCTATATTCACAAACAATCTAAGGGAACAGGATGACTACAGATGTGATTGCAGCCAGTCTTAAGATATTAAAGGGCAATGATAGTCTGCTTCATAAGTAATTGGGAGATACTATCCTAGGGTAGGCTAGACAATGGCTAGACAACTCTGCAGAGAATAGGTTAACAGAGGATTAAAGAGTAAGAAAAATGTCAGAAGCTTTCTTAAATTTGCTTGTCTAATTATAACTAGTGTTTAAAATTTTTAACTTTATGATATAATACAGTGGCTAATTTCAAATTTTTCCAAATATGGATTCTTTTTAGACTTTAACCAATATTATATCTTTACTTTTATCTATATGGCCAGTTTCTATAAGAAGTGGTTGGTTCTTAACATTGTCTAAGTGCTCAGCAAATGCAATTATACAACCCTAATAAACAGTGGATCCAGGTGCAGAGAACTGAAGGTTACACAATTTATAAGGATACCTTATTTTATTTATTTTTGTACTGGGGATTAAACCCAGGGGCACTTTAACACTGATCCTTTATTTATTTACTTATTTATTTAGAGACAGAGTCTCACTTAAGTTGCTGAGGCTGGCCTCCAACTTCAATGCTCCTTTCCTCATCCTCCCAAGTCCCTGAGATTACAAACATACACCACCATACTCAGCTTGGAAAGATACCTTAATAAGAAAATACAAAATTACTAATAAAAATTATGAGGAAAAATACATTTTTATTTAGAATGACAAAAAAATCTCAAAAAATAATTGGAGCCATGGATATATTTTCTGAGAGTGCATCAGATAATTTACCAGGAATGATTCCTTTAAAATGCTTCAGGTTGCAACCTGTCAATTCCTTCCCACCCAATATCTACAACTTCAGCCATTCCCTATATTCCCACAGGCCTCACAAATGAACAGCTCTGCATCTTAAATTTCATCAGTTTCACCTTAGATCCACATCTGACAATAGTGCTCCAATAAAACTGGTCCTGAAAAGCTGGCTGGAATCCTGAGAATCTGGGGAAAGAGATACTACCTGACAAGTTTTAAAAACAGTTCCAGGTGATTCTGATACACAGTTGCCAATCCCAACATTCCCCTTCCCAATATTGGAAGTAAAACAATGTATAAGCATAGACTAATATTCATAGACTTAAAAAGCAATGTAAAAAAGGAAGGTTAAAAATAAATCAACCAATTGGCCAACTGTCATTGATTTGAACATAAAGTATGTGAGTAATATAAAAAGACAATATTAACCTTTTACAACTAAACATAATTCCGTTGTTTTGCAATTTAAATAGAACAGAGCACAAAACTGTGACTGTGTCCAAATATCTAGAATGCAACTGGGCCTACAATTCCATTTAACACCAAGAAAAAACTGAGTTTTTCATATTCCTCTTTGGAGCCAGACTAGGCTGGTTCACTTTCTAGCTACTGTTCTCTCTTCCAGAATAAAGACAATGGTTAAGTAGGTTAGTTGCTTTAACTAACATCTCAGGGTAACAATTATCTATTGCTTCTCAGTCATTAGTACATTGTTCTGATCTGAACTCAAGTCTTCTATTAGCAACTTGAGAAACCAGAATGTCTTTCAATCACTCTAAAAGAAAGTTATTTTTCTTTCCCAAAACCTTTAAGAAATATCAAGTACTAGTCTACACGCACCAAAAGTCTACCACTAACCCCCACAAGACTTTCCTCCAATTACAAGTTAGGAAAAGCCTTTAGCCCTACAATTTCCTCCAGCGGGAAGAGGAAGGGGAAAACGAAAGCTGCCGGCTGTGGGTTGGATGGCAGTACTTGTCTCTGAAATACCCTTAGCACCGCAGCTGAGGAGCTTCCTGTTAGACACACGACCGTTTTCTCCTGTTGAGATATCCTCGCACCTACTCCCACTGGATTCCAGACTCAGTTTGGGTGTCACTCAACTCTCAAATCCAAAAACAACACCACTAAAAAAAAAATAATTTCCCTAAACTCAGGTGATCTCCCTCCCCGAGTTCAGAGCTGGCCGCGCCCGAAAAGCAGCTGGCAGGAGCGGGGACAGTTTCAAGCTACCCGCCTCCCGGGTTCAGACAACTGTCTGGAGGAGATGTCCCTGGCAGACAAATATCAAAAAAGCGTGGGTGGGGATCACAACTTTGTTCAGACTCCGTGAAGCCAAGGCCCTACCCAGTGGAAGGTCAAAGTGCAGAAGAGGGAGCGGCTACGGTTCGGAACCCCGCCAGGGCACAGCCCTGAGAGCCGGGACCGCTGCAGCCGGGGTCTGGCGGTTTAAGGAGACCTCCCCCACCTCCAGCTCCGAGGCTCTGCCGGGAGAGGCCAGGCGCGTTCCAGGTGGCCGCCGGATCAACGGTGGCAACTCCCAGAGTTGCTTTGGAACTTTCCCGGGACGCGCCGCCGCCGCGCCCTCACCTTACTGAACACCTCCAGGTCGTCCTCGTCCTCCTCCAAATCGAGCACGTCGGCCTGCAGCAAGGTGGAGGATCCGCTGCTGCCCGCGAAGGGGGCGCCGCCCCCAGGGCTCTCCGCGCCCCCGCCCCCGGACGGGAGGTCCGAGGAGCGCGCCTGAGATGCCCGGTGCTCGCCCTCCATCCCGAGAGTGCGCGCCCGACGGGCCGCCGCCGCCTGCCCGGCTCCCCCGAGCGTGCCCATTGGCTCCCGCGCATCCTGCGCCTCCCCGGCCGGCCCCGCTCCAGCCCCTCGCCCGCTGCGCAGACGCGGAACTGTCGGGACGAGCGCGGGGACGGGAAGGGCCGCCGCGGCCTGGGGTGCATCCCCACCTGGCCTGGGGTCGCCTGGAGGAGCGAGAGTGGGGGGCCCGGAACCCGGCGAGGGTGGGAGAAGGACGGCTGCCCTCTGAAGAAGGGGGACTGGAGAGTTGCGGGCGGGCACTGACGCAGCTCAGAGACCGCGGAGGAAAGGTTTCTGAGGTGACAGGGTCTGGGAAGCAGCCTTAGAGGGAACAGTCGGGTTCCCGGGATCCACAGCGGGCTGGAAGGCAGCCGACCCAGCCCGCCAAAAGACAAAAACCAATATTGTATTTCCTGTCCTTAATGGTTGCCTTTCTCCTTGGTTGTGGTTTTGGAGTCCATCATTACTAAAGGCTGATGCAAAAATAGAAGACTTGAAAACCTCCCCTGTTCTTGTCATTGATTTTTGACCCAGTAACTGAACTTAGTGGTTATTTCACGGTCAGGCCAGGGAAGTTGAGATTTCAGATCTATTTTCAGCCGCTTCCCAATGTATCTTTACTCCTGGAAGTCTTCCTGAAGTTAATGAGCAAGAATATTAGTGCCAAGGACAACTAGCAGGACTAGAAAGAAATTATCTGCAGTCCTTGCGTTGCCAGTGCAAGGCTGTGATTATTTAGCTGCTAGTTCACTGTTTATTATATTTAAAAATTACAAAAATCATGGAAAACTGAAAGCAAATTGCTTTGATAAGTTTTTGAATGATCTTCAGATTTTATTCTTTATTCCCCCTAAGCCTGGCCTCTTCTGTAGGCCTTATTTAAATTTTTAAGTAAACCACAAAGATATATGTAAGCATTTTCTATTTATAGAAATAGAGAATATTTTTTTATTTTGGATTTTTGTTTCTCATTATATTCCTTCTTATCCAGTCAAATGTACCTCCCACTGATTTTGGACAGGTTGGTCATTGTCAGTTAAGTTTTCTGAGCTTTATGATTCCTTTACCCAAAATGCTATCTCCTGCTTATCTTTCAGGAATTAACTATAGTCCCATCTCTTTCAGACTTTCCAAATGACAGTCTCTTTTAATTTACTGCACTATATAGATTGTGTTTGCTTCATTCATGTGTTTTATATTCTTTAGAAAACAATAACATTTTTAGAATAGAGATCATGATATGCCTGTTCAGATATACTCACTCAAAAAGGCTCTCTGCTGAAGTCTACAGAAGTATAAGACTTTATTTGTCCCTCTCTAAGCTCATTGTGGTTAGTGAGGAAAATTTAACATTTCCTAATTGCAATCTCTGAACCAGGAAATTCTTAATGATACTGTGACTCACCATAATTGCCCAGGGAGCATAGAGAACAGGCTTAGAAAATAGGCAGAACAAACGAAGGCCACACAGTTCAGATCACAGTCAAAACCATGCTCAGGACCGCTCCTGCAAGACACTGTTGCCATCACTACCTGATACTAAATGCCATACCACTTCACATAGTGCCGCTGACCCTGATATCACTAGAGTCCAGTGATATCCCTGACAACAGGACTACACTGCTTCTGAGAACTCCCATTTTATTACTGTCATAAAAAAAAAAAAATGTGCCCATAGTTCTTTCTCTGTGTTGATAATCCTAGTTTTAAAACCCTAGAGGTTTTAAAGACTTGGCCCAGTTGGCCAGGTACCAATAAGATTTCTAAGGCACAGAATTTTGTAAACAGTGAAGGCATATTGATGCTGGTCAGTTAAGAGGAATTGCAGGGGAAGGGAGAGGAAGAAAGGGGGAAGGGCAAAGGAGAGGAGAAGGAGAGAAAAAAATTCCTACTTATAATTCACCCATTTGGCAATCTAACCTTTCTTCACATACCTCTCCCTGTCTTGCCACTCCCTATACATGTAGTATGGTTAAACCTCAATCATCTGGGTGCACAGACCACAGCTCCCTAAAGGAAGAAAACCCCAAACCTATTCATTATTGGTACAACTCCAACTCTAATATGCATAACTCCTATAATCTTAACTTCACATTAATTAGGACTATCACTGGAAGAATGGAAGAATTCTTGTTTGGATACTAAATTTTATAAATAGGCAAGGTCCAAAACGTCAAATGCAGGTATAATACTAAAAGGTGCTATACCCAGCCCTTTCCCTTGTTTCCTGGACTCTAATTCTGACCATTATTCTTCACCATATGCTAGTACCATCTGAAGGTAAGCAGTTGCAGCACCACAGCTCCAATCAAGGGTAGACCTGAAGGATAGTGGTGAAAGAAATTTCTTTCAGTACCCAGAATTTTCAACATGCCATTTGGTTATACACCGTATACACCATATATATTAGTCAGCTTTTTATCACTGTTAACAAAATGCCTGACGAAAGTGACTTAGAAGAGAAAAAGGTTTTGGGGGTTCATGTTTTCAGGGATTCAGTCCATTCTCAGCTGACTCCATTGTTCTAGGACAGAGATGAGACAGAACATCATGGAGGAAGGACATGATAAAGTTGCTCAGCTTATGGCAACAAGGAAGCAAAGAGTGAAAGAGGCCAGGCATGGTGGCGCAGCCTGTAGTCCCAGTAGCTTGGGAGGCTGAGTCAGGAGGATTGCCAAGTTCAAAGCCAGCCTCAGCAAAAGTGAGGTGCTAAGCAACTCAGTGAGACCTAGTCTCTAAATAAAATACAAAATGGGGCTGGGAATGTACCTCGGGAATCAAGTGCCCCTGAGTTCGATCCCCAATACCAAAAAAAAAAAAAGTGAAAAAAAGAAGTCAGAGACAAGATATAGTCCTCAAAGGCATGCCTCCAGTGACCTACTTCTCCAGTCACATTCCAACTGCCTATAAGTTACCAACAAGTAGTTTTTTTTTTAATTCAAATTATCAATCCTCCAAATGTATGCATCTCCTCAAGAGAGTACAGCTCTCATCATTGCCTAAAAGACCCATCTCTGAATCTTCCTGCACTTGGTATCATGCTTTCAAAATATGAGCTTTTCAGGAGACATTTCTTTCTTTTTTATTTTTTTAATTTGTTCTCATTAGTTATACATGACAGTAGACTGCATTTTGACACAATACATAAATGGAGTATAACTTCTCATTCTTCATGTCTGAAAAGAAATGGCCCAAAATACAGATTTGTATTAATTAATGAGTAGTTGCATATGGTTGGGTTGGATGGTCAAGGACTTGGAAGGAACAGTATTAGGTAACTGGTGGAAAGGGAACTGATAGAAGTATATGGATGGATTTTTCATAATGATAACAGATGTTTATAAATGTGAAATACCCACCATAGGACCAATACTGCAGTGGTGACTCTTAATGATCAGGTAAGTAGGCAGAATTATGCACTGTATTAGTCAACCTTTTTGCTGTTGTGACTAAAAAACCCGATAAGAGCAATTTTAGGGGAGGAAAAGTTTTTGTGGAAGAGTGTGGTGGAGGGAAGCAGAGAGACTCCACTCACCAAATACAACATATGTTCTCCAAAGGCATGCCCCCAATGACCCACCTCTTCCAGCCACACCCTACCTGCCTTCAGTGACCACTCAGTTAATCTCGTCAAGGGAATAATTCACTTATTGGGTTAAGACTCTTATAACCCAATCATTTGTTCTCTAAACCCTCTTACATTGTCTCACACATGAGCTTTTGGGGACACCTCATATCCAAACCATAATACGCACTTTCTCCTTACCCATCAAATTCATTGCTTACTGGACTCATTAACTAAGTGGTTGTGATGACACGAATGGAGTCTAGGCTTTGGCTCAATAACATGGATATTCTTTCACCAAAGCTGACTTGGCTAGTCATCCTTTTGTGGACCTAATCTACCAATAGCACAGAACAACAATGAACACTCAATATAGTAATATTCCTGGTGTATAAGAGGCAAGCTAAGCATCTGATGGCAGGCCAATTACATTAAACCTCCGTCCTCAAGGACTAGGTAGCTTCCTCTTCACTGAAATGCAAGTATTCTGGATATGAATTTACCTTTCCTGCCAACACCACCATCAGTGTATTCACAGAATGTCTTATTCACCATCATGAAATTCCTTAGCATTACATCTAATCATAGTTTGCAACAAAGAAAGTCATTGTGGGCTTACATGCATCAATAAACTGTTCTTACCAAACATTAATAATCTGGAAATAACTGGCTTAACTGAAATATGGACTGGCTTACTGAAGGTTGTCATAGTGCCATTTGATAGAAAATATCCTGAAATAATGGGGCTCAGTCTCAGAATCCATTATATTGTTTGCCTCCCCCATAAGTAGAAAACGTTCCAGGAATCAAGGAGTGGAAGTGAGGTGACACCTCTTACTGTTACCCCTAATAATCCACTTGCAAAATTTTTACTTTCTATCCCATCTCTCTGGCCCAGAAGTGACTCATTTGTTTTTGTTTTTGTTTTGTTTTATGTTTATTTTTTTTCTTAACTGTTTGGCCAGAATAGATCATGTTGTTCCACTCAACCTAAAGGGTGTCATGTCGAATGGATAAAAAAAATGTGGCATCTATACACAATGGAGTATTACTCTGCATTAAAAAATGACAAAATCATAGAATTTACAGGGAAATGGATGGCATTAGAGCAGATTATGCTAAGTGAAGCTAGCCAATCCCTAAAAAATAAATGCCAAATGTCTTCTTTGATATAAGGAGAGTAACTAAGAACAGAGTAGGGATGAAGAGCAGGAGAAGAAGATTAACATTTAACAGGGATGAGAGGTGGGAGGGAAAGGGAGAGTGAAGGGAAATTGCATGGTAATGGAAGGAGACCCTCAGGGTTATACAGTGGAGGAGGTAGAGAGAGAGGAGGGGAGGGGAGGGGAGAGATGGGGAGGGGGGAGAGTGGAGGATGGGAAAGGCAGCGGAGCACAACAGACACTAGTATGGCAATTTGTAAATCAATGGATGTGTAACCGATGTGATTCTGCAATCTGTGTATGGGGTGAAGGTGGGAGTTCATAACCCACTTGAATCAAAGTGTGGAATATGATATGTCAAGAAATTTGTAATGTTTTGAACAACCCACAATAAAAAATTAAAAATTAAAAAAAATAAAAAATAAAAAAATAAAGGGTGTCATGAGGCAAAAATCATACAGTATATTTGGTAGACAGAGGGTCAAAAGTACTTGAATAGCGCAAATGACAGTTGTAACCTTTAAACAGTTAATTCTAGGTGATTAACATGAAGCAAAGATGAGCTAATGGAAGGGCCATAACCTCAAGCCTGTGATTAATACCCAATTATCTGCAAGTGTACAGTTTTTTTAACATGAAATTTCTTTCTAGCTTTGAGAACTCAGGCATGTCTTTCAAATTATTAACTTCAATTTTCTCATCAACAAAGTTGGGGTAATTAATAGCAGATACTTCAAAGGTTATGAGGATCAAAGAAAGCAATACACATGAACTCCTTTGTGAACTAAATAGCTATATAAATCTTAATTATTTTATTACTATGACTGTTAATATTAGTAATTTAAGTTAAATTATGTTTGCTGTATTTGTCCATAATTTCATTCAGACTCCCAACAGCAACGATGGGGTTAGTTCTTGTAATGAAATGTGATGTTTGCAGTTTTAACTAAAATATATGTTCTTAAAAACTTTCCCTCACTATTATGGGACACTGGTAATGTCAAGTCTTCTGATATTTATTGTATAAATAAATAAATATGTTAAAATAATAAGACAACATGATTTTCAGCAAAACCCAAAGGACAGAGACTATTCATGAAATTCCATGAGCTAAAAAGTTAGAAGGACTCTTACAGAAAAAAAAATATAAGGAATGAAGCCAATATGATATATTAGTATGGACTGGCCACCTCAATGGAAGCTAGATATGATTCATTAAGACGATAATGAGATTAGTTGGTAATTTAAACAGAAGTAGGGACCTGTTCTTCAAAACAATGGTAGAAAACCCTGAAGCCATTTTAGAGATCACAAGGGGCTGGACCCCCTACATCAGGCCAGAGTTTAAGAGCCTGATGAGGGGCCATACTATTGTAAAAGAGGGATCCCCACTACTGGTGCTACCACACAGGGAAAGCATTCTGTAGCCTCACTCTGCAGTCCCTCTAGGGGCAGCTCTGGCAGGATAAATGCAGAGTGCTTGTGCCCAAGAAAGCTGTGGAAGTTGGCTACTTTTATCAAAATTTCAAAGGATGCCTCCAAGAGCCATGGACCCTTTACAGAGAACCACCAGGAGGAGAGGTTCACTACAGAAGACCCCAATTGAAGAAAGTCAAGTGGAGCCTTGAAAGCATGACCAACTTCATGATCCCAAACTGGTATAGCTCCTAGCCTGTGACTACATCTTGAAAGAAAAGCAGACACCCAACTAAAACTAGCGAGAGCTGTGGTGTGGGCAGAGCCATGGGAGTGGGGCTGTCCAAAGTTGTGGGACCTGGTGGGCAGAGCATTAAGGTGAAACATTAGCAGTTAATGCTGTTTGCCCTACTGGATTTTCTACTTGCTTGAGGCCTTTCACTCCTTTCTTCTTTCATATTTTACCCTCTTGGAGTGGGAAAGTCTGTCATGTTCTCTTTCTGTCTCACCATTTTATTTTAGAAGCACACAATTTGTAAGGCTTCACAGGCTCACCACTGGAGGGAACTTTGCCTCAGAATGAATTGCACTGTGAGTCTCCCCTGCACCTGATTTATGGGAGACTTTGGACTTCAGATTTTGAGTCAGTGCTAGAACAAGTTAAGACTTTAGGGGCTAGGGGGGTGGAATTAACGCATGCTTTTCATATAAGAAAAACATAAATTTTGGGAGACAGGTGTTGAAATGCTGTGGTTTGAGTGCTTGTGTCTCCCCATATGAAATATAGAAAAACTTGTCAATTTCTAAAATAAAAGTCTGAGATTTGGGTAGGGATTTCATTGACTCTTTTGATTAATTTTGGGGGAAAAACCTTAATAAAATGAATTTTTTTCATATAAAGATATGGATATCTTTATATTTATTTAGGTCTTCTTCAATTTCTTTTAAAAATTTCTAGTGGTTTTCAGCATATAAATTTTCATTTATTAAATTCATTCTGAGACATTGTATTCTTTCTGAGGCTACTATAAATAGTTGTATTATTAATTTTACCTTCAAATTGTTGATAATGTATAGAAATATGATTTTTAAAATATTGATCTTGTATCCTCTAGACTTGCTTACCTGGAATATTATTTCTAATTGTATTTTTAAGATTCTTTAAAATTTTAAATATATAAAAATCAACTAATTTAAAAACAAAAATAGTTTCCTATCTTCTAATGTAAGTGGTTTCTATTTTATTTTTTTGCTATTTTAATTTTAGTGAGTGTTCTTTGAAGAAATAGAGTCTATCTACCTATGTATACAGATTATTTTAAGACATAGAGTTCACAAGATTATAGAAACTATACAAGTCCCAATATTGACAAGTTAGAGACATAGGAATCAAGAGTATCATCCCAGTCTGATGGACTGCAGTATCTTGGCTCAGTTACACTTGACATTTCTGTTTGAATCCAAAGACAGGAAAAAAATGAAAAACAATGTTCAAAGGCAGAAAGTGTTCTCTCTTTGTAGGAGCCTTTGGTTTTATCTGGTTTTCAACTCATTGGACAAGACCACAACAAAGAAAGCAAATTCAATTTAATTTACTCAGACTACGAATTCAAACGTTATACTTATCCAGAGAAACCCCTACAAACATGACTAGTATAACTGACGAAGTGTGTGGGTGCTTTGTGTCTCTGTAAAATTGATACATATAATTAACCATCACAAGACCAACTCTTGTCAACTTGATACCCATGATATTGTAATATAAAAATAAATGTAGCCAGGTATAATGGCAAACGCCTGTAATTCGAACCACTCAGGAGGCTGAGACAGGAGGGTCACAAGTTCAAAGTCAGCCTCAGCAACAGTGAGGCACTAAGCAACTCAGTGAGACCCTGTCTCAAAGTAAAATGCAAAATAAGGCTGGGGGTGTGGGTCAGTGGTTGAGTGCCCCTGAGTTCAATCCCCAGAACCAAATAAATAAATAAATACATAAAAATAAATGTGTAGCCTGTATGGTGGCACATGCCTCTAATACCAGCAGCTGAGGAGGCTGAGGCAGGAGGACCTCGAGTTCAAAGCCAGCCTCAGCAACAGCAAGGTGCTAAGCAACCCAGTGATACCCTGTCTGTAAATAAAAATATAAAAAAGGGGCTGAGGATGTGGCTCCATGGTTGAGTGCCCTTAAATTTAATCCCTGGTACCCCCCCCCCCAAAAAAAAAATGTATATTCATTCTTCATCTGTGATTTCTGGATAGAGTTCCAAAAACACTTTTAATTTCCTAAATGATAATGGTGATAAAGATAAAAAAGAGCATCATTTGTTACTCAAACCCCCTTCAATCACACCTGCGTTTATGTTGATACGGTATATTTGGAAATCCCCTAAGGTGTGTGGACTGATTGATTACCAGAAGAACCAATGATGTGATACAGAGTTGGAACTTTTAGACTCTCTCCATAAACTCCAGGGAAGGAAGAGGGACTGGAGATCAACTTAATCATCCGTAACCAATGATTTAAGGGACCTCACCCATGTAATGACACAAAAGCTGAGATTTGGAGAGCTTCTAAGTTGGTAAACATGCCAAGGTGCAGTGCGCATGCTACTCCTGGAGAGGGTGTGGAGTCCTTCCCCCATTAACAGACCTCGGCACCTCTTCCCTGTGGATGGTTCTGAGTTCTATCTTTTATAGTAAACTTGATAACCTAATAAGTAAACAACTTCCTTGGTTCTGTGAGCCATTCTAGCTTTTGCATACTAAGGAAGGGGACATGGGGGCTTAGATTTGTAGCCAAGTTGGGCAGTTGTTGTGAGTAATCTTAACATGAACTATTTGCAATTGGCATCTGAGGTGATGGGGAAAGTCTTATGAGATTGAGCCCTTGTCCTCTGGGATCTGACTTTAACTCTGGGTAGAATCAGAATAGAATTGAAGTATATGATATCCAGATGATGTCTGTGAATTGAATTTGTTGTGGGGTAAATACAACTTTTTTTTTATGTCTGAAGTATTGAGAGTGTCATGAAAATATCGAAGAAATCAGAGAGGTTTTCCCTTTTAGCATTTATATGTGTGTATGTATGTGTGTGTGTGTGTGTGTGTGTGTGTGTGTATATATATATATATATATATATATATATATCTTCTTATACTATGCTTAATCCATAAATAAAGCAAATAACAAGGTCGTGATTCTACCTAATGTGATACAGCTATACTGAATATAACTGTCAACATATTAAACCTTTTCCTGATAATGAGGAAAAGTACTCAAGTGATGACTACTATTCTCCTTGATACCTATGCCAGCTTTTCATCACTGTGACAAAAAATATCTGAGGTAATCAACTTACAAAGAGAAAATGCTTGTTTGGGCTCACAGTTTCAAAGTTTTGATCTAGGTTCTCTTGGTCCCATTGCCTTTGAGTCTGTGGCAAGGCAGAATATCATGGCAGGAAACACATGGTGGAAAAAGCTGCTTACTTTGTGGCAGCCAGGAAGCAAAAGAGAGTCAGGAAAGGGCTGGCATCCCCAAATCTCCCTTTAAGGGCATGTCCTTAGTGACCTAACTTTCCCCACTAGACCCTACCACTTCCAAATAACCCCATAAGCTGGCCATTAAGTCTTTAACTCACAGGCCTTAGGGGGTCCACTTATCCAAACCATAGAAATAATTCATGGCATAATGACTATGATGTAAAATTACCAAGTTCTAAATACTATAATATAAATTCAATACATCTTTGTCACAGATTAAGGAAGTGTGAGAAGTAAAACCAAGATATTTGCTACACACACACACACACACACACACACACACACACACCATACCAAAATAAAGACTAATTGCTCATGACAATTACAGTCCACATTTCTGCAGCTGGTCGTGTGCTGAAGCTGATATTTATTCTACCTTCTTCCACTCACTATGCTGTTATTATGTTTTCCTTAATTAAGCACCTCAGCTGGTTGTGGTTCTTAGCCTGGTGGGGTAACCAGTCCTTCACTTCTGAAGGTTCTGGGCCATTGCTGGTCTTATCTGGTCTGAATTGTGACAGTTTTCCATGGACTGTAGTCATTGCCCATAGTGACATAACAACACATGCCCCAGGGGATCTCCTTGTCTTGCACACTAGGCTTCCTTACTTTCCTTTTCTCTGGCATGAGTACTCCACATTGCAGAGCTCTGCTGTTCTCAAGACCATTAATCTTTAGCAGGTCTCTCCCTGAGTGTTTCATACAAGTTGCCGAATCAGTCACCTGGCTAGCACAGGAGCACCCTTCGCTCTCTGTTGCTTTGGAGGAGGCAGGAGGCGATCATGGAGTGATGGTTGTGCTCCCTGGTGGCAATATTCCTCCCTTTGTAACTAAGGCCTCTGTCTTGATTCTACACAGAAAGCTTTCAGTTTTCACTTTGAAATTTGATGTTATCTGTGTGATGTTTATGAATGTTTTTAAAAGATTGAGACAGTCCATTGATTGTTTAAATGATTTTTTTCTCAAAAAAAAATATTTTTTTCCATTGTGGATTGATCTGACTATGGGGGTTTTGTCCTCAGAGTGTGGAACTTCTGCCCCATACCTGAGCAGTGTAAGGATGATCTGGGCCATAGTACTCCTGCCTGTCACATGTAAGACAGTGTCTCTGTGAGCTCGGGCATTGGAGATAAGTGTTCCCTTCATCTTGGCTGCACTTGCCTAGCATTTAGCCTACGCATCAGGGAGAAGAGGAGAGGGAAACAGGAGTGTAGATGGCCTGTTCTCCTACAGGGGGTTACTGTAGTCCTTTAATTTGACCTAGAGGGAGAGAGATCCTTGTATTCATTGTCACAAGCACCTAGAATACAGCTTCCAATACCATGAGCCAGGAGTGGAGGACCTTAGGAAGCAAGTTGTAACTTAAGAGTCAAGACTCTTCACTGCTCAAACCAAGATTCAGTAGACTTCCCTGGTTAAATGTTATTTAATTTCCCATATGCCCTTAGGTTGACTTCCAGACTTAAAAAAAAAAAGATTGTAATTAATATTTTAGCTGGACATGGTGGCAAAAAGCACATAATCCCAGTGACTCTAGAGGCTAAGGCAGGAGAACCATAATAAGTTCAAGGGTGTCTGTGAAACATAGGGAGATTTTGTCTCAAAGTTAAATTTTAAAAGGACTGGGAAGTAGCTCCATGGTAGAGTGCTTATTTGGCAGGCATGAGACCTTGGGTTATATCACTACCACCATAAAAATATAATAACAATAATAACAACAACAATTTTTATGATTTAGGTTCATTTTACTGAGGAATGGATCTGCAGAGCCCCACATGCAGCCACTCTGGAAGTTGTCTCAAAGGCTTATTTTCAGTGAATGATAAAAAAGGGTTAGAAAGTTGCTCAGAGCAAGAGAAGCTTGAGAGGGGATTTTTGTAACACATGATTTTGAGGAAACCTTTTGTTTCTTTAATCATCATTAATTAAAATTGCAGTTTTGTTTCAGAAAGTAACCCATTGAACAATTTCCTTAGTATCTGCATGTAAATACCCATGTTTTGAAGGCTTTGTCCCAGCCCATAGTGCTATAGGAAGTGGTAGAGCCTTTATGAGGTGGGGACTATTGAAAATCAGATCATTGGGGCATGCCCTAGGAGGTAATATTGGTATCCTGGCTCCTTCCTAACTCTCTCTTTTCTCTTCCTAGCTGCCATGAAGTGAAGAAACCTTCTCTATTATGTGCTTTCACCATGATGTACTGTGCTGCCACAGTCCTAAGCAAGAGATCCAAATGACCATGGATTGAAAACTCTAAAGCTATGAACCCAAATAAACCTTTCTTCCTTGTAAGATTCTTAGCTCAGGCATTTTGTCACAGTAATAGAAAACTGACCAATGGTATCAACACTTTGGCCTATAGGAATGTTTTAAATAATTGATGTTAGATATAGATTAAGAAAACTGAAAAGTTCTAAAGAATCAACTTTTAAATTTGGACTGTGAATAATGATGATCCAAAAATAAAACTATGAGACAAGTAAGTATATTAAAACTCCCACGTCCAAAATACTCTTGAAAAAAAAGATATAATTTGCAGTAAATTATTAACATACTTTGAGAAGAGAGAGACAGCAATTGGAATGTTTATAGGTAATCAACATCAATTTTGACTTTATCTTTTTGGAAGATAACCTTGACTTTATCCTTCTGGAAGAATAATAGTTCTTATCATGGGACTGGTTATTATTACAAGCATGTCATAAAAATTGATATTACAAGGTAGAACTTTATTGTTTTCTTCTTAAAAGATAACAGGAAGGATTTTATAGGTAAAATGATTTATTTCTTTTATAAATTGGCTGTATGAAAAGAATAACTTAAGGACAGTGCTGAGGAACATCTGACCACGTGCTCCCTAAAGGTAGCCATCTTAGCCTGCTGCCTTTCACAAGAACCTTTGGTATTCATTAGTTGTGTGAACTTACATATCCACAACCCCTCAAGCCATAGTTAATTTGGATATAGCATATGCTACCTGTTTTTGGTAACCCACCTCATTACTTCTTTGTAACTCTTCTTAACATTTGATATATTTGTAATCAGGTTCACTGTTTTTCAACTCAAAACCCTGCAGTCATTCTGAGTGAATCTACTCATCCTCATGTACTTATCTCCTTATTTTCTTCAACTCCAAACACTTTCTTGACTACTTCAACTCAGCCAAGCATTTTTACTGTCAGAAAAAAAAAATACATGTAAGTGGATTTTAAGTATGTAAGAAAAGTTCTGAAACACACACAAAAACATAAAGTTTATATAATCATCCAAGAAACCAAGGTTAATATTTTTTCAAATTTTGTTTAAAAAAATTTCAAATTTTTCAAAAGTTGGTAAAAATTCTTCAGAGGGCAAGACAGATTCCTAAACACATACAGGGTTCCCCATCACAGCATTTTTGTAATCTCAAAGAATTGGGAATAATGCAAATGCCCTCACTTGGTTTTGGATATTATACATCAGCTCACTCACATTTCATATTACCTCCTATGCTTAGAAATTGGAAAGTTAAAATTTCATTTCCCAGAAACTATTACAGAAAGAGTTCTAGGTAAAATTAGGGTGAACTAATCAGATACATTAATTAAAAATTCACAGGGCAGAAATGAATTGGACACTCTCTTCCTGTTCTTACTTGGTAAGGTGGTAGAAATGCACAGATTTTGTTATTGCTATTATTTGATTGAATGTTTCTGACAAAAGTAGCATTCCAGGGTCCAATCTCCAGCTTCCAAAGAATCGTTAGGCAGTTTTGGTGGCAGCAATAGGAGCATTGTTGTTGTTTTAATTTTTTAGAGCTTTAGAGATGGTCTCAGAGGTAATAGCTGCTTTAATTGGTTAATTCCATATTGTTTGGGGAGATGTTCTCAAGAACCTGCTGAGCATTCTCCATTTTTAACCTTTCCAATTATTTTCTAAGAACTATTCTATCTCTACTTGCTTAATATACATAAGATGTTTGTTTCTTGCATTGAACCCTGATTGATGCATCTCCAAAGAAGAAATAGCTAAATTAAATGTCATATATTCATGTGATAAAATGATCTAGCTAATTAACAAAATGAACAACTGTTATACATATCCAGGAGCATCAGATATGATTGTTAAATAAAATATTACAAATGAGAAAATCAAGTTTGCACAATGATTTATAAATAACAAATATATACATCAACTTATCCATACATACCCATGCAAATCAATAATATATATTTTCTGTGGGTATGTATGTATGAACATGAAATAGGCATCAAAACTCATGATTTTATGCAGAGAGAGGGATTATGTAGATATCCACAGGGAAGTTAGCTTTTACTCAAATGCAACAAAGAATTTTGACTTTTCTCTAAAATTTAAAGGAGAAATACATTCATGTTTTCTTGGTCTATAAGGAATTTTAATTTTTTTTTCAAAATTTCTTCTGTCACCAAATGTACAAATTCAACCCTTCTGTTTCCTGAGCACAGTCTCCTTCTGTTCTAACATGTTCTTACAATATTGTCCCTATACCATTCTTGTGTCTCACTGGACGCTCAGGTTATTGCTTTCTTAACTTGTAATTCATCCCCATGTAGATCAGATCTCCTGTTTCTTCAGTCCAGTTATTTTAACACTCAAACCTCTTGCTCTGCTTCTTCTCTTCTTTTGCAGGTTCCTCGAATGTCCCCAAATTGGATACTAGCAACTAGTCATTGTCTCAGTATCCACACCTGAGGAACTTCACACTGCTGGAAAGAATCACTGAACATGAAAGACCATGATCAGTTTAACTTTGTAATCACCCTCCTCAGCTGGGTCCTCACTGAAGCTCCATTATTCTATTGTGTTCCTTTGTTCTGCTCTCATTCTTACTCCCTGCAATGACTGTTTCAAATGTCTTCTGAACTTTGCTTGCCCAACCTCCCTCCTTACTCCGAGCAGGTGACTTTGTCTCTCTCCTATTTCTATAAAGAAAATAGAAGCTCCAGTTTTCAAACATACAGATGGACTCATTTCTGTCCACATGCAATTCTCCTTACTTCTATCACGTGATACTCATCTCACTTCTGAAGATCCAGTGGTGTTGATTCTGAATAGGACATCAGGAACTATTGAGCCTTTTTTGGAACTGTAGCAAGACTTATCCAAAAAAACAAAACCAATGTCATGAAGTTAGCAGATCAGAGATGGGAAAATACCTGGATCCACATTACATATTTTATCAAGCATGTTTGAAAGTGTCTATATCAGAGACCCTGAATATGAAGAAATAAATGATTTGTGTTTTTATTGCTTTGGTTAGTTGAAGTATCTTTTTTTATTGTTACTTGTTCCTAAAGCCCTTTATATTCTGAAAAAAAGAACTAAATTTAAGGAAAATTTAAATTTAATTTCTAGTATCCTTTATTCAGCTGTGTAGTCCTTTTGAACCCGGTTTGTTGTAGGAGATGAGATGGGGTGCTGCCACTGAACTCCCATATTATAGAGGATATGGACTTCTGGTGTACTCCTATGAGATGGAAAAGGCTAAAATTCTATATTTCTAGGTTGCCAAAAGCCTTTAAGACAAAAATCACATTTAATATGTTTCGAATATCTAATTCACTTTTTTGTTCTTATTTTGTTTGTTTATTTTCAGACTGGGGTTCACTATATTGCCCAGGCTGGTCTTGAACTCATGATCCTCCTGCCTCAGCCTCCTGAGTAACTGGGATTACAGATGTAAGCCTGCATGCCTGGCTCAGTTTTGTCTTTTGTTGTTATTGTTGTTTTGTTTTCCTTTTTTCTGATAGAGAAGTTGGTCTCAATTACCTAGTGTTCTATTACTGGAAATAGATGCTATCATTGGTTTTAAAATTTAAATTAACATTAATTAGGTATAGTTTATATTCAATACATTCACCAAATTTAAATGTGAGTTTGCCAATTTCATATAATTGCATAACTACAAACACAATGATAACATAAAATATTTCCATCAGTCCATAAAGTATTTTTTAAATTTTTTTTAGTTGTTGATAGACCTTTATTTATTTACATGTGGTGCTGAAAAAGGACTCATGCCAGGCAAGTGTGCTACTGCTGAGCCCCAACCCCAGCCCCAGTCCATAGTTTTTTGATGCCATTTGTCATATGTAAACCCTGCATTCACTAAATTTGATTAAAAACCGTAATAGTCCTCATGTGTGCATATTCCCTAACTTATATTCATGAAAAAAAATCTAAACAGATATTTCTTTTTACACTTTTCTATATGTTTAGAAATTGTAACATTTTTCTGATAATATAGGTGAGGAAATTAAAAGAATCTGAGTGTAAAGAAGGGTACTGAGACCACTGAGAAGCTGAAAGCTTTAAATGAATTATTGAGCAGAGGGTTGTGTTAACTGGAAGAGAAGATGTGTGTTGGGGATAAAGAGGACAAATATCATTGTCAGCACTTACGCATACCATCCTACTTTGTACACACCAATAACTCATGACACTGATTATTTTAGTTATTGTATTATTTAATATTTAGAGGCACTAGGGGAATACATAATTACTTCAGAACACAGGGTTAGTAAATAAGTGGTAAAACTCAAGTATGACTACAGATATAATTACAGATATAGTTATAATTATGTGTCTTCTTCTTCCAGTGCCAAAGACTTCAGATGATTTTTGTTTGTAAGCATGTATGTATGGATGTATCTATGTGTGCATATTTATCAATTCCAAATGCATGTGTTCAATATATACTCTGAGCCATGCCTTATTGTTGGTTTTATATTAAACAGTGAACCAAACAGAAATGCTGGCTTTGAGGGGACTGCATTCTAGACAGGGTGGCGGAAAGAAAAAAAAAAAAAAAGTAAACAGTGGACAGCATCATGTGATCAGCATTGCAGGGGTCAGGGGTGAGGAGAAGGTAGTCACAGGACACATAGAAGAAACCCCAACCTCAATATGAAGGGTCCGGAAGGCTTGCTGGAGGAGGCAGAAGCTAAGCAGAAACTTATGGGGAAACTGGTTATCTATATGAGGTAAGTGATGGGTGGAGGTGAGGAGTGAGCTCTAGGAAGGGGTGGTTGAATGTGTAGCGGCACAAACATGAAAAGCAGTGTTCCCAAGAATGTGGGGGAAAGAAGATAATAAGAGAAGAAGCCAAAGGCAAAAGTAGTGTTGGGAGCATAAAAACAAATATTTCTCCCATGAGATTGTCCTTGGGTAGGATGAGTCTGGGAGAATAGTATTTAGGTGTATATTGTCTATCGTAGTTGCATAGTGTCTAGAGTAAATTTAACAAATAAGGAGTTATTGTTTGTTATTATTTTAGGCAACAAGAAGTCAGGCATTTTGAAGTCAAGAAGAGATGATTGTTCTAGCTACCTGCTTGACATCCTTAGTATGTGGCTTATGGTTTCAAGATTTCATAATGGATGGTGGTTTGCCTTTATATATTTAGTCTGCATCTATTTAGTCTGTATTCTCATTAGGAAGAAACAGTAAAGGCAAAAGAAAAAATGTAAATGTCACCAATCTGTCCTTTCTTTTTAAAACTAGGAAAAGACATACTGTTTTTGGAAGCACCAATATGTAACAATCCACTCACTTCTCACTAACTAGATCTGTATCACAAAAGCATCCATAGCTACATAAAGTCTGGAAAACAGAAGGGGGGTTTGTTTCTCTTTTTGTGTTTTGTTTTTATATTTGTTTTACAGTGCTGGATATTAACACATTGAGCTACATTTTCCACCCTTTTTATTTTGAGACAGAACCTCACTAAGTTGCTGAGCCTGACCCCAAACTTATGATCCTCAGCCTCCCAAGTCACTAGGATTGCAGGCATATGCCCCTACACCTAGTTGAGTTTTTTTCTGTTTGTTTTTAAATTGGGCAAAGCTTGGATTAGTTGGTTAGACATGGAAGCATCTAACATCTAGCAGTGTTCTCAATACCCATCATATGAACTCTTGAGTAAATGAATATTGAAATTTTCTTCGGAGAACACTGCATAAATAGATATTAGTTTCAGGAAAATATGAGAAAAGAGAAATCCTTGGTGATGTTGGGCAGACATTCCTCAGTGTTCCTATCAGGCATTCATGGTGGCCTCAGAGAAGACTGTGAGGTGTCATAGCTAATCCACCCCAATATAACTGGTATTCCTGGATAGTGAGGAATGATCAGCCACAACAAGCAATTCAACCAGACAGGTGACTTCTCTACTCCCATCTTTCACATTCCTGGCAGGAAGGATCTGTCCGATGCATCACGTGCCACATTTGCAGGTAGCAAAAGGGAGCTACCCTGGGTGACAGGCAAGGGCAACTGCAATGGTGACAGGGGCAGCTCATTCAGGTGGCTTTGGGTATGCTGGGGAGAGACTTGACTGTTTCCCACAGTTACACACCCCTTTCCCCTGTGACTGTATTCCTTGACCACTGCTTTCTTTACTGGTCAAATTTAAACATGTTTGGCTCATTTCATCACAATCTGTAATCTGTATTGCAATTAGATTTACCTTTCCTACTCCAAAATTCCCATTTCTGCTTCCTTCATGAAAGATCCTATCTGGTTGGATTATGTGGACTTGGATTTTCTCTTGTCTATTTGGGTACTACTTGCTACAAGACTCTTCTGTTTTACTCTGTCTCTAAAGGTTAGTGGTACTCAGAATTTTGTTTTTTACCCTCCTCTCTCTTAACACGTTCTCCTTTGGTTACAATCATTCCATTCACTCGAATGGTTTCAATTGCTTCTACATGACAACTATTCAATCCGAATCCAACTATTCAACTATTCAATAACAAGTAAGGAGTTATTAATTATTAATGTATGATGTATTTATTCTGGTACCAGGGATTGAACCCAGGGGCATTTTTCTACCAAGCAATATCCCCAGCCTGAAAAACTAGCCTCTGTCTCAGAGCAAAGCCTATCCAAGGAAGGGACATGGCCTTTGTCCTTGGAAAAACCCAGAGCACTCCTAGGCACATTCCCACCCTGCTAAGTTGTTTATCTACAAATAACAGGAGAGATCTGCTGCGCCAGGTGTCCCTGACTCAGTCAGGCTAGGTGGGGATACATAGCAGCCCCCTAGCAGCCACCAATTAGCATGAGACAGGGAAATACCTGGGATGCCAGATGACCCTCCCAGTAGTTTCTGGTGGTTGATAACAAGTTGGGAAACCATGTAGTTCAGCACGTACACCCCTCTTGGCTTAAACCAATCAGTTCAAATGAATACCCCTTTTGTACTGACCAATCACCCCTACCCAACTTGTTTCCGCCTGTGAATGTGCTAATCATGTTTTAGAGTTGTTATTTGATTTTCCCGCGGTGTGTGATGATTTGCTAAAAGAGGCTATGATGTATGTGAAGTCCCTGCCCTCTCCAAAGAATGTATAAAGATGCTGCAAACCCTGGGTTCAGGGCCTCTCACCAGTTGCTGTGTGTGTGCGCGGAGGACTGAGCTAGCTCGCAATAAACACCTCTTTGCTGCTTGCATCGATCTTGGGTCTTTGGTGGTCTTTGGGGGTCCTGAATTCAAGCATAACAAGCCCTTTTTTATATTTTATTCAGAGACAGGATCTTGCTGAGTTGTTTAGGGCCTTGCTAAGTTGCTGAGGCTGGCTTCCTGATCCTCCTGCCTCCGTCTCCTGAGCCACTGTAATTACAGGTGTGTGCCACTGTGCCCAGCTCCCAAATGATATTTTAAAATTTGGATTTAGAGATATTTTAAGATCTTATAGTCACTGTATTCTCCCCATTCCATAGTCTCCTCTCATTATTGCTATAATCCTTTTCCTCTTTGAAATAATACTTTTAAAGAAGTCATTGCCTTACTACATCTATAAAAAATTTTTTCACTATTAGTGATATTATCCTGGGATGCAGTGCTGATTATGCCTGGACTCTGCTGTCTTTACCCAGGTAGTCATGCTGGCTTCTTGGACACATTGTGTCCTTTCCTGCTTGGAGAAATCAAGTCCATGGTGGTGGACCACAATTCCTAATCTCATCCAGGACTGGGGATATTTGTTTGTCACAGCATGAGGTACTTTTGTTCTGTAGGGCAAAGAGGTTTTCTTTGCCCTCCTGTGAGGCCTTCTCTGTGTTTTCTAGGATCCAGGATCCACTCACCTAGGGATTAAACTTGGGAGTTCCCTAAAATACTTGAGACCCAGAGATTGTGCATGAGTTCCCTTGGCTCTCAATGGTGTTGGCCACGTGTTGCTCTCACGGGTAACTCTCATTCTATAGGTATCTTCTTTCCTGTGGTTTCCTACTGTCTTCATGTGACTACATACTTTACCATTGTTGCATTGACCCAGTTTAATATCTTCAATAGCCAAATTTTACCAAAGGCAATTTAGAACTTCAAAAGGCTCTTTGAGAAACTTGGGAATTCCTCAGAATGGCTTATTTTTCTCCCTTCCCAACACCTCTTTTCTCTCTTTACTATCTTAGATCTTGACTCTTCCTAATATTTCCAGTAACTGATGAAATTGGGCATAGCCAAAGCCCTGATTTCAGTTATAATTATACTGTGTTTGAAGTATGGCAGCTTGAAGATAGTTTCCAAAGTCTTTGGGTAACTTAAAACTTTAGATTCATGATGAATTAATTATGCAAGTTATATAGGCTGTTTTCTTTTATAGAACATGAAGAATTATTTTGTCCAAAAAGAAAAAATGATAGGCTGTTCTAGAATGAGAAAAAAAAAGGGGGGGGGGAATCTGAATTGATGTGAAGGGTTGTAGAAGGCTTACAGGAAAGGAATTTTGTTCTTTATAGACAAAGCTAGGATTTGATTTTCATTTATAGGGATTTTAAAGAGAGTTTTAGTATCAAATGTTACACTGGTACAAAACTAGAATTTGGTTTTTTTCTTTGCTAAAAAAAAAAAGAAGAAAAATAATTGAAGATTTTTCTGCTTTTACAAGAGATGGTAAATGTTTTTTTCTTTCATTCTTTCTTTTTAAAATACATAACAGTGGGATTCATTATGCTATATTCATACATGCACATAATATGATCAGTCTCATTCCTCAGAGCTTTTTCTTTCCCTCCTCCCTCCTTGACCCACGTGCTCTATCTTATCAGTCTGCATTCTGTGTAAATGGTTTTCTTTTACCTTCTGGGTAAACTGCCTAGAAACAAAGATTCTTAATCCTCTCAGGATAATTTCCTGTGCTTTATGTTGGTTGTAGTGCTTAATTCATTATTTCCTTCCTCAATCATGTTTTCCCTCCTGTTTCCATATCACAGCGAATGGTATGACTATCAAACTAATTACCCAAGTAAGAAATGTAGATGCAAATGTGCCTCTCCCCTCTGAACTTTACCATCTAATGTATACAAGAATCCATTGATTCTCTCCTTAGATATATTTTGAAATGGTCCCAAAATATACATTATGACATAATCATTGTATTCACTCCCTTCAGTGAAGCAATGGAAAAATCTAAGTCATAAGATACAATTGTACCGATTTGTCCTAAGACCTTACTGTCACAGGGATGGAAGACTGGGCATTGTGTCCCTAGACCAGTGTGGGTACCAAAAAGTGTTTTTTGACATTGAATTTGGATTAGAAGAAGTCAGGAGAATATTTTGTTAAATGGCATTAAACTAAGCAAGACACTGAAATATCTATGATATTGATATGATAGAATAGTTTTTGTGAAACAGCAGGAAAACTCTGAAATCAGCGCCTATAAAACTACACAGGAATATCAACAATAGGGTTAGCTTGCAGTTGCAACTTAAAATACTCAAAGTGCAAGGGTTGAACCTCTCCACTTTGTGGAAGACACTTAGTTACACAGTTAATACTTGCTTCTCTCACTCAGATTTTTAAATAAATCTATCTAACCCATGTCTTCTAACCAATCATATAGTTGGCATGAAGCACATTTCTTGTATTTTCAACCAAACATGAATTGTGAAGCTTACAGTGAAAGGTTAAAGAAATTGAAATGTAAAGGATAAGATTTGTTTCAAGTTCTGTTAAGTTGCATTTGGAACCTGAAATTCATGTGGAAGTTAAAAACAACTCCTGGAAAAGCCACTGAAATGTATGTTGAAATCTCCCCCGACCATCTGGTTGCTCTGTAAAAACAACCCCCCCCCCAACCGTGCAGTCCGGCACGTACACACCTCAGGGCTTAAGCCAATCAGTTTGAATGTATATCCTTCTTTGTGCTGACCAATCACCCCTACCCGACTTGTTCCAGCCAGTGAATGTACTAATCATGGTTAAGAGTTGTTGTTTGATTTTCCCACGGCGTGTGATGATTTGTTATGCTGTATGTGAAGTCCCTGCCCTTTCCAAAGAATGTATATAAGCTCTGCTCAAGCTGTTCTTGGGGCTCTTGGCTCTTCACCCCTTCGAGGTGAGCTTGGAGCCCCAGCATGCTGGACCCCCAATAAACCCTTTGCTGTTGCATGAGACAGTCTCTTGGTGTTTCACTTATCAAATAGTAATTATTCTATGCCTTCTATTTTCTTCCTAAATTTCCACTTCTCATGGCCTATCTTTCTCCATGCCTAAACAAAAACTATAACTCCTATTTTAAAAACGGAAATCGCCACATATGGTGGTACATGCCTGAAATTCTAGGAACTCAGGAGGCTGAGGCAGGAGAAGCACAAGGTCAAGACTAGCCTGGGCAACTCTGCAAGACCCATTCTCAAAAAAAAAAAAAAAATGTCTGGGGATATGGCTCAGTGGTGAGTGCCTTGGATTCAGTTCCCAGTATTGCAAGAAATTATCTGATGAGACTTGATCACCTCAACAAACAGTTGTATGGAAATCAACCTTTCCTTATTCAAAGGGAAGAATTGTCCCTCATACTGTGAAAGACTAATCATTCATCGAGTGTAGCAGTGTAGTTGGCTTAGAAGTGACACACCCTAGTTGTAAAGTGATATGTTTATTGGTATCCTTGCCTTGGCCACATCAATGTGTTCAAAACTTGATCTTAGTCAGATCTTTGTCAAAAAGCTCATGGCCTGGTTGGGCTGGTAAGATTTTTTCACTGATTCATGAAAGTAGTCTTCTCTATACCTTGGAGGGGAATAAAGAAGCATGAGTCCCTGTATTTTGCTGATATCCATTTTGTAATAAAAGTACACGCTTCTGAGAAACAGCCATCACATAAAAGAGAATCATGATGAGACAAAATTAGAGAAAGAGAATCAGAGTGCTGATGTTAGAAAATTTTCTGAATCTTGAGACTTTTCAATCAAGAGAGACAATGAATTCCTCTTATTTGTTAGTTTGACCCAGGTTTTCTACTGCTTGTAACTGAAAGCTACTTTTTGCTTTGGGCAGGAATCACTGGCCCTAGAAGATATGGCTTGAGAAATAAGATTATGTGACCCAAAGCTTGACACTGTTGTTTGGAAAGAATGACTTGTGGCTGTGCTCTTTATAAGAAAACTCTAGGTGTGGCAGGCAATTAACAATTCATGAAACATTTACTGCTAAACTGTAAAATGATTTCTTGTTAATATTAAAATTAGCATTTATAAAGATATTAAAATTGTAATCACTGATACACACTTTATGCTAGTATATATTCAAAACAAAATCAATGTATTACTTGCGTTTAGATTAGTTTTGTTTTCAGCAAATATTTGTGCGTCTAGTTCTTGAGAGATTGATATTGTAATGCTGGCGTTACTGCAACTTATAAAATAAAGGCAAAAAGTCCCTACCTTTGGGTAACTTTCATTCTAGTAGGTGGAATCAGACTATTAAAATGAATAAATACCAGAGTATTTTAGGTGAGATATGGGTATAAAAAGAAAGGCAAATCTGCATAAGGAAGTTAGAGAATGCCAGGGTGGAGGACATTTTTATTTTGTATAGTAGGTCAGGGATTCTACTATTTAATGTAGGATGGTTTCATAGGGTAAGAGTGGAGAAAATACCAAAAAGAAGAAGTGAGACATTAGAAGAAACAGAAAGTTCAAATGCCCCAAGGCAGCACAATTCTTGGCACATTCATGGAGGAGAGTAAAGAGAAGAATGCTTAAGATGAGTGGCACATGCCTGTATTCCCAGTGACTAGGGAGGATGAGTTAGGAGGATCACAAGTTCAAGGCCAGCTTCAGCAATTTAAAGAGGCCCTAACTAACTGTTGAGACCCTGTCTCAAAATAAAAATAAATAAATAAAGGTCTGTGGATATTCCACAGTAGTAAAATGTCTCTGGGTTTAATACCCAGTATGCCACCCCACTCCTCAAAAAATTAGGTCGAGGGATTTTATTTTATTTTATTTTTAAAATATTTATTTATTTTTTTAGTTTTCACTGGACACAACATCTTTGTTTGTATGTGGTGCTGAGGATCGAACCCGGGCCGCACGCATGCCAGGCGAGCATGCTACCACTTGAGCCACATCCCCAGCCCGAGGGATTTTATTTTTATTTGAGGAGGATCACAAAATATTAGAAGACTTATCTAAGCAGAAAAGTGTTATGTTAGGAGAATCACACTCTGGTTGTTGTGTGCAGAATAGCCTTGAAGAGGGTAAAAGATGAACGCAGGAATACCAGTAAGGCAACCATTATAATAATCCAATCAGGAGAGGGATGGTGGCCTACACCAAGGTAGAAGGGGCAGTACTGCTGGACAAATCCTGCAGAGTGAAGGAAGCAACTGAACTTCCCATCCAGTTAGAAGTCAAGAGACCTGCTCCCTAAGCCACAGTAGGTTGGGATTCATGCCCAAGGCAGTAGGGGAGGAAATGAAGAACAGGATTGTCCTAAGAAAGGCCAGTCAATTTTAATTTTGTTATCAAGAGCCAGGAACCAGAGAATGACTCCAAGATTATTGACATAAGCATTTCAAAGAGTGTGATTGGTGTTTATTGACATGAGAAAAATTACATAATGAGTATATTTGAGGAAGGGTAGAAATGTTGAATTCCAGAAGTCTATTAGATATCCAAGTGGCCATGTCAAATAGTATACCTTGATTTACAGAGAAAGTCTAGTTAGGAGATAAAAATGTGAGACCCAATTGCATGTAGACGGTATTTAAATCTGAGATTTAATGAGTAAAGTGTAGAGAAGAAATTTGATTATGGAACCTATTCTACAACAATGTTTAGAGTTTGGGGAGATAAAAGGAGCCAGAAAAGGAGAATTAAAGAGTAATTTGGGGGGTTTAGCATTAATAATTTATAAACATTTCCAAATTGCCAGCCTGGTTCCTTAATCTGTTTTCTAATCAGACTTGTGTAATATATGCAAATAAAATTTTATTTTTTTAATTTATTTTTAGTTACTTATTTGTGATACTGGGGACTGAACCTGTTGGGAAAAGTATAAACGGCAGCCATACCCCAGAGAAAAAAACCCCAACATGGTGCCTAAGAACCTCTTCTTCCTACCTTCTTCTTTTCTGCAGTGGCGCGAAAAGTTCCCGCCCGTGTGAACTCTCCCGCCAGCGCCAATTTCAAATCTCGCTGGCGGGGAACCTTAGCCCCAATGAGAACTAATTCCTGGGCTCCGGAGCTGATATCTGAAAGAACTTGCCAATAAACGGGTTGCCTGCCATTTATCTAAGCCCTACCATCTCCCCCTTAGTTCTATATAAGCACACTGCTTTTTGCAATAAAATTGGAATTCTCCCGGCGAAGTGTCTTTGCGTGGGGAATTCTTTCATTCTGGTGCCGTGACTCGGATACGGGTGAGCTCTTTCCAACAAGAGCCCCATCCCCCGCTCCGCCGAGACACTCCGCCCTGGTCCTCTCTTTTCAGACTCTGGCTGCCTGCACTCACCACTGATCTGGCGTGGTAAGGATCCCCTGACCCCGGCTCGCCAACTCCCTTCGGGCTATCGCTGGATTTGTGACCGTGATCATCCGGCACACTCCAGACGCCCGGTGGGGGGAGGGAATCCACCCCACTAAGACCTTTACTGGTTGAAGTGGACCCTCTGGTGATCCGTTTCCCTTTGGGGCGTGAGGATTCTGAGTTTACACGAGAGGCTCTGTGGTTTTTTCCCTCCTCCGCTGCCGCTGGCTAGAGTTGCTATTTCCTGCAGGGCTGCTGTGTCTGGCTGAAGCTGCCTCTCTGCTCGGGGAAAACTGAACTCCTGGCCTGGAACTGTGTTCTGCCGGAGCCGGAGTTCTGTTTTCATTACTGACTTCTTCCACTGCGGTCAAAAACTTTCCTGACGTCAGGTTGCCCGTGGCTCCGACCCCATTGGGTCTCACAGATCGCACTTCACTGGTGACGACCAGGTAGTGCCCTCTGTATTTCCTCGCTACGGCTGGTCATTTTGGGGATGCCCACCTGACCCCCGTTCACCCTGGGCTTCCTGGAAGCCGGTCCAGCCCGGGTTTTCTCTTTGTCTCTCTCGCTTACTCTTATTCTCTCTCTCTCTCTCTCTCTCTTCCATCTTTCCCTGTGACTATGGGCACCTCTTCATCTATACCTGAAGCCTCACCTCTCAAATGTTTAATAAAAACTCTGGCCACACTCTCCCTCACACCAGACATCAAGCCCAAACTTCTAATCAAATTCTGTACCCAAGATTGGCCTACATATCCACTGGATAATGGCAATCATTGGCCTCCAGAAGGCTCCTTAGATCCAAACCTCCTCCGGGACCTTTTTAACTATTGCCAGTGTCTGAAAAAGTGGAAGGAGATTCCCTGTGTTGAAGGTTTTAGCCTTCTCGCACAGCACCCTGCTCTCTGCTCCTCTTGCCCTCCCTCTCAGGTCCTCCTTGCTTGCAAACCCCTCTCTTCCCCTACTTCTACTCCTGACTTCGCAGATTCTTCCTCATTTGACCCAGCAGATGAACCCCCACCTTATCCCCCAGCCCCATCTGCCCCTTCTCTCCTGCTATACCCTCCTCTTCCTCTGCATGATTCCACAGATCCTCAGCCTTCCGTTTCATCCCCCTCCTCTCCGCCCTATTCTGCCTGCTCCACCTCCTCCTCCTCCACAGAGACACTCCCTTCCCCTCCCTCTCCTTCCTGTCCGCCGCCTGACTCTTTCAGTCCTCCTGTTACCAGGTCTAAGGGACTCCTTCCCACCCCCAAGACAATCGCACCCCTTCGTGAGGTAGCTGGTCCTGAGGGTGTCATCAGAGTCCACGTGCCCTTCTCCATGTCGGACATTACTCAGCTAGAGAGGAAGTTAGGCTCATTCACCACTGACCCCACCACTTACATTCGGGAGTTTCAATGGGTCCTACAAGCATATAGCCTCACTCATCATGACATCTACATGCTCTTGGCCAATACACTTCTCCCCGAGGAAAGGCGATGGGTCTGGGAGCTAGCCCAAGCCCATGCTGATGAAAATCATAGGACCAATCCTAACCACCCCACGGGCCCTCATGCTGTCCCAGAGCAGGATCCCCTATGGGATTACAACACCCCTGAAGACTTACAGTCTCGTGACCTTTTTACATCCTGCCTCTTGGCGGGCCTAAAAAAGGCCACCCGCAAGGCTGTTGACTTTCAAAAGGTGCAGGAGGTCATTCAAAGGAAGGAGGAAACACCTTCAGAATTCCTGGATAGACTAACCAAGGCCCTTCAACAGTACACAAACCTCGACCCAGAAACCCCTGATGGCCATCATGTCTTAATGACATATTTTCTGGCCCAAAGCTACCCTGACATTAAAGCCAAGCTTAAAAAGCTTGAACAGGGCCCTGCTACTCCTCAGACCGAAATCCTTGCTGTCGCTTTCAAGGTCTTTCATGGTAGAGAAGATGAAAGTGAACGCCGTAGGCAGAGGGCTGAAAATGCCAAATTCCAAATGTTGGCCCAAGTCATTCAGAGAAGGTCATCACCACGCCATCCTAATAAGACACCCCCTGGAGCTTGCTTCAAATGTGGTAAGGAGGGACATTGGGCCAGGGATTGTCCTTCGCCGAGGACACCCTCCAACCCCTGCCCAAAATGCCATCAAAGGGGACACTGGGGGGCAGACTGCCCAACAACCCGGAAGGGAGGTTGGTCAGCTGCCCGGCAACCCAGCCTCTCCTGGGCTTGGCAGAGGAGGATTGACGGAGCCCTGGGCCTTCCCTCCCGACTATTACCATCAAGAAGCAAGAGCCTAGGGTCACCTTCCTGGTGGATGGACGCTTCATTACCTTCCTCTTGGATACTCGTGCCGCTTTTTCAGTCTTGAGGGAGTATTGGGGTCCTACCACACCCTCAAAAACTCCTATTGTTGGGGTAGGAGGTAAACAGATTTTCCCTTGAAACCCCCCCCCCTTATCATGTTATATGCAGGGATCCCTTTTGTCCTTCACACACTCCTTTCTCATTATGAGCCATTGCCCCATTCCCCTTCTGGGAAGGGACATACTCTCACTATTGAAAGTCACCATTCACATATCACCCCACACCTCTCCTACCTCTCATTTCCTCATGATGTTCCTAGGGGCAGATACACCTCCTTCACGCACTCTTCCACAACTATCTAAACCAGTTAACCCTGAGGTTTGGGACACAACTACACCCTCTATGGCTAAATGCAGTCCTATTCATATTGTCTTACGGGACCCTTCAAGATATATTAGTCAACCACAATATCCACTCACAACCACAGCCCTCCTCGGATTAGAACCCATCATCCAGGATTTATTACGAAAGGGGTATCTTAGGCCTACACACTCTCCTTTCAACACCCCCATTCTGGCAGTTAAGAAACCTAACGGGTCCTACAGGCTGGTTCAAGACCTTCGCCTTGTGAACTCCTCTGTGGTCCCCATCCACCCGCTAGTGCCCAACCCTTACACCCTCCTCTCTCAGATCCCTGCCACTACTACCCACTTCTCGGTCCTAGATTCAAAAGATGCATTCTTTTCTATTCCCTTGTCCTCAGAATCTCAGGATATCTTTGCTTTTACGTGGACTGACCCTCTCACCCACCATTCTCGTCAGCTTACCTGGACTGTCCTCCCACACGGATTCAGGGATAGCCCCCATCTCTTTGGCCAAGTTCTTGCCCAGGACCTCACATCCTTTCACCCCACCTGTCCTGACTCTACTCTCCTTCAATATGTCGATGACCTTCTTCTATGTAGTCCCTCTTGGGAACACTCTCAATCCCACACCGCCCAGCTTCTCAATTTCCTAGCAGATAAGGGATATAGGGTGTCTCCCCACAAGGCCCAGGTTTCCCAGTCTTCTGTCACCTATCTTGGTTTTCGTCTTACACCTGGGAAAAAGGAAATAACACTGGATAGGAGGCAACTCCTCTCTAATCTTCCAGTGCCCCATATGAAAGCCGAAATACTATCATTCCTAGGACTAGCAGGTTATTTTAGGGCCTGGATCCCAAATTATTCTCTTCTAGCCAAACCCCTGTATGACCTAGCAAAGGGACCCCCTAGTGAATCTCTTGCCTCCTCCCCCAACTACCACTTCCGCAGGCTTCAGCAACTCCTCCTAAAGGCACCCGCCCTTCACCTTCCTGATCTTTCAAGACCATTTCTTCTATATGTCCATGAAAAAGGGGGACAAGCACTTGGGGTCTTAGGTCAAAACTATGGGTCTACATTTGCACCTGTGGCATATTTGTCCAAACAACTAGACCCTACCATCTGTGGGTGGGCCCCTTGCTTAAGAGCTCTGGCTGCTGGACAAATTTTACACAAAGAAGCCTCTAAGCTGACTTTTGGGGCCCCTTTAACTATCCACTCCCCACATCACTTGAAGGATATTTTAGCTTATAAGGGCCTTCAAACCCTTCCTCCATCCAGAGTTCTGTCGCTCCTCACTTCCTTTCTGGAAAACCCTAATATTACTTTCCTCCCCTGCTCTGCACTGAACCCTGCCTCACTGCTCCCAATGACTCCCACATCTAACACACCAACTCATAATTGCTTGGAAACCTTAGATGATTTCCTCCCCTGTCATTCTTCCATTTCTGAGGGACCAATCACCAAGCCTGACCTTATCTGGTTCACTGACGGCAGTTCCTTTAGGCAGAATGGCACTCATTACTCTGGATATGCTGTAGTTTCAGCCACTGAGATTATAGAGGCCAAAGCTCTGCCTTCAGGAACTACCAACCAGCAGGCTGAACTTATAGCAGCCACTCGTGCCTGCCTTCTAGCACAAGGCAAATCCCTCACCCTTTATACTGACTCAAAATATGTCTTCCATATCTTATTATCCCATGCTGCAATATGGAAGGAGCGAGGCCTACTTACCACCAAAGGTAATGCGATCACTAATTCGGCTCTTATAACCAATCTGATAAAGGCCTCCCACTTACCCACCCAGTTGGGAGTTGTCCATTGTAGGTCCCATCAGAAGGACGGCTCTCTCATCACTGAGGGCAATGCCAAAGCTGACCAGGTGGCACGAATGGCTGCTACCACTTCCAATTATGGCCCCCCCTGGAGGACATATAATGGCCACTTTAGACAGCTCATCTGAAGCCCCTACTTCTTCCAGTAAGAACAAGGATCTTTTCAAGTTCCTTCATACTCTATTCCATTCCAATTCTCAGTCTTTAACCCTCTTTTTACAGAGCTTCTTCTCCCTCACCCCCTCTGACAAAGCCATGCTCCAAAATATAGCCTCTAATTGTCAGATCTGTCAGCAGACCAACCCTCATACTCCTTTAAGGCCCAAACCTTTCCCTTCCCACCAAGCCCGGGGACACATTCCCGCTGCTGACTGGCAGGTAGACTTCACCAACATGCCCACAGTACAGCGCACTAAATACCTCCTTGTCTTTGTGGACACTTTCTCTGGTTGGGTTGAGGCATTTCCCACTTCCAATAAAAAGGCTTCCACTGTAGCTTCAATCTTTTTTTTTTTTTAATTTTTTATTGTTGGCTGTTCAAAACATTACATAGTTCTTGATATATCATATTTCACAATTTGATTCAAGTGGGTTATGAGCTCCCATTTTTACCCCATATACAGATTGCAGAATCACATCAGTTACACATCCATTGATTTACATATTGCCATACTAGTGTCTGTTGTATTCTGCTGCCTTTCCTATCCTCTACTATCCCCCCTCCCCTCCCCTCCCCTCCCCTCCCCTCCCCTCCCCTCTTCTCTCTCTGCTCCCTCTACTGACATTCGTTTGTCCCCCTTATATTATTTTTCCCCTTCCCCTCACTTCCTCTTGTATGTACTTTTGTATAACTCTGAGGGTCTCCTTCCATTTCCATGCATTTTCCCTTCTCTCTCCCTTTCCCTCCCACCTCTCGTCCCTGTTTAATGTTAATCTTCTTCTCATGCTCTTCGACCCTACTCTGTTTTTAGTTATTCTCCTTATGTCAAAGAAGACATTTGGCATTTGTTTTTTAGGGATTGGCTAGCTTCACTTAGCATAATCTGCTCTAATGCCATCCATTTCCCTGCAAATTCTATGATTTTGTCATTTTTTAATGCAGAGTAATACTCCATTGTGTATAAATGCCACATTTTTTTTATCCATTCATCCATTGAAGGGCATCTAGGTTGGTTCCACAGTCTAGCTATTGTGAATTGTGCTGCTATGAACATTGATGTAGCAGTGTCCCTGTAGCATGCTCTTTTTAGGTCTTTAGGGAATAGACCGAGAAGGGGAATAGCTGGGTCAAATGGTGGCTCCATTCCCAGCTTTCCAAGAAATCTCCATACTGCTTTCCAAATTGGCTGCACCAATCTGCAGTCCCACCAGCAATGTACAAGTGTACCCTTTTCCCCACATCCTCGCCAGCACTTGTTGTTGTTTGACTTCATAATGGCTGCCAACCTAACTGGAGTGAGATG
Source organism: Marmota monax (assembly GCF_021218885.2). Taxonomy (NCBI): domain Eukaryota; kingdom Metazoa; phylum Chordata; class Mammalia; order Rodentia; family Sciuridae; genus Marmota; species Marmota monax. The sequence continues at coordinate 8,886,204 of NW_026692116.1, read as the reverse complement.
GTATCTTAGGGTGGTTTTGATTTGCATTTCTCTGACTGCTAGAGATGGTGAGCATTTTTTCATGTACTTGTTGATTGATTGTATGTCCTCCTCTGAGAAGTGTCTGTTCAGGTCCTTGGCCCATTTGTTGATTGGGTTGTTTGTTCTCTTATTGTCTAATTTTTTGAGTTCTTTGTATACTCTAGATATTAGGGCTCTATCTGAAGTGTGAGGAGTAAAGATTTGTTCCCAGGATGTAGGCTCTCTATTTACCTCTCTTATTGTTTCTTTTGCTGAGAAAAAACTTTTTAGTTTGAGTAAGTCCCATTTGTTGATTCTAGTTATTAACTTTTGTGCTATGGGTGTCCTATTGAGGAATTTGGAGCCCGACCCCACCGAATGTAGATCGTAGCCAACTTTTTCTTCTATCAGACGGCGTGTCTCTGATTTGATATCAAGCTCCTTGATCCATTTTGAATTAACTTTTGTGCATGGCGAGAGAAAGGGATTCAGTTTCATTTTGTTGCATATGGATTTCCAGTTTTCCCAGCACCATTTGTTGAAGATGCTATCCTTCCTCCATTGCATGCTTTTAGCCCCTTTATCAAATATAAGGTAGTTGTAGTTTTGTGGATTGGTTTCTGTGTCCTCTATTCTGTACCATTGGTCCACCCGCCTGTTTTGGTACCAGTACCATGCTGTTTTTGTTACTATTGCTCTGTAGTATAGTTTGAAGTCTGGTATTGCTATACCGCCTGATTCACACTTCCTGCTTAGCATTGTTTTTGCTATTCTGGGTCTTTTGTTTTTCCATATGAATTTCATGATTGCTTTCTCTATTTCTACAAGAAATGCCATTGGGATTTTGATTGGCATTGCATTAAACCTATAGAGAACTTTGGGTAATATCGCCATTTTGATGATGTTAGTTCTGCCTATCCATGAACAGGGTATATTTTTCCATCTTCTAAGATCTTCTTCTATTTCTCTCTTTAGGGTTCTGTAGTTTTCATTGTATAAGTCTTTCACCTCTTTTGTTAGGTTGATTCCCAAGTATTTTATTTTTTTGAGGATATTGTGAATGGAGTGGTTGTCCTCATTTCCATTTCAGAGGATTTGTCTCTGATATACAGGAATGCCTTTGATTTATGCGTGTTGATTTTATAGCCTGCCACTTTGCTGAATTCATTTATTAGCTCTAATAGTTTCTTTGTAGACCCTTTTGGGTCTGCTAGGTATAGAATCATGTCATCTGCAAATAGTGATAATTTAAGTTCTTCTTTTCCTATTTTGATGCCTTTAATTTCTTTCGTCTGTCTAATTGCTCTGGCCAGTGTTTCGAGAACTATGTTGAACAGAAGTGGAGAGAGAGGGCATCCCTGTCTTGTTCCAGATTTTAGAGGGAATGCCTTCAATTTTTCTCCATTCAGAATGATGCTAGCCTGAGGCTTAGCATAGATTGCTTTTACAATATTGAGGTATGTTCCTGTTATCCCTAGTTTTTCTAGAGTTTTGAACATAAAGGGATGCTGTACTTTGTCGAATGCTTTTTCCGCATCTATCGAGATGATCATATGATTCTTATTTTTAAGTCTATTGATGTGGTGAATAACATTTATTGATTTCCGTATATTGAACCAGCCTTGCATCCCAGGGATGAATCCTACTTGATCATGGTGCACAATTTTTTTGATAAGTTTTTGTATCCGAGTGGCCAGAATTTTATTGAGGATTTTTGCATCTAGGTTCATTAGAGATATTGGTCTGTAGTTTTCTTTCTTTGAAGTGTCTTTGTCTGGTTTAGGTATCAGGGTGATGTTGGCCTCGTAGAATGAATTTGGAAGTTCTCCCTCTTTTTCTATTTCCGGAAGTAGCTTGAAAAGTATTGGTATTAGTTCCTCTTTAAAGGTTTTGTAAAACTCTGCTGTATACCCATCCGGTCCTGGGCTTTTCTTAGTTGGTAGTCTTTTGATGGTTTCTTCTATTTCCTCAATTGATATTGGTCTGTTTAGGTTGTGTAGCTTCAATCTTACTGACAGACATTATCCCCAGGTTTGGTATGCCCACTTCCTTACAATCTGACAATGGCCCTGAGTTTATTTCTAGGATCACACAAAAGGTCTCTAAAGCCCTCTCCTTCAAGTGGCATTTCCACTGTCCATATCGCCCCCAGGCTTCAGGGAAAGTGGAAAGGGTAAATCGTACTCTAAAGGAAGTCCTTACCAAATTGACAATGGAATTAAACTTAGACTGGGTCAAACTCCTTCCCTTGGCTTTGCTTCGAATCAGAGCTCTCCCTAAGAAACCATCTTTACTGTCTCCCTTTGAAATAATGTATGGAAGACCTCTTATACCCCCTGGACTGGTCGTTTCACAAGGACCTCTCACCCGAGATTTGTCTTTGCCTCTCTTGTTTTATCTCCGCTCGGAACTCTGGAAATATCAGGACCGGCTTCTTCCGGACCCAGTCTCCTCTCCAAACACTCCTCCCTTAACACCTGGGAGTCTAGTCTATTATAACACCCCAGAGGAGAAAGGGCCTCTTGCCCCAAAATGGGAAGGCCCCTATCCTGTCATTCTCTGTACCCCCACCGCCGCCAAACTCTCCTTACCAGACAACTGTCTCACTCCCTGGATTCACATTTCTAGGTTGAAGCCATATCACCAGGAGGCCCCACCTGCTGACGACAGGACCACCCCAGAGGAACTCCAAGAATCACCTCCTGAACCTCCCCTTTACTCCTGCTCTCCACACCCATCTCACCCCTTTAAGTTGCGGCTCACACGGTGTTCTCCACAGCCCAATTCCTCTTAAAGAAGGCACAATGAGCTCTCCCAACACCCTAGTCTTCTCTCTCTGCTTGTTTTTTGTGCTCTGCTTATTTTCCGTGCTCTGTCGGGACTGGCCTTTACCCTCCTCTCCTACCATGTATTTATTCACTCTTCGGGAACGATACTCAGAACATGGCATGCAGAAGGTCCGCGCAGTGGATGCAACTACTTGCTTCATCAACAACTGCACCTCTATTTCCCTAAAATTGTCACCTTCAAGGACCTTCGTCCCTGGTAGCTGGAACTGGCCTTTCATTTGCTTCCTTTTTGATCAAACCAAAGACTATTGTCATTGGTGGCCTGAGATATATAATGGGTGCCCCTATTGGTCATGCAGGTTCCATGATGAATGTGGTAGCTATTCTTACCACTCACTTGGTTACCCTGAAGGGTGGACTTCTAGTTACCTAAAGTGGCATAAAGGCTCTTCATCCGATAACAATGGATGGTAAACTTTAGATATACCTGACCCCAAGGCCAAACGTTGGGACTATGTTGAGTTTGCTGTCTATGCTCGGACAACCTCAGCCAGACCCACAGGGTGGATGACTGTTGGCCGTACCCTGATTACGCCACCTAAAGCAACCATCCAGGTAGTCGAACACATCAAGGAGTCAGAATCAAAACTTCGAGATCTTATCCATAGCCCATCCAAAGAAGATTCAGAGCCTTCAACCCCCTTAGGCCCCTCTCCCACATGGCTCAATTTGCTACACCAAACTCTTCGATTATTAAACTCCACCCCTCTTTCTGTGCCTACTTCTCAGTGCTTTCTCTGTGCTTCACTTAGTCGTCCACTTCTAGCAGCAGTCCCATTAGCGGCAGGAAATATTTCAGCAAAAACCTACAATTTCTCTAAGAAAGGACAACCCCTACATGTGACACGTATCCCACTGTGGGAAAGTTATTCCACCAATACTTCATTTCCTTTCATCTGTTTCCACCTGCCAACAATGAATCCTTTACCCATTTGTTCCTTGTGCTATAGCACCCCATTGAGCCCTGCGTTTATGCAACCTGGACATTTCCTCTGGTGTAACAGGTCTTTAAGTACCTCAACAATCAATGTCTCTGGCACCTGTTTCTTGGTTACTGTAGTTCCTCAGCTGTCTTTGTATACTCCCACTGAATTCCGGCAGCTGGCCCTACCTTCCCTCACCCGTAGGGCAGTCTTTCTGCCGGTTCTGGTAGGCCTCACTTTAACAAACTCAGTGGCAAGTCTCGGACTGTCTGGTGGAGCTATAGGTCATGCTCTATGGGCATCCAATGACCTACAACAAAAACTGCAGGAAGCACTCGATACCACTGCTGAGTCTCTGGGCTCCTTGCAGGGGCAGGTTACTTCATTGGCACAAGTGGCTTTACAAAACCGAAGGGCGATTGATCTTCTCACTGCAGAAAAAGGGGGTACATGCCTGTTCCTCAGAGAGGAATGTTGCTACTATGTTAATGAGTCTGGGCTAATAGAAAAAAATGTTGTTAAATTGCAGGAATTATCGACCCAACTGCTCAAACCCACCTCCTCTAATCCCATAACGGGGTTCTTCCAATCCTCTCTTGCCACGTACTTACTACCTATCTTGGGGCCCCTTATTGGGATGCTCCTTTTTTGTGCTCTCTTGCCCTGTATAATGAAGTTCCTTCAAACCCAATTGCAAAAAAATTCTAATCAAACTTTCAACCAGCTTCTGCTTAGGCACTACCAGCCTCTGATGACCGATGAACCCCCAACATCTCCAAGAGAACAGTTCACTCAGTGCTGAAGCTCACTACCAGGCATGATGGAATGCAATGGACATCAGACAGCGGGAGACAACGAGCTCGGAGAACCTCTTAATCTGCCATCCTGGATTCATGAGTCTTTATGTCCTTCTAAGCTTCCTCATGGCCCTTGGCCTCTTATCTGTCAGTCCCCCAACATGGAACTTCTGCCAAAAATTGACCTTTGCTTTAATTTTTATCTTCATTCTGTTTTTATTCGCTCTGATCTTCTTCAGGTGCTGGTGATGCCATGTCCAGACAATGCTTCCAGTATTTCCTAGAGTCTCTGTTACAGGACCAGTGGCTGATACCAACAATCTCCTCCATCCAGGACTGGTTCGATGCCATCGACAACTTGTGGCTTCAGGGAACTTTCACAGACTTCACCCCTACGGAAGTAGATGTCTATAGCCACTGGGTTTTATTTCTGGCTGCCATGATATCCCCAGACCTGCCCCCCGAGCATTCCTCCACTTCCCTTTCTAGGCCCCACAGCACCCCCACACAGAAGGAAGCAGCCGGATCTGACCAACGACGTCCCACTTCCTAAGAAAACAAAAAGGGAGGAATGTTGGGAAAAGTATAAATGGCAGCCATACCCCAGAGAAAAAAACCCCAACATGGCGCCTAAGCACCTCTTCTTCCTACCTTCTTCTTTTCTGCAGTGGCACGAAAAGTTCCCGCCCGTGTGAACTCTCCCGCCAGCGCCAATTTCAAATCTCACTGGCGGGGAACCTTAGCCCCAATGAGAACTAATTCCTGGGCTCCGGAGCTGATATCTGAAAGAACTTGCCAATAAACGGGTTGCCTGCCATTTATCTAAGCCCTACCATCTCCCCCTTAGTTCTATATAAGCACACTGCTTTTTGCAATAAAATTGGAATTCTCCCGGCAAAGTGTCTTTGCGTGGGGAATTCTTTCAGAACCTAGGGATGCTCTGTCACTGAACTATATCTTCAGCCCTTTTTATTTTTTTATTTGAGATAAGGTATTGCTAAATTGCCCAGGCTTGCCTTGAACTTGCTATCCTCTAGCCTCAAGCCCAGGGGATAGCTGGGATTACAGATGTGCTCTACCACATCCAGTTACAATTAAAGGTTTATTTAGCTCATGGTTCTGGAGACTGGGAAGTCCAAGCATAGCTACAGTGTTCAAGGGGGCAAAATTGGGACATATGCAGTCAAGGGGGAGAAATAATGAATGTACACCAGCTTCTGCCCCTTTCAATGTTTTATTCACTCAAATTACTCAATACAATCTCACTCTAGAGCTTCTTAATCAAGGAAATGACAATCCTTAATGCTAGGCACTGCAATAGACATAATCAATTCACAGCAAACAATTCTAGATTAATTACTTCACAGCAAACAATTCTAGATTAATTCTAAGCATTGCAAACACACTTAATCATGACAGGCTAATGATAGAATTCCCTCTGCATGCTAAATTTAATCTAAAGCCTTAGGCTTTAAGTCCAGCAGATACACACTCACTCAGACCACAGTGATCAGGTTCGGAGCCAAGGCAGGTTTTCCTGGTGTGAAGTGGATGACCGATTGAGGAAAGGGTCTATAGAGAAGTTGCAGCTCTTACCAAGGTCCAGATGAGGTGCTAGAGTTTGAGAGCAGTGAGGTTCACGCAGAGGATCAGGAAAACGATGAAAAGTGATGGGATGTCAGGTCCTCATCAGGCTCTCCAGCTCAAGTGCATCCTAGTTTCCTCTGGCTGAATCTGTATTCATTAGCTCTGTTATTTACACTAAATTTGGGGGCTTTTGACCCCTGTTTCAATCCTTATCAGCTACCACAGGATTTCTCCTTGACATCATTTACCCTGGGGTCAGAAACATCTGGTCTGGTGGTCTCCACCCTGATATTCTCACCTTCCCTCTCATCAGGGGAGAACAGCCTGCCAGAGGCTTCACTCTGTTTATCAGGGTGAGGGGAAGTAACTTGTCTAAGGCCATACTAGATGGCTGTGTTGAATGTGCCTGGTGAGACTGCAGGTTTAAAAATGGAATTTTTAAAATGGAGTTGCTTAGGCTCAGGCCTAAGGCCATCCTCACACACAGTATCTGGTGAGGGCCTTTTTACAGTATTGTAACATGGTAGAGGATATCACATGGCAGGACTGAGCAAGTACACTAGTCTCTTCCTCTTCTTGTAAGGCCACTAAGCCCCTCATAGAGGCGTAGCCTTATTTAATGCAAATTACCACTCAAAGGCCCACTTCCAAACACTAGTAACATATGACTTTGGGGACTAAGTTTCTAACACACAAATTTTGAGGGACACCTTTGAATCATAGCATTTGAATTTGTGTAGGAAAAATAACTGATCACTCTGCTGAAATCACACAATGTTTAATATTGAAATTGGTAGAAAAACAAGCCCTGAGTTTCAAAAAAGAAGAAATGTGTTCTGTATCCTTCTGTAAAAGCAGAAACTGCTGATTCTTTAAAAAAAAAAAAGTTAAAAAGCATTTGCTAAGTACTTCTAAGGCAAATTTGAAGGTCTTTCACATAAACTAATATTAAAATTTAAAAAAAACCTAAAAGTATAAAAATAAATTCTAAAATAAAATAAATCTAAAAATCTTTCAGGTGAAATATCAACATAAATAATGAACAAGAACCCCCATATTCCCTTCTCCTGTGAATAGCCTAAGGTTCTCAAACTTTTCTGCTATGTGTGTTCACTGAGAAGATACGTATGAACAATTCCAGTTTCTCAGATTTTTAAATGATGATTTCACCTAGAAGTATTATCAGAATGATAGTGGAAACAACAAAGAAAGCATAATTCAGTCCCTTAGAAAAGCAATTTGGTTTGGATTGTCACTAAGATGGCAGTCTTTCATTAAAAGATAAAACATTAGAAATATTTCATCTCAGAAAATGAAAGCATAATTAGGATGCATTTGGATGTTGGAGCTGGAAAACTTTTTGAATGCTGGGCAGCATTTCATCTCTCTTGATGTTAGAATTAATATAATCCACACCCACTGTGCATACATTGATTATTCTGCTCATGTGCTTTTAGCAAGTCATCTCCCCCTACACTTTTTTTTTTTTCAGTTTTAGAGCTAATACAATATACTCAAATATCTACACTTCAGTGCTGGGAGCCATTAGCCAAGTAGGTATGACAATTTCCTTGCCAGCGTACCCCATGTTGCTGACATGTTGCAGTGACATTGAATGTAGGTGACCTTGCTCAAGGACCAAGGCAGATTAGGGTGTTCCCGGTTTTAAGATAATCGTGTTTAGGGTGTTCCCAGTTTAGGTTCCAGGTTTAAGGTTTAAGATTATTCCTGCTGGGAATAGGGCGTATCCTGCTGCCTGAGTTCCCCTTGAGTTCTCACGGGATTCAGACAGTATATTTTGGAGAGAGAAGCCCAGTGGAGGTGGATTTGGGCAGAGAACGTGGATTTCCCCAGAACGCGATTGTAGACGGCTGGTGTGAGTTCGGGAATAAAGAGTTGCTGTTTGAATCTACAAGCTGTGTGGTGGCTCGTGATTGTGTGCCCAGCCAGACTGCGGCATTTGTGCCCAGCCAGACTGCGGCACTTCAGATTGAACATTCCACATGTTCTAAGGTTGGGATGTCATTGAACTGAATTAGCCTTTGTTTATCTTCAAATAAAAAGATTCCTTTTATTATCTTTGTGGGAATACCTTTTGTGTTAGTGTAAACAAATAAATAAATAAATTGTTATGGGAACAGACAGATACAAGTGGTGGGAACATGAGGTTAAGGGAATAATTCTGTGAAATGGGTCCACTATGCTGAGCCCCTATATGCTTTCTTTACCTGGAAGCAATTTACCTGTAGCCATGTCTGGCCTAAGTGGACAAGCTATGTCACATTCTTCAGCAAACTACCTGTTATCTGCAGGAGAAATGCAGGCCTGAAATAATGTAGATAAGAACAACCCAATACCCTGAAGGGGGAGACTTTTATGACCCTTTCCACAGACCAGATCCTGAAACTCAGAAAGACAATGATATTTCTTCCTAATCATAAAATCTGTAAGAATTTAAGGTTAAAGGAGACCCTCATCATTATACAAAATATATGTATGAAGATGTGAATTTGGTGTCAACATACCTTATATATAATCAGAGATATGATAAATTATTGTATAATGGTATATTAAGAATTGTAATGCAAAAAAAAAGAAAAAAAAGAATCTATTTAGAACTGGTTAGCAAGGGCCAAAGTGACCTAGAGTTGTCATGGCAGTGGACACTTGAAAGTCTGATGTCCTCCTGCTCTTGGTTAAAAGTCAAAAAGTGGACCTGGGCAGGACTCTGTGGAAACTTCTGTAGGATATCCAATAAAACTGGAGTGTAGGAGAGGCACACTACACTTCTTCTCACTGAGAAGATCCACTCTCTTCTGTAAGAATATCCCTTTGGGCTGGGGTTGTGGCTCAGTTGTAGAGAGCTTGCCTAGCACATGTGAGGAACTGGGTACGAGCTCTAACACCACATTAAAAAAAAAAAAAAAAACTAAATAAACACAATAAAGGTATTGTGTCCATCTACAATTAATTTTTTTTTTAAATGTCCCTTTTCCTATCCTTTCAGGAAACTCATGCTTGTTACTCTGGGTGACATATTTGAAATCATTCTGACTTGAATGTAAGAATTGGAATTTGAAGAAGGATCTTTAAGCTGCCACAGTTTCCTGGAAGGCCCCCCATGCCCCCTGCAACAATTGGAGAGCCTCAAATCACTTTTTATTGGCATAGGTAAATAGATTTATAATATGAGATTAGATATGTCATTGGTAATAAAATTTTAGCACTTTTAAGTTGATGGAAGAGGGAAATGCTTTACATCTCTTTACATGTCTTCATCTCCTGGCACAGTGCACGTTACTAAATAGATTTCTTTGAATGTTTTAATAATTAGTCCTGCCTGGTGCTTTGGAGAAAGTTCTAAAGAAAGTATCAGCTGCTTCTAGAAACATGATGGCATTTTCAAAAAGTGGAAGAAGGAGGACTGTGACACAAGGCAGAGAATAAAAGCATGAACAAGGACACAGAAATTTGAAAGCATCTGATATTTGACAAAGGTGCAGAAATGTATCTTGGAAAAAATACAGCCTTTTAAGAAATGGCTCCGAAAAGCTGAATAGCTGTATATAGAAAAAATAAAATTAAATGCCTATCCTTCACTCTGCAAAAAACTCAAATCAAAATGCATCAGACTTAGAAATTAGATCAGAAACCTTACAATCCCTTCATCATATAGGTGCCAACACAGACTTCCTTAACAAGACCCTCAAAGCACAAGAAATAAAACCAACAATCAATAAGTGGGATGCCATTAAACTAAAAAGCTTCCGCACAGCTAAGGAAACAATTAAGTGGGTGAAGAGAGAGCCTACAGAATAGGAGAAAATCTTGGCCAGCTACTTCTCCAATAGAAAATTAACATTTAGAATTTACAAAGAACTAAACAGAAACTTATGGATAGAAGAACCTTGAAAGGCCAATAAATACATTAAAAAATGTTCAACATCTCTAACAATCAAGGATGTGCACATCAAAACCACACTGAGATTTTATCAGAAAGAATGGAATTATGGTATTTGCCAATAAATGGATGAAAATGGAGAACATTATGCTAAGTGAAATTAGCCAATTCCAGAAACTCCAGTATTGAATGTTGGCTCTCATTATGTGGAAGCTAGAGTAAAATAAATGAAAGAGGGAGGGAAGAATAAGATTACATAAAGAACCAATCAAATACTAATTCATAGGCCAGCGAAAGGAAGTCTAGTAGAGGAAGGAGAAGTGGGGAGGGAAAAAGAGGAGGAAAAGGAGGGATCATGAACTAAAATCAATTTCCATGTATGTATGAGTTTGTCAAAACCCAACTACTATATAAATGTGTAGAACCATAAAGCTCTAATCAAGAAAGAAAGAAAGAAAAAGAAGGGTGAGAGGGAGGCAGGAGAGAGAAAGCGAGGGAAAGAAAGAAAGAAAATTGAAAGTATGGAGCATCTTTGGAAGGCTGCATAGCATGGAGTTCATTTTTAAACCAAATAGATGGGAAAGTGACAATGGTCAAATTGTCAGGGCCTGATGTGGTTCTGTTCCAAAAAAAAAAAAAATTGGCTGTAGACTAAAGGCAGTGTGGAAGCAACAAAGCACTTTTTGGTGACACGGAAATGTAAAAATTTTAATCATCTTGATCAAAATGTTCAAAATTTTATCATACTTTCTTGTTCAAGGTGTTTGACTTAATGTATCCATTTGCATGCAAAAGGGCACTAGAAGGGGAATACAGAAGAAAGTCTGTCTGATGGACTAACTATACTGGTTAACTCCTGATTTTTTTGTCCCCTAGAAATTTATTTATTGAAATCCTCACCCCTAAGGATTTATTGAAATCCTAACCTTCCAAAGATTTCACCTCTTAATATCTTAAGATATTAAGAGGTGAAATCTTTGGAAGGTAACTAGATTTAGCTGAGGCTGTTGTGGGTAGAGCCCCTGTAATGGGATTAGTGCCTTAGTGTCTTTATGAGACGAGAAAGAAGCTATTGTTCTCTGGGTGTTTCTTCCACGAGGATATAATGAGAAGACAACCACTTGCAAGTCAGGAAGCATGCCCTCACTAGACACCAGATCTTTAATTTCCAAGGAAACAAATAATAACTGTAAGGGTCCGGCGAAGCATCGGAGAAAGAGACCACCAAGTGACCACTCATGCAATTGGCAGAAGGGGATTTATTGATCTAGCATGCTAGGGCTCCGTGCCCACTCAAGAAGGGAGAACAGCCCAGAGCCCCGAGCAGGGGCTGAGCACTGCTTAAGTACACTTTTTTTGGGAGGGCGGGGATTTTACATACATCACAGTCTCCTTTAACAAATCATTATACACCACGGGAAAGTCAAACAACAATTCTTAGACTTGATTAGTACATACATTGGCAGGAACAGGTCAGGCTGGAGTGAAAGGTCATTCCTAAGGAGGGGGTTACATTCAAACTGATTGGTCCAGGCCCTGCAATGCATACATGACAAGCTGCACAGGGTCTTGAATGCTATAAATCAACTAAATAGCCAGTAGGGCATTGTCTTAACTGCCTCAGGAATTTAACCCAGGCTTTGCAGTTTAGAAGCAGGTTTACAATGCCTGGTCCTTTACCCTTTAACTTTTACGCTTTAACTTCAATTTCTTTTACCCTTACATTCCCCACTCCTTTTTCTGACTACTTTTAATCTTAAAAGTAATGAATCATAATTATTGAAGGGTTTCACATTTCATGAGTTGTTTTGTGTTCCCTGGAATCATTTTCAGCATGGCCTCCATTTTAGATTCCACTCGGTATTAGACCCCAATTTATCTAACTAAACTGACTACCTAACTTTAAATCTGGCTTCATTCCCCTCTCTAATTTGGGAACTCCTTACTGCTGTAAGGAAGGGGGGGCAAAGAGGATCTTTCTGGCTTCTTCAGGCTGAAAAGGGTCGGTGTGGGGCAAGCAGTTTGGAGTCCCCCTTTAAAAATATCGGGTCTATCAAGTGGTCCATGATAAAAGTCCAATTGAGAAGTATTAGGCTGGAGGGCCATTCGAGGGATAGGTGGTCTATAAGAGAAACAAGAATTCATTAGTACTGGAACCATATTGATGCAGCAATAAATGTCACAGCACAGGAATATGCCAATGAGTATAATGGCCAAGACAGAGACTAACAATGTTTCCACCAGGAAGTACCAAGAACCAGGAGCTAAGATACTGTTTCCACGACAACGTTACTGAGGACATGGCTTCTATCTGAGCATGTAAATCTTTAAGGATATTCGTCACCTTGCCAGAAATGTCAGGGATGTAAACACAACAATTAACATGCCTTTTGTGAAATGCAAGGGTTCTAATCATTTATTCACCAGAAGATTATAGAACGAAAGAAAAAGAAAAATTTTAAAAGGGAGAAATATATTTTAAAAATGGTGAAAATAACCCAAGAATCCAGTGCACAGGATCTCTGGGATAACAGTTTGGTGAGAATATCTGGTCCTAATGATATCAGAAGACAAATGTACCATAAGAAAAAAGTGTTATCAGGAAGACCACTACAGTGAATATCAAAGACATACAGCATAAATAAAACGTCAGATACAGGGGATTTTGAGGAATAAGACATGTTTCTTCTCATGATGAGAAAAAAAGGAAGCCAGGCAGAAACATGAAAGAAAGTGTGAAACTGTATACAGAGGAGGTAAAATTAAGTGGTACTGACAAGAGGGAATCTAAAATATGGTGAAACATTTGAAATTAATTTGAGAGAACAAACTACTTGATCTGGGCTGTTCTTTTCAAGGAACAGTGCGGGCAGTTTTAGCAAGTACCTTATCTTGAGGTGAATCACATTTACATAGACATAGTACTATAAGTTTGATTTATTATTTTTCAGCTTTCAGATTCAATCTAGAAATAAAGCATGGGAGATTATAAAGTAATTATAGGATAACAATATAGTAGATGGCATAGTGAATTTGTTCACTGAAGTATTTCAGGCATCATGAATCATTCTTGATATGGTTTAATCTAAAACTCAACATACTGGACAAATAAAGTGAAAGAATTTTATTATCAACTAAGATTTGATTACCCTTATAAGGTCAAGTTTTAAAGTATTGCATATCCATATATTCAAATATGGTGATTTTCATTGTGATCATTAACAAATCTTTATGAAAAATGTTTTTGTGACTTACATTGTTATTTGACGCAATTACTAGGCACTCATTTTTATTTCAAAAAGGAAATTTCTATGAATGTTTTCTTTATTAGTGTTCTTAAAAATCAATTTAGGCTATAAAAGTGATATATTTTATGCCTAATTTTATTTGTCAGCTCAATTGACAATTGAATAGCTTTTAAAAAGTAATTGATGTCCTTTAGAAATTGAAGTGTCATGGACAGATCATGTGAGAGAAAATAAAGTGGCTCGTGCCTTTCATTATACTTATGAATGGAAGAAGGCAGGATAAGAAGATGATGCATATTCTAGCTTCTAATATATACAATAATATAAAAGATTTTTGAAAAATGATAGCAATTTTTTCAACAGAATTCAGTTTAGAACATGCTATCACATTTTAAATTCACAGAAGAAACACATTAATTTAGAATAATTATGAAAATTTACGTATCTACTTCAGTAATTAATATCTAGGTGATTTCAATTTTCCAGTATTAGTAAGTTTTAGTAACTCTTCTGGAAAATTAAGGAAATTTCAGTTTAGTGTTAGAATTTAGTTGTTTCTAACAGCTTTATGTTTTCACTTCACTGAGGTATAATGAATACACAAAAGCTATTCAAATATGTGCAATTTGGTAAGTTCAGATACATGAATATACCTGTGAAAACATCACTACAATCCAGATAATAAACATATTCATCACCTCCCAAAATTTTTTTCTGCCCTTTTGTTTTTTGTTTTGATTGTTTAAGATTTCTACAGAAATATTTAAAATATTTTGTTTTAGTTGGACACACTGCCTTTATTTTATTTCATGTGGTTCCGAGGATTGGATCGAACCCAGCACCCCACATATGCTAAGCGAATGCTCTACTGCTGAGCCACAAACCCAGCCCCTTCTACAGAATTTTAAATATTCCATTATAACAAATTCATTTTGTTCCAAACTTATAGATGTATACAAATTAACTAAACTTATTCAGTTTTAATTTGTGATATAATTTTTTTATTTATTCACTCAGACATTTAGAATAAAAATATTCCTTCCATAACATCATTTTTTTAAAAAAATCCATATAGGAGATAAAGTATAACGATTAAGTACATGGGTTCTAGGTTCAGAATATTTGGTATCTATTATGATCTTATCAACTCTAAGACAATTATTTAACATCACCAAGCCTTTGTGTTCGAATGTCTAAAGGGAGGTAATAATGGTTGTAAGAATTGAGTGAAGACATCCATGAGAATCATTTAGTAAAATACTTCACTTTCAAATAATAAGTCTAAATGAGCATTAGTTATTACTACAAAAAACTCCCCCACATAGAGTGCCCCCCAAGAGCATGCTGTCATATGACAGTGCCACACACCCTCTGCTTCCAAACAACAAAGTCTGCAGTAAAAGACCAGGTAATGTAACAAACAATCCATTAGATTTTACATTAGAAAATCTACATTCTAATAGAATGCCTCATAAATTATATGACTTTAGAAAATCTACTTGAAATATTTTTTCAAATGTAAAATTATAAAAATAATATCTTCATAGGCTATTTTTCATTGTTATCAAAAATATAAAAGCAGATCATACTTATAAAGAACAAGGGAGTGTACCATTAATAGGATTGAGCATAATGGTCACATATGTGTTCCTAATTGGATTCATATCTTTGGACTAGGGCATTGTTTCTCAAATTTGATTTTTTTTCAGAAGAACTCTCTTATTATATGACATTTTGCACAACTCTATGGCATCACCTTAATCATTGATTAGTTTATTAAAATGGTTTGGCTTAGCACATTCTTGCTTTTTATGTTTCTTTCTTGCTTTTGACAAAACAACATGGCAGGCCCAGAATCATTGAGAAAAACAATGAGATTGGATCTGAGAGGTAATAGATATAAAACAAAATGAGTTCCTTTTCTTTGCATTCTCATTCTGTAACACTTTGTCCCTACCTTGCACATATTTTTATTTTACAATATATCCCTTCTTACTTATTTTACTCACTTATTTAATTTAGTTCAGTATGGTTCCTTGAGTTCAATAAACACTTAAAGAATGGCTATTATGTCAATGGTAGTGATATAAAGATGAACATGATATAATTCTATCCTTACAGTCTTGGCTTGATATTTTCCCTCCCTCCCTCCTTCCCTTCCTTCCTTCCTTCCTTCCTTTTCTCTTCTTCTTTTTTTTATTGGTACCAAGGATTGAACTCAGGGGCACTCAACCACTGAACCACATCCCCAGCCCTTTTTTTGTATTTTATTTAGAGACAGGGTCTCACTGAATTGCTTAGTGCCTCACTATTGCTGAGGCTGGCTTTGAACTCTCCATCCTCCTGCCTCAGCCTCCCAAGCTGCTGGGTTTACAGGCATGTGCCACTGTGCCTGGTTGGCTTGATATTTTCAAGGTAGTGAAGCAAATACAATGATACCTGGCAACTAAGTGACACAGAGAAGGGGCAACTGATCAAACTTTCAGTAAAAGGATTACTAAAAATACACAAGAAAAGGATCCTCGAATGGCCTGCTGTATCATATATGCTCAGCTAATGTTTTTACATGAATGAATAAAGATGGATAACATTTTAAATTAAATTTGTTTTAACAATTTTTTTTCTTTCAATTCCAAAGCATTTTTGTTAATTAAAATTTTATCTATTGATGAAATTATTTAACCTTGTTAACTGATCAAAGAGAATGAAATTTCTTCAATGACTCAAGACAGAAGTCTTCTGAAATATGCAGTTAGGACACATTCAGGCTAAGAATAGACTCAATATATGAAAGTGAGAAAAGTTAATTGCATGTTTTGAAGACTCAAAAAATACAAATGTGATGGTATCTTACTACAAAGCCCATGAATATTTTAAAAATACTTTTAAGTCAAAGTGAATTGAATCATCAAAGCTAACGCACCTTAATAGAAATTAAATACAGGGTAATTTTTATCAAGAATTTCAGCATTGCTTATTTTTTCTTTTTCTCCAGAAAAGACAAAAAGCTTGAGGAAGAAGGAAAGAAGTCTCAAATGTTATCAGAAGAAAAACAATTATAACACCCAGAGTTAGACTTGAATTCATGATTCTTTTTAAGAAAGTATTCTATTTTAAAAAACTTCCTGAATTTTACATTAATGAGACTAATCTATTTTCTGTCAGATGAGTTGCAAGAGTTATGACCAAGAATTCAAATGATCTTTCACTTTTTGTTTTTCTCTCTGACTTGGGATTTTTATTGTTCATGAAGAAATATGTCATGGACTCCAATGAATAGGATCGCCTCTATTGTTTTACTATAAAGATTACAGTCTTCCTCTCCCAGGTCATCCATTTACCATCCATGTAAATTAAAGTTTTCTTTAAAATAAAGATAACAACTTACCTGGAAGTATTGCTGAGATGATTGACATAAGTGCAAAATAAATGGCACTATTAAAATTATGCTTAAATACCATTCGACCATTGATATAAGATTGTATTTATGTTAAGGATATATTCTACAATACATACTTCCTCTAAAGCACATTTTGAATAAGCAATGGCTATAGAATGTTATTGAGTACCTGATCATTTAAACAAAATCTAAAGATTTGGGAAATTATTTTAAAATTGAATAATTTATTTAAATTAGAATCTTTATGCAAACCAAATTGTCTTTATTATTGTGTTCTTTTTTAAAGAGAGAGAGAGAGAGAGAGAATTTTAATATTTATTTTTTTTAGTTTTCAGCGGACACAACAACTTTATGTATGTGGTGCTGAGGATCGAACCCGGGCCGCACACATGCCAGGCAAGCACACTACCGCTTGAGCCACATCCCCACCCCCTTATTATTGTATTCTGCATCCTTTATTGATTTTGGTTTAGAATAATCCTGGTTATATCCAATTAATTTGGTAGCTCTTTCTCATTTTCCTTTGCCTGGAATAAATTATGTTACTATCAGAAAAATCTGTTCAGATTAGTCAGCTTTTCATTGCCGCAACCAGATACCTGGGTTTATTTTGGTTTAAGGTTTCAGAGATTACTCCATAGTTAGCTGGCTCCATCACTGTGGGGCCCAGGTGAGGTAGAACATCATGGTGGAAGGGTATGGTAGAGGAAGGCTGCTCAGCTCATATCTGCTATGAAGCACAGAGAGTGCAAGCAGCGAGAAACATGATACAGAATCCCCAAGGCACACCCCAGTGACCCACTTCCCCCAGCCACACCCTGCTTGTCTACAGTTACCACCCAGTAGTCTATTCAAATTTTTAACACAGGAGTTTTGGGGGATACCTCATGTCCAAACCACAATACTTTCAAAATACTGAATGCCTACATCAACATAACTGTAGATCTCCAACCTTTTGAGGAATGCAAATGATACAATGCATTTCCCATAAATAATAGTCTATTTAATTAGTAGATATCTTCCTGAATGGATTATGGTGATGTACAATTTCTACAAGAACATATGTTTCCGGGGCCCAGAAGTGACTAGGGTCCTGGGATGGGTTGGTGTTCATTTGCTTATGGAGGAAGGGCAGGTACTTCAACTTGTTTCTGTAGAAATTTCCAGAAATGTTGATGCCCTCGTGGCATCAACATACCTCGCGGGACACCACCACCACCTGGCAGTCAAGCAGTACCTGTTTGAGCCCAGTGGCCACCAGGCGGGCCCAGGAGATGGCCTCAGCTGTCCAGCACCAGAACCTATCCCTCCGCCATCCTCAGCAGCCTCCCCAGGAGTTCTTCATGTATTGAAAATATTGATCCTTTGCCATTGGACTTTCCCTTGAACTCATACATGAGTCTGTGCACACTAGAAGACAATTACAACATCCAGAATTGCCCCTGCTTATCCTTGAAAGATGTTGAGAATATCCAGGGAGGTGCAGTATAATTGTATTATCCTTGGAAAGCACAAGACGACAGAGCAGAGAACAAGAGAATACAACAGAAAGGTGGGGAAACCATCATCTTGGAACAGGCTAATCCATGGACTATCGTGGGTGCAGAATCTTGGAGCCGCAGGGCTAGTTGCTGTCCTACAGCCTGTGAGAGGCTCATGGCTGAAGTTTGTTGAGGGAGACCTATGCCGGAGTATGGGAGCCAAAAATGTGACTCTTGAGCTGAAGGAACAACTTCTTATCCAGTCTACTAGGTCCAGCAAGATGGCTTTCTCTCTGGGGGTGGGCATATGGCTGAAGCCTGCCCACTTGGCCACAGTGTTTGCATCATGGATGGGCCTGTGATACAAATCATGTTGGTTAAAAGTGAAGGAAAAACAAAACCCTGAGATGTGAATGAGGATGGAAGTCACTTTTACCTGAGGATATTTGCTGAGCCTACATTAGGACCTTTGCTTTGACAACCTGTGAGGAAAAGGAAGGGAATGCAGCAGATGTGAATTTGAAGAGATTACTGCTAAGAATTCTCCAGAAATGATAAAAGGCATCTGTTCACAGATTTAAGAATTGCCCAAATCCTAAATGAGATAAATCATAAGAGATAAAACTATAGCCAACTCATGACATTGCCAAAAATGAAATACAAAGAGAGTTTTTAATAGCAGAAAAAAGAGATTACCTTCAAAGAAGTAGCAGTAAGCCTGTCAGCAAGCATGAAAGACAGAAAGCAGTTGACTGTCATATTCAAGGTGCTGAAAAAAAAAAAGCTGCCAATCTAGAATTTATATTTGGCAAAAAAATCTTCCAGGAAATGTGAAGAAAAATATTTTCCAAACAAATACAACCAAGAGCATTCTCTAACAGCAGGCTTGTAACAGACAAAATTCTAAAAGAACATTTTAGAGAAAAATGATTCCAAACTTCCAAAATATGACAAAGAGGTATCCTGAAAACCCCACAACTATTATTATTTCTAGTGGAGAAATACTGAATATTTTCTCACTAGGATCAGGAATAAGTCAAGGATGACTGCTCTCACCAACTTATTCAATGTTTGACTGGAGGCTGTAGTCAGGACAATCAGGAAAAAAAAATGAAATAAAAAGCATACAGATTGTGAGAAGTAAAACTACCCTCATTTGTAGATGACATGATCTTATATATAATATCCTTATCCTTATATCTTTACATTAAAGAAAAAAATAATAAGTGTGAAAAAACTGGTAGAGATAATAAGTGCATAGAGTCAGGTTGCAGGATACAAGGTCAATATACCAAAATTAATTGCATTTTTATATTCTTGTAGTGGAAATTCTGAAAAAAACATGAAGAAAGCTGTTCCATCCAAAACAGGATTAAGAAGAAAAAAAATACATTGAAATAAATTTCATAAAAGAAGCAAAACACTAATATACTGAAAGCTACAACAATTTGTGAAGTAAAGAAGACTAAAATATTTGAGATATCAAATATCCAATTTAAGGGTAAGGCTTTATTTTTAGAAGTGGTATTATTATGAAGTAATGACCTACTAAGGGATCCTAGGGGCTAGGGTGAGCTAATGATTCGGACTAGCTTTCATCCATATAAAGAGAGCAGGGTGAATATAAAGGTTCTGTCTGGATTGCTGCCTCATAAGGAGAGCAAAGCAAGTTTTGATAGTGTGATTTATTTTGTTCTATGACTATCTTCTCTTCTATTTAGTTGATATTTGTAGTGAAACATTTTAATTCCTGTACCTCTCACATTGGGTATATGCTACAGGTATTCCTTTGTGGTTTCCACTGAGAGATCCATTTAACAAGAGAATGGGACACCACCCTGTTAGGAATCTGCAGCAGGGTAACTTCAGTAGTGCAGAGAATGCTGCTGCTGTGCCTCTGCATCCCTGCCCCCTCAGCTGCTGATGTCACAGTGTCACATGTGTAGGCACTGTGTGTTCAATGGCGTAGAACACAGTTGGGGTTTTTGGTTATGTGGATCTCTTACATCTTGTAGGAAAAAGAAGTAGTGGCACTATAGCTTTTATGATTGCCATGAATTTGCTTTACTAGAGAACTTTCTGCCTTCATGGAGAGCTGAGTTCCTAATCTGGTGTCCAACCTGAAGGACTCCCCTCAGACAGGGATCTGGGCTCTTGTGTATCAGGTGCTGTATTTAGAATGTGTGTATGTCTCCCAAAGTTCCCGTTGACACTTCAGCCTCAAGGTGATGGCATTGAGAATTGGGTCTTAAGGAGGTGGTTAGTCCATGAGGCTCCAACCTCAGAGATGGAAGGCATACCTGAAGAGTGCTTCTCCCCTGTGTGCAAGGACCTGAACTTGGGAGCACCCTGCCTCAGTCTCCCCAGCTGCTGGGATTACAGGCATATGCCAATGTGCATAGCTGTGTGGCAGTGTTTTAATGAGCTTTCCCATCACTGTGGCCAAGACACCGGACAAGAGCAAGTCAGAGTAGGAAATGTTTACTTGGGATCAGGGGTTTGGAGGAATAAGACCATCGATGGATGACTCAATTGCTCTGGGCCTAAGGTGAAGCAGCCTGTCATGGGGGAAGGGCCCAGCAGAGGAAAAATCTGCTCACCTGAGGGCAGCAGAGCCAGAGGCAGAGCCAGAGACAGAAAGAAGGTGGGGTGAGGGCCAGAGGGATGAGGCACCCTTCCAGGGCAAGGCCTCAGTAACCCACCTCCTCCAGCCATGTCCGTCTTGCCTACAGTAAGCATTCAGGCAGCCCACTGAATGTAGGGTGGAGTGATAAGGTTACAGCTCTCCCAGTCCCACCGTTTCACCTCTGGATACTCCTGCATTAGCACAGGAGCCTGTGCGGGGGACACCTCAACTCTGAGCCATAATAGACTGTGATGCTCTCAATCTGGGACACAGAGGCGGGAGGACACCACATTGAAGCCCTACCCCAGCAACTTAGTAAGACAAGTCTTCAGAAAACAAAGAAACATGAAGGAAATTTGGGAGGCTAGGGAAGTACTGCAGCTGTAGAGCATTTTCCTCACGTGCCGGGAGGCCCGGGGTTCAATGGCCAGTATTCGGCCAAAGAACAAACAAAAAAGCAGGGCCTCTTGAGAGAAGAAGGTGGTCAACTCTCTGCCCCTCCCATATCATATGAGGATACGGCAGCAAGGCACTTTGACCTTGGACTTGCCAGTCTCTGGAATGGTGGGAAGTGGATTTCTATTGTTAATAATCTACCCAGTGTAAAGGGTTTTGTTAACAGCAGCAGGAAGGGACCCAGGTGTATGGGAACATCTCCATTTCTTCGCCCTGTGGGAAGGACACTTTAGCTGGTTTTAGGATTATGGCCTTTCTCCTTTGATCCCCCATCACTTTGAACCTATCAACCCATGCCTTTTGCATTCCAGGCTTTCTAGTGAGAAATGGGATGAGGACATTGTGGGGAAATGATGATGAACCCTCCCTCCCTCCCTCCGTCTCAACCCCATAGGTGTCAATGCCTAGCTCTAGAGCATCTTAGGCAGCAGAGAGTTTTCCTTACAGCATCCTGGTGTGGGTAAAGCACCACCTGTCCCTTGGACCCCCAGTCATTGGGAGTTGGAAGAAAGAGGAATTGATTACTTTGGGTGTACAGAGGATGAGGTCTTTAAAAGCTGAAAGTTATTACGGATTTTCAGACTTCAAATGCAAAGACCATCAAAGCATCCTAGTGGTTTTCGTCCCTAAACAGGCAAATATCAGTCTGCCCAACCCAGGGAAACAAAAGCCTTCTGGGTCCTTTCTTCTTATCATGGAAGTCAAAGAGGTCCTGGAGACCCCAAAGTGAGATGACCCCTGGGGGCTATGCCCAGGTGCAACTGGGTCATTTCTTGCTCCGACCTCACAAGGAGCCACTTGAGGTAATCCCAAACACCTGCTATATAAGTGCATGGCTGCGGGTGGGTTTTGTCCATAAGTATAGGAAGCTCTTGGTAGTGACCTGTCGGACTCTCAGATAGTTGGGCTTTTGGTGGTTGGTGGTTGGTGGTTGGTGTTTGTGGTGATTTGCTGTTGGTTTTTTGATTTGAGTGTTTTGTTTGTTTGTTTGTTTGTCTTGTGTTTTGCTATCTGGTTGTTGTTTTTGGTGTTTTGTTTGGGTTTGTTATTTTCTTTTTTTAGCTAGCATCCTTAGTTGGTGTTCCAGCTTAGGGATGCGCAGAGAGAGTAGTGAGAGTAGAGAGGAACACAAGGGCCCAGTTCCTGCTATGAGAGGGCCCTGACGGACCATTACCAAGTCCTGAGGGCCACTGGGGAGGAGAGCTTTGGGCAGGTGGTACTAGCCCGCCATATCCTGACAGGGACAGAGGTGGTGGCGAAAGTAGTGTCAAAGACAAGAGAGGAAGGAGCACGTGCTAGGCGAACGGGAGGGGTTCATGGCCATGGAGCACCGCAACGTGATCAAGCTCTTCCAGGTCATCGAGACCATGGACAATGTGTATCTTGTCATGGAGCATGCAGGTGGGGGACATCTCCAGCGTCACATCCCGCAGCCCGGTAGCCTACTGGAGGAGAAGGTCCGCAAAGTGTTCAGGGCGATGGTGCAAGTCGGGCATCATTGCCACAGAAGGGCTTCGCGCACCTCGACTTGAAGCCACAGAACTTCGCGGTGGATGCCAGGGGTCGCTACCTCAAGCTCATCGACTTTGGCTTGAGCATGAGCTTCATGCCTGGGCAGAAGCTGAAGGAGTTCCAGGGCACGCTCCCCGTACTGCCCCCGAAATCTTAAAAAGGAAGGTGTTCGAGGGCCCTCCTGTGGATGTCTGGAGCCTGGGCGTCACCCTCTATTTTCTCCTCACTGGGAAAAGGCCCTTCAGGGCGAGCACCAGGAAGAGGCTGCGGAGGCAGATCTTGCAAGGAAGCTGTCACATCCCATGACACGTGTCTCATCCAGCTCGCAGCCTCATCCAGCAAATTCTGAGGGTGGACCCCACGCAGAGGCCCACCCTAGAGCAGGTAATGGGGCACCCGTGGCTGAGTCAGGTGGAGGACTCCTCACCCAGTCGTCGCAGCCAGCCACTCCCCAAGTAGCAGCTGGATCCCACCATCATGACCCTCATGTTCGACATGGGTTACAACCCCTATAAGGCCTGGTTGTCCCTGGCAAATCTCCAGTTTGATGAGGCCATGGCCACCTACCTCCTCCTCCAGCACCAGAGAAGCCAGGGAACTGGATGCGGACTCTGGGTGGCGAAGCCTGTGGGTCCTGGGGTGGTTGGGCCTCGCCCAGGCCCCGCCACAGATCCTCCCAGTGTCCGCCCCAGCGAGCCTGCCCTTGCCTTGCCCCGTGAGCAGCAGCGGCTGGAGGTGGCCTGGCCTTCAGGGCAGAAGGGCACTGCACCAAGTGCCAGCGTGCCTTCCATTCCTCTTGGCTTCCTCCACGTGAAGACATCCTCTGCCAGCCCAGGCCCCCAGCAGGACCTCCGGCCCCAGTGGCGTGTGTACCTCAGGCCCAACTCTCGAGGGCAGGTGGCAGAAGGAGGCAGCTCGGCCTCCCAGGATCTAACCACTGGACAAGCCCATGAGACAAGCAGGGGCTGGAGGGGGCTCATCAGGACGATGGCCACCTGCCTGGATCAGCTCTGCTGCTGTGGGCCGTGCTTCCAAGGGCCCATGGGCCAAACAAGGGTGGCTCCAATGGCCAGAGGCCACAGACCCCCTAGATGGCCCCAGTGAACGTGCCTCCATGAGACAGACCGACCATTGTACAGTCAGAAGACCCTGGCATGTCTGAGCATCCGGACATCGTGGTGCACCCACCGGTCAGGAAGCTTCTCCATGTGGATTCCAGCCAGGAGCTCACCCTGATCCACAGGGACTCTCCTCTGCCCCCACCTGCCAGCCACATCAGAGACTCTTTCCCCTCAGACTCTTCCCCTGTCCTGCTCTTCTCTGCCATATCAGAGATGGTCTTAATATAATTTCTGTTTCTCACAGATTGATAAAAAAAAGAACATATGTTTCATTGAGATTTATTAGTTTAGGTTTGTATATAATATTATTTTAAATTACAGCCACCAACTATTATTCATTTATTTATTTTTCATATTATTTTTATTTTCTCACTTTTCATAATTAGATTTATCTAGTCATACTTATTTCATAGTTAATTATTCTAATGTTTTTCTGGTTTCTGTCTGTTTTTCTCTTGATTTTACTTTTAAGTCCCTCTATATAACTGTTTATATAATTCTAGCTTTATTTCATTACAATGTTATTTTGTTTCCAAAGTATTTTCCATAGTGTTTTTAAAGTTTTGAAAACAATGTCTTATTAAATATTTATGAATTAATTTTTTTCTTCGCCCTAATAAGAAAATAATCAAAACCTATTTATCATTATTGTCATATGATGCTGTACATTATTTCTGAATTTGAACTATCTGGAATTTGTTTTTGATTGAAAATATGGATTAAGATTCTAATTTTTTCCCATTAAGTGCACTTAGGAGTTGTGATACTATTTGTTTAACAAATTATTATATTTTCACTGACTCATAACATCACATTTATTACAAAATAATGGCATTTGTATTAGTATAGATTTTTGTGTCTATTTATCGGCTTTTCATTTTATTTAATTGCTAGATCTGACATCAGTACCACACTTATAATATTCATGGCTTAATAATTAATTTCAATAGCTGTAACCAACATTGACATCCTTACACATTTGCTTTTTTTCTTTAACTTATTCTCCAATATCAGTCAACAATAAATATCTTCCATATTCTTGATTAACAATCTTTGCACCTTGACTTTCACTAGTATACATCCTTTTGATTTTACTTTATATAATTCTTTTTAGTCCTCTGTAAATGTATTCCTCCTATATTTAACCTGTGCAAATGTTTTATATAATAGACATACTGTAAGACAAACTGAATTTATTGCTTTTATCTAATTATAATAGTAATAAAGTTATTCACAATTTCAGTACCTCAGAAATGTCCAATTCAGACTTCCAATTTTGGCAAAAAAAAAAAAAAAAACTGATTTGTATAAGACCTACATTCCCATTGAATAACTAAAAAAGTTTTATGAATAAAAAAACCCAAAACTGTGGTAAACATTAGGAAACTCTGAAAACATTTAGAATTTGAGTGACCAAAACCCTAGAGAGAAGAAAAATATGCCATCAGCCTAACATGCAGTGTCATTGTTCCCCTTGAAGTATTTGTTATTTGGAGGTTGGAGCTGAAAGTCTGAGAAGCGAAACAGAAAACTGCAGCTAAAATTTGGAAAAAATTAGCAGAATTTTCAGAAGTCTTATTGTATGAGAAGACAAAATTCAGTTGAAGACCTACCAAGTATGAGGGCTGTGGAAGATAACCCAGACATTCTATTGGGATCCCAGAACATTATATCCTAGGAATACCAAAAAATGGAAAATAGATTACCCCTCATATGAATTGAAACTTATGTTTTCAACAACTTGTTCATCTGAGATAAGGTGCTTATCTCCCAAATTAGGCTAACAGTTAGAAACAAACACATATTTTTTGGAAAAAGACGCTATATCTTTGGCTCATATTAGCCTAAATATGTGTGTACACATTGGAATTAAAAACAAAAGGTATAGCAAACTTTCTTAAATAAAAAGTTTCAGTATGAAATAATTGAAAGAGAAAAAATAAGCAGTATGAGTAGAACTATATATGATCAATATATTGAAGTTAACATAATTGTTCTTTAAAATAAATTGTTTTTTTAAATA
Source organism: Marmota monax (assembly GCF_021218885.2). Taxonomy (NCBI): domain Eukaryota; kingdom Metazoa; phylum Chordata; class Mammalia; order Rodentia; family Sciuridae; genus Marmota; species Marmota monax. The sequence continues at coordinate 8,860,280 of NW_026692116.1, read as the reverse complement.
GATGACAAATATTTTTTTTTTTTTTAAATAAAACTGAAATTCATTAAAAAGAGCAAGAAGGGGGGATCCAAGATGGTGGGCCAGAAGGCGATAGCATTCTGAATCACTTTGTGACCTAGGGTTCAAGTATTGACAATATTGCTTCTCTGTGAGTGATATTCCTCCCCCTGCACAGGAAGCACAGTGCCCTCCAGGGCTCCAGGACTTAGCCTCACAGTAGGTCTCCCAACTACTCACCCATGCGGGACTACCGAGTACTCAGTGAGACCATTGATGGCAGCATCATCTGCAAAAACTTTAGGCCACCCACCGGAGCAGAAAGCACAGACGCTACTCCCACACAGGACACCTGGCAGCTTCCCACAAGTAGGAACTCTTGCTGCCACCCTCATGTGGATTCCTATTTACCAACATGGGGCTCCCCTGGTCACCCCCATCTTGGGACTCTGCAGTAACAGAGATAGTCCCCTGTGCACAATGACCTGCCTTCACCCAATAACCTCACACAGGCTCTGAAGTCAGCCAACATCCACACACTGCATGCCACAGAGCTGTCTCTGAACTCATTGGCCAACACCATCGCCCAGCTACCCCCAATCAATCGGACACCCCATCATTGAAAACAGGCGCCTTCATGTTGGGCCACCTTCATCACCGTCTTCAGTGGGGGCAACTCCCAGGCTGGAACTCCAGCTGGCCAGGTACCCAGTTTCTAACTACCCCCCTCTCAAAGCAGCTGCTACCCTGGCACAGTAACAACCTGGTTGCCTTCACCATCCTGAGGGTGGAGATACCAGCTAACAACAGAAGACCCCACCTATTGGATGAGAAGGGAAGCAGGAAAGATACTGATCTCCAACCAAAATAATACCTGTTTCTTTCTTCAAGATTTATTTTTCCCTCTGCCTCTCTATTCTCCTGCCCTCACATCCCTTAACATATGTGAAACCAAGGACATGAATTAGGATTTTGAGGACTGGGAAGTCTGAATAGTATATTATAGTTGTGTTGTATATTCTCTTTTTCTTTTTTCCACCAATTTCTACTATTTTGATATTTTTAATTTTTCTTAATATATGTGTATTTGTTTTATGAACTCTACTTTCTTCCCAAAATTACTTCCTCTGCCTTGTCCTGCTACTAATCTTTAGATTTCTCTTTCACACTTCCTAAAATTAATAACTCTATATCCTCACCTCCTACCTCCTCATCCCCAGTTCTTTGTACACCATCAGAAACTGTAAATTCTTTTATAAACCTACTGAGTATATTGTAGATAATAATTGAATTCACCATTTCTGTACATTGTGACCAAACTGTAAACGTCTTAACAGCAAACATTTGTTTTTAGGGTGTATATTGTTTATATTGGGATCTGTCAACATTGTCTTTCACCTCAAAGGAGAGATATTGGATCCCTACAGGATACTATAAGCCTATAGGGTAAAAAAAAAAGTGACACCTCAGATCCCCAGTGCTAGAAGTGAAACAAACAATATGAAAAGACAAGGGAAGAAAGTGCCCCATACAAATCAAGATACCACATTATTAGAATAAAATATTGTGCACCATGATCAAGTCGGTTCATCCCAGGGATGCAAGGTTGGTTCAACATATGGAACTCAATAAATGTAATTCATCACATCAATATACTTAAAGTTAAGAACCATATGTTCATCTCAATAGATGCCTAAAAAGCATATGACAAAATACAGCGCCCTTTCATGTTAAAAAACACTAGAAAAACTAGGAATAACAGGAACATATCTCAACATTGTAAAAGCTATCTATGCTAAGCCTCAGTCCAACATCATTCTAAATGGAGAAAAATTGAAATCATTCCCTCTAAAATCTGGAAAAACACAGGAATGCCCTCTTTCACCACCTCTATTTAACATACTTCTTAAAACACTGGCCAGAGCAATTAGATGAAAGAAATTAAAAAGATACAGATAGAAAAATAAGAACATTAATTAGCAATATTTGCGGATGATATGATTCTATACCTAGAAGACCCAAAAAATTCCATCAGAAAACTTCGAGAAGTAGTAAATGAATTTAGCAAAGTATCAAGATACAAAATCAACACTCATAAATCAAAGACATTTCTGTATACCAGTGACAAATCCTCAGATGAATTTCATAATTGCTTTTTCTATTTCTATGAGCAATGTCATTGGGATTTTGATTGGAAATGCATTAAATCTGTATAGTGATTTTGGTCATTTTGACAATATTAATTCTTCCTATCCAAGAACAAGGGAGATCTTTCCATCTTATAAGGTATTTTTAAATTTCTTTCTTTAGTGTTCTGTAGTTTTCATTGTAGAAGTCTTTCTCTTCTTTTGTTAGGTTGATTCCCAATTATTTTATTTTATTTTGAGGCTATTGTAACTGGGGTAGTTTTCCTTGTTTCCCTTTCTGATGATCGGAATATATAGTGGTTGATAATGTTGCAAACTGAAAATTGAAATCATTAAGGATAGATTCAAGAATTGTTGCAAATCCTAATCAAGATGATTTATAATAATTTTATAATAATTTTCTTTATAAGAAAATCACATTAAGGCTCATCAGACAAAGAATATAGAAGTTATCAAAAGTAAACAGACATATTACTTTAAAAGAGAAAACAAACAAACATAATGACTTTAGGTTATTATTTTTTATTTTTTACAGAATAAATCAAAACCAGAAGCAAAGTGTTACATGTTGAAAAATACTTGCTGTAACCCAAGGAAATTAGAAACCATGAGAATGAATGTTGAAATTAAAGCTTTTTTTTTTTTTTTCTACTAAGGATTGAACCCAGGGGCACGTAAACACTGAGCCACATCCCTAGCCAATTTTTACATTTTATTTAGAGACAGGGTCTCACTGAGTTGTTTAGGCCCTTGCTAAATTGCTAAGGCTGGCTTTGAACTCATGATCCTCCCGTCTCCGCCTCCCAAAATGCTGGGATTATAGGAGTGTACCACCATAGCCAGCCTATATTAGGGCATTTTTGAACAAAGCAAAATTGAGAGAAATTTTTCCTGGTACATTCACACAATAATAATACTGAAACAAGTTCTTAAAGTCTACAAATATGCTGCCCAATAAGAGCATGAAAGTGTAGAAAGAAACAAAAATTATGAAGAGAATATAAAATGTGGTAAATGTAAGTGAATGTCAGGTGAGTAATACTGTAATTCCACTTATACATTACAAACAATGTGTAGAATTAAAACACATAATAATACTAAAAGATGGAAAAGAATTCAATTAATAGCATGACAGGATATTTTTACTTATTGAAAAAATAGAGGAAGTGAAGAAGCAGCCCGGCGCTCTGTGGAGCGATCCTAGCAGACGTGTGCAGCCCCGCGTGGCCGCAGCCTGAGAGCGCGCGGTCCAGCCCTGTGCTTCTTCCTGCTGCTGCTCTGTCCTGCGCAGGGTCTCACTAAATTGCTTAGGGCCTGACTAAATTGGCTTCAAACTTGGGATCGTCCTGCTTCAGCCTCCAGAGCCACTGGGATTACAGGCATACACCCAGGTCTGCAGTCCTTTTACCTCAAGGCTAATAGCCCTGATGGGTGCCTCCACTCTAGGGCAATTGGAATAGATCAAAGATTGTGAATTGCCGCAGTCTGGCTGGGCACAAATCACGAGCCACTGAAGCAGGAACAAACTTTATTTTTAAACTGCAGGAAAACACTTCACACAGCTCCCGGGGAATCCTCCCGAACGCGCCAGGAGGCTTGTCCAGGAACCCCCAGCCGGAAATATCTCTCCCGGAAATCCCTCCTCCTGCACTTCCCCAACCAATGGGAACTCTCGGGGAATCCCCGGAAATCCCCATGAGAACTCCAAAATAGTGCGAGAACTCAAAAGTTGCGGCAGAGGCGGATAGTAATGCCTCGCCTGTCAATCAATACTGTTGGCAAAATGCCAGGGGCCATACAGACTTGGCCGTGGCTCTCAGCATCTCCCCCTTTTTGTTTAATTAAACAACAAGCAATGTGGCTTAGGGACCGTGCCTGTTAGGCAGTCCAATTCAACATATGGTCCTTACCCGTCATCGGATGAACTGACCTCTAGGCGTCAGCCTCCTGTCTTAGGTTGGTACCACTGCAATTGGATCATACCCGTCACTGACTACCGGTCCAGCATACAGCCATACTTGTGGATAGGCCTTTGCACCAGTGGGGGGTGAGGTTCTTTGCCTCACCTCTGTTGGCCCCCAAATTTTAGACCATCACTAGTAGAAGGGAGGAGGATGCAAAATGCCATGACACTAAGCCAATTGAGGGCTCCTTTGAAAAATTGTACCACCGGTGACACCATCAGCAAAAATACTCCAGCACTACCACAATTCGCTGTACCAACAGATAGTTCACAATACATACAAATGATACATAGTCCAGGCAAGGTCTGCAAGCAATTCAAAGCAGAGGAATCTGTCAATATGTCCATTTCCTCCCAAAGTAAATCAACTCCTTAATTGAGCATTACTTGTTGAGTTATTATTCATTGATGCATCAGTTTTTACAGTTTGTTGTGATAACTATCGAAGAAGCTGTAGTTTGGTTTTATCTTTGTCTTCACCGGCACTGGGATGAAGATAGGAATTCTGGCAATGATGCTAAGAAAAAAATTATGTAACATTCCAACAGGCACTAAGAAAACAATTTTTTGAACAATTTACATTATCCTGAACAGAATTATTAAATATAATGAGAAGGAAAGGTGAAAGTAAACAAACAGATCTGTTAACCTCCTTATTTGTTCACATATTAAAACAATTTTCAACAGCTGTTTACCCAATCTAAATTAAACCATTAAAATCACATGAATAAAAAAAATTCGGATCCATTTATTCATGAGCGCTCCTCATATATGATATATGGACATACACACATACAGACATACAACACAAAACAGAAGTGTGCACACATAACATACAACACATAAGACAATAGTAAAGGCCTTGTAGCTTTACCTAGGTGAAATCTCCATTGCAATGCTTAAAAACTCCACAGTCAAAAAATAAAACTGATCAGAAAAACATTAACCTAGGTCTGTATGAGCTCAAAAATAAAATAGAACTTTATGATGTGGGAAAAGGCAAATAATAAAATAAATATTGAAAAAAACATCCTGGTTAATCACCGTCGCAGATGTAAGAATAGCCAAACTGGAGTTCTGGATATCAGCTGTTATGGATTTGAGTCAAATCATCTTCCTTTTGGCCTGTAGAAATTGTTTTAGTTAATCTCTCTGGAATCCAAATCGGCTGCTGTTCTCCCTGTGGAAAAACACAAACAGAACCCCGACTCCAGACAATCACTGGGTCAGGACCTTTCCATTGTCCTGTTAGAATATCCTTCCAAAGTACCTTAGGCTTATGTACATTTTTTGGACACATATGCCTTTCCGCAGCACTAAGCCCTGAGGAATCCAAATTTAAAAAGTTTAGAGTAAAAAGGGTTATTTTAAGTTTATCTTTGGGTGACATATACCCCTTTCCAATTCCCTCTTTTTGCTTTAGTAAGTACATTTTAATAGTTTGATGAGCTCTTTCAACTATGCCTTGTCCCTGTGGATTGTATGGAATTCCTGTTATATGAGTAATGCCAAATGATGAGCAAAATTGTTTAAAAGAGGTAGAAATATAACCAGGACCATTATCTGTTTTTAACTGTTTTGGAACGCCCACAGTGGCAAAATTTTGTAAGCAATGAGCTATAACATCTTTAGTTTTTTCTCCGGAATGAAGGGAGCCCATCAAAAATCCGGAAGAAGTATCAACTGTAACATGCAAATATTTTAATTTTCCAAATTGTGGCAAGTGTGTGACGTCCATCTGCCAAATATGGTTAGGTATCAGTCCTCTAGGATTGACTCCAAGATTAACTTGTGGTAAAAAGGTCACACAATTTTGACATTGTTTTATTATTTGTCTAGCTTGTTCCTTAGTTATTTTAAAACGCTTTTGTAAAGTATTAGCATTGACATGGAACCTTTTATGAAAATGTGTAGCTTCTTCTAGTGTAGAGAAAATATGTATGTCATGTGTAGTTTTATCTGCTAAATCGTTGCCCAAACTAAGGGCTCCAGGCAATCCTGTATGTGCTCTGATATGTCCTATAAAGAATGGATCTTTTCTGTCCCAGATTACACTTTGTATAGCAGAAAACAAAGAGAAAACAGTAGAGGAAGGGGAAATCCTGCCAGCATCTTCAAGGGATACTATAGCATTAACTACATACTGACTATCAGAGAATAAATTAAATACAGAATCTTTAAACATCACAAAAGCTTGTAAAACTGCATTAAGCTCTACCTTTTGAGCTGATTGTTTGGGTACTAAAAATGTAAAAGTTTGATCAGGGGTAACTACTGCTGCTGTACCATTATTTGACCCATCAGTGAATACATTTGGAGCATTCATGATAGGGGTTTTTCTTGTCATTTTTGGAAAAACTACAGGATGCGAAGACCAAAAAGACAACAAAGGATTAGATGGTAAGTGATTATCAAATGAAACATTAGATTTACACATGATTATTGCCCAAGTATTTAACTCATTAGCTAACTCATCAATTTGATCCATAGTATATGGAGTAATAATTTTATTGGGAGAAATTCCAAACACTCCCTTTGCTGCTTTTATTCCTTTGAGTATTAATTGTCCTACAGCCTCAGGATACCTAGTAAGAATAGTGTTAGGAGAATAAGATAAATGTATCCACAATAATGGACCTTCTTGCCAAAATACTCCTGTAGGAATATTTTTTGTTGGTATTACAATAAATAATAAAGGCAAAGTTATATCAATTCTATCCAAATGCATATTTTCCATATATGTTTCAATAATTTTTAATGCCTTTCTTGCTTCAGGCGTTAACATGCGGGGTGAATTTGGATCTGATGGACCTTTTAGGATATCAAATAAAGGTCCCAACTCTCCTGTTGGTATGCCTAGATAAGGCCTTATCCAATTTATGTCTCCTAATAACTTTTGAAAGTCGTTAAGTGATTTGAGTTGATCTACTCGTATTTGAATTTTTGGTGGACGGACCATGGTTGAGGATAATAGAACTCCTAAATAATTAATTGGAAAATTTAATTGTACTTTATCTATTGCTATCTCTAGATTATAATTTTTTAATAAATTTGTAAGTGTGGCATAACATTCTAGCAATGTGTTTTTATCTTTGTGTGCTAACAATACATCATCCATATAGTGAAATATTTGTAGTTTAGGATTTTGATTTCTAAGTGGCTGGATTGCTTTGTTAACATAAATTTGACACATAGTTGGGCTGTTAGCCATCCCTTGAGGGAGTACTTTCCATTCATATCTCTGATCAGGACCTTCATGATTCAGTGCAGGGATAGTAAATGCAAAATGTGGACTATCCTCAGGATGAATTGGAATTGAAAAAAAACAATCTTTAATATCTATAGCTAAAACGTACCAGGTTTTTGGCAAAGCAGACAATTGAGGAATCCCTGATTGAGCAGGTCCCATAATAACCATCTCATTATTAATGGCTCTTAAATCTTGCAATAATCTCCATTTACCAGATTTCTTTTTAATGACAAAAATGGGAGTATTGTAAGGAGATACGGAAGGTTGTATATGTCCCTCCGCTAATTGTTGTTTGACCAGGTCATGGGCTGCTTGTATCTTTTCTTTAGTCAGGGGCCACTGAGGAACCCATACTGGTCTATCTGATTTCCAAGTAATTTTTATTGCCTCAGTGACCCCTTCTGAAAACCCAGTCCATGTCTATTTATTCCCTGATCTATCTGAATTGGTGCTGCTATGCCTTGTTCTCCTAATCTTTTTTCTTTCCTGAAACCTTGTCTAGCCCTAATAGTGGGCGCATTTGGATTGATGTTATTTGTTAATGTCAAACCTAATTGATCTAGGACATCTCGTCCCCATAAATTTATAGGAAGATGATCCAATACATATGGCTGTATAGTTCCTTCACATCCTTCAGGATCCTTCCAATCTAATACCATTGCACTTCTATGGGGATTAGTCGCCACTCCTAGGCCTCGAAGCGTTTGAGTGGCTTGTTGTAACGGCCAATGTTTTGGCCATTCTTGACGAGATATGATGCTAAGGTCTGCACCTGTATCCAGTAGTCCATTAAATTCATGTCCTTGAATATTTAGTTTTAGCATGGGACGAGAATCTAAATTTAAAGACAGCATAGCCCAATCTACACCTGTGGAGCCTAATCCCCTGGAACCTCTTTCTATAGTACTACTGGAAAATTTATCATGTAGGCTGGGTATTATTAATAACTGTGCTATTCTATCTCCTGGTGAAATTACTGATATACCCTTTGGAGAGCTAGCTATAATTTTTATTTCACCTTCATAATCGGGATCAATTACCCCGGGACTTATCATAAGTCCTTTTAGCGTAGAAGAACTGCGTCCTAACAATAAGCCTACTGTTCCTTGGGGAAGAGGTCCTTTTACTCCTGTGGGAATGATTTGAACTCCCATCTCTGGAGTTAGTACTGCTCTGGCGGAGGCGCAGATGTCCAACCCTGCGCTTCCTCTGGTTCGTCTGATGAGAGATCTGATGGATAATGTGTCCTGGGCACTACCCTGATGGTGTTGCTGGGTTCCTCCATGGTGTTTCTGGGTTCCTCCAGTGCCCCGTACATTTGTGGTCGTGGGCCCCGGAGCATTGGGCCCCCCTGTCCGTTTTTTGGCAATGGAGCTCGATGCCTTTCTCCACGATATCGTGGGTAAACACTTGGTCCTTGTCTGTTTTTTGATAACGGAATACCCTCTATGGTGGTTTGAGAACGGCATTCATTAGCCCAATGTTTCCCTCTACGGCATCGTGGGCAAATACCCGGTATTCTATTCGTTTGATATCTAGCTTTGTTAAACCCTCCTCCTATGGGGCAACTCCTTTTAAAATGTCCTGTTTGATCACAATTATAGCATGTTTTTGGCCTGGCATCTAAAGCCTGTTGTACTGCTGCTAAGACTTGCCCTTGTTCATTAATGTCTCTACATAATTTAATATATGTGTTTAAATCTTCATGTCTCCATGGTCTAATGACCTCTCTGCAACAACGATTTGCTTGGTCATAAGCCAGTTGTTTTATAAATGGCATTGCCTGTTCTGTATCCCCAAAAATTCTGGAAGCTGCTTGAATAAGCCTATCTACAAATTCAGCGTAAGGTTCATTAGTTCCTTGTATTACCTTAGATAATTGACCTTGTAAACCTCCATGCCCCTGTAAAGTTTTCCATGCCCTAACCGCATCTACAGCAATTTGTGCGTATACGCCAGGATCATATTCAATTTGTTGCCGTTGACCCTCATAAGGCCCTTTTCCTAACAACATATCTAGATTTCTTTGAGGGTAACCGGCTGCTGCATTTCGTCTAGCTGTCTCCCTGCAAAATTCCTCATTGGCAACCTTCCATAACAAATATTGTCCTCCATTTAGCACAGATTTACACATACTAGCCCAATCTGCTGGCGTCATGTCCAAGTTGGTAATGGATTCGACCATGCTTACAGTGAACGGTGCTTGAGGACCATAGGTTGTTACAGCCTCCTTTAACTGCTTCACTGTTTTGAAATCTAAAGCACGGTGAATTCGCTGCCCTCCTGCCTGCTCAAGTACAGGGCATGCTAATCTTTGAGGTCCTGTCTCAGGATCCCATCTATCAACTACGGGGTTTGAGGGCCACTCAGCTATCTCCATAGGGGGAGCTGTTGGTTGAATTACGCCCTCTGGTGATAGAACGGTGTTAGTAGCAGCCTCCTGTTGTAGCTTTTTCCCTAATAGCTGTTTCTCCTCTAAGCTTTCTTCCTTTAAATTTTCTTCCTCTGTCTGACTAGCTTGAGAGACCTTCTCTTTTGCTTGATCTAAAATGTCTTTCTCCATGGTCTGAACCTCTAACAATTTACTTAACACTCTTTCAGTTTGTTTTTTACTAATTTCTAATCTGTTATAAAGATAACGCAACCCAGTAAGATAACACAAAACAAAACCGAAACAGGATGAAACAAAAACGGAACAAAAAATCGTTGTATCAATTTTCCTATTTTCTTGACATGTGCATTTGTGGTCTATTTCTATCTCTTCCTCAGGGGCGAACAACTTCAAACCTTGAGCCAACCATTTTTCCCAATCTGCCTGAGAAAATTCTAGGGATAGGCAGCTTGAAACAAACACAAAACAAATCAAAACAAGAACACATTGTTTTTTAAAATGGTCGCCCATTCTCTCGCCTTCCCTTAGGGGCAAGCAATTTCACTTACCCCGAAGCTTCAGACGTTCCCCGAACGGGCCGCCAAATGCCGCAGTCTGGCTGGGCACAAATCACGAGCCACTGAAGCAGGAACAAACTTTATTTTTAAACTGCAGGAAAACACTTCACACAGCTCCCGGGGAATCCTCCCGAACGCGCCAGGAGGCTTGTCCAGGAACCCCCAGCCGGAAATATCTCTCCCGGAAATCCCTCCTCCTGCACTTCCCCAACCAATGGGAACTCTCGGGGAATCCCCGGAAATCCCCATGAGAACTCCAAAATAGTGCGAGAACTCAAAAGTTGCGGCAGAGGCGGATAGTAATGCCTCGCCTGTCAATCAATACTGTTGGCAAAATGCCAGGGGCCATACAGACTTGGCCGTGGCTCTCAGCAGTGAATCTCTTGCAAAATTCCTGGAAGCCTTTTCAAGGTGTTTTTACAGTCCTGTGTTTGGTATGGAGAGTGTGGAATTGCATCTGGAGATAAGAGATACAATTGCAGATATTCTGGGCCACCAAAACCACTGCCAAAAGATGGGTATGACTTAGTGCAGGAACTCTGTCCTGGATTCTTCTTCGACAATGTCAGTCTCTGTTGTGATGTTCAGCAGCTTCGGACTTTGAAAGACAACCTGCAGCTGCCTCTGCAGTTTCTGTCCAGATGCCCATCCTGTTTTTATAACCTAATGAACCTGTTTTGTGAGCTGACATGTAGCCCTCGTCAGAGTCAGTTTCTGAATGTTACAGAAACTGAAGACTATGTTGATCCTATTACAAACCAGACTAAAACGAATGTCAAAGAATTACAATACTATGTCGGACAGAGTTTTGCCAATGCAATGTACAATGCCTGCCGGGATGTGGAAGCCCCCTCAAGTAATGACAAAGCCCTGGGACTCCTCTGTGGGAGGGATGCTGATGCCTGCAATGCCACCAACTGGATCGAGTACATGTTCGATAAGAATAATGGACAGGGGCCATTTACCATCACTCCCATTTTTTCAGATCTTCCAGTCCAGGGGATGGAGCCCATGAACAATGCCACCAAAGGCTGTAATGAGTCTGTAGATGAGGTCACTGGGCCATGCAGCTGCCAGGACTGCTCCATCGTTTGCGGCCCCAAGCCCCAGCCCCCAGCACCTCCTATTCCCTGGAGGATCTTTGGTTTGGATGCCATGTATGTCATCATGTGGATCACCTACATGGCATTTTTGTTTGTGTTTTTTGGAGCATTTTTTGCATTGTGGTGCTACAGAAAGCGTTATTTTGTCTCCGAATACACTCCCATTGACAGCAATATAGCCTTTTCTGTTAATGCCAGTGACAAAGGGGAGGCGTCCTGCTGCGACCGGCTTGGTGCCGCCTTCGAGGGCTGTTTGAGGCACTTCTTCACCCAGTGGGGATCTTACTGTGTCCGAAACCCTGGCTGCATCATTTTCTTCTCACTGGTCTTCATCGCCGCATGTTCTTCAGGCCTGGCATTTGTGCGGGTCACCACCAATCCAGTTGACCTCTGGTCATCTGCCAGCAGCCAGGCCCGCCAGGATAAAGAGTACTTTGACACACACTTTGGGCCTTTCTTCCGGACAGAGCAGCTCATCATCCGGGCCCCCAATACCAGCAAACACATTTACCAGCCATACCCCGCAGGAGCCGACGTGCCCTTTGGACCCCCACTTGACAAAGAGATTTTGCACCAGGTTCTTGACTTACAAACAGCCCTTGAAAGTATTACTGCAAATTATAACAACGAGACTGTGACACTTCAAGACATCTGCTTGGCCCCTCTCTCACCTTATAACAAGAATCGCACCATTTTGAGTGTGTTAAATTACTTCCAGAACAGCCATTCTGCACTGGACCATCAAGTAGGGGATGACTTATTTGTGTATGCTGATTATCACACGCACTTTCTGTACTGTACACGGGCTCCTGCCTCTCTGAATGATACAAGTCTGCTGCATGATCCTTGCCTCGGTACATTCGGTGGACCCGTGTTCCTGTGGCTTGTGCTGGAAGGCTACGATGATCAAAACTACAATAATGCCACTGCTCTCGTGATTACCTTCCCTGTCAATAATTACTACAGTGATACAGAGAAGCTCCAGAGGGCCCAGGCCTGGGAAAAAGAGTTTATTAATTTTGTGAAAAACTACAAGAATCCAAATCTGACCATTTCTTTCACTACTGAACGAAGTATTCAAGATGAACTAAATCGTGAAAGTAATGGGGATATCTTCACTGTTGTCATTAGCTACGCCATCATGTTTCTGTATATTTCCCTAGCCTTGGGGCACATCAAAAGCTGTCGCAGGCTTCCGGTGGATTCTAAAATCTCCCTAGGCATCACAGGGATCATGATCGTGTTGAGCTCGGTGGCCTGCTCATTGGGTATCTTCAGCTACATGGGGACCCCATTGACCCTCATAGTGATTGAAGTCATCCCATTCCTGGTGCTGGCTGTGGGGGTGGACAACATCTTCATCCTGGTGCAGACCTACCAGAGAGATGAACGTCTTCAAGGGGAAACCCTGGATCAACAACTGGGCAGGGTCCTAGGAGAAGTGGCTCCTAGTATGTTCCTGTCATCCTTTTGCGAGACTTCAGCATTTTTCTTTGGAGCCCTGTTGGTGATGCCGGCCGTCCACACTTTCTCTCTGTTTGCGGGATTGGCCGTCTTCATTGACTTCCTACTTCAGATTACGTGAGTCTCTTGGGATTAGACATTCAACGTCAAGAGAAAAATCGACTGGACATCCTCTGCTGTGTGAAAGGTGCTGAAGATGGAAGCAGCGTCCAGGCCTCAGAAAGCTGCCTGTTTCGCTTCTTCAAAAACTCCTACTCTCCACTTCTGCTGAAGGACTGGATGCGACCCATTGTGATTGCCGTATTTGTGGGTGTCCTGTCATTTAGTATTGTGGTCCTGAACAAAGTAGAAATTGGATTGGATCAGTCTCTTTCAATGCCAGATGACTCTTACGTCATAGATTACTTCAAATCCCTTGGTCAGTACCTGCACGCGGGTCCGCCTGTGTACTTTGTCCTGGAGGAAGGGCACAACTATACATCCCTACAGGGACAGAACATGGTGTGCGGCGGCGTGGGCTGTGACAACGATTCCTTTGTGCAGCAGATATTTAACGCGGCTCAACTGGACAACTACACCCGGATAGGCTTTGCTCCCTCGTCCTGGATTGACGATTAGTTTGATTGGGTTAAGCCCCAGTCTTCTTGCTGTAGAGTCTACAATATCACTGACCAGTTCTGCAGTGCTTCAGTGGTTGACCCTTCCTGCGTCCGCTGCAGGCCTCTGACTCCGGAGGGCAAACAGAGACCTCAGGGTGGAGACTTCATGAAATTCCTGCCCATGTTTCTCTCTGATAACCCTAACCCCAAGTGTGGCAAAGGGGGACATGCAGCTTACAGTTCAGCAGTTAACATCCTTGGCAATAATACTGGCATCGGAGCCACATACTTCATGACCTACCACACCGTGCTGCAGACGTCCGCTGACTTTATTGATGCTATGAAAAAAGCCCGACTTGTGGCCAGTAACATCACCGAAACCATGAGCACGAAGGGCAGTAATTACCGGGTGTTCCCATACAGTGTGTTCTACGTCTTCTACGAACAGTACCTGACCATTATTGATGACACCATCTTTAACCTTGGTGTGTCCCTGGGGTCCATATTTCTGGTGACCGTGATTGTTCTGGGCTGTGAACTATGGTCTGCAGTCATCATGTGCGTCACCATCGCCATGATCCTGGTCAACATATTTGGCGTAATGTGGCTGTGGGGCATCAGTCTGAACGCAGTGTCCTTAGTCAACCTGGTGATGAGCTGTGGCATTTCCGTGGAGTTCTGCAGCCACATAACAAGAGCATTCACAGTGAGTGCAAAAGGAAGCCATGTGGACCGTGCAGAAGAGGCGCTTGCTCTCATGGGCAGTTCTGTATTCAGCGGAATCACACTTACAAAATTTGGAGGAATTGTGGTGTTGGCCTTTGCCAAATCCCAGATTTTCCAGATATTTTACTTCAGGATGTATTTAGCTATGGTCTTACTGGGAGCCACTCATGGACTAATATTTCTCCCTGTCTTACTTAGTTATATAGGCCCATCAGTAAATAAAGCCAAAAGTCGCACCACCCAAGAACGGTACAAAGGCACAGAGCAAGAACGACTCCTAAATTTCTAGCCTTCTTCAAGGGTTTGTGACTTTGAACTGTGTCAAGGGGTCAGTCCGTTTACCACTGGACAGTAACTGCATCTAACTGCATCGTCAAGACTGAGCTGAACACCCGATGTTCCAGGCCTGGGGCTGTTGAACAGAGCTTCAGATGTCCTGCTTTTAAACTCAGGAATTCGCATGTGACTTGTGAAGCAGTATTATGAAATCTGAAGGGACTTTTGGGACACTAAAGCCTCCCCCACCCCCCCATCCTAGTCCTTCAGGAAAGAAACCTCATGTTTGACAAGAAGAATGACACGAAGGGTAACTGTGCATGTGATCTGCTCATGGACATTGTTTGAAGGCCAATCTACACACTGGCTCCTTTTTTGGGGAGTAAGCCATCATACACATTCTATACCATATTTTTAGTAACATTTGAGGATATTGTAGATATACTTTATTATGAAATTTTGTAGCTTAAAGAGCTTTATTAATGCAATAAATTAACTTTGTACATATATATATATATATATATATATATATATATATATATATATATATATATATATAAAGCCTAGAATGTTGTAGGCCTCATTAGAGCTTGGTCTCCAAAAACCTGTTTGAAAAAAGCAACATGTTCTTCACAGTGTTCTCCTATGAAGGAAAATAGAGATTTAATCACCATTAGGTGTGGCAGGAAAGGAAAACAAGAGAATGTAGCTCACAGATTGTATACTGGGTTTTAACTTATTTTTCTTTAATAAAATACCTGTTTTCCTAAAAAAAAATTAAAAAAAAATTAAAAAAAAAAGAAAAAATAGAAAAAGTAATATTAAACTCTAAAGAATGCATGCTGTAATTGGTATGCTAAATATCCAAATAATATATAAGTATCAAACTCATAGGAGGTGGATTAAATCTAAGAAAAGTCAAGACACTGGAGAAGAAGAAACATAGAAGAAGAAGAAAAGGAAGAAGACTAATAAGATAATTTTTACCTTTAAATATGTCAAAAGTTTACCTAAAAATACCACTAAAGTCAAATACTTTAAGTGATGCAGATTTCAGTCTAGGTGAAAACAGAATCCAAGCTCATATATCTTACAAAAGTCACATAGTTGACCACTGAGCCACAACACCAGCCCTCAAAATGCTTTTTTATGTAGCACCAAATACGGAACCTATAGGCACACTACTGCGGAGCTAAATCCTCTGCCTTTATTTTTGTATTTTAATTTTGAGATAGAGTCTTGCTAAGTTGCCCAGACTGACCTTGAACTTGTGATCATCCCTTGCTTCAGCCTCCTGTAGCTAGAATTACAGGTATCCACAATGATGTCTCATTTAGATTCTTAATATATGTCTTAAATTACCATTTCTTCTCTGCTGTACCCAGCAGGACCCAGAAATGTTTTAATGCTATGGTTTCTGGCATATTTCTAAAGCAATGACAAAAAAATTAGTTAATTAATTTAAAAGGAGGAAAAGTTTATGTTGTCTCAGTGTTTCATTGGTTTTAGTCCACGGTTAGATTGACTCCATGGATCTGGGCCTTTGGGAGGGAATGTGTGGTAGATCAAGGTGGCCTACTCCATGGCAGTTGTTAAGCAAAGACAGAGGAGGGGCCAAAGCCTCAATATCCCCTTCAAGGGCCTCCTCTCATGCCCCCTATGGCCTAACTTCCCTTGACTTAGTCCAACCCCTGAAAGTTTCCACTACCTCCCCAGAGTGCCATAGGCTGGAGACTAAATCTTTAACACAGGAATATTTGGAGGAACTTAATATCTAAACTATACAGGATTAAAAAAAATGCAATTATTAGCCAAGTAAACTGTAGTTGTTATCATATTGATAAAAGCAGACTTTAAGGTCAGAAGTGTTACTAAAAAGTTCATAATATAAAAATATATGGTGGGCCAGGAAGATAAATGAGATCTAAATTTATAGCACCAAATAGAATGATTTCAAACTACACTAAACAAAAGATAATTAACTAAGAGAGATAAAACTACAAGCAAGCATGATGTTTTAAGAATTATTCACTATGAACAATTTTAAGGAATTATAAAGTAGAAAAATTGCATAATAATCAATCATATTCACCATCCAGTTACAACAATAATGAACTCATATCCAATAATATTTCCTCTGTATCCGTCTCCCACTTGTGATTGTTTTTTTTTTTTTTTCTGAAAGAAGATCCTAGATAACACATTATTTGTGCCAGTTAGCTATTCATTGTTGTGACAAAAACCTGAGATAAATCAACTGAAAGGATGAAAGGTTTATTTTGGCTCTTGATTTCCAAGTTTTCCACCCAGGGCTGCTTAACTTCATTGCTATGGGCCTGTGGTGAGGCAGAGCATCATGGTGGAGAGGGCATGGTAGAGCAGAACTCCTTACCTCACGGTGGCTGGAAAACAGAAAGAGCTAAAGAAGCTCACCCAGAACAAGATATAGTCCCTAAGGGCACAACCTTAAGGACCTACTCCCTTTCACCAGGTCCCAAACTTTCAAGTTTTCACCACCTCCCCAAAGCCCATTTAGCTATGAACCCATCAACTGATGAGTTTGATGAGATCAGAGACCCTTGATCCATTCAATTCCCCAAAGCCCCATTATCCCCATATTTGGATAGGGATATCCCTTACTATTTTATTGCAAGTGATCAGAGAAAAAAAAATTACTCCTTGGAATTCTTTTTCTTTTAGTTCACAATAGGCCATTTTTTTTTTGAAATTGCTAAATGGATGTTTTTTGGGGAAAGGGCATATTCTAAGTTTTCAGTATACAAATTTATCTCTTTCTACTGTGTTTCAGTCAACAATTTTTATTTATGAATTGTTTTAGTCAGCTTCTGTTTTAATCAACTTTTTGTTGTTGTGGTGGTGGTGGTGGTGACTAAAAGATTTTAACAGCACAATTGTAGAGGAGGAAAAGTTTGAGCACTCACGGTTTCAGAGATCTCAATCCACAGACCGGTGGCGCCATTCCTTAGGGCTCAAGGTGAGGCTGAAAATCATGGAGGAAGTATGTGGCAGAGGGAAGCAGCTCACGTGATGATCAGAAAGCAAAGAGAGATCTCCACTTGCCAAATACAAATTATATCTAAAAGCCATGCACCTAATGACCCACCGCCTCCAGCCACACCCCACCTGCCTTCAATTACCACTAGGTTAATCTCATCAGGTAATTAATTCACCAATTTGATTAAGGCTTTAATAAGCCAATCATTTGTCCTCTACATCTTCTTGCATTGTCTCACACATGAGCTTTTCAGGAACACTTCATATCCAAACCACAACATTGTGCCCCTGGCCCCCAAAAGCTCATGTGAAATTCATTTAGTCTATCTCCAAGAGTTCCCATATTCTCAACATTTCTGAGGAAATATGTCTGCATGGGTTTGAACTCTACTCCTGATAGCAATTTGTTTTAGTCAGCTCTTTTGCTGCTGTGACTATAAGACCCAACAAGAAAAAACAAATGCCATAGAGATAAAACTTGATTGGTTATAGGTCAATTTCACTAAATCATTTCTGTTGTCTTATTTAGGTATGATGTGATGAGGCATTGCCTTATATGCATACGGCCTGATTAGTTGGCAGCTTGTGATTGACTGTGAAGCACAACTCCTGTGATTGGATAAGAATTAACTATTTTATTTAATTATTGTTTTTTTACATAAATCTACTTTTAAATTAGATTGCAGATTTTTTGTTTTGTTTTGTTTTGTTTTTTACATAATAAGTTAGGTTGCATTCTCTATATAGGATTTACAGGTATGGGGGCAGCTTTAGGTCAAATTAATTTCACACAAATGTTGAGGGACTGGTTAGTGTCTTCAGTATCCCAATATAATTGCATCTTTAAAAATTCTCACTTGTCTTTTTAAGTTTTTATAATTTAAAGAGCTCAGTGATAAATAACTTGCCTCATCATGAATAACAACTAGAGTAACTTTATTAAATTATAAATTTTGTTAGCATAAAATGACTCATTGTTCCATTGTTGACAAAAATTTTGATAATAGTTCTACTTTTTTCTTTTATCATGTGTTTGCTTGATATACACACATGTACCCACATACATTCAGGACCACTTCTTAAAGCTTTATTTAAATAATGTTGGCAAATATTAGAATAGTATAAAAGCTGTTGTAACTATATATAAGGAAAAGTCTATCTCCTGTCCTATATTGAGCAGTCATTTAGATTATTGACACATTCACAATAATTACTATCAGATTCTTTTAGCATCTATCATCCCAAGAATATTCCATGCAAATAGAAACATATATAATAACTGTATTCACAATTTGTTACTTCTAACTGCAAAATATCTACTTTGTCTTGCATCACAGTTTTGATTTTATAAATCTATCTCTAAGATATTCTATATTGACACATAGAGATATAGATATACTTAATTCTTTTTCATTATTATTAATTGTGCCATTGTATAGGTGAATTATAATTTATTTAACCATTGATGGACATTTATATAATCTATGATTTTGCTACTAAGATGATGCTTCAATTATAAACTTGTATGTGTTTTGGTAATTTTACTATTACCTCTTTGGTGATTCTTGAGGTAGAACTTCAAGATAGATAATTTACACAAATGAGTATATACATTTATTATATTAATAGACATTGCCAAATTGCTTTCCAAAAGTTAATGTCAATTTACACTCCCACTGGCAGTGTTGGAGAACATCTTTTGTCCTCTATTCTCTCTAACAGTATGATTTTTTCAAGTATTTCTCAGTTCTTAAAATAACAGATAAAGTGATATTTCCATTTTTCTTTTGCATGTGTTTATAAGTAAGGTAAAGCAATGTAAGAAAAATATTTAGACACTTGATAGCCTTCATTTTCTAAATATCTGTCCTTTGCTTCGGTTATTGCTGGTGTTTGAAATGTCTCTACAAAGATCAAAGAAATTAACTATTTGTGAGATATACTGCATTTTCCCTACATTTTGTCTTCTGTTTCAGATTTTTTTTTTCAGGTGTTTTAATTTTCATGCAGTCAAATTGATCGATCTTTCCCTGATGCTTTCTGTGTTTTATTTCTTATAAAGTCATTTGTAATTCTAAGATTGTTGGGGAAGGAAATCTTTCTATATTTAATTTTAGAACCATTATGGTTTCACTTAATCATTTCTGTTTCAAACTTAATTGGATAAAAGGAATTTGATAAAAGGAATGTGGTAATGATTACTTTAATAACTTTTTATTGAATAATACATCCTTTATGTACCTTTATTATATGTATTTTGTAAGTAGTTTTAATTACTATAACTTCATAATGTCTGGTAGAATAAGTATTTCCTTTTTCAAAATTGCCTGCCTGTTCTCACTATCGTTTTTTTCCCCCCATATAGGCTTTAGAATTAGCTTGTCTGAGTTTCTAATTTTAGAGAATTTTAGAACTTGAACTACAAGCCAGTGTTCAAGCTAGCTTGCATTTCGAATTCACACCACTGGAGTAGTCCCAAGAATTTCACAGGCAGAGAATTTAACTCAAAGTTGTCTCAGGTTGGTGGTGCCTCCAGATGGCTGACTAAGGCAAACAGAAATCTCTGCAAACTAGACCTCGGTGCAGGCCAGAAGCAATTGTGGGAAACCATAGCAATGTTAAAAACTGAAAAGTTTCGTATCCTACAATTGAGGAAATAGGATAAACAACATCTTGACAACGGCCATCTCAATGGTGAGATTATAGATTGAAATAGCTTTCCGTTTTGTATTTTATATAATGTAAACGTATTTACTATTTGGAAGAGTAAAATAAGTTTATTTAATTTTTTTAAAAATTACAACTCTTTGCTTTTTTAAAAGTAGTTATTAGTAGTAATTAGAGTTATAAACCAAAAAGAGACTTTAGAACAAATGAAGATAATAATTAATAATAATTAATAAATCTTAACCATTGTAGGACTTAATTAAATTAAAAATGTAACAATATCAGTAGAAAACATAAGAAGTTCTCTTGATAAAACATAAAATCTTTGTTCTTTAAGCCAATTCTCTGTGAGCTTTACTAAGAACAGTTAGTCACTGCCAGACTGTTGGATCCTACTTATACAATTTATTTAAAATTTTTTTTTAATTTTTATTTTGGTACTGGGAATTTAACCCAGGAGCACTCTGCCACTGAGCTACATTCCCAGCTCTTTTTATTTATTTTCTTCTGAGACACAATCTCACTGAGTTCTTCAGGGTCTCATCTTTAGGGTCTCACTTTGTTGCTGAGGCTGCAACTCTCAGTTTTACAATGTTGATTATTCTTATTCAAGAACAGGATAAATCTTGCATTTATTCAAATCGTTTTTTTTTTTTCAGTGTTTCTCAGTCTCATTCACAATTTTTCATTATATAAAAAAATGAAAACCTTTCACATTAATGCTTTTCTTTGGTATTTCATATAGAAGTTTACTCATATAAAGTGACTTTATTTCCATTATATGTTCCAATTGTCTGTTGTTTATATATAGTAATGCAACAAGTTTTTAATATATTCAGTGTACTTACTGAATTCTCTGGTTGTGTCTACTAGCCAGACAATGTATTCTCTTGAATTTTCTCAGTATACAATAATTACAGCTGTACATTTAACAATAATATTGAATTCTTGTTTTAAATATTTATGCATTTTTTCTCTTGTTATTTACCTTGGTTAAATCTGCCTAATGATTATACCAGTAATGAGCATTTCCCATTTCTGTCTTTAATGCGACTGTTTATATTATTGCTGCCTTTAGCCTGATGTTAACTTCTAGAGGGATGTATTAACTCACATGCACTTGGATTAAGCCTTCACATCACATATTTGGAGGTATATGCATATTCGTTCATCATAATAGGGGGTATTTCTCTTATTTTAATAGGAGTTTTTTTTTTTTTTTTTTGAGTGTTTGAATTTTACCCAGTGCCTTTTAGCCTAGGAAGATTTTCATTTCCTTCCCTCTGGGGGATCGTGGTAATAGATTGCTTTACATCGAATCATCCTTGCATTCATATAAAGAGACTGTTTTATCAGAGCAAAATAGTCTTTTAATTCTACTTGCCAATATTTTATTTGGATTTTTTTTTGCATTGTTACCCACTGGCATTATCAATCCTTAACATTTTTGTGTTAAGCTGGTTGGGGACAATAACAAAAACGTTTCTCTCCCTATTTACTCTGGATGGAGCTCTAACCCAGGGAAATCTGGTATAACTCTGCTTTTGTGGGAGGTAATTTGGTTGAGTGTTTCTCTTAAGAAGGGAAAGGTCAGAGCCCTCTCTCCACAGTTTCTCCTCCTCTCTCCCATGCTGCTGCCTTGTTCTTAGAATCATTTTCTTATGCGGTCACATTTCTTTCCATTTCTAACTTTATTGTCAGCTGTTCTTGCTTACATTGTGGAGATGCATATTTAAGTTTACACAAGCTATGAAACATGTTTCTAAAATTTTCTTCTGTTTTCTATGTAAAGTCATTTCCTCCCCCTCCTCTCCCCTCCCCTTCCCTTTCCTCCCTTTTCCTTTTAGGAGGCAAAGTTTACTATGTTACTCAGGCTTGTCTCAACATCATGGGCTCAATCAATCCTTCTTCCTCAGCCTCCCAAGGTAGTTGGGGCTAGAGGCATACACCACCATGCCCAATGAAGGCATTTGCAAAGTTAGTGTTTTCAGTAATCCATCTTCCTTTGCAGCAAAGTGTTTTGACAAAGTTTGATATCGTTGTGGTTTTTGTTTTTCCTTCTATTTATTTTCAAAGAGTCCCCATTCTGCTTATTTACTTGGCAGACTTTGCTTTCTCAGATCTAGCCCTGG
The DNA here is from genome assembly GCF_021218885.2 of Marmota monax. Taxonomy (NCBI): domain Eukaryota; kingdom Metazoa; phylum Chordata; class Mammalia; order Rodentia; family Sciuridae; genus Marmota; species Marmota monax. The sequence goes on along the minus strand of NW_026692116.1, from coordinate 8,837,992 downwards.
AAATCAGGCTAATGCTCTTAGACAATATTTAGTTAAGTTTCTAATGCCAAAAATATTGAGGACAGTGATTGTTTGAGCAGCAAATCTGGAGACCAATAACATTTTCCTAAACTTTCTGTAAAAAACATGTGTAAAGATATACATGCATACACACAAACATCTTGCAGGTGTACTTGAAAATAAGGTCTAAAGATAGACTTGCTTGGAATTTTTTTATTAGCAAAATTCTCATTGAGGATTTTTTAAAAGAATAAGTTAGCTATATGGATGCTTAACATTCTAACCAAAAAGTATTATTGGTCAAAAAAGGGAATAAAAGATTGAGTGTTGAGATGGCACCTAATTGGCCGCAGAGATCATTCTGATCCATACATCAGGTGAAAAGTCATGCATAAATGCCAATATCTTCTTTGACGTTCACATCCCTGCCAAACTAATATCTCATTTCTTCCCTTCTCCTCATTTCCTTACTGCTCCAGCATCTACTCCATTCATTTAACCATTTGGAGATTTCAATTTACAGGAAGCAAATGCTGGAAATAATTGAGGGTGAGTTAGACATTATGTTCTGAATTATATTTTAAACTACAGTCATGTTAGGAAAAGTACTACAACAGGGAAAACTAGGAAGAAACTTTGGGGGTGAGTGGTTATTGTACACAAATACATACACATACAAATATGTGCACATAAATATTTTTAAAAGGTAGAGGTATAATTTGGCCCATATTTTTGATATGTCCTTACTAAAACATTTTTTTCCTGCTTGAGCACATTCTGTGCCAATGTTAGAAATACCCTGAGTTGAGGGATATAAGTTCATAGCTAAATCAAAAAGATCTAGAAATAAAATACCAAATTTTCTAATTTTGTATGGAAAGCTGACATACTTCAATTAATCCCCAACTTCACATTTCCTTCCAATTATATGGAGATGAAAATACTGAATTAGATCATTGAAAAGTGATAAGGCAAAATTCAGAAACAATTGCATGGTACCTTAAGCATATACCTTTACACAAATGCTATGAAAAGCTGAAAACAATGAATTATCCATAAAGAGTATTGGGACTATACTTCCATTAAAAGTTATGTTCCCTCAAGCTTGAATATTCCCAAAGCAATTTCATTAATCTTCTATCTTGAACAGGCACAATATAAATTACTGATATGTTGAATATAAATAATTCATAAAATCAAATTTAAAAAATTATCTAAATTGTATTTTAACTCACCTTTTATTTTTTAAAATTTAGTGATAGTAAGTATAAAACTATCAATTATTTCTTCTCTATAATGAGTTATAATCTAGTTTAATGTATTTTTAAGGCTTAGTGACAGATGACTGCACTCTGGCCTCTTATATATCATACTTGCTCTCTTTTTCATTGTCATTCAAAAATAAAATAAGCAAGTATAAACTTTAATAAGTGGATTATATAAAGTACATGAGTCATATTAGCATTTCACTTTTTTAACTCTCTTTCACCTCTTCTTCATTTCAAGTTCTTAATAATCTTAAATCATAATTTGTGGATGAATTTGGTCATTGATCTCTCCTGTTAGTATTCTCTTAGCTATGTGGAAAGAAACTTTCTGTGGTCTGGTTTATATGACAAATCCAAGCATGTTGATTACTCATGTTGCTTCCAGGTAATAAAATTGAAACAAAAAATTTTTTGTATCAACTTTGAATATTTTTCTTTATACATAGTATATAATATTAGTATCCACTTATTTACCCCTGTGAATACATATCAGAACAATGGTGCTATAGAGAATCAGGAGTAGACAATTACTAATGTGCTACACTATAAATTATAAATGATTATCTAAATGGAGAAAATTCAAACACCAAAAGAAACATTATTTTAACTCTACTGAGATTTGGTTGATTGCTTTCTATATAAAAAATAAGTTTCAGATACTCAGTATTAAATGGCATTTCAAGTAAAAAGAGAATTCTACATCATTCCTTACAGAAATAAATTAGTCTCAGATGGTAAAAGGGAAAGAAAGACATAAAATTGAAATACAAAACTTTTAAAAAATTAGAATAAAACATACAATAATATTTTTGTAATATTTTGGAAAAGGCAAGTGCCTTAGTCTATCTATACTAAGACCATAATAGTAGATGACTTTTAAACAACAGCAATTCATTTCTACACTTCTGGAGGTGGGAAAATAAAAAATCAAGGTGCCAGAAGAATGGATGACTGCCAGGTATGGTGGTGCATAGCTGTACTCCTGTGACTCTGGAGGCTAAGGAAGGAGGATTGCAAGTTCAAATCCAGCCTCAGTAACTTAGTGAGACCTTGTCTCAAAAAGTAATAAGGACTGGGGATGTATTTCAGTGGTAAATTGCCCCTGTGTTCAATCTCTAATATAAAAGCAAGCAAGCAAGCAAGCAAACCAACAAACAAAATGAGTGTCTAGTGTGGGTCTTCATGATTCATGGGTGTCCATGTCGTCACATGGTGGAGAAGAAAAGGAAGCTCTCTGGGTCTTTTTAAGGACTTAAATCCTGTTTGCTCTCATTGCCTAATTACTTCCAAAATGTGCTGACTCCTAGTATCCTTTCACCAGGGATTCGGTTTCAACCTGAGGATTTTAAGGGACACACACATGCACTCTATAGCAGAAAACATTATTAAAATAAGTATATTGTGCAGTCAAATAATAGCAAGGGAGCTAGGCTCTTTTAAAAACTCATTGTTATAAACTTAGGTAATTTCCTAATGTGATTTTGCTTCAACTTCAGTTTTTGTAAAATAAAGGTGATAATCTGACCTGTCTCCCAGTAGTGTTTTGAAATGGAATTTGCTTAATGTATACAAAGCAATTAAGATAATATCTAGCACATAACAGGTCTGTGTGTCAGTTTGGTCCCAGAAGGAGGGTAATAGTTTTCACTGACATGTTCTAATATGATCTAATTGTGGTAAAGGATGCAGGTAGTCAGAGTGAAAACATGCTGATGCCTTTTAAAGCCTAGACATGTTACGTATTCCATTGTTCAAAACCTGTCACTTGGCAAGCACAATTTCATCACCTGAGGGGATATATATCTCTCATGTCATTGTTGGGATTAGGAAGGGATATTATGGACATACCACCAAATATGCAGCATGTGGTGAAGCCATTGCTTGCAAGACCGGTTCTTTAGGGTTTGGTTATGGAGAAATGTGGCAGTTTGAGCAAAAATCGTATGATTTTTGCTCAAAGTCTACGTTTGGGAGATTTTCAAGGAAAGAAGCACAGAATCATCTGCGTATGAGGAAGTGAAGCAGAAGGGATTTTAAGGAGTGTGACTTTGATCCATGTTTCTCCTTCACAGTTTTCAACAAAGGCAAATAAGGAAAAACTTATTTTGAAAGTAATGTTTTTCTTGCTGTGTCTTTGATGATACCACTAGTTTAGACCCATCTAAACAATAGCCTTAATATTTTACACACAAAAAGCAACCCAGCCCAAATGTGGTGGACAAAAAAAATGGGCTAGGGGTCCTGTGTTCAATCCCCAGTATGCTCTCCTCCCAAACAAAAGCAACCAAGTGCATTTCCAACAAGCTTTTAAAAGATTTTATTAAGTAATAATTTAAATATCTCACCTATTTGTCATATAGGTTAATAATTCATGTGTAACTGCTGCTAAGCATTTGATATATAATCTTTCCAAGTTTTCTCTAGTATGTACAGATGTATCCAAATACACATACATCTTTATATAAGAAATATACAAAATATATTGTCATATAAACATGTGAGCATAAAGTTCTCCTTTAACCAAAATGCCATGTTTTTCCTTTACATGTAAGTAACATAGATATACATTTTTCTTTTTAAGTAATGCAATGCCTTGTAAATTCTCATAAATTTATTCTTCATTATGAAATTTAAGATGTTTTTTTCCAGTTCAAAAAATTCTCTTAAAAATTCTATCAAATGTAATTTAATTCCATTAAATATACATATAGATAGATACATAGATGCACACATATATTACATATATAGATATAGACAGATAATATTTACATTTGTAAATAGATATTTGTGTATAGATATATATTTGCTCACTAACTTGCTCAAGCTGGCCTCCAACTTGCAATCCTTCTGACTCAGACTCCTGAGTCACTGGGATTGTATGTGTGTACCAATGTGCCTCACCAGCCAAAAGTAGATGTTTTAAGGATATTATATCGAATAATAGTGGAACATGAAATATTTCAGCATTTATTCAGGTTATATAGTACATCTTTAAAGAAAAATTTCTGCAATTAATTTTATTTTCCTTATTGAAATAGCTCAATGTGTTATAGAATATTTCATTCAATTAGATCATAAGTTACTAAAGTATGGAAGTGATTTATTTACCTGTTTATATATTTCATTGTCTTCTCATATAATAATTAATAACTCTAATAATTCACTAGTTCAGATGTTGCCATGTATTCGTCAGTGACTTTATCCACTTTGAAGAAGACAGGGCAATTTATCAAGAGTTGGAACCAAGAGATGCTAATATGCCTGCAATTTTTATAAACGTGACATGCATTACATTACGATGCAAAATAGTGGATGTTAATGTTATGCAATGTAGGAATTTTAATATCCATGTACAAAGATCATATCTATATGTGCTCATAATTATCACCTATTAATTGTTAGTGATAACAAATAAAATGACAAGTGCATTTTGGTTTTTTCCCCCAAATGTCATTACATGCTAGTACAATTATTGCTTAGCATGAGCAAAGGAAGAAAATCTTAGCTGAAATGTGCCAAAACAGACATAGGTTATTAAAATAGTTATTTTACAATAGAATATTATTTACTGAGGGCATTAAAAATCTAAGCTTGTTCTCTTCTGCCTAGGTACCTCTCAGCTCAGGTAGGAAGAGTTCATTTTTTCTGCCAAAGTAAAAAGAAACAGTGTGACTAGCAGTGGAGGCTGTGAATGTAAATCAGCTGGAGAACGCGCATGCTTTGTGTACTGGGGTTTATAATGTGTAGAACTGAATTTTGAACAACACAAAGGATGGAGATGGAAAATGAAGGTAAGCTTATTCCCAAGCGAAGTGAGATAATATTACTAGATGTAGACTGTGATAAGAAAAAGAGGTACTGTGAAAATACCAAGCCAACCACTAAGTAACAAAAGAAAGTGTGATAGCTAATAAGTCAAAAAAGATCAAATTGGAAAAAAAAAACATGGAATCCATAAAAAACGGAAAAAAGAGGGGAAAGGCAGAAAAAGCACTTAGGACAAATAGATGGAAAAAAGAAAATGATGAAATAAACAGAAAGTAAATGTTATCACAATTCAGCTGGAGTTGCTGTTTCCATACCAAAAAGCAAACAAACAGATTTTAGTTCAATAAAAGTATTTCCATGGATAAAGAAACTCATTTCATAATAATGAAGGTCAAATATAGGGCATTACATTCCAAAACATCCTATGAATCTGTTGGCAGAGTTTGAAAATAATAGAGCAAAACCAAATTAAACTGTAAAAAAAAAATTGGACAAATCTATAATTACAGTGCCACATTTCAGTGCTCCTCTTGTAAAATGGTTAATCATATAAAATACTAAAAAAGCAAAGGTACAGAAACTTGAACGGTACTTTAATCAACTGACCGAAAAGACATTTCTGATACATTCTGCACAATAGCAGCAGAATGCATATTATTTTTAACTGCATACATAGTATTTACTAAGATAGGCCTTATTCTGAGCAATAATGTAAGTCTTATTAAATTAAAACAAGTCAAATCATATAAAGTATGTTGTCCAACTACAGTGAAATTAATTAGAAATAAAAAATAGAAAGATCTCTAAAATATCTCCAAATATTTGAAAACTCTTCTAATCGGATTCTCCAAAGAAACAGAGTCAATAATAGACAGGTGGATAGATGGATAGTGTTTTAGTCAGCTTTATCACCACTGTCACCAAAAGGCCTGACAAAAACAGCATAGGGGAGGAAAAGTATTTTGGGGGCTCACCATTTCAGAGGTCACTGTCCAAATATGATTGAATCCACTGCTCTAGGTCGGAGGTGAGGCAAAACAACACGGTGAAAGCTTGTGGTGGGGGAAAGCAGCTCAGGATATGGCACCAGGAGCTGGGTGGGGAGGTCCCCTCACAGGGGACTACAAAGGCACGCCCCAGTAACCTATCTCTTCTAGCCACACCCTACCTACTACAGCTCCTGTTTAGTTAATCCATTCAAATGGATTATATGCTGATTAGGTTAAGGCTTTTATAACCCAACCATTTTACCTCTGAACTTTCTCCCACTGTCTCACACAAGAGCTCTTGGAGGATACTGCGTATCTAAATCATAACAGATAGATAACAGATTGCAATCTCCAGTACTTTTTTTTTTTTTTTTTTTGCAGGCTGGAGGCAGAATTATTTCTTCTTTGGGAAATCTGTTTTTGTTCTTATGATTCTCAACTGAGTAGATAAGGGCCACTCACATTATGGAAGGTCATCTGCTTTATTTCATGTCAACTGATTTTTAAAAACTAATTATATCTAAAAAAGAATACCTTTACAGCAACAATTGGATTAGTGTCTGACCAATTGGTCACCACGCTCCAGGCAAGTTTACACTCACAAATGATGAACCATCACAGAAACTATATAACACATTGGTGAAAGAAGAAATTGAAAGATAATTCAGAATCAATTTTGTTTCTGAGTGAAAATTAATGTACAATATTCCAAAATTGGTGGGGTAAAGTAAAAAACAGTATTTAGGAAAAAAAACTATATACCACTAAGTATTTATACTGGAAAAGAAGATAGATCTTAAATCACTAATTTCAGATTCTACCACCTTGAAAGACTACAAAAAAAGGAGCAAATGAAACTCAAATTAAGCAGAAGAAAAAATAAAAATAATAAAAGCTTTGTAAAAATCAATAAAATAGAAATCAGAACCAAATGTTTGTTAAAGTTTGCATTTGAGATCAATAAGCCTCTCTACCAATATCAATGATAAGATAACTGATTAACTATAGTTCCTCCAGATATTAAAAATATTAAAAGGAAATTTTATAAAAACCTTGAAGTTAAGCAAATCAACAACACAGATGAAAGGCGAGAATTCCTTGAGAGGCTCTCAAGAAACAAATACATAGGTGGAATACATCTATTTAAAAAATGAGTTCATAGTTAATACTTTTCCCACAAAGAAAAATTCAGATCCAATTGGCTTTACAGATAAATTTTACCAAATATTTAAAGAAAAAATAATGCCAATTATATACCATTTTTCCTAAGAATTTAAAGAAAAGGGAATACTTTCCAGTTTATTCTGTGAGTCCAGTATTATACCAAGTTAAAGATATAAGAACAATATAGATGAAAATTTTAAAATTTGAGCTACATTATAGCCAATCAAATCTTATATATATATAAGAATATATATGTATATATATAAAATATATATATATATATATATATATATATATATATATATAAACAGCCAAGTGGAATTCATCTCGATAGTACAATCTTGATTTAATATCCATAAATCAATGAAAGTAATGGACCACGCCACATTAGCCAACAACAATAGTAATAAAATATTATTTTAGTGAATATTCAAAAGACATCTGATAAAATCCAATACCTCTTCCTTAAAAAACAAAAAAATCTGGGCAACTAGGAATGGAAAAGTGTTCTAAACCAGATAAATGGCATTTTCAAATACCTACAGAAAACATCATACTCATTTTTTAAAGCCTGAATTATTTTCCCCTAGAATCTGAAAGAAAGCATGGATCTTATGCTCTTATAATTTCTAATAAGTATGATTCTAGAAGATCTAATTTGTGAGATGAGACAGTAAATTAAAGGTGCCAGGCACAATGGCGTATGACAATAATCCCAGTTACAGGGAAGCTGAGGCAGGAGGATTAAGAGTTTGAGGACAGCCTGGGCAATTCATAGAGATCCTATCTTAAAAAAAAATCTGGGTATGTAGCTCAGTGATGAAGTGAGCGCTTGCCTAGCATGTGCAAGGTCCTAGGTTCAGTCCCCAGCAATCTTCACTGCCTTCATCCAAAAAACAAAATAAAAGGCAGATTGTAGCAAAAGGAGTAAATCTGTTTTATCCACAGACAAAATAATAATGTATGTAGAAGGCACCATGGAATCTACCAAAAATTGACTAGTATTATTAAATTGGTTTATAAAGTTTGCAGCGTACCAGGTCAATATATAAAAATTTGTTGTATCATATAAAGTAGGAAGAACAATTAGAAATTAAACATTTTAAATGTCATTTATAATAGCATTAAACTATGAAGATAATTGTACTGGGTCTAACATATCTCAATAAAGCTATGAATAAAACTAAAAGGAAAAAGAAAAATTGAAAGAAAATAAGAGCCAAGTGAATAGGATCTCAAAAATAAACTAGGTTTTTTCCCCACAAAAGGAAAAAAAAAATTTAAGAAATGAAAGGACATAAAATATATCTGAAGGAAAAAAAAGACTTAGTTCAAAATGAATTATGTATTTTTTGCATATTTCCTATTTATTAATTTAATATATTAAAAGACCATTTCTATCAAACCAGGGATCACAAATATTGTATGAGGCTATACTTGGAATTTTTTGACTATTTATTTTGAAATAATTTCAGTTGTCTCTTCTCACTAATTTATACAATCATTTGTTTCATTTCAACTTTAATGTATTAGTCACTTATTTTAGTTTTAACTCATGGGTATTTATTTCTACTTTCAGTTATAATCCAAGGCTACCTTATCAATTTGTTGTGTAAACTGTCCCACCTTGGTGGGGGAGGGGCACTTTATTGGCAAGGCTCCATTAGTTTCCTTCCTTCCTTTCACGTTTATTTGTTTACACTTTCTGAGTACTTCTTTTTTCTTCTTTTTGACACCACCAGGGGTTCCAGGTTCACTTGTTTCTTCCCAGGTGTGTATGAGTGCAACATGGTTTGTTCACTTGTGCACTGAAGGACTGACTACTGCATTGCCTCCAGCACTGGGTTATGACTATGAATAAACTCGCTGGAAACATTCTCATCAAGATTTCTGAATCCACAAAGGATTTTAATTCATTTGGGTAAACACCTAGAAATGGGATAGCTAGATTTGTATGGTATGTTTAACTTAATAACAATTAAGAAATTGCCAAACTTTCTGGTGTTGATAAAATCCAATGGGTTATCTTTTAAAGATTGGTTTTAGTATCATAGCAAAAAAATCTTGTAAAACTCAAGATCATGCAGGTTTTTTTTTTCTAGAAATTTTATAGTTTTACTTTTTATACTTATAACTCCATTTTGAGTTGATTTTTGTATTTGGTTTGATGTTTAGTTCACATTCAGTTTTTTAAGTATAGACAACCAATTATCCCAACAACTGTTGTTGAAATGACTGCTTTCTCCATTGAATTGTCTTTGTACCTGTATCAAAGATCAAATACTGGGAAGGTCTATCTCTAGGCTCTCTGTTCTGTTTCACTGAATATGTATCTGTTTCTTGAATCAAATACTCCATGTCCATTCTATTCTGTATTACTACAACTTTTATGTTCTAGATACCAGGCAGCATGAGTCTTCTAAGTCTGATTTTTTAAATGGTTTTAACCATTCCATTTTGTTGCTTTGATTAAGCCATAGTACAATGAATATATATATCAAAACATTAGGTTTTAGGGGCTAGGGTTGTGGCTCAGTGTTAGCACACTCACCTAGCACATGCAAGGTCCTGGGGTCGATCCTCAGCACCACATGAAAAAAAATAAATAAAATAAAGGTATTGTGTCCAAATACAACTAAAAAATATTTTTAAAAAGTTGAAAAAAATTAGGTTTTATACTGCATATACATTTTATGTGTGTGTAAATAATTTTTGCTTTTCAGTTAATATACAAAGATATCCATGATGTTAAAAAAAATTGGCTGTGCATAGTGGCACATGTCTGTAATCCCTGCGGCTCTGGAGGCTGAGGCAGGAAGATCATGAGTTCAAAGTCAGCCTCAGCAAAAGTGAGGTGCTAAGCAAATCAGTGAGAGTTTGTCTATAAATAAATTCAAAATAGGTCTGGGGATGTGGCTCAGTGGCCGAGTGCCCCTGAATTTAACTCCTGGTACCCCAAAAAAGAAAACAAAATTGGGAGAACAAGGTCTCAAAATTTTAATCATACAATGTATGTTGCTTCAGTGGTTTTTTAAACATATCTAAAGATAATTTTAACAGGTATGGAATTTAGAAAAGATACACCAAAAGGGCAAAGTATGGGCATTTATAGATTAGTAATTTCACAACCAGCACAGTTCAGGGAAGATGAACACTGAACTTCCAGGAAAATGAATAAGGTTTCTGCTGTGGACAGGAATGATTCATCACAGCTGAACATGGCCTGGATGAAATTACGGCCATTTGTCTGATTTTATTTTCTCCAAGCATCCTATTGATTATAATTTGGCTTCAGGTTTTGAAGTCAGAGTGCTACAATTCTGTCTGGCCCCAGCATTCAATTAGTTAGGTGCCACCTTCTTACCATCTTTGAGTTTCACTTTCCTAATTTGTAAAATGAAGTTAAGAACAGTACATATTTCATAGGATTTTTAGGATAATTAAATAGGAATGCAGGTCAATAAACTGAAGTGCCAACTCCATCATTAAAATGGACATGGTAGGTATCTGAATTTCCACTATTTTATTAGTGCCCAAAATTGGCACTCCTTCTTAAGAACATTGCCACTTGGGAGATTCCAGGGGCCAGAGACTATGGGAAGAAGCAGGCAATGGGGACATAGAGGGTAGGAGGGAGACTACATCTTCCATATGAAGCAACTGAGCTTTGGAAATTTTACTTTTCTCCTGGGGGTTCTCAAATAACTTAGAAAGCAGCATGGAGATATGCACTTGGGAAGAGGACAATGTCACCCAAAAGCAGAATGTAATAGCTCAGTTAGCAAGAGTTTTACCCCTTCCCTGTAACAAAGTTCTCCTTTCCCTAGCCTGAAGATGCTGGAATGAGAAGGAAAAGGATTACAAGGGAAAGAGGAATGAAAATTCCCACCCCAGGGCACATCCTTCCCACTTGATATCTGCTATGCACTGAGTATGGGTAAGCAGTGAATTATCTATGAGATGGAGCCACCAAGATTTTTTAGTATCTGAAAAAAATGAATAACTATGCATTCTTCCCAAGATGTCTTAAGAGGCAGAAATGGAAGAATAAGCAGAGTAATTATTGAAGAAAGCAAATATTTTTCATATGTATATTCTTCAGAAACAGACTGCAATTCATAGCTTTTTTGTAACTGGGAACATTTTTTTTCTTACCTTTCTTATTTTCTTTTCATCTCAGATATTTTATTTCTCCCTTTATCATTTTGATGAAGTGTTAAAAGAATATGTGTAAGTTGTGAAGCATAACAATAAGGTTAACCAGAGAAACTTACTTTTACTGGATGAAATTCAAGGACTAGAAGGTCACAAATATCATTTTACCAGCTGTGTTCTCTCCCTTAGTGCAGACACCTGCTTCAGTCCAGAGCAATTACTGGCTTGAATGTTCTGTTCATGTTTCTTTTTGTAGCACATTATCACTGCCTCATCTAAGTCTGATAGCCCTCACCCCTCACACAATGCAGATGGAGTCTTACTGCAAGTATTTGCACCTCTGTCCAGGATATCTCTCTGGAGGGCATGAGGCAAACTCACAGTTCTAAAGAGCATACTTTTGTTTTTTAAATATCATTTAAAATAATTTAATTTGCTACACACACATGCACACACTGCTAAACAAGATATTGTTCAGTTTTGTGGCATCACAAATATGGTATGATACATTATATAGCTTCCTAGCACTTGCTTTTTCCATTCACCGCTAAGTTTCCAAAACTCATCTGTGCTTTTGAGTGTACCTGTAGTGTTCTTTCTTTTCTTTTCTTCTTCTTTTTTTTGCTATGTATGCTGTCTTGTGACTACAACATGAATCAAAATTTTTTATTAATTTTCCTGCTGATTCCCATTTAGATTGTTTCTATAATCCTCCTATTATGTATTATGAATTATGAAGATACTTATGCAATATTCTAGAGGAACCTGTGCAAAACTTGTTAAACACAAGAATATTCATTCCAAACTGCATTCCAAAGTGATTGATACTCGTGCAGTATAAGAATTCCTGTTGATTCAAATCTTCTGCCACTTTTTGATATTGGCAGACTTTATCAAGATTTGTAGTGCTACCTTTATTATGTATGAAGTGTTCATACATATGTCAACAGATGAATGGATAGAATAGATTGATTGGTAGTTCTTTGGACTCATTGAAATGACCACTTGTTTATTTATCAGCTATTGTACCAATAACACTTTATATTTATTACTAAGTTACATAGAATATCTTACTATATCTGGTAAAATAAACTTTCCCTTTTGTTGTAGTTTCCTTGAACATTTAGGTTAATTTAAAAAATAAAAACTTTCCAACTTCAAAGTTCTTCTTCATGGAGATTCCTCAGAAAACTTGGAATGGAACCACCATTTAACCCGGTTATCCCACTTCACCGGTGTTTATACCCAAAGAATCTAAAATCAGCATACTATAGTGACACAACCAAATCAATGTTTATAGCAGCTCAATTCACAATAGTTAAATTGTGGAACTAACCTAGATGCCCTTTATCAGATGAATGGATAAAGAAAACGCAGTAGATATACACAATGGAATATTACTCAGCCTTAAAGAAGAATGAAATTATGGCATTTCCAAATAAATGGATAAAGCTGGAGAATATCAAACTAAGTGAAATAAGCCAATCCAAAAAAAACACCAAAGGTTGAATGTTTTCTAATAAGTGGATGCTGACCTATATTGGGGGGCAGGGGCAAGGGAAGAATGTAGGAATTTTGGATTAGGCAGAGGGAGGGGAAGGGGGGACGGGGGAAGGATGGTGGAATGTACGGACATTGTTACCCTATATACCTGTATGATTGCACCACCAGTGTGACTCTGTATCATGTATAGCCAGGAGAAAGAGAAGTTGTGCTCCATTTGTGTACAATCTGTCAAAATGCATTCGGATGTTATGTATAACTAATTAGAACAAATAAAAAATATAAAATATTTTTAAAAAGAACAAAGATTTATAATATTGAGACCAAGAGCATGGAATGTCCCTCAGTTTATTCAGGTCATCATCTCTATTATTTAGAGTTTTGAAACTTTTTTCCATGGAAGTCTTATATTTTCTTATGAAAGTCATTCCTAGACAATTCATTGTTCTAGGTAGTGTTGAAAATATTTTCCTTTAAATATTATTATCTGGTGGGTTATTATTGGTGCAGAGAAACAAATCTCTTATAAAAGATGTTCATAGTATCTGAAAATCATGGCAGCATTATGTCTTTCTGGCCAATGCTTTTTAATTTTATTTATAATCTTGGGCAAATCTTCCAATAGTGTGTTACTTAGTAGTAGCTTTAGTGAACCTTTGTCTTATTGCTAATCTCAAATGGAATGCATTAAAAGGTTTTCCATTAAGAATGGGGTTTGCTTTGGGCTTTAATATATATCTTTTACCTAGTTAAATCAATCCCATTTCATTCTTAATTTGCTAACTCCTTTTATTTAAAAGAAAAAAAAAACTTGCCTTATCAAATGTCTTTCTACCCTTAATTGTGAAAACTACAGATTTTCTCTTTATTAATATAGTAGATTGCAAATTATATATAAAATTCATTTTTTTTAAAATTATGTCAGTAGTCACTGGATGTGAAGAGGAAAAACACATGAGTTGTAGAGTTGCTATTGTGAAGGCAGAGATCTTTTCTGGAAATGAGGAAAACCCACAACAAAAGCAGTACAGAAATAAGACGAGCACCGGTGGGCCCTGGTTATATCAACGTCTTATGCATTGTCACCATACCAGTCAAAGAATCAGTCCCCTAATCCTTTACTGGGTGAGACAATAAATTCCCTCTGCCAAAAGCAATTTGCGGTTGCTTTTTTGATACTTTATTTGAAACTTTGCTCAAGTGTATTTTTCCCCATTGTCCAATGTTGTTCTATCAAATAGTTAATCCTATTTTCATGACCTGTGTTTTCATCAGATTTTTCACTGCTGTGACTAAAAGACTCAATCAGCACTATTGTAGAGGAGGAAAAGTTTATTTGGGGGCTCACTGTTTCAGAGATCTCAATCCATAGACTGCTGGCTCCATTCCTTGTGACTCAAGGAGAGGCTGAGAATCATGGCGGAATAGTGTGGCAGAGAGAAGCAGCTCACATGATTATCATGAAGCAGAGAGAGAGGCTTTACTTGTTCAGATACAAATATATACCCCAAAGCCACAGCCCCAATGCTCCTCCTCCTCCAGCCACACCCAAGCCTTCAGCTACCACTCAGTTAATCCCATCATAGGATGATCCACTGATTGGGTTAAGGGTCTCATAACCCAGTCATTTCTTCTCTGAACCTTTTTGCATTGTCTCAGACATGAGCTTTTGGGGGACACCTCACATCCAAACTACAACCACCTGAAATGCCAGAAATGCCTCCTTTGCTTCGACCTCAATTTGGAAAAAATAAAAACTTGAGTCAGTTTCTTAACACAAATCCATTTCTTGGTTTATCTATCCCTCTACAAAACAGTACTCTTATTGTTTAAATTTACACTGGCTTTTTGATCCTGTTTATTTTTGAATGGTTCAAAGCCAGAAAAATTTAAACAGTATACATTAAAAATTCTCCTCAACTCACTACAAACACCCAATCACAGTGTCTCTCATTCAGAACAATTGGCTTGACAGGCGCTGTATCCTCCTGAGAACTTCAAGCACATTCAAGCAAGTATAAGCCATAAAGTCAGGTGCTATAAAATTGATCTTCTTTTGTTTAATAGTGTGTCTTATAGATAGTTCCACTTCAAACAAAAACACATTTAAAGTAGTCTTCGGATGGCTGCATATTGATTCATTTATTTAACCAATCAATCTTTTATCAATAGATAATTTCCCTTTTGTTCCTTCTGTTTTCCTTTCTTTCTTTATCCCATTCTTCTCTTCCTTTCTTCCTTCCTCATTTTTTACATAACAATCAAATATGGAATGAATGATCTCATAAGTATATCTTGTTTGAACATAAGAATTTGTAAATCTAGAACATATTCTTTGTTGTGGAAATACTGAGTTAGAAGTTGCATACCTACATTTAATTTGTTTGAAAAATACTGTGAAATTTCTCTGGATAAAAGTTATATATTTCAGATGACTGTATGTTTTAAAGTACCTATTTTTCTACAAGCTGTTATCAAAAATTTAGATTTTTTATACTGACAAATAAAAAACTATATTTTTGGTTATATTTTAATATTTACTTTATTGAGACAAATTACATAGAATATTATATTGTTTTTTCTTACATATTAAAATGCAATGCACTCACCTTAATTATGCACTTTAAGATGCTTTGATAAATTCATACATATGTATAACTACCTCTACAGTAAAGATAAAAATATTTTCTTTAAAATAAATCTTCTCTTGAGCCTTACCCAACTGGTGGCCCTATCCATTCTTGGCAGCTTGGGACCTTGACCTTCTTTTTGCTGATGTTAAATCCATTGTTTGTAAAGCTTCACATAAATGGAATAAAACAGAATATACTTCTTTCTGCCTAGATTCTTTTCTTCAACACAGTGATCTTGAGATTTAATCAAGTTTTATATGTACCGTCATTTTGGTTTTTTATTGCGAAGTAATATTCCATTGTAAAAAAATCCAAATGATTTATTAATGTACCTATTGATGGCTATTTGAATTATTTGTAGCTTTTGAATATTTGGATTAACTTACAGTAAGTATTTATTTACAGTTTTCATATATGCATATGTTTTTCTTTGTTTAGGATAAATACTTAAAAGTAGATTTGCTGGGTTAAACTTCTTAAAAGATTGATATACAGAAAAAATTGGGTGAATAATTTTACATTTTCATCACTAATTATTTAGTCTTTTGTATTTTTGTCATTTGAATATTTAATACTATCTTATTACAGTTTAATTTGTATTTGCCTGAGGATAATGAATAATGAGAATATTCACTTATATGCATTGGCCATCTGATAACCTCTTCTATGAATGGCCATTTGTTATAGTTTGGATATGAGGTGCCCTCCCAAAGCTCCCATGTTAATACAGAATATTCAGAGGTGAAATGATTAGATTAGGAGGGTTGTAACCGAGTCAGTTCATTCCAGTTCGAATGGACTAACTGGTTGCTAATGTTAGGCATATGGAGCATGGATGGAAGAGGTAGGCCACTATGGCATACACTGAAGGGATTCATCCTCCCTGTAGCCCCTCTCCTCCTCCTCTCTGCTTCCTGGCTGCCATGAGCAGAGTGGTTTTCTTCTGTCATACACTTCCGCCATGATGTTCTCTCTCACCTTAGGTCCAGAGCAATGGAGTCAGTCAACCATGGACTAATCCTCTGAAATCATGAACCAAAATAAGCTTTTCTGCCTCTGAGTTGTTTTTGTCAGATATTTTGATCACAGTGATGAAAAAGCTGATCAACACACCATTTGATCCCTTGTTCCTTTACATTTAGGTGTTTGTTTATTACAGATTTGTAGACATTTACCTACCTATCTGCCGCAGTCTGGCTGGGAACAAATCACGAGCCACTGAAGCAGGAACAAACTTTATTTCTGAACTCCACCAGCACACTCCACACACGCTCCCCGGGGAACTCTCCCGAACGCCACAGGGCTCCTCCAGGAACCAACAACCAGAAATCCCTCTTCCGGAAATCCCTCCTCCCGCACTTCCCCAACCAATGGGAACTCTCCGAGAATCCCCACGAGAACTCCAAAGTAGCAGGCCTTAGCGGACAGTAAAGGTCTAATATACAACCGAATCAATCCAGCATCATCTTAATGGCTTGCCTCTCAACCAATACTATTGGCAAAATGCCAGGGGCCATTCCGACTCGGCTGTGGCTCTCAGCACCTATCATTTCATGATTTTTCTATCATCATGATTCACATCTATCATCCATCTTATATTTCAGGTAGGTCTTGGGTCAAAACACTCAAGCTAAATTTGTTGATTTAGTTATTCCTCCTCCCTTTAGTTCCATCAATCTTTGTTTCATTGTTGTGAAGCTCTGTAATTAGGTATTAAAACACTTAATATCATATATATTTTTGGAAAATCAATCCTGTTATCAGTACATATGTACATTTTTTTCCCTAGTAATACTGGTTTATCTTGTCAAATTATTCATATTCTTAGTTTTGCCTGAATATAATATTTTTTCATATTTTATCTGTGTTTTCATATTTTAATGGTTGCTTTAGCCTTCATGCAGTTTTTTTAAAAATAATCTAGTCTGATAATCTGTCTTTATCTTGACTGATTAGGCAGTTGTTTTTATTAAATGTATTTATTGTTATGGTAGGGTTTACATAAACTGTCTTGTTATGAGATTTTAGATTTTAAGTCTATATTTAGATAAGAAAATTTTCCCTGTTTCCTGTAGGTTTTATAATATTACTTCTCACAATCTACCTAAAAAATCATGTTACTTCACATGTAAAACAAGACTTTCGTAAGTATGTACTTCTGTTTTCTCTTGTAAACCTTTGTGCTAAATTTGTCATATTAAATCCCTCAATTATTTTCAACCAAAAACCCATTCTTAACATCATATTTCACACAGTGAAAGATGGAATGGCATCCCACTAATATTGGGAACAAAGCAAAATTGTCTTCTCATCACTGCTGTTCAACATTGAACTGCTTATTCAGTGCAATATGCAAAAAGAAATAAACCAAAAAGAGGCATCAGAAAAAAAGAAATAGGTCTTCATTCACAGATGACAGGAGAATATACTTAGACGTGCTCATTGTTTTCTGATAAGAGCTAAAATGTACTGTTTCTTTTTGATAATTTTTATTTAAAAGGAGGGTGGTTCAACCTCTAAGCATGGATCTTCAAAAAGTAAAGAGGACATTCTAAATAAATATAAAGTTTTTCTAAAAGAAAATAATCTTCTTTTCCTTTTAATTTAGCTTTTGCCTCCCATTCTCCCAGGAGGGAATGAGAATTCCTCTACTACATTCAGTTGATTTGCCTCAGAGATTATATTTTGTCTGGCACATAATTGAGGACTAGTGGACTACACATACTATTTTCTCATCCAGCTTGTGTGAGACAGGTTATTTGAATATCTGTTGAAGCATTTATAAAACATTGTATTTTATGTACATATTAAGATCAAATTATTTCTAGTGGAAAATAACGCTTATTTTTTAATTTAATAATTCTGCTTAATATCTAGAATAATACAACTCTCCTGGGCAACTTTTTCCTTGCTACAAATTCTTGTTCATCACTACAATTTTTAAAAATATTCTCATTAGTTCTAAAAAGTTGATAATAGTATACTCATTACTTTAGTGTAGACAGACTTATATATTTCATAAAATGTAGTAATAATACAATGAAGGCTATAAGAAATAAGTTTAGAGAGTTTAAATTTTAATCAAAACATTACAGTAAAATTTTCCAGTAAACTTAAAGAATTGAAATATATCCTCAGTGAGTTACAATCAGAATAAAAATCTCAATTTGTCTATGTTTGAAGATATTATTCATTTTTGTCATTTTCTATTAGTGTACAAACAAGTGCTTTCAACATTCAGATAGTCCCTGACTTACCAGGGTTTGACTTTATGATGGTATGAAAGCAATATACATTCAGTAGAAACCTTATTCATCTGATAGCCCTCTCTTCTTTTCTATTTTAGGATACTAATATAACATTGTATTTAGGAAAGTGCTCTAAATCAGACTGCCTGGGTTTATTACTTTCTAATTCTGGGACCTTGGTCAAATTACTTTAACTCTTTGTACCTCTGGTTTATTATATATAAAGTGAAGGTGTTCCTGCATAGGGGTTTTATTTATGAGATAATATGTTCTGTTTTAAACTTGGGTGCCATCTTGGTAGCACCTAAATGAAATTAAGGCATCTCATTATAACAAAATTCTTACAGAATATTTAGTCATATACTGTTGCCATATTTGATAAGAAAAAAAGTAATTTAGGAAAATAATTATTTGATTCACTCAGCAAAGGCAGACTGAGCACTTACTTCTGTCAGGCAATGTACTAAATGTTAGGGTGAGGACAAAATATGATCTTTGACTTACAGAGTTCACTGGTTGTAGGGAGACAAGTAAGGCAACAGCAAAACAGGGGGATAGCTACAAATGGTAACACAGAGTAGAAATCAAAACTTTGAAAAGGCCCAGACAGTAAATATTTTTGGTTTTGTGGGTCATTACAGTTTCTCTCATAATGACTCCAGTCTGCTGTTTGGCTAAAACAGTCAGAGACAATATAAAGCAAATGGGCATTACTATGTTCCAGTAAAAATTTATTTTGGGACAATGAGATTTAAATGTTACATAATTTCCACATATCAGCCTTTGGTTTCTTTTCCAAACATTTTAAAAATGTAAAACACACCCTTAATTCATAGACTGTAGAAAAACAGGTGGTGGCCAAGATTGTTCCATGGACCATCATTTGGTGATCCGTGTGATGGATGGAAGATCAAAATTCCTATGAAGAGTGGTAAAGGGAAACTTCTCACTTACAGAGTACCTATTTTGTATTACTTACTTTACAAGTGATTGAGTTTACTTAGCCTAATATTCTTAACAAGGTAATCAAGGTAACTTTTACCGAAAACAATTGAAGCTTAAAAAATTAAACAATTTGCTATAGACTCATAGGTAGTAAGCCCCAGAGTGGTGTTTTGAAATCAGATTTAAATGATTCCATGAATAAGCTCATAGACTCTAATATTGGATATCATTAGATGTTCCAGTTTCTTAGAAGGCAGCAAATACATGACTAAGGCATTGAATGGATAATGAATTAGGAGAAGTGGGGCAAGATCAATGCTCCAGTAATGACTTTGTAATTTATGTTGAGAGAGAAGAAAGAACTTACAGGATTTTAAATTCCAGGATGTCATGATGAGGATTGTATTTCAGAAGAATGATTTCAGCAATATGGTAGAGGAAAACTCAATGCCTGATAAGAGCACCAACCTATATTTGTTAAATGAGATGGACAAAAAATATTAAAGGGATTTAAACAGGAAATTACAGTAATGATCTAGGCAAGAAATTAAGAGGCACTTTAGGTGGACAGTGATTGCTGGAATGAGAGAAGAGATCACAGAAATGCAGTGTTTCTCAAACTTAGTTCCCTATATAGGAGTGTGTCACTTTTAGAAATTACAGATGCTAAAACTCATCCCTGGTGAATCTGATTCAATGGGTGTGAACTTAGCATCTGCATTTTTAAAAATTTTCATGGATAATTCTATTAATAAGAGTAGTAAATTACTAGGAGACACTCAAGAACTAGCAAGGACTCACGTAGATTATGGAACATTTATTAAGATAGGAACAAATGAGGCAGAGAGTGTTGACTTTCTTGGGCATCTTGGGTGACAGACACTGAATAAAGTGGCCCAGAGTTCAAGAGGGAGGGATAGACAGTAGAGACAGGGTAGCCAGCAATCACAGAAAGAGGAATGAAGCACAGTTTGCATGAGTCAAGTATTGTTACCTGCTGGATTCAAGATCAGAATTCCTCCAAGGGTAATCATGTATTTGACAGAGAGGACCTATTGACTTCTTCAAACGTTTAAAGCACACCACTTTTTGACTTTGACTTTTGTGCTTAATTAGGGTCATCAAGGCTCTACATGTCAGCGTGGTGCCATAAAATCTCCAGAAATGAGGCTTTTTCTAATACTCCAGCCAAACTCAGAGAACAAAGTATTTCGGGGGCAGTGGGGCCAGGAGGGGACAAGCAGCAGCAATATCGGCACTCAGTGTATACCAGCTAATCAGCAGCACTGCAGGGGAGAAGTTGCCAAAATTAGCTTCACTTCTTGCAAAGCTGAAGCAGAAGATGAATACAAGAGAGAATGAGCTGTACACTCAGTCAATGTTGCATTTCATAGAAATTGTCCATGACAACAGTATGAAGGGGAATGCCTACATTTGTTTGATTAAAAAGAGAACAAACAAAACACCCAGCTCTCATAAGGATAACTAAAACCATTTCATAAGATATGGAAAGATATAGCAGAAGCAGGTTTGAAAACATTTACAGTACAGATGGCATTTCTCATGAAATTCTGTATCAGATTAACAGTGGCCTTTTTAGATCACTCTGAAGAAGCATTAGGGATGTGCGTTTTCATAATTGTTGGCTCAAGGACCATTCATTATCTAGTAAATCGATAACCAATGGTGTTTAAATGAATGCATGGTGCTCCTTATTTATTTATTTATTTATAATTCCCACGCATCTGATTCCCGTAAGAATTTGAGGTCACTTGCAAAAAGAATGTTTATTTAGTCTGCATTTTAAAATAAAGTAGATTTTCATCAAGATTTTTTAAAAGTCAGATTAAAACAAAACAGTAATTTTATCCAATTTATCATCCCTAGGATATTTACAAATATCAGAAAAGATACCTGTAAATAATAACCTTATTTTGCTATTACTTGACTTAGTCTTTTGAATATGTTAGACATTTCATTTTGTATTAGTTCTCCTGTCCCTCATTGATTCTTCCTCTCTACCATTCTTCTAAAAATAGTTACAGTGCAACATTTGGTTATCCACTCTAGGTGCTTACCACATTATGCCAGTGTGGGTATAATTCATTGTAGAGCCAAGTACCCTATCATGACTAACCTTTATTAACTTTTATATACTCCACATTAATAATTCCCTTTCTTTTGCATTTATTTATCACTTTTATTGCTAATTCTTCCTAAGAATACCAACCAGTTCATATATTTTTCCAAATATTTAGACAACTAATCGTCGTTAGATAACTCATGTATAATAATAATAATAATAATTTTCTTCTCCTCTTCCTCCTCCTCTTCCTCCTCCTTCTTCTTCTTCCTTCTCCTCCCTCTCCTCCTCCTTCTCCCTCTCCTCCTCCTCCTTGTTCTTCTTTCTTGAGAATGTACTCAAGAGCCTAACATTTATCTTCTGCTCTGAACAGGTTTCTCTGTAGGTCCACTGCATAGCTGCTCCTTTGAGGACTTACCTTTCTGCATTTATGTACTTGAATCCTGTTTCCTGGAGTCCATGTCTTTCTCTTTCTTGGTTTATTGTCTTATTTGTCTGGATGACATCCTTCATTGGCATTCAATTAAATGGTTCAAAAAATGTACATTTTTTTCAGTTTTGTTTATTTGAAAGTATCTTTGGCATCCCATGGAAGTTTTTAAATATTGATTGCCATATTTTAAATTTCCAGTGCTCTTTTTTGTTCCCTTATTCATAACATCACTTTGGTGTTGGAACTGCAATAAATTTTATCATTTTTGACAATTTCTTTGTGTTTGCTCAAATGTTTACAGCATACATTGTTAATTTATAAAAACACGGTTTTAAATATTATAGTACCTCTTCAGGTATCCTTAAGAAGATGTAACAATACACTTTCAATTCTTCCATCTTATGTGCATTTTCTCATATTTTTCATTTTGCCTATGTTATCCATGTTATAAATTTAAAGCATTGTTTCTTGTTTGTTTAGAGCATTTTAAATTATTTCTGTATATTAATTTTTGTTATTCCGAGGCTCTTCATTTCTGAGTGTATCTCTATATTTCTATATGACAAATTCTGTTTAATATTTCCTGATGTGGCAAATACCAGTAGTAAATAAAATATCTTTATATCTCCCATTTTTATTAGGTACTCGATTTTTATCTAACAAGTCTTTTTGTATTTCCTTCCTTCCTGGCTTCCTCCCACCCCCTCTCTCTCTTCTTTCTTTTCTTTCCTTCTTTATCCATTATTTGTAGTGAATTATTTAGTACTATTCCCTCTGAGAAATATTTAGCTGCATCTCAATATATAACCATTGATACATATCAGGATTTCATTAGTGTTCAATTTTAAATATTTTCCTTCTCCATTATAATTTCTTTTTCAAGCTCAGTTTTATTATCTTTTCTCTAACCTACAATTTTATAATTAGAACTTTCAAATTGGATTTTGACTTTGGTAAATGGCCAGATAGTAAACATTTTGGGCTTTGTGAGCCATATGGTCTCTATCCAACTCCTCAATCCTGCCATTTTTAATACAAAAGCAACCATATACAGTATTTAAATTAATGCTAGTAGCTTTGTTCTAATAAAGTTTTGTTTTTTTTTTATAAAAATGGGTAGTGGTTGTGTTTGACCAGAGGCCAGTATGGTTTTGGATTTTTTGGAAGGTTTCTTTGGATTTTGTCACAACTTATTTACATCCTACTATATGCTAATTTTTATCAAAAGGTCCTCTATGTTTGAGAAGAACGTGAGGCTTTTTGTAGTCCTATTTATACAAACATATTTTGAGATATTTTATCATATTATTCAATTCATTTATAGGTTTTTTGGTTTCATATTTTTATCACAAATTATTAGCTTCAAAATATAAATACTTCTAGAAATTTTTGGAGTCCACAGGTAATAAAATGATGGAACTACATAGACCATTACTCCAAGCACAGTTACAATGAGTTAAATGGAATGTTCCTTATTATTTTTATTAACAAATATAATTTGGTATTCTAAATGGAAAGACATGTTGGAAATTTGACTTTCATATTATTCTAAAGCAAAATATAAAGGTATGATTTTTATGTTTAGTTATTATTTTTTGTTCATTTCACTCTTTCTACAATGACTAATATGGTGTGTGGAAAAAAAAAAACCTCTTCAACTCTCACTTTACTTAATCTTATATAGTTCCGTTGGAGGCTCTCTGAACTGTATCCAAAATAGGACTATGAGATGACGGGGATGGGAAGAATAAAAGGGACCAGTTTTCTTGACTCAATTTGCTATATTTTTTACTTCTTTGGGTTCTTTTGAAGCTCTCTTAGGAATACTGAAAGAAGTCTTCCTTTCTGTTTTAAATGGTCCATGGGTCATCTGAGGAAAACAGGTACAGAATAAGACAAACACCTATGAATTAGAGGGACTCCCTTAAGTTTGAAAGGTATTTGATGTGTTAGGGCTCAGAGGAAAATGGATCCCTTTCAGCAATGAGATGAGATTTACATAGTACCCATCGTTGAAAACTGTGCTTAGTTTTACATATTCCATTTGCAGACAAATCTGGGCTTTGTGCTTCCAGTTTTCTACTATAAGCACACCAAATATTCATGTTCAGGTTAGTGGGATGAGATATAAAATGAAACACAAGAGAGACCAGGATATATAAAGATAGAATAAAAAATAAGATTAAGCAAAAGTTTAGTCTGCTGATATACTAGTTGTGGTGCTGCCAAATTCCTTAAATTGATCTTCATGGCAGTCAAAACACAAATGGTGAATGCTAATCTAAATTTTCCATGAGGAAAATGTAGACTTACTCCTTAGAAAAAAAGTTCTTTTCCTAGTTTTCAGGAAAGTATTTTTCTCAAAATTTTTTTTTTTAAAAAAAGAAGATAGTTCATTGTATGAGAATAAGTCATTCAACAACTTCCTGTAATAAATGTAGTAATGGTATCTCATAGTAGTTTCTGCCTCCATACCTCCATGTAGGGCTTCTGCAATTTATACTTCCAGGAGGTAGGTTATCACAAGCAGTGTCTCTGTGGTGGCTCTCGCTGACATTTTGCAGGACTTACTCTGTCTAGCCATACACAGGCCCTGAGGTATGTGATCCAGGGTCACTGAATTCAGCTTAGTGACATTTCACAAAAAAAAATTAAATTAATATGATTCCTTAGAACAATTCCCCTTTACAGTGAATTAAAGGCTGGGGCAAGACTGAGATGATTATGCAGAATAATCTAACTTTTGCCTGCTCTAAGTGACTACACAATTTTAATAGCTGTGTAATCTTTAGTGAGTTAGATAGTTTTTCTAAACCCCATAAATAACATAGAAATAATATGTACACCTGCCCCATAGAGTAGTTATGAGATGTACCTGAGAGTAACTATAAGAAAGTTGAATACAACATGATACTATTTCTCAAATCAAGCTGTTAGACTTCAGTACAAGTCACTGAGCAATTTTTTTAAGTCCTTCTTAGACTTCAATACAAGTCACTGTTTTTCCAGACACCAATGAAAATACGAATATTTAATTCTCTATATACTCTTCAATATTGGTTTTAGGTTTAATAAGAATAGAATTGCTTTCAAACAAATGCTTGATTAATCCATATAAAGGAAATATATTATAAATGTAGGCTGTTATTTAGGTCTGAGAAAGTCATTTTTTGTATTCTTTCCTGGAAAAGAATTCATAATACTCAGGTTTAAGGGCTATCACTGCTACAAAGTAAATATTCATTCTTGGGCATGTAACCCAATATCTCTTAGTTTATTTCTTCATCTATAGAACTGAGGGATTCAAGTGGATGACTCTTGAGGTCCCATCTGTACATTGGCCCTTTGTAACTGTTTGGCACATGTGGGTGTTACTATTTGCAGAGTTGATTTAATAAAAACAATATCAACAAGTTTGGAATCCATCATGTCCCAGAAGTCTGAGATTAGTGAGATATCTGGTAGTAAAGTTCCAGTGTATCAAAAAATCAATATTTAACTGCCATTTTGCTGTCTTCCAAAGGCAGCCCTTTATATCAACAGAATGATACAGAGCTCAGTTTATTGGAAAACAATCCAAGAAAGAGTGATTTAGGGAAAGAAGGTCTAGGAAAGATAAGCAAAGTCAAGGAGAAATACAAAGGTGACTTTAAAAATTGACCCAAATCAGGAATCAAATAGATGTGAGAATTTGCACTAATATTTATGAGCTTCTAAGAAAAATCGTACTGAAAGAAGGAAAGAATGGTTGGAAGGATATAGATTTGTTGAATGTCTGTAAGTATTTGGAAAGGATTGTGAAATTTCTAAAAGAAAATGTATTGAAAGCTCTGAATCTTTTAGGATAATTTAGCAGCAGATATTAAGTGTACAGACTGAAGGAGGTTTTTTTGTGTGCAACGGAAGCAGCCACACCTACCGACGCTTTCTTTGTTCCCTCTGCCATCCTAATTGTTCTCTGTACTAAAAGCATCAGTGGCTTACAGTTTTTATTTATTTATTTTTTAACTCTCAAGCAAAAGATATCATTATGGTTGCTAGCGATCCCTCCTATATTTTATGAACAAATAAATCAGGCAGTTGTCCAATCAGAATAAAATAATCCTTACACTCTGGGAAGAACTCCGTATAATTCCCTCCCCTAGCTTGCCATGGTGATTCAACTTTCTATGCAGAGTTCACGTTTACAAGCTGTTTGGCATTTATCTTCTATAACTCTTAAACTTACAGGATGAGAGAGTGTGGAAGGTTCCTTTCTAAGGAATTGTAAGGGATAGATAATTAATTTATGGTGGGTAAAGGGGAAAATGAATATAAGTTCACTAATTCCAAATATGTTTCTTCATTGATGAATCTCTAATGTGGAGCTATTTGGTTGAAGTTTAGAAGAATTGGACATTTCATTCCTTATCTTAGCTCAAAATGATTCCAGCTGGGGATTCAAAATAAAATTTTCAGAACAAAAGTTACTGTTTGTAGTTGGCTCAGCTTTATGTGTGTTTCAGATAGAAACATTGAAAGTTTATTAATAAGGCTTAAACTATCTCTGACTTTGAACCAAATTATCGAATATGCCTCTAGAGTGATAAAACCTCTAGTAGTTTATATTACACTCTAAAATGTTGAGACTCCATACCCCTGCAAAAAAAAAAAAAAAAATTCCAAAAGACAAAAACCCTCAGTACCAATACAGGATAAGAACTCATTCAACCTGTATTATTAAGGATACTTTATTTCCTTTCTTAGTCTCTAGTATATAGAGGAAAAGTGCACTAGTAAACAATATGCACCCTCCTTTCTGACTTGGGCAGTTCTACCATAGAATTTGTGCAGCTTGTTTCTATAGTTACCATTTTTATGATATTTTGTTTCTGAAAATCCTTTGCCAATCGATATTTAGAGGTTTTTTTTTAACATCTTCTTAAGTTTGAAAGTCTGACAAATATTAAGCTTAAAATGTTTGCCTAGTGAAATGCTCCTGAGTCCTTAATATTTTTTTTGGCTGGATCTAAAAACATTCACTGTCACCCCCCTAGAGCTAGAAGTATTGATTTTTTAATGGGTACACTTTTCTCAAATGGAGTCCTTTGCTTAAATCCAACATCCACTCCTTTGTCGAAGGAACAGTTTCTTGTTTCAAAATAATTACTGCTCTTCTTTTTGCCACTGATAATGCTGTTTAAGAATCTATATATTCTCTCAAGGAAATTTAAAGTTGGTCTTCTATGCCAGAAAGCAAAGAGGCAATTGGATATTAATAATTAATAAGTTTTTATAGCTTTTATCCAAACCATGTTGAGCTTTATTTTACATAATAAATATTCTTTATGTCTTTTGAGATCAGTTGAGCGGCACTCCCCAGATTTGGGTAGAATGGACCACCTAATTTTTTTTTCTTTTTACACAAATTTTCTCTAGATAGAAATTGCAAAGCTTTCAGAAATTAAGATTTCTTATTGCTTCTTTACATGAAAGAAAACCATCTTTAGACTGAGAAAGTCAGGATATTCATTTGATCTGCAGTTCTAGTTATTTATGTTGTTGTTTAGATAACCACTAGACCATCTGCCAACAACTTACAAGATACAGTGGCAAGTGGTGATAGAAGTGGTTATTCTATTACAAACTTGCAATAACTCTCTTGACCGAGACAAGGAGATGTTTAGACTTGCTGTTCTTTCTCATATCTTCTTAGCATCTTAGACAAGGTACAGCTCATCCATCTATTTTGACACTTACCTTCATAGATGGCCCTGTTCACAGAGCTGTTTGACTGGTCAATCTTTATGAATAAAACCCTCTGATACTTTAGTAGTTCAAGGACAGTTTGCCCAGGCTCTGCACAACCTTGGAAGAGTAGTCTAGCTAGAGGGAGTTGAGAATGTGTGGTATGGTGAAAAATCACAAATAGCTCAGTGGGTCTGTAAAACAGTATTTAAGAGGCTTATTATGAGAAATGAAGCTGGAGAAGTTCAAAGGCTGAGTCAGTGAAATGTAGAAGGTGACTTTCAAAATTGAAATGTAGAAGACAAATTCTTGGGTGCCTTGTATGTTATGGTATAGAGTTTAAACCTGACTTTGAAATCTTGAGCCATTCAATAATATTGAGCAGAACAGTAATATATTCATGAGTTGTTAGTTTTGTTTGTTTTATTTTAAGATAATTCACTCTGGAAACTCTGAGAAGAAAAGCTTGCAGGAATATGTAGAGGCCATCTGGCCAGTTAGAAAACTCTTTTAGCAACTTGTATAAGAAAACTGAATGCATAATAAATGCAGAAAATGTGGGTTGAGGTAAAAAGAATAGATTGGAAAGACACTAAGACAATAGAATTAGCAATATTTACTGTTTGATCAGATATGGAGATACTGAAAAACATTTATACCAAAAGTCAGTACAGATTCTTATTTTGTAAATTGAATGAAATCTATTTATTTTTATACACCAACACAATTTTTCAAGTTATAAGGTGGCTTCTAAGAGATTAAATAACTATAGTAAGTCTTTTAGAAAGAATGAAAGAAGAAAAGAGCCAACTGGAAAATACTGGTGTTATAGCAAGACAAGTTAGAACCAGAAGCAGACCACATAAACGAGTGAAGTTAATGAGGCCCATTAACTTGCTAAAGGTGAGTCACAAATCAATTTTGTACAAAGGTATTTTGTGAGCTATTCAGTTAGGAAGATGTGATCAATAACAAGATCCATGCTAGAGGTGTTTTGGCAGGTGAGGCTTCCAAAGCTCTAGGGCCTGCAGCCTGAGCCCGTAGCCTTGGGTATGTGGAGAACCACCTGGCCCTGTGGAGTCCTGCCATAGCCCACACTCCCAAAGTGTCAGTCAATCTCTTGAATTTATATTATTTGAACTCCTGTACTTGAGGTCAGTAACTCACATATGGAAATTCCAAGAAGTTTTACATAGTATTCCCCAGAGAACAGGTATTCCCCTTTATACTGTTCAAGGG
Source organism: Marmota monax (assembly GCF_021218885.2). Taxonomy (NCBI): domain Eukaryota; kingdom Metazoa; phylum Chordata; class Mammalia; order Rodentia; family Sciuridae; genus Marmota; species Marmota monax. The sequence continues at coordinate 8,808,837 of NW_026692116.1, read as the reverse complement.
AGAGGGGTATTTCACCCCCAGGCCTCAGTATGGGATAATATAATTTCTCCACTTTTAATAAATATTTTAAAGATCAAAACATAAATGCCAAATTTTGCAGCAAACTGTGGAAGTGTCTGCAGTCATTTCACAGCTTCATGTACCTCTAAACTTTACCCGCAGACTCCTTCCAGTCTTAGGAGTGCAGCTGCACAGGGTAGGTGGGACTCCACAGGTCTTAAATGTTTTAAATATTTTTACTGGATATTCAGATGAAGTCTGCATTGTCATTAATATTTCAGTCACCTTTAATCGTAGAAACCAGTGGAAGCTAGAATTAATTTTTAAGCTTTTTCTTCCTGATAAGTTTTCAGAGTTGGAATGTAGCTGTAGTGGCTAAGAAACGCTGAATTTGAGCACCTGAAAGCAATTGAGAATATAGTAACCCAGAAAGAGTTTCCTCTCTTTCAGTGCTTCTCTCTGCACATCTACTTCAGTTTTCTTTTTTTATTAAATTGACTTTAACAATGTGGGTCCAAATGTGGGTCTAAATTGGTTCTCCTCTTCAGTTTCTAAGCAAGCACAAGCAGGGAATAACTGTCTTGGTCTTGTCTAAGGAACTGGGCTCAGTGTCTTGGTATTCAATGTCTTGGTTTACAAATGTGACTGTGGGGCCAAATCCTGAAGAAAGAAGAAGGGATGATATAGGAAGTCACTGTGAGCTGAGCTGCACATGCCAAAAGATTTCTACTACCTGTGTTCAGGCTCCATTGGGGGCTCTCAATGTGCTCGAGTTGTTGAGCTACTGTGTTTTCTCCATAGTGTTTCAGCAATGTAAAAGGAAGGATGAGACTCCAATGATCCCAACACCTCTTGAAAAAACTGAAAATTTGGATAAATGTCACCTACCCCAAAAAAGAATGTCTCCCTCACTCCATGAGTCAGATGTTCTCTATCATATGTCTTTATTTCTGGGATGTGCTTTGGTCACAACTCTGCTGTTTATTTATGTCTAATCATTCATCATTATCTTCATACCTCACCCCAAGAATGGCAGCTTCATGAAAGACCTCATCTGCTTTGTTTGCTATTATAGCTCAATGCTCAGAGGAGTTCCTGGCATATAATTACTATTCAGAAAACACTTGGGGTTTTGTGTGTGTGTTTTCTTTCCATTCTGGAGATTGAAGCCAGAGATGCTCTACCCCTGACTACATTTCAAGCCTTTTTAATTTTTTATTTTATTTTCAGACAGGGTCTTCCTGAGTTGCTAAGGCTAGCCTTGAACTTGCTGTCCTCCTGCTTCTGCCTCCCAAGTAGCAAGGATTACAGACATGCACCACTGTGTCCAGCAGAAAATACTTATTAAATAAAAGAAAGAAAGAAAGAAAATTTAAAATCTTACACTTTCAAAATGTACTTTATGAAATATGTGAATGATAAAATGTAATTACAAATAATAGAACTATTAGTTTCACCAACAGTTGAAAGGAATGAAGAGCATTTCACTTAGTACTTCATAAAACTTGAGTCAAAAACAAATAAGCAATACATAAATAAATTTTTTGAGTTACAATTCCTTTTCACAATTAAATTTACTTAATGAGGCCTTAAAATCCTTATGTTTTGCATAGTACATGATGAAATAATTTGAAGAAATGCACTTAGATCAATTTATTATTAAATATATTTATAATATAATGGTTTGAATGCAAACAATAACATTCATAACATAAATTTTTTTAGTTTGACCAATTAAAACAATTTCCCATATTGCTTATTTTTAAAATAATTATATTGCACAGACAAAAGTATATAGTATAAACATGCATTTCAAAATTAATTTGTTTGATTTTTATCACTGTAAATATATTTGTAATTAAACTAATTGCTGAGTTGGTCTCCTGGTAGGGGGGGTGAGGCACAGACACCCGAGTCTCCTAAATTTGTCGTCGAGCCAGAGGGGAGGAGCCGGGCCGCCGCCAGCGCCCGGAGCAGGCCCAGCGGCTCGCCAGCATGGTGACCGCGTGACCCCAATTGCAGAGGGGGCGGAGCGGAGCCGCCACCCGCACCCGCAAGGTGGGCAGACCAGCGACCCAGTGGTACATGGGCGTGGTAGGAGGGGCAGGGCAGAGCCGCCGCCCGCGCTTGCAAGGTAAACAGACCTGTCACAGACTGGCGGGTCAGGCCCAGTGGCCTGCCAGTGTGGTACACACGTCACCCCAACTGGAGTAGGGGCAGAGCAGATCCTTCTCCCAAGCCCGGATCAGGCCCTGCCGGTGTGGTGGCCACGTGACCCCAATTGGAGTGGGGGGGGGAGCGGAACCGCCACCCGCGCCTGCAGGGTGAGCAGACCTGTGACCAACCTGCAGGTCAGGCCCAGGGGTCCGCAGGCGTGGTAGGAAGGGCAGGGCAGATCCGCCGCCCGCGCCTGCAAGGTAGGCAGACCTGCGACAGACCGGCGGATCAGGCCCAGGAGCCTGCCGGCGTGGTACACTCGTCACCCCAATTGGAGTAGGGGCAGAACAGAGCCGCCGCCAGCGCCCAGAACAGGCCCAGTGACCTGCCGGCGTGGTAGTCACGACACCCCAATTGGAATAAGGAGAGAGCAGAGCCGCCACCCGCGCCTGCAGGAAAGATACGCAAGCAGTATGAAAAGACAAGGAAAGAAAGGACCACAAGCAATGCAGGTCAACGCAACTTTAGAAGAGGTAACAGCTGCAGCAGATGGAATGTCAGATAAAGAATTCAGGATATACATGCTTCAGATGATCTGGAGTATCAAGGAAGACATCAGACAGCAAAATCAGACAATGAAAGATCACTTCGACAATGAATTATGCAAACAAATCCAGGAAGCAAAGGATCAACTATACAGGGAGATAGAGGTTATAAAAAACAAGCAAACAGAAATCCTAGAAATGCAGGAAGCAATAAACCAACTTAAAAACTCAATGGAGAATACTACCAGCAGAGTAGAACACTTAGAAGATAGAACATCAGACAATGAAGACAAAGTATTTCAACTTGAAAAGAACATAGACAGCTCAGCAAGACTGTTAAGAAACCATGAGCAGAACATCCAAGAAATATGGGATAACATCAAGAGACCAAACTTAAGAGTCATTGGGATACAGGAAGGTACAGAGCTCCAAACCAAAGGAATGAGCAATCTATTCAATGAAATAATACGAGAAAACTTCCCAGACTTGAAGAATGAGACAGAATCCCAAATCCTAGAAGCCTACAGGATGCCGAATGTGCAAAATCATAAGAGATCCACACCTAGACACATTATAATGAAGATGCCCAACATACAGAATAAGGAGAGAATTTTAAAAGCTACAAGAGAAAGGAAGCAGATTACATTTAGGGGTAAGCCAATCAGGATAACAGCTGACCTTTCAACACAGACTCTGAAAGCTAGAAGATCCTGGAATAACATATTTCAAACACTGAAAGAAAATGGGTTCCAACCAAGAATTGTGTATCCAGCGAAATTAAGCTTCAGGATGGAAGATGAAATTAAAACCTTCCACGATAAACAAAAGTTTAAAGAATTCGCAGCTAGAAAACCATCTCTTCAAAACATCCTTGGCAAAACATTACAGGAAGAGGAAATGGAAAATAAAATGAAAACCAACAGTGGGAGGTAGGACACTAAAGGGGGGGAAAAATAATCAAAGAGGAAAACAAGCCATGTTTAGTAACAGAAATAAACAAATATGGCTGGAAGAACAACCCATATCTCAATCATAACCCTAAATGTTAATGGCTTAAACTCACCAATTAAGAGACACAGGCTAGTAGAATGGATCACAAAACAAGACCCAACAATATGTTGCCTACAGGAGACGCATTTGATAGGAAAAGACATACATAGGCTGAAGGTGAAAGGTTGGGAAAAATCATATCACTCATATGGACTTCAGAAACAAGCAGGAGTGTCCATACTCATATCAAATAAAATAGATTTCAAGCCAAAGTTAATCAAAAGGGATAAAGAGGGACACTACATACTGCTTAAGGGAACCATACACCAACAAGACATAACAATCATAAATATTTATGCCTCAAACAATGGTGCAGCTATGTTCGTCAAACAAACTCTTCTCAAGTTCAAGAGTCTAATAGACCACCATACCATAATCATGGGAGACTTCAACACACCTCTCTCGCCACTGGACAGACCTTCCAAACAAAAGTTGAATAAGGAAACTATAGAACTCAATAATACAATTAATAACCTAGACTTAATTGACATATATAGAGTATACCACCCAACATCAAGCAGTTATACTTTTTTCTCAGCAGCACATGGATCCTTCTCAAAAATAGATCATATATTATGTCACAGGGCAACTCTTAGACAATATAAAGGAGTAGAGATAATACCATGCATCTTATCTGATCATAATGGAATGAAACTGAAAATCAACGATAAAAGAAGGAAGGAAAAAGCATACATCACTTGGAGAATGAACAATAGGTTACTGAATGATCAATGGGTTATAGAAGACATCAAGGAGGAAATTAAAAAATTCTTAGAGATAAATGAAAACACAGACACAACATATCGGAATCTATGGGACACATTGAAAGCAGTTCTAAGAGGAAAATTCATTGCTTGGAGTTCATTCCTTAAAAAAAGAAAAAACCAACAAATAAATGATCTCATACTTCATCTCAAAATCCTTGAAAAAGAAGAGCAAAACAACAGCAAAAGAAGTAGAAGGCAAGAAATAATTAAAATCAGAGCTGAAATTAATGAAATCCAAACAAAAGAAACAATTGAAAAAATTGACAAAACTAAAAGTTGGTTCTTTGAAAAAATAAAAAAAATCGACAGACCCTTAGCCATGCTAGCAAAGAGAAGAAGAGAGAGAACTCAAATTACAAGCATATGGGATGAAAAAGGCAATATCACAACAGACACTTCAGAAATACAGAAGATAATCAAAAACTATTTGGAATCCTTATACTCCAATAAATTAGAAGATAGTGAAGGCATAGATAAATTTCTTAAGTCATATGATCTGCCCAGATTGAGTCAGGAGGATATAGACAACCTAAACAGTTGTCCTAATATCAATTGAGGAAATAGAAGAAACCATCAAAAGACTACCAACTAAGAAAAGCCCAGGACCGGATGGGTATACAGCAGAATTTTACAAAACCTTTAAAGAAGAACTAATACCAATACTTTTCAAGCTACTTCAGGAAATAGAAAAGGAGGGAGAACTTCCAAATTCATTCTACGAGGCCAACATCACCCTGATACCTAAACCAGACAAAGACACTTCAAAGAAAGAAAACTACAGACCAATATCTCTAATGAACCTAGATGCAAAAATCCTCAATAAAATTCTGGCGAATCGGATACAAAAACATATCAAAAAAATTGTGCACCATGATCAAGTAGGATTCATCCCTGGGATGCGAGGCTGGTTCAATATACGGAAATCAATAAATGTTATTCACCACATCAATAGACTTAAAAATAAGAACCATATGATCATCTCGATAGATGCGGAAAAAGCATTCGACAAAGTACAGCATCCCTTTATGTTCAAAACTCTAGAAAAACTAGGGATAACAGGAACATACCTCAATATTGAAAAAGCAATCTATGCTAAGCCTCAGGCTAGCATCATTCTGAATGGAGAAAAACTGAAGGCATTCCCTCTAAAATCTGGAACAAGACAGGGATGCCCTCTCTCACCACTTCTGTTCAACATAGTTCTCGAAACACTGGCCAGAGCAATTAGACAGACAAAAGAAATTAAAGGCATCAAAATAGGAAAAGAAGAACTTAAATTATCACTATTTGCAGATGATATGATTCTATACCTAGCAGACCCAAAAGGCTCTACAAAGAAACTATTAGAGCTAATAAATGAATTCAGCAAAGTGGCAGGATATAAAATCAACACGCATAAATCAAAGGCATTCCTGTATATCAGCGACAAATCCTCTGAAATGGAAATGAGGACAACCACTCCATTCACAATATCTTCAAAAAAAATAAAATACTTGGGAATCAACCTAACAAAAGAGGTAAAAGACTTATACAATGAAAACTACAGAACCCTAAAGAGAGAAATAGAAGAAGATCTTAGAAGATGGAAAAATATACCCTGTTCATGGATAGGCAGAACTAACATCATCAAAATGGCGATATTACCAAAAGTTCTCTATAGGTTTAATGCAATGCCAATCAAAATCCCAATAGCATTTCTTGTAGAAATAGAGAAAGAAATCATGAAATTCATATGGAAAAATAAAAGACCCAGAATAGCAAAAACAGTGCTAAGCAGGAAGTGTGAATCAGGCGGTATAGCGATACCAGACTTCAAACTATACTACAGAGCAATAGTAACAAAAACAGCATGGTACTGGTACCAAAACAGGTGGGTGGACCAATGGTACAGAATAGAGGACACAGAAACCAATCCACAAAACTACAACTGTCTTATATTTGATAAAGGGGCTAAAAGCATGCAATGGAGGAAGGATAGCATCTTCAACAAATGGTGCTGGGAAAACTGGAAATCCATATGCAACAAAATGAAACTGAATCCCTTTCTCTCGCCATGCACAAAAGTGAATTCAAAATGGATCAAGGAGCTTGATATCAAATCAGAGACACGCCGTCTGATAGAAGAAAAAGTTGGCTACGATCTACATTCGGTGGAGTCGGGCTCCAAATTCCTCAATAGGACACCCATAGCACAAAAGTTAATAACTAGAATCAACAAATGGGACTTACTCAAACTAAAAAGTTTTTTCTCAGCAAAAGAAACAATAAGAGAGGTAAATAGGGAGCCTACACCCTGGGAACAAATCTTTACTCCTCACACTTCAGATAGAGCCCTAATATCCAGAGTATACAAAGAACTCAAAAAATTAGACAATAAGAGAACAAACAACCCAATCAACAAATGGGCCAAGGACCTGAACAGACACTTCTCAGAGGAGGACATACAGTCAATCAACAAGTACGTGAAAAAATGCTCACCATCTCTAGCTGTCAGAGAAATGCAAATCAAAACCACCCTAAGATACCATCTCACTTCAGTAAGATTAGCAGCCATTATGAAGTCAAACAACAACAAGTGCTGGCGAGGATGTGGGGAAAAGGGTACACTTGTACATTGCTGGTGGGACTGCAGATTGGTGCAGCCAATTTGGAAAGCAGTATGGAGATTTCTTGGAAAGCTGGGAATGGAGCCACCATTTGACCCAGCTATTCCCCTTCTCGGTCTATTCCCTAAAGACCTAAAAAGAGCATGCTACAGGGACACTGCTACATCGATGTTCATAGCAGCACAATTCACAATAGCAAGACTGTGGAACCAACCTAGATGCCCTTCAATAGACGAATGGATAAAAAAATTGTGGCATTTATACACAATGGAGTATTACTCTGCATTAAAAAATGACAAAATCATAGAATTTGCAGGGAAATGGATGGCATTAGAGCAGATTATGCTAAGTGAAGCTAGCCAATCCCTGAAAAACAAATGCCAAATGTCTTCTTTGATATAAGGAGAGTAACTAAGATCAGAGTAGGGACGAAGAGCAGGAGAAGAAGATTAACATTTAACAGGGATGAGAGGTGGGAGGGAAAGGGAGAGAAAAGGGAAATTGCATGGAAATGGAAGGAGACCCTCAGGGTTATACAGTGGAGGGGGTAGAGAGAGAGGAGGGGAGGGGAGGGGAGAGGTGGGGAGGGGGGAGGGTGGAGGATGGGAAAGGCAGCGGAGCACAACAGACACTAGTATGGCAATATGTAAATCAATGGATGTCTAACTGATGTGATTCTGCAATCTGTGTATGGGGTGAAGGTGGGAGTTCATAACCCACTTGAATCAAAGTGTGGAATATGATATGTCAAGAAATTTGTAATGTTTTGAACAACCAACAATAAAAAATTAAAAACAAAAAAAACTAATTGCTGTAGTACCAAATACTCAAAAACAGGTTTCATGATCTATGAATTACTGTTTGGAATTCTTTTATTTTTTTGTATTGCAAAAGTGAAGATTTTTAGTATTTGAGCATTGTTTCTAAATAGAAAGTAAAAAAGGAAAGATTTTTTCAGGCCGTCATGTGTAAGTATTTCTCAGAAAAAAATGGAAATTGGAGCCAAGCATGGTAGTTGTGTACCTCTAACTCCAGAAACTTATGAGGAAGAGGGAGGAGGAATGTAAGTTTAAGGCCAGCCATAGCAACTGAACAGGCCCTGTCTCAAAATAAAAAATAGAAAGGACTGGGGATGTAGCTCAGTAGTAGACCATTCTGGCTTCATTCCCTAATACAAAAAGAAAGAGAGAGAGAGAGAGAGAGAGAGAGAGAGAGAGAGAGAGAGAGAGAGAGAGAGAGAGAGAAAAAAAGAAAAAAGAAAGATATGGAACTTGGGAGTTTCTGCTCCAATATGGTAATTGATTGATTACATGAATTTTCCTCTTGCACTTCCTTCTTTCTTTTCTCATTAAAAGGAGAAGAAAAACCACATAAACTCATCAAGACAAAGAATAACGGATTAGTTATTTCAAAAAAAAAACTTTGCAAGCTAAAAAGTAGGCGAGGGTAAATGAATGAACTGAGTGAAAGGAGCCTTGTTCCTACTGTGTAGGCCAAGAGAATCAAGAACTGGAGTTACCTGGTCCAGCAGATAATGGTAATGTGAGGTAGGAAAACATAATGAGGAATATGAAAAAGATAATTTTGGATCTTTACTTTGAAATATTCCATAGGAAGGCAGAGTGGGATAATGGAGAGGTAGGCCTTTGCTGTATACAAATAAATGAACCATTTTCCCAAATCTCTACCGATTTGTATGCTACTCGTTATTTCATTCATTTTAGGTTCCCAATATTGTTTCTAATTTTAAACACAGGGAGTCAGAGGAAAAGAGAAACAAACTCTGATCCAAGTACCCAGCTTTGCCAGCACCTAGAAACAAGTGGCCTACCCAAACTCAGAATTGTTGGGAATACCACCAAACCTCTCAAAGTACCCAGTTCCCAGAGTTGTTAGAGGGATCTAGAATCAATTGAGATGGTAGGTATTAGATCTAAGCTATCTATGGACTAAAGGATAGAGTAAGAATTTATCAATGGGAGATGAGTGGACACTAGGGAGTTGGTATCAGGATTTACAAATTGAAGAAGAGAGGACTGCGGCTAGAGATCAAAGCTGAATGGCAGGAGTATCTATGAGAAACATAGATAATGCTGAAGAAAAATTCAGGTTAGGTCATTTTCTGTACCAAATAAGAAGCTCATATAAACTCACTGTTAGCAAAAAGATTAAATTGGTGCCAGTCAGTAAATCAATCAGTCCCATATCACGGATGGTCCAGAGCTCACTGGCGAGAATAAAAGAATCTATCTGGATGACAAAGTTCTGATAAGGAATCCCATTTGAAGTCAGTGATCCCTTCTTCTAGAATGGGGTAGTTGGCTCTCTCTGTCCTTATGGTATATTACTTTGTTGTTATCAATAGGTATTTGTTTGATTACACCTAAGATTTATACCAGAAAATAACTTGCTCGTCCGTAGTTTATGTGATCAAGTGTGGTGGATTCAATATTATCTCTATTTGTAGGCAGTCACAAGATGGAGTCAGTTCAGCAAATTTCAAAGAGCCCTAGATTTTAATATTCAGATGTGCAGCAAATATTTTAGGATTTGTCAGAGTGCCAAGATAACTTCCTACTAAATATTACAGCATAATAAACACTTAGTTTGATATTTGTCATTTGCTGTCTTAAATTTTGCACCTCTGAAAAGATTTTTTAACACATGTAAAAAAAAATCCTGCTAATTTCCAAAATACACCTTCCAGTAATGATGAGAAAAGAGTATAATCATTTATATTTCTCAAAAAATTTAATCTCTGAGCTTTATTCAAATTCAGGGAGGCAAGAAATTTAGGTGTCTGATTAATTCAGTCTGTAGGACTCTATTTTCTTATCCTCTTATGCAAAAGCTTCTGTTTTCAAAGTATGTAAGTGCATCTTATGTTGATAAAGTCAAATGTGTATTTTCTACGCTGAAACACTGGTTGGTTCATCTTCCTTGTTGAGATTGATTTTTTTTTAATTGATGCAGTATTTTGTTCCTATTGTTATGGGACTTGATTCTTTGACATTTTAAAAATTAGCAGAAAGTATGATACCAGATATTCTATGATGCCTTAAAGCATCCATAGAATCACAGATAATTGAAAGTAGATATTATGTCAAACAATAATTTCTAGAAATCTCTGTAAATAATTTGATTTTAACCTGTATTAGTTTTAATTATGAAAGTTAGGTTTTCTTTTCTTTCCTGGAAGAATAAATTTGAAAAGTAGTTTTATTTCCTTTTCCCAAGGATGTACCACTATTAAAAATAGTGGAACATATGATTCAAATTTTCTAGACAGAGAAGAGTGAAAGTATCACTCATAAATAACTATGTAATGTCATTGAATATCTTACAAGAGGAATTTCCCTGAAGTGGAATGCAATTTAACAACACAAGCAATCTTGCCCATGTGGAGACTGCAGGACTGGGAGGTGATCCAATATTGCTGAAGATAATCAATATCCAGTCTTAGCCAACAGTTAAATGTACCCACAAGAATTCAAAACAGTTGTCTGAAATCAGAGAAGGGAAGATTTTTACCAAAGTCACTAGACAGAATAATTAAAAGGAAGCCTTTACTTTCAGCCTTTACAACATTTTTAGGGCAAGATTTTTACTGCTGTTATTGAGCAGTCATAGGATAGCAATTGTGACTTTAGTGAGATGAGACCGATAAAGGATAGCAGAGCAGAGCATGAGAAGGTAAGAGCACTAAGAACTGTATACTAAGGCATATCAGTTATAATGGCCAGTATAACTATATACTAAGGCACATCAGTTGTAATGGCCAGTGATGATATTACTGAAATAGTAGGCAATAAATGTTTGCTTAAAATAAGCAATATTTACATATAAGTAATTATTGAAAATAATATTTCTACATTCTATAGGTAACTCTCCCTTAGATATTCTGATTTAGTTTTGCTTGTTTGTTTTTTGATTCAGATGATTCTGCACTGTTTTTTTATGTCGATGTCCCAACTTCTCTAGATTACACATTCTATCAATATGAATCATTCTTTGCTGGTCTTGCGATCAAGTCCATAGGTATACAGAACTCACATGTAATGTCAGTAATGATTACATGATGAAATTTCTAATAAGAGTATAAAATAAAATCTGTTTCTATTAAGAAAATTTTGATAGTAACTATCTACTTCTGATTTTTTTAAAGAAAAGTGATTTACTCAAATTAAAATGTTGTTTACCATGTAATTAACCATCCAGCTCTAACAAAGGTATTGAAGATGTTTAATTTTGATGTTTATAAAACCAGTTGTAGTAGAGGCTTTATTTGCATTACTAAACTTTCTAAGCTAAAGCTTTATTTCTCCATTTTAAAAATAGAAAATGTTTCATGATAAACATGCTTCTATGATTATCAAGCAACTTTAGTATTTGAATTATTTAAAAGTTACCAAGATTTTAAAGTGTCTACTTGAATAAATGAAAATACTCAATTTCAGTAATGATGTTAACTTAAACTAATTTTCATTCTTGTTTGATCCTGATCAATTCCCAATGTTATTAGAACTTGGTAAAATGGTATAAATAATAAATATGATATACCAGCCAAGATATTTTGAAAATAAAGACGAATGAAGGAGGCTGTGTCCTACCAGTATTAATAACATATGTTAATGTTGTAATTATCAAAACTGTGGGGAAGTGGTACATCAATAGAACCAAGGGAAAAGAATGCAAATTCCAAAGTCAGACTCAAGTACAACTAAGAATTAACTCTGCACAGGGCATGTTGTCAAGCATATTACAACATCAATTCTTTCATTCCTTACCAAAGCTCCATGGCTGAGCATAATTATGAGCTCATTTTTATAGAGGAATCTTGTAAGAGTGGAAATAACTTTTCTAAAGCCACAAGGCTCAGCTATAGAAACTGGATTTGTATCCAGGCAGAGTCCACATTCTTAAACAACTCATTAAACCTCTTCTACTGTGGGTAAAACCAGAAGTCCTCCAAGAGTGCCTTGGGATTCTTGGGATCCTTGAGACATTGTTGAAGTCCATGAGGTCAAAACTCTATTTATAGTAATGATAAAATATTGCCTTATCTCTCTTTCTCATAGTATCACACAGAGGAATTTCCCACAAATTTCTTGTAGGAATAGAGATTGGTAGCAGCTTTCTCTGGAGCAGTCTGGCAATACACACCTCAAGCCTTAAAATGACTTTCTATAATCCATTTCCAGGTTAGCAATTTATCTTACACAATGATTAATGTAGCAAAATAATTTAATTAAAATAGTATTAATTATTGCTTTCTAAAACTATTAAGAATAATTATATAAACATAGAAAATTGATTAAATAATTATGACAAGTAAAGAACTTTCAAGCATCCATTAGACAGAAACGACCAAGGAGTACTTATTGATGGAGAAATGCTTACCTACCTACTGCTAATCCTAAAACATATACACATACACAAGAACTTACCTAAGGACAATACATGCCTATGCAATGCATATATTTATTATGATTGTTTTTGTGAGCATTTTTAAAATTTAGATCTCTGCCCATACACAAAACATAAACAGAAAGAATGTACATCAAGCAAACATATAAGCAAATATTATACAGGAATAGTAGAAATTTGGTTTGTTTGTTTGTATTTCATCTGCATTTCCTGATTTATCTATGATCATCATATATTTCTTTCATGATGCAAGTCAAGTGTTTAAAATTATAACAGCACAATTATTCGACAGTGGGGAAATGGTTTAATTGTGCCAGTACATGACATACTACACAGCAACCACAGGTTTAGAAAGATGCACTAGAGTAAATGAATGACTGATGTTTAATTAAGTCCTGCAACAAGAGAAAGAAAAACACCAAAAATTGCTGCAAAGGATATTGCATCATGGGAAAAATGTGGATTCAAACTCTTATCTATATTGTACACCATGATCACTCACTTATTACATTTCTTAGGTATACACATGGTTTACAGTTATATTGAAGATTATTCTTAGGAGATATGTGCTTAAGTATTTAAGGGAAAAGTGTCATGAGATCTTGTAACTTACTTCCGAATAGTTCAGGATTAAAAGTCTGTGTGGATAGAAAAAAAAGTACAAATGTGACAGAAGGTAGCAATGAATGAACACAGGCAAAGGATACATGGATATTGATTGTACTACTATTTCTTGAAATAGCAGGTTGAAATCTTTTCAAAAATAAACTATTAGTGGGGAAAGGAGGGAAAGTAACAATGCTAAGGGTTGTATTGAGGAATTGCAATTAAGGAGGAAGAGATTCAGCAGAAGATTAGAATATAAGGAAGATCTAAATAAACCATTAATGTACCCAAGGAGAAGATATCAGGGTCTGATAGTAGCCGGATTACAAAAACAGTACTGAGAGATAGATTAGCAGATGAAGTTATGTGATTATCAATACAGTCTTCTTTTTCTCTTCTTCTTCTTTTTTTTTTTTTTGTATTGGAGATTGAACCTAGAGGCACTCTATCACTGAGCTACATCACCAGCCCTATTTTTTTTTTTTTATTTTGAGGTAGGGTATCACAAAGTTGACTAGGGCCTTGCTAAATTGCTGAGGCTAGTCTCAAATTTGTGATCCTCCTATCTCAGTCTCCCAAGTCACTGAGATTACAGGTATGTAGCCCCAAGTTTGGCTAAAGTTTACCTCTGATTTACCTCATGTCTGAGGAACAATTTTCTGAGCCAAGATGGATTCACTAAGATATTATCTGCTCTGCAGGGTCTTTGCTAGCTGGACTTCCTTTGAAAAGCTGCATGATTTATTATAAAAAGAACATTATGGTAACATTCATTTTAAATTTTCTGTCATAACTGGAATCTATCAAAATTATTACTTTTATCTGGATATTTTTACTGATAAAATAACTTCAACTTTGCATGTACTGTCAGAGATAAAGGATGAATTGTAAGCTATGAATAACAGATTGGGATTATTAAAATGAGAGCATAGTGCTCAAGCATTTTAGTAGAAAAATTCTACTTATTACTGGCCAGAAATTCTGCATGAAGATGAGAATTTTTTGTTTAAATAAAACAAAAGGTGAGACTTTAAATTTATGTTAATATAAAAAAGAAATTAAACTGCTTTCATTTTTTAAATAACTACTGATGATATTCCATAAATTAGCAAATTGAAAATGTAGCTCAATGCTGGATAATAATGAGCGATTTAATGCTATCTTTCCAAATTGCAAGGTAGTCACTTTTATTGATTTAATTTTTTTTTTACTTATTTATTTGTTTTGCAGTACTTATGATTAAACCTGAATTATACTCCCAGCCCTTTTTATTTTTATTTTGAGACAGGGTCTCAAATAAGTTGCCCAGGCTGACCTCAAACTTCTGATCTTTCTGCCTCAGGCTTCCAAGTCTCTGAGATAAGATAGCTACTTTTAAAAGGTATTGTTCATATCTTTAAATATCAGCTCAAATCAAGGTGAATCTTAGTGAATTCATGAATATTAATTAATGTTTTACTGCAGGAATCAAAGACACCAAGATAAACTAAAAATAAGTGAATATTAACATTAAAATACAAAGTTCACATTTTGTTTTATGGTTATTAAATATTGCTCAGAAAAGTTCCATCTAGTTTCTTTATTTCCATCTACAATATTCTGAAGAAATGAGTGAATGTTGACAGAATAAATTTAAGCATTTTTGTTTCATTTTAGCTAACTGACCTCAATGAGTTAGCATTTTTAATAAACATGTAGTAGAATTAAGGGACTTTATAATATATTTTAGATATATTTTAATATTTTATGAATAAACATAGATGATATTCTATTTAAAAGTGAGTATATTGATAATAGCACTTATATTATTTATGAACAGCTTTCTTTTTGGCAGGGGGTGATTCCTGGGGACTGAACCAAAGTAGCACTCTACTACTGAGCTACATCCCCACCCCTTTTTATTTTTTATTTTGAGACAGGTTCTTGCTAAGTTGCTTAGAGCCTTGCTAGATTGCTGAGACTGTACTTGAACTTGTGATCCTCTTGCCTCAGCCTCCTGAATCTCTGGAATCATAGGTGTGCACAACTGTACTCAATTTAAGAAAGCATTTCTTATTAGCATCATGTTTTAAATTTTGTCCAGAATTTCCAACGCTTATAAGTTATTCTGGAAATAATTGAAAAAATATACAGAGAGACTATTTGTTCTAGCATTGGTAGTGATATTATTAAGAACAAAAACAATGTTGACATGCAATTGGTTTAGTTTTGATACTTCATGTATCAGAAGATAAGATGCTTTTATATTTATTGGTATGAAAAGAGATCCACTAGATTTATGAGGCATATGTAACTCTATTATAGAAGAGCCCTATTTTAGGTGTGTATGCATGTATATAATATTTGATAAATAGAAAAAAAATATCTGTCATACCCCAAACTGTTAGCAGGAGTCATAGTAATTGGAGAGAGTTAACACTTTATATTTTGCATTGAGAGATACATAATATAAGATCAAAACAAAATTATTTTATAATCAGCGAAAGGAAAATTACAACAACACTAACATAGACTGTACTTTATGCTGTGTTGTCAGGTAACATGATAGTGACCTAAATAGTGTCTTTCTCTTCCTTTAATCCCATCTTCATTTATTAGTTCCTATTCATTTTCTTTGTACTTTATTAAATATTATTTCCTATAGGGAAAACCATCCCTAACACTCCTAAGCAGATTAAGTTTCATGACAAATATGCTGCATATATATTTTTGTAATAATATTGACACTGATAGTTATTTGCTTTTATTCATTTTCCTTGCCACATTATAAAGTTTGTGATGCAGGAACTTTGTCTTGATCTCTTTCTTCTCTTTCTGTACCACTGTTAGAGTCTGTAAACAAGTCAGGATGGTGCCTGGCAAATGTTAGAGTCTGTAAACAAGTCTGGATGGCGCCTGGCATTTTGCCAGGGGGAGTGGTTTGTGAAGTAACACCAGCAAGCCATTAAGTGTGGAGATTCCTTATTGGTTGACTGCTGTATCAAGTTTATGTTAATTAGATAAGCTATGTGAAATGTATAAATACCTCTGTTGTCCTACAATAAACGGCTCCCACTCCTGCTGTATCACTCTACACAAGTTGTTCGTCACCCCCCCCCGGTTATTTTGCTGCAGCTGGACTCCGGCATACCACCTAGCATAGTGCCAGGGTCATAGGTGGGCCAGGTACCCTACTTGTTATATGTCACTGAATTAAAGATATGATACATTTGCTAGGTGTGGTGGTACACACGTGTAATCCCAGTGTCTAGGAAGGGTCAGGAAGCAGAAAGACAAGTTCAAGGACAGCCACAGCAATTTCGTGAAACCCTGTCCCAAAGTGAAAAGAACTGAGGATGTAGCTCAGTTGTAAAGCACAAAGCACCCCTAGGTTCAATCCCCAGTACCAAAAACAAAAATGAAAACAAAATAATAATAACAAAAACCCACAATCAATGGAATCTTTATCTAAGAAAGTATAATCTTTCTTACCTTATAAATACCATGGCTGTAATCCCAGCCACTCAGGAGGTTACGGCAGAAGGACCAAGAGTTCAAAGCCAGTCTCAGCAATTTAGTGAGGCACTTGGAGACTCAGCAAAAGACTCACTTAGACTCACTTAGAGACTCACTATCTGTAATAAAAAAAATATTTTAAAAGGGCTGGGGATATGGCTTAGTGGTTGAGCACCCCTGGGTTCAACCTCCAGTACCAAAAAAAAAAAAAAAAAAAAGAAGCAAAACAAAAACCCCCAACACAAACATTAAATTCATAAATTCATATAGAAACTTGATTTAGTTAAAAGGATAAACATTTTTTTCTGAGTTATTAGAATGTAGAAGGTATTTAAACATAAGCCCTGAATTGTACTAGTCAGAGAATCAACAGTTATTATTAATCTTATTTGTAGGAAGGAAAACTGGTTCATTTAAAAAAAATCTTATTAAGCTGGGTCTCTGTGCAATACTGAAATTTGGCTCATTTGGTTGGCTATTAGGTGGTAAAAGACTTGGGGTTGGCGCCTGCAAGGTAGGCGGAACTATGACCACCGACAGAACAGGCCCAGTGGCCCGCAGAGGGGCAGAGCTGCCAACCATGCCTGCAAGGTAGGCGGACCTCCGACCCCCGGCAGAATAGGCCCAGCGGCCTGCTGAGGGGCAGAGCCGCCCCCTCCCCCCACGCCTACAAGGTAGGCGGAACTGTGACCACCAGCAGAACAGGCGCAGCGGCCTGCTGAGGGGAAGAGCCGCCCCCTCCCCCCATGCCTGCAAGGTAGGCAGAACTGTGACCACCAGCAGAAAAGGCCCAGCAGCCCGCGGAGGGGCAGAGCTGCCCCCCGCGCCTGCAAGGTAGGCAGACCTGTGACCCACCGGCAGAACAGGCCCAGATTCCTGCGGAGGGGCAGAGCTGCCCCACGCGCCTGCAAGGTAGGCGGACCTGTGACCACCAACAGAACACTCCAGACCTGCAACCAACAGGCAGAACAGGCCCAGCGGCCTGCGGAAGGGTAGAGTTGCCCCCCCCCCCGCGCCTGCAAGGTAGGTGGACCTGCGACCGACCGGCAGAACAGACCCAACGGCCTGCCGGCATGGTAGGCACATTGCCCCAATTGGAGGAGGGGCAGAGCCGCCGCCCGCACCTGCGAGGGAGACTTTGCAACTACACAAGACCAATATAAATATATAGGGGGAAAATTCAATAGCACAACAGTTTCACGAAGCAGAAAGCAACGCGAACAGTATGAAGAGACAAGGAAAGAAAGGACCACAAGCAATGCAGGTCAACTCAACGTTAGAAGAGGTAATAGCTGCAGTAGATGGAATGTCAGATAAAGAATTCAGGATATACATGCTTCAGATGATCTGGAGTCTCAAGGAAGACATCAGACAGCAAAATCAGACAATGAAAGATCACTTCAACAATGAATTACATAAACAAATCCAAGAACCAAAAGATCAACTATACAGGGAGATAGAGGTTATAAAAAACAAACAAACAGAAATCCTAGAAATGCAGGAAGCAATAAACCAACTTAAAAACTCAACTGAGAATATTACCAGCAGAGTAGAACACTTAGAAGATAGAACATCAGACAATGAAGACAAAGTATTTCAACTTGAAAAGAACATAGACAGCTCAGCAAGACTGTTAAGAAACCATGAGCAGAACATCCAAGAAATATGGGATAACATCAAGAGACCAAATTTAAGAGTCATTGGGATACAGGAAGGGATAGAGTTTCAAACCAAAGGAATGAGCAACCTATTCAATGAAATAATATGAGAAAACTTCCCAGACTTGAAGAATGAGACAGAATCCCAAATCCTAGAAGCCTACAGGACGCCGAATGTGCAAAATCATAAGAGATTCACACCTAGACACATTATAATGAAGATGCCCAACATACAGAATAAGGAGAGAATTTTAAAAGCTACAAGAGAAAGGAAGCAGATTACATTTAGGGGTAAGCCAATCAGGATAACAGCTGACCTTTCAACACAGACTCTGAAAGCTAGAAGATCCTGGAATAACATATTTCAAACACTGAAAGAAAATGGGTTCTAACCAAGAATTGTGTATCCGGCGAAATTAAGCTTCAGGATGGAAGATGAAATTAAAACCTTCCACGATAAACAAAAGTTAAAAGAATATGCAGCTAGAAAACCATCTCTTCAAAACATCCTCGGCAAAACATTACAGGAAGAGGAAATGGAAAATAACAATGAAAACCAACAGTGGGAGGTAGGACACTAAAGGGGGGAAAAATAATCAAAGAGGAAAACAAACCATGTTTAGTAACAGAAATAAACAAATATGGCTGGAAGAACAACACATATCTCAATCATAACCCTAAATGTTAATGGCTTAAACTCACCAATTAAGAGACACAGGCTAGTAGAATGGATCACAAAACAAGACCCAACAATATGCTGCCTACAGGAGACGCATTTGATAGGAAAAGACATACATAGGCTGAAGGTGAAAGGTTGGGAAAAATCATATCACTCATATGGACTTCAGAAACAAGCAGGAGTGTCCATACTCATATCAAATAAAATAGATTTCAAGCCAAAGTTAATCAAAAGGGATAAAGAGGGACACTACATACTGCTTAAGGGAACCATACACCAACAAGACATAACAATCATAAATATATATGCCCCAAACAATGGTACAGCTATGTTCGTCAAACAAACTCTTCTCAAGTTCAAGAGTCTAACAGACCACCATACCATAATCATGGGAGACTTCAACACACCTCTCTCACCACTGGACAGACCTTCCAAACAAAAGTTGAATAAGGAAACTATAGAACTCAATAACACAATTAATAACCTAGACTTAATTGACATATATAGAATATACTACCCAACATCAAGCAGTTACACTTTTCTCTCAGCAGCACGTGGATCCTTCTCAAAAATAGATCATATATTATGTCACAGGGAAACTCTTAGACAATATAAAGGAGTAGAGATAATACCATGCATCTTATCTTATCATAATGGAATGAAACTGAAAATCAACGATAAAAGAAGGAAGGAAAAATCATGCATCACTTGGAGAATGAACAATAGGTTACTGAATGATCAATGGGTTATAGAAGACATCAAGGAGGAAATTAAAAAATTCTTAGAGATAAATGAAAACACAGACACAACATATCGGAATCTATGGGACACATTGAAAGCAGTTCTAAGAGGAAAATTCATTGCTTGGAGTTCATTCCTTAAAAAAAGATAAAACCAACAAATAAATGATCTCATACTTCATCTCAAAATCCTAGAAAAAGAAGAGCAAAACAACAGCAAAAGAAGTAGAAGGCAAGAAATAATTAAAATCAGAGCTGAAATTAATGAAATCGAAACAAGGAAACAATTTAAAAAATTGACAAAACTAAAAGTTGATTCTTTGAAAAAATAAATAAAATCGACAGACCCTTAGCCATGCTAACGAAGAGAAAAAGAGAGAGAACTCAAATTACTAGCACACGGGATGAAAAAGGCAATATCACAACAGACACTTCAGAAATACAGAAGATAATCAGAAATTATTTTGAATCCTTATACTCCAATAAATTAGAAGATAGTGAAGGCATCGATAAATTTCTTAAGTCATATGATCTGCCCAGATTGAGTCAGGAGGATATAGACAACCTAAACAGACCAATATCAATTGAGGAAATAGAAGAAACCATCAAAAGACTACCAACTAAAAAAAGCCCAGGTCCAGATGGGTATACAGCAGAGTTTTACAAAACCTTTAAAGAGGAACTAATACCAATACTTTTCAAGCTACTTCAGGAAATAGAAAAAGAGGGAGAACTTCCAAATTCATTCTACGAGGCCAACATCACCCTGATTCCTAAACCAGACAAAGACACTTCAAAGAAAGAAAACTACAGACCAATATCTCTAATGAACCTAGATGCAAAAATCCTCAATAAAATTCTGGCGAATCGGATACAAAAACATATCAAAAAAATTGTGCACCATGATCAAGTAGGATTCATCCCTGGGATGCAAGGCTGGTTCAATATACGGAAATCAATAAATGTTATTCACCACATCAATAGACTTAAAAATAAGAACCATATGATCATCTCGATAGATGCGGAAAAAGCATTCGACAAAGTACAGCATCCCTTTATGTTCAAAACTCTAGAAAAACTAGGGATAACAGGAACATACCTCAATATTGTAAAAGCAATCTATGCTAAGCCTCAGGCTAGCATCATTCTGAATGGAGAAAAACTGAAGGCATTCCCTCTAAAATCTGGAACAAGACAGGGATGCCCTCTCTCACCACTTCTGTTCAACATAGTTCTTGAAACACTGGCCAGAGCAATTAGACAGACGAAAGAAATTAAAGGCACAAAAATAGGAAAAGAAGAACTTAAATTATCACTATTTTCAGATGACATGATTCTATACTTAGCAGACCCAAAAGGGTCTACAAAGAAACTATTAGAGCTAATAAATGAATTCAGCAAAGTGGCAGGCTATAAAATCAACACGCATAAATCAAAGGCATTCCGGTATATCAGGGACAAATCCTCTGAAATGGAAATGAGGACAACCACTCCATTCACAATATCCTCAAAAAAATAAAATACTTGGGAATCAACCTAACAAAAGAGGTGAAAGACTTATACAATGAAAACTACAGAACCCTAAAGAGAGAAATAGAAGAAGATCTTAGAAGATGGAAAAATATACCCTGTTCATGGATAGGCAGATGTAACATCATCAAAATGGCGATATTACCAAAAGTTCTCCATAGGTTTAATGTAATCCCAATCCAAATCCCAACGGCATTTCTTGTAGAAATAGAGAAAGCAATCATGAAATTCATATGGAAAAATAAAAGTCCCAGAATAGCAAAAACAATGCTAAGCAGGAAGTGTGAATCAGGCGGTATGGCGATACCAGACTTCAAACTATACTACAGAGCAATAGTAACAAAAACAGCATGGTACTGGTACCAAAACAGGTGGGTGGACCAATGGTACAGAATAGAAGACACAGAAACCAATCCACAAAACTACAACTATCTTATATTTGATAAAGGGGCTAAAAGCATGCAATGGAGGAAGGATAGCATCTTCAACAAATGGTGCTGGGAAAACTAGAAATCCATATGCAACAAAATGAAACTGAATCCCTTTCTCTTGCCATGCACAAAAGTTAACTCAAAATGGATCAAGGAGCTTCATATCAAATCAGAGACATGGCGTCTGATAGAAGAAAAAGTTGGCTACGATCTACATACTGTGGGGTTGGGCTCCAAATTCCTCAATTGGACACCCATAGCACAAAGTTAATAACTAGAATCAACAAATGCGACTTACTCAAACTAAAAAGTTTTTTCTCAGCAAAAGAAACAATAAGAGAGGTAAATAGGGAGCCTACATCCTGGGAACAAATCTTTACTCCTCACACTTCAGATAGAGCCCTAATATCTAGAGTATACAAAGAACTCAAAAAATTAGACAATAAGATAACAAATAACCCAATCAACAAATGGGCCAAGGACATGAACAGACACTTCTCAGAGGGGGACATACAATCAATCAACATGTACATGAAAAAATGCTCACCATCTCTAGCAGTTAGAGAAATGCAAATCAAAACCACCCTAAGATACCATCTCACTCCAGTAAGATTGGCAGCCATTAGGAAGTCAAACAACAACAAGTGCTGGTGAGGATGTGGGGAAAAGGGTACACTTGTACATTGCTGGTGGGACTGCAAATTGGTGCAGCCAATTTGGAAAGCAGTATGGAGATTTCTTGGAAATCTGGGAATGGAACCACCATTTGACCCAGCTATTCCCCTTCTCGGTCTATTCCCTAAAGACCTAAAAAGAGCATGCTACAGGGACACTGCTACATGGATGTTCATAGCAGCACAATTCACAATAGCAAGACTGTGGAACCAACCTAGATGCCCTTCAATAGATGAATGGATAAAAAAAAAATGTGGCATTTATACACAATGGAGTATTACTCTGCATTAAAAAATGACAAAATCATAGAATTTGCAGGGAAATGGATGGCATTAGAGCAGATTATGCTAAGTGAAGCTAGCCAATCCCTAAAAAACAAATGCCAAATATCTTCTTTGATATAAGGAGAGTAACTAAAAACAGAGTAGGGACGAAGAGCATGAGAAGAAGATTAACATTAAACTGGAATGAGAGGTGGGAGGGAAAGGGAGAGAGAAGGGAAATTGCATGGAAATGGAAGGAGACCCTCAGGGTTATACAAAAGTACATACAAGAGGAAGTGAGGGGAAAGGGGAAAATAATACAAGGGGAAGAAATGAATGACAGTAGAGGGGGTAGAGAGAGAAGAGGGGAGGGGAGGGGAGGGGAGGAGGGATAGTAGAGGATAGGAAAGGCAGCAGAATACAACAGACACTAGTATGGCAATATGTAAATCAATGGATGTGTAACTGATGTGATTCTGCAATTTGTATACGGGGTAAAAATGGGAGTTCATAACCCACTTGAATCAAAGTATGAAATATGATATATCAAGAACTATGTAATGTTTTGAACAACCAACAATAAAAAAATTTAAAAAAAAGACTTGGGGTTAAATAGACCTGTTTTATATTCTGCTTTGTCACTCACTAATTATATGTTCTTAAATAGCCAGTTAAATTATATGTTGGGTTAATTTCCATTCCTACATAGTCACAATTCAATACTTGGAATGTATAGAACTATTTAATGATCAAAACTCTTCGATTTGGAATTAAATGTTCTCATTCTCATTGCAACTGCTTGGAAGTAGATGATGAAGAAGGTAGTAGTGGTGCTTCTACTAACCTACTCTCTGTTTGCTTACCTTTTCTATTTTAGCTCTACTTTCAGCTGCTAGGAGGTGAGAAGAGGTGAAGTAAATAGGATATTTTTTTTTCCCCTGGGTGTTTGGCTTTATACTCCCAGCTTGGCAGATAAAGTTGGTATACCTGAGTGGAGCCCTAGATTATAGAAGATTCTTGTCTTATGAGTGTTTTTATAGGCTATTCAGATAATTTTTGACTGTCTTCAATCCTGGAATACAAATTACCCCAAAAGTGAATCATCTCTTCCTTTTACATATACTGAGCACCTGGTAGTTCACAGAAGGTTGCCTCAATTCTGCTGAGTACTTCTAAACCTACAGGATGTTTATTGGATACATGCCAATTTGACAGCTTCTCTGTTCTCCCATGCACCCACATGCTGGGGTACTTGTCTTGACTCATGCTGTGAGGGTAGACTAATTCAATGCCTCACCAGCCCTCTTCTGCCACCAAAACAGTTATCCATTCACTACTCTGATTTTCCTGATACCCAGGCAGGAGCAAAAGCCAGTGTTTGCTTTCTCAAGCATGGAATCAGTTTTCTACGTTTCAAAAACAATCATCCAATTTTCTACTCTGGTCCTAAAAGGGGTAACAGGGACTAGTTATGTCCTTATACTTTACACAGCTAAAATATAGGTCAATATATAAGTAATAATGACTTTCATTCTGAGAAAGGATAATCCAAGGAGGTAAAATAATAAAATGTTCTTTTGAACAATTTCAATATGAATTTTTCAATAATTGATAGAATAGACAGAAAATTAATTAGCTATAGATATTTATTTTATATCCTATCTGTGATGGTTTGAATATGGTTTGCCCACTCCAAAAATCATGCTGAGTTTTAGTCCCCATTATAAGATATGAAGAGATGGGAGCAGGTGGGACCTTCAAGAGGTCATTAGGGCTCTATCCTCATGAATGGATTAACCCATTCAGGTCTGTTTCATAGGTTGTTTTCATGAGTTGACATATTATCTCTAGCTTGGGTCTTGCATAAAAGCCACTTAACTAGGTCTTTTGGGCACTCCTTGCCTTTTACCATTCGATGCCTTGTACACCTCTGGACTCTGCCAGCACGAGGGCCATTCAGAGATGTAACCCCATCACCTTGGACTAGACACATGAGCCAAAATAAATCTCTTTTGTTTATAGCTTAACCAATCTACTATATTATGTACTTAGAAACTAAAAATGGATTGACACCATCCAACAATAGCAAAATATGCATTCTTAAGTTCATACACAACATTTTCAAACATAGACAGATTTGAGGATAAGGACTTGAATAGAGGATTCACCAGAAAACTTACTTAGTAAATAAACACATAAAAAAGAGATTATGGTTATTGGTCACCAAGAAAATAAAATTTAAATCACAGCAGGATACTATTATATGCCCAATATAGTGGCTATATTTAAAGTTTGGCCATGTCAAGTGTGGGTGAGAAGGTGGGATAAATGTCTGCAGTATAATGCTTTTAGAATGCTTTAAGAAATATGTTATGGTTTATGTCTTAAACCATCAGTAAATTGTAGCTATCATATCACATGATAATCATAACTGATACAGATTGATCAATGATTCTTTTGAGTTCAGTAAATGAACTAACAAATTGAGCAAAGTGCACAAAAAAGCAATTATTCAACATGTTTATTTGGTTGACATGGATAAAAAAAATCTGAGTCTAGAAATAATAATCTGATGTACCAAATCTGTGCACTTGCCAAGCTCTGCAAGGAATTTTTAATCTCCAAAAGTGAAAATCAGTCTCACAACTATGCAAAGCATACTTTCATTTCTGAATATTTACAGAATACTAAGAGATTTCTTTTATGTATCCCTTAGAGGAGTCTTTGGACTAATATGAAGTCTTACAGGCAGTAATAATAGCTTACCTCCTTCCATTTGACATAACAAGATAGTGATTATTTGGGGAAATTATTTCAGTGTATTTCATTTTCCTTAAATTTCACCTACCAGCCTACTAAGGATAACTTGATAATGTTCTTGCCCTCCTCATTAAAGAGCTTAAAAGTCAGAGAGGATTTAAAATAAGCCAGACAATAGGTGTTAACAGAAAATTGAATATATTTGATGCCTTATTTTTTATATCCTTTTGTTGTCTTTTGAAGGATTATGGGGGAAGTCAGGCTGTCTTATCTGAAGACCGATGCTAAAGTTCTATTTGCTAATGCAATAATGAGCAAAAAGAAAACAGAAAAAACAAAATTCGATTCGAATAGTACAGGGAATGCCATTCATGTCATTTTTATCAATGTATGTTCATTAAGTCCCTTCTATGTAGCAAACGTCGGTCTTAGGTATGAAGGGATTCAGCAATAAACACAGCAGGGAAATTTTCTGCTTTGAAGAAACTTGCATTCCAGAGGGAGTCACAGAAAATAATGAAATAAATATATATGTAAAATAATATGGAAAAGCAGGGGGCGGGGCCTCAGTGGCAAATGGGTGGTGTATCACCCAATAGCATCACCGTGGGTGGTGTTATTATGTAGGGTGATCAGAGAAAGTTCATTTCAGGTGATGTCATTTCAACAAGACTTGAAGAATATAAGGGAAGGAGCTATGCAGATTATCTTGAAGAATAACCTTCCTGTCCTAACAGACTAAGAACACAAAAAGAATGCAAAAATCCTGGGAACTAGCCTAGCCTATTTGACAGTAAGATGTCTAAGAAAAGTGCAGAGAGATGGTGTAGGAAAGCAGTCAGAGAAATTATTAGGAAGGGAGCAGATCATAGGGGATCATAAAAATTCTTGAAATTTTACTCTGAGTTTAGATGCCATCATAAGGGTCTGAACAAAAGAGGGGCATGCTCTGACTTGACATTTTAAAAGAATTACTCTGACCTATAAGTACCTGGAGAAGCCACAGATAAAATCAAGAAGTCTTTCTTCTGGACTTTGCAGTAACCTAGAAGAGACATACTGTAGGAAAAGAAGTGAGTTAGCTTTAACTGATTTCCTCACAAATTAGATTTATGATGTGAAAGAAATAATGGTAAGGGTGATTCCAAGTTTGAGAAAGAGGGAATAGAAATTAACTGTGGAAGAAAGAGATTTGGAAGTAGACAATAATAAGCTGATTTGGAACATGTAAAATTTGAGATATTATGAACATCTGTATTGGATTAAATTATACTCTTCAGAACAACTCAGTCTGACACACTTACATCCTAATGGTGATACACCAAGAGCAATTAATAACTATTCCTTCAGGCTTGGTGTCAGGTCACCACCACCACTGATTCCATTACAGTCATTTCAGGTTTTTTAACTTACCAGCTAGGATGTCTCAACACAGTGTCACTTTCTGCCCATGCCTCAAGTATTTTGTCTCCTTCCCTAGGACTTCCCTGTAGAAAACCTGGTATAGAATGCCCTCATATTTCCCACACGTATGTTATGTGTAAGGAGGGAGAAAGGGGTAATGGCTCTTGGGTTAAATTCTTGACAAATGAGAGAAGAGACTGATGAGAACATTCTTTCCCCTTACTCCATCAACATATGATCCTGAAAAGCAGGCATGTCCCAAAGGATTGAAAAACTAGTCACACTTTGAAGTAGTAAGCCCTAGGGTGCAAACTTGGTTTTGATCCCCTTAATTTCTTTCTTCCCTTTTCTTAGCACTCACCCTGGGATAGAATTCCATAAGAAAATAATAGAATATGCCAGGCATCGTGGCACACGCCTGTAATCCAAGTGGCTCAGAAGGCTGAGGCAGGAGGATCACGAGTTCAAAAGCCAGCCTCAGCAAAAGCAAGGCATGAACAACTTGATGAGACCCCGTTTCTAAATAAAATACAAAAAATAGGTCTGGGGATGTGGCACAGTGGTTGAATGCCCCGGAGTACAATCCCAGGTACCTCCTGTCCCCCACACCCTCCCCCAGGGAAAAGAAAAAATTGGAATGCAAGCTCCCTACCTCAGGCTAAGGCAATATGTAAGTGGAAATGTCTAATAAGAAGTAGACAGACAAGTCTAGGGTTTAGGAATGAAGTCTAGTATAAAAATTCAGAATCTGTTAGCTTATCAATGGAATTTAGAGCCAACAGACTGCATGAGACTACCTACAGAATGGGTATATATAACTAAGATATGTGAAGACTGACTTGAGGCATGTCATTATCAAAATCATTATCTGAGGTGTAGAAGATGAGAAAATATATGTGAAGCAGATCCTAAAACACCTCATATTCTGTCCCAAATCCCTCTTTTTTAGTGTTCCACATCTTAGTGACTAGGCACTTTTCTCTCAAATTTTATAACCCAAAATCTTAAAGTCACCCATGGCTTCATTCTCTCCATAGCTCTGATATTCAAGTTGTTCTTAAACTCTACTCCCATTGCAACTTCAGCTCTAGCTGTTGGAATTATACATATATTTTAATAGCATATTTAATATTTTCTAACATAATTACTTGTTATGTTAATCATTGTCTTTTTCAAGTACAATACAAATTCTTTTGCCAGAGATTTTTATCTGATTTGCTCACTTTTGTACTTCTAATGCTTAAAATACTTACTGGCACACAGTAGGGACTCAAAACATTTTTATTAAAAAATAAAAGTGTATTGGTAATCCTGTGTGTGTGTGTGTGTGTGTGTGTGTGTGTTTATGTGTGTGTGAGAGTGACTATGTTAGAAATGTTAGTGAAAATTTGTAAACAAGCTTTATATATCCACACTGGAATCAAACTCCTTTGATTTTCCAGCTTCCTTCAACACTAACATAATCTTTGCATTGATGACATAAAATTTTTGATGTAAATGTTCAAAGGTGCTTACATGATCTCTCCAGAAGTTTAGACTGCTCTTATTGATGTAGAGAGACAAAGATAAGGTAACACCAAGAACAAGATGAAAAGAAAGGTTTAAGATGGGGATATTTTGGAACATTTGCTGATAGAGCATAGAATATGTGTATGCAGATATGAATTTCTTATTCAGAGCCAGGTTGAGCAACATGACCCTTTCCCAAAGCTTCTTATATTTTCCTTGCATTGCTGATGTGAAGCTTCTATTTTATTGAAGCTTATGGTGATAAGGTTGGGCCCAGATTAATCTGACATCTTCTTTTTCCTTGAAATTCAATGAAAGCATTTTATCATTTTGGGGAAATATCATATTTTTGCATTCAGATGAAAAATAGAGAGCAAAGAAAATAACCTTTTTACTCTGGGCATGGTGAACTAGGTTTCAACCTATCATTGTCAAGGAACACTTTCTTCTGTTTTTTAAAACAAAATATGTTATTTCCAAAGACATACTTTATTTCTCCTTAGAGATGTTCTGAAGCTTAGCAGGGAAAAACAGGTTGTTAGCACATGACTTAAAAATAAATCAACAAAAAGTCTCTAACACAAAGTCAAAAGAAAACCTAAGAAAATGTGCTGCCTTAGATTTCTAGTTTTAGTTATAGAGTGACAAATGACTACTTTAAAACCTAAGAAATCTTTCTTTTTAAAAATTGTTGTTTTCAGATTCAGATAAAATTTTAAAACATTATGTAAAAAAAGACAATATATAACTGTGGGTGGATGATTGGCAAAAACAACCTAGAATTTGAGATCAATGACCTTTATTGTTATTCTAGAATAAACATCAGAAGGAAAATAACCATTCATTAGACTCCACAATAGGCAGAACTACAGCTGCTTGCAGGGTGTTTTCTGTATGCAAAGTCTTTAAGCAGAGCTTTAGATTTGCTGAACAAGACAGACTGATTTATATTCCCTTATATTTCTTTTTCTTGCGTGGCTTTCACCAGGATATACTGTTGGGGCCCTATTTCCATAAGATTTAATTTGTTTTCTTATATATGAGCTCATTTTTCTAGTTAAAGAAATGGAACACTGCCCACAACACAGTGAAAAATTCAGCTTTCAATCATGAATAGAAATTATTGAGGAAAATAAATGGCAATGTGTTTAAAAGATTGCTTTATCCAAATATGTTGAATGGCTAAATTTTTGAACATTTTAATTCCTATGACTGTTTTTTTTTTCCTGTGATTCTTTTTTATTATTTTTTCCAGTTTTTGTTTTTCTGTAATTTTACCAAACGTTTCTGTGTTCCTTTTGGTGAACATAAATTGCTGTAAACATAAATACCTATGACATTTACGAAATGGAAATTGAACAGAGGAAAAAGAGTGGCTTAACTTAAAATGTGATTACTTAACCGGGGCTCTGTGGCACACACCTGTAATCCCAGCAGCTCAGGAGGCTGAGACAGGATGGATCACAAGTTCAAAGCCAGCCTCAGCAATGCCAAGGCACTAAGCAACTCAGTGAGACTCTGTCTCTAAATAAAATATAAAATAAGGCTGGGGATGTGGCTTAGTGGTTGAGTGCTCCTGAGTTTAATTCCCAGTACCCCCCCAAAAATAAAACATGTGATTACTCAAATATTTAGAGATAGTATTAAAACTTACTGCAACATTACATAATGCTTTTGTAAATGATAATGAAGCCAGAATTAGAGAGGCAGATAGGCAAGGGTCCATCCAGAGGATGGAGAAATTGAAATGTTAATTCCTTCAGAGCCCTTTTATTACCCTTTCTCTACCAAGATAACCTGCCCCTGCTCCAACTTATTGATAAAATAACCTGTCCCAAGGATTATCCCTCCCTACAGAAAGTTGTTAATTATTCCCCTTCCAGCCCAGATCACTCCACTTTGGTCCCCTCCAGCCTATCTGCTTCTCTCCTTTTGACCATTCCACCAAGGATCTCCTGGGCCTAGTCATATAAGCAGGAAGGAGAGAGAGAAGGGGAAGAGAGCAGGAGAACAAAGGAAGCCTAGGACATATAAAAAGGCAGAAGGCTCTCATTTCTTGGGATACCATGATATCAGCTATGGCCCCCTACTCCCTTCCAGGAAAAGTCTGTGTTACCCCTTTTTAAATAAACCCTGTTTTACATGCTTGCCTTGGCATGCTTCTCTAAGTTATACTTCCACAATTCAGGAAACAGAACTCAGCACCAGTAACTGGCGGTAGCGATTACATAATGTGTCAATACATTGAGAATATTTGTTATATGTTCATTTAATAATAACGGTTACTTTAAACCTTGACTATAGCATATAGAAAGTTTCCATATGATGTAAATATTTGCTTGAGTAATTTTCATAGAGATTGTACCCTGGGCAAGATGAAGTAAGTACACTGTACTTTGTCTCTTCAACTAAATGCAAACACAAGCTCTAAAAAGAAGGTAGAGAGTAGCTATCTGAGAACTCAAATCTAAGTGGAAGTGGGAAGATTTCTGATGAGGTCCAGAGTGTGATGTACTCCCCAACCACGGGTGAATGCCCTCCTCCTCACCCCCATGTCTCTCCAGCCATGGACTCAAAGGCACCTGGAGACCTAGAAGGACCAACTGGTAGGCATGAAAAGGCCTCATTTTCTGCACCAGTAAGCTGGAAACAAGACTCCTGAGCACTAGAAGGCATGGAGTAAATCCTGTTTTCTTCTCCCTCCTACCCCAGCCCCAGATAATACCTTAGTGGCACAGATTCTGAGCAGGCCCCTAAAGTGCTGAAGGGAAGGCTTTTCTCAGGCCTGACAGGACAAGATCTAGCAACTGGATTTCTCATCATAACCCAATAGACTAAAGGGAAGCAGAACATCTTTAAAGTGTTGAAAGTAAAGAAAAAATCATCCTAGAATCCCGTGTCCAATGGAAAAACATTCCTCAAAAAAAAAAGATGAAATGAGGACGTTCTCAGATGAAGGAAAACAAAAACAATTTACATTCAGCGAATCTGATGCAAGGGAAATGGTACCAGAGGAGAACTTGAAATACCAGGAAAGAAGAAAAAGAAATAGAAATGGCAGATAACTGAGTAAATATAGTAGACTATTTTTCTTCTCTTAAATTTTTTGAAATACATATAATGGTTGAAAATAAAAATTCTAACATTCAAACTAGAAGAACTACAACATATAAGGGGAGGTTAAATGTACTAAATAGTAAGTTTTCTATTTTCCCTTTGAAGTGATAAAATGCTAATTTTAAACAGAATATAAAAAGGTAAATACTAAATAAATATTATCATCTCTAGGATGCTCTTTGGTTAAATGTACAAAAGACATAGTAGCCAAGAAAGAAAGAATAAATAAATAATAAACAATAAATACATATACATATTTTTATATCCAAATTTCCATTGTAGAACCAAAGCACTTTGAGAACATAAACTATATCTGATTTGTCCTTGTATACACCAGAGTGCATAGCATGTTTTATATGGACAGTCAATATATATTTATAGGAATGAACAGATACTCTATTTTACAAAATGAACAAAAATAAATAAAAACAAAAGTTTTTATTTAATCTGATGCAAAATAGAAAATGGTGGGAAACACAGACATTTTACATAATAAGTATATTTTTTCCTGAACTATTTATATGTGATTTGCATGGAATACCAGTAAAAATAGTGTATACAATCTTAAGTATTTGTTTTGATTAAATTTTCATATGTTACAGACCACATAAATCTTAGAGAATTTTAGTGACTTAAAAGGGATATTATTCCTTCTCACAGTAGTATTTTTAAAAAATATTTAAAAAAATTTATTTGGAACTCTGGAGGAGGAGGAAGATGGCGGCGAGGGGAGTGCATTGCCCCCGTGTGCTGCTTCACTGTGTGGGAGTATGACAAGTCAGGACGGCTAAAGGCTATCTTGTTAGGAATTTCCAGCAATAGTGGGGTGCTCCGGAACCTGGAGGAAGGATTTCCATCGCACGAGGATCGGCTACGGGGACTCAAATGTGAGAGGTTTGTCACACGGAGGGTAACACTGCTTATTCAGCAAATCGCCCCGCGGCTAGAGTCTGCAGCGCACGCTGGGAAACGAGGAGATAGCGACGCAGGAATACAGCGCTGCAGTTTCTGCCAGCCGTGCAAGCACCGTACTCAGGGCTGAATTCTGGGTTCGAGACGGGGGAAGGAAGCGGTCCATCTTGGTTCTCCACACCGGTCAGACCACAGAGGAGGCCAGCGGACACCATGTTGGAAAGCTGACATCATCATCCCTGTGTTCGACTGACCGCAGCTCATTCAGCCATAGAACAGGTAATTTCAGGCTGCCATTTGCCTGCGGCTTGCAGACAGATTGCTCGGGCTCAGTGCCTGGGTGCTTCTTATAACCTGCTCTTATCCGAGCGAACACCGAGCGCGGGGCGGCAGAGGTCCGGCTCCCGGAACCGCCCTGGCCCAGGGCTGGGGAGCCTGCGGAGGCTGCTTCTTGGACCCTGCTCCTATCAGAGCATACACCAAGCACTAAGCAGCCGAGTTCCGGCTCCCGGAACTGAGCCTGCGGGGGCTGCTTCGTGGAGCCTACTCTTATCGGAGCTTACACCGAGCACGGAGCGGCCGAGTTCCAGCTCCCGGAACTGCCCTGGCCCAGGGCTAGGAGCCCGCGGAAACTGCTTCTCGGTCCGGGTCCTGCTGAGGGCCGGTCAGGACTCACCCGTTGCTTTGGTTGCCCGGCAAGGGGAACGAAATGCTGCCATTCGCATAGGATACCAACATGGCAGAGATCTGATGTCATCAGAAAGCGGCGGAGGAGAGAACTTCATCAATACCAGCGGCGACAGAAACAGTTGGTCTCCTGGTAGGGGGGGTGAGGCACAGACACCCGAGTCTCCTCGATTTGTCGTCGAGCCAGAGGGGAGGAGCCGGGCCGCCGCCAGCCCCCGGAGCAGGCCAGCGGCTCGCCAGCGTGGTGACCGCATGACCCCAATTGGAGAGGGGGCGGAGCGGAGCCGCCACCCGCACCCGCAAGGTGGGCAGACCTGCGACCCAGTGGTACACGGGTGTGGTAGGAGGGGCAGGGCAGAGCCGCCGCCCGCGCTTGCAAGGTAAACAGACCTGTCACAGACTGGCGGGTCAGGCCCAGTGGCCTGCCAGCGTGGTACACACGTCACCCCAACTGGAGTAGGGGCAGAGCAGATCCTTCGCCCACGCCCGGATCAGGCCCTGCTAGTGTGGTGGTCACGTGAACCCAATTGGAGTGGGGGCGGAGCGGAACTGCCACCCGTGCCCGCAGGGTGAGCAGACCTGTGACCAACCTGCAGATCAGGCCCAGGGGTCCGCAGGCATGGTAGGAGGGGCAGGGCAGATCCGCCGCCCGTGCCTGCAAGGTAGGCAGACCTGCGACAGACCGGCGGATCAAGCCCAGGAGCCTGCCGGCGTGGTACACACACCACCCTAATTGGAGTAGGGGCAGAGCAGAGTCGCCGCCTGTGCCAGGAACAGGCCCAGCGACCTGCAGGTGGGGTAGACACGACACCACAATTGGAGTAGGGGCAGAGCAGAGCCACTACCCGTGCCCGAAAGGTGGGCAGATCTGTGACCGACCAGCGGGACAGGCCCAGTGGCCTGCCGGTACGACAGACACGTCACCCCATTTGGAGTAGGGGCAGAGTACAGCCGCCGCCCGCGCCTGCAGGGTAGGCAAACCTGCAACCGACCGGCGGATCAGGCCCGGTGGCCTGCCAGCGTGGTACACTCGTCACCCCAATTGGATTAGGGGGCAGAACAGAGCCACCGCCAGCGCCCAGAACAGGCCCAGTGACCTGCCGGCGTGGTAGTCACGACACCCCAATTGGAATAAGGAGAGAGCAGAGCCGCCGCCCACACCTGCAGGAAAGATACACAAGCAGTATGAAAAGACAAGGAAAGAAAGGACCACAAGCAATGCAGGTCAATGCAACTTTAGAAGAGGTAACAGCTGCAGCAGATGCAATGTCAGATAAAGAATTCAGGATATACATGCTTCAGATGATCTGGAGTATCAAGGAAGACATTAGACAGCAAAATCAGACAATGAAAGATCACTTCGACAATGAATTACGCAATCAAATCCAGGAAGCAAAGGATCAACTATACAGGGAGATAGAGGTTATAAAAAACAAACAAACAGAAATCCTAGAAATGCAGGAAGCAATAAACCAACTTAAAAACTCAATGGAGAATACTACCAGCAGAGTAGAACACTTAGAAGATAGAACATCAGACAATGAAGACAAAGTATTTCAACTTGAAAAGAACATAGACAGCTCAGCAAGACTGTTAAGAAACCATGAGCAGAACATCCAAGAAATATGGGATAACATTAAGAGACCAAACTTAAGAGTCATTGGGATATAGGAAGGTACAGAGCTCCAAACCAAAGGAATGAGCAATCTATTCAATGAAATAATATGAGAAAACTTCCCAGATTTGAAGAATGAGATAGAATCCCAAATCCTAGAAGCCTACAGGACACCGAATGTGCAAAATCATAAGAGATCCACACCTAGACACATTTTAATGAAGATGCCCAACATACAGAATAAGGAGAGAATTTTAAAAGCTACAAGAGAAAGGAAGCAGATTACATTTAGGGGTAAGCCAATCAGGATAACAGCTGACCTTTCAACACAGACTCTGAAAGCTAGAAGATCCTGGAATAACATATTTCAAACACTGAAAGAAAATGGGTTCCAACCAAGAATTGTGTATCCAGCGAAATTAAGCTTCAGGATGGAAGATGAAATTAAAACCTTCCACGATAAACAAAAGTTTAAAGAATTCGCAGCTAGAAAACCATCTCTTCAAAACATCCTCGGCAAAACATTACAGGAAGAGGAAATGGAAAATAACAATGAAAACCAACAGTGGGAGGTAGGACACTAAAGGGGGGAAAAATAATCAAAGAGGAAAACAAACCATGTTTAGTAACAGAAATAAACAAATATGGCTGGAAGAACAACACATATCTCAATCATAACCCTAAATGTTAATGGCTTAAACTCACCAATTAAGAGACACAGGCTAGTAGAATGGATCACAAAACAAGACCCAACAATATGCTGCCTACAGGAGATGCATTTGATAGGAAAAGACATACATAGGCTAAAGGTGAAAGGTTGGGAAAAATCATATCACTCATATGGACTTCGGAAACAAGCAGGAGTGTCCATACTCATATCAAATAAAATAGATTTCAAGCCAAAGTTAATCAAAAGGGATAAAGAGGGACACTACATACTGCTTAAGGGAACCATACACCAACAAGACATAACAATCATAAATATTTATGCCCCAAACAATGGTGAAGCTATGTTCGTCAAACAAACTCTTCTCAAGTTCAAGAGTCTAATAGACCACCATACCATAATCATGGGAGACTTCAACACACCTCTCTCGCCACTGGACAGATCTTCCAAACAAAAGTTGAATAAGGAAACTATAGAACTCAATAACACAATTAATAACCTAGACTTAATTGACATATATAGAGTATACCACCCAACATCAAGCAATTACACTTTTTTCTCAGCAGCACATGGATCCTTCTCAAAAATAGATTATATATTATGTCACAGGGCAACTCTTCTACAATATAAAGGAGTAGAGATAATACCATGCATCTTATCTGATCATAATGGAATGAAACTGAAAATCAATGATAAAAGAAGGAAGGAAAAAGCATACATCACTTGGAGAATGAACAATAGGTTACTGAATGATCAATGGGTTATAGAAGACATCAAGGAGGAAATTAAAAAATTCTTAGAGATAAATGAAAACACAGACACAACATATCGGAATCTATGGGACACATTGAAAGCAGTTCTAAGAGGAAAATTCATTGCTTGGAGTTCATTCCTTAAAAAAAGAAAAAACCAACAAATAAATGATCTCACACTCCATCTCAAAATCCTTGAAAAAGAAGAGCAAAACAACAGCAAAAGAAGTAGAAGGCAAGAAATAATTAAAATCAGAGCTGAAATTAATGAAATCGAAAGAAAAGAAACAATTGAAAAAATTGACAAAACTAAAAGTTGGTTCTTTGAAAAAATAAACAAAATCGACAGACCCTTAGCCATGCTAGCAAAGAGAAGAAGAGAGAGAACTCAAATTACAAGCATATGGGATGAAAAAGGCAATATCACAACAGACACTTCAGAAATACAGAAGATAATCAAAAACTATTTTGAATCCTTATACTCCAATAAATTAGAAGATAGTGAAGGCATAGATAAATTTCTTAAGTCATATGATCTGCCCAGATTGAATCAGGAGGATATAGACAACCTAAACAGACCAATATCAATTGAGGAAATAGAAGAAACCATCAAAAGACTACCAACTAAGAAAAGCCCAGGACCGGATGGGTATACAGCATAGTTTTACAAAACCTTTAAAGAAGAACTAATACCAATACTTTTCAAGCTACTTCAGGAAATAGAAAAAGAGGGAGAACTTCCAAATTCATTCTACAAGGCCAACATCACCCTGATACCTAAACCAGACAAAGACACTTCAAAGAAAGAAAACTACAGACCAATATCTCTAATGAACCTAGATGCAAAAATCCTCAATAAAATTCTGGCGAATCGGATACAAAAACATATCAAAAAAATTGTGCACCATGATCAAGTAGGATTCATCCCTGGGATGCAAGGCTGGTTCAATATACGGAAATCAATAAATGTTATTCACCACATCAATAGACTTAAAAATAAGAACCATATGATCATCTCGATAGATGCGGAAAAAGCATTCGACAAAGTACAGCATCCCTTTATGTTCAAAACTCTAGAAAAACTAGGGATAACAGGAACATACCTCAATATTGTAAAAGCAATCTATGCTAAGCCTCAGGCTAGCATCATTCTGAATGGAGAAAAACTGAAGGCATTCCCTCTAAAATCTGGAACAAGACAGGGATGCCCTCTCTCTCCACTTCTGTTCAACATAGTTCTCGAAACACTGGCCAGAGCAATTAGACAGATAAAAGAAATTAAAGGCATCAAAATAGGAAAAGAAGAACTTAAATTATCACTATTTGCAGATGATATGATTCTATAACTAGCAGACCCAAAAGGGTCTACAAAGAAACTATTAGAGCTAATAAATGAATTCAGCAAAGTGGCAGGCTATAAAATCAACACGCATAAATCAAAGGCATTCCTGTATATCAGTGACAAATCCTCTGAAATGGAAATGAGGACAACCACTCCATTCACAATATCTTCAAAAAAAATAAAATACTTGGGAATCAACCTAACAAAAGAGGTGAAAGACTTATACAGTGAAAACTACAGAACCCTAAAGAGAGAAATAGAAGAAGATCTTAGAAGATGGAAAAATATACCCTGTTCATGGATAGGCAGAACCAACATCATCAAAATGGCGATATTACCAAAAGTTCTCTATAGGTTTAATGCAATGTCAATCAAAATCCCAAAGGCATTTCTTGTAGAAATAGAGAAAGCAATCATGAAATTCATATGGAAAAATAAAAGACCCAGAATAGCAAAAACAATGCTAAGCAGGAAGTGTGAATCAGGCGGTATAGCGATACCAGACTTCAAACTATACTACAGAGCAATAGTAACAAAAACAGCATGGTACTGGTACCAAAACAGGCGGGTGGACCAATGGTACAGAATAGAGGACACAGACACCAATCCACAAAACTACA
Organism: Marmota monax; assembly: GCF_021218885.2. Lineage (NCBI taxonomy): Eukaryota > Metazoa > Chordata > Mammalia > Rodentia > Sciuridae > Marmota > Marmota monax. The sequence goes on along the minus strand of NW_026692116.1, from coordinate 8,770,823 downwards.
ACTATCTTATATTTGATAAAGGGGCTAAAAGCATGCAATGGAGGAAGGATAGCATCTTCAACAAATGGTGCTGGGAAAACTGGAAATCCATATGCAACAAAATGAAACTGAATCCCTTTCTCTCGCCATGCACAAAAGTGAATTCAAAATGGATCAAGGTGCTTGATATCAAATCAGAGACACGCCGTCTGATAGAAGAAAAAGTTGGCTACGATCTACATTCGGTGGGGTTGGGCTCCAAATTCCTCAATAGGACACCCATAGCACAAAAGTTAATAACTAGAATCAACAAATGCGACTTACTCAAACTAAAAAGTTTTTTCTCAGCAAAAGAAACAATAAGAGAGGTAAATAGGGAGCCTACACCCTGGGAACAAATCTTTACTCCTCACACTTCAGATAGAGACCTAATATCCAGAGTATACAAAGAACTCAAAAAATTAGACAATAAGAGAACAAACAACCCAATCAACAAATGGGCCAAGGACCTGAACAGACACTTCTCAGAGGAGGACATACAGTCAATCAACAAGTACATGAAAAAATGCTCACCATCTCTAGCAATCAGAGAAATGCAAATCAAAACCACCCTAAGATACCATCTCACTCCAGTAAGATTGGCAGTCATTATGAAGTCAAACAACAACAAGTGCTGGCGAGGATGTGGGGAAAAGGGTACACTTGTACATTGCTGGTGGGACTGCAGATTGGTGCAGCCAATTTGGAAAGCAGTATGGAGATTTCTTGGAAAGCTGGGAATGGAGCCACCATTTGACCCAGCTATTCCCCTTCTTGGTCTATTCCCTAAAGACCTTAAAAGAGCATGCTACAGGGACACTGCTACATCAATGTTCATAGCAGCACAATTCACAATAGCAAGGCTGTGGAACCAACCTAGATGCCCTTCAATAGACGAATGGATAAAAAAAATGTGGCATTTATACACAATGGAGTATTACTCTGCATTAAAAAATGACAAAATCATAGAATTTGCAGGGAAATGGATGGCATTAGAGCAGATTATGCTAAGTGAAGCTAGCCAATCCCTAAAAAACAAATGCCAAATGTCTTCTTTGATATAAGGAGAGTAACTAAGATCAGAGTAGGGACGAAGAGCAGGAGAAGAAGATTAACATTTAACAGGGATGAGAGGTGGGAGGGAAAGGGAGAGAGAAGGGAAATTGCATGGAAATGGAAGGAGACCCTCAGGGTTATACAGTGGAGGGGTTAGAGAGAGAGGAGGGGAGGGGAGGGGAGAGGTGGGGAGGGGGGAGGGTGGAGGATGGGAAAGGCAGCGGAGCACAACAGACACTAGTATGGCAATATGTAAATCAATGGATGTCTAACTGATGTGATTCTGCAATCTGTGTATGGGTGAAGGTGGGAGTTCATAACCCACTTGAATCAAAGTGTGGAATATGATATGTCAAGAAATTTGTAATGTTTTGAACAACCAACAATAAAAAATTAAAAAAAAAATTTTGATTTGATTTTTGATTAACATGTGTTAGTTATATATATCAATAGGGCTAAGTATTATGTTTTTATACATAACTATATTGTGCACTGATCAATTCCATACTCCTTTTATCCACTGTTTCCCTACCTTCCCAGATTCTAGTAATCATTATTGTATCTTGGGTTGACACTATTAATATCCAATATATGAGAGAAAACATGTGGTACTTTCTGTGTCTAGCTTATATCATCTAACAGTGTATCCTCTGGTTCTATCTATTTTGCTACAAATGGCAAGAATTATTTCTTCCTTATGGCTGAATAATATTCCCTTGTGTATTTACTCCACATTTTCTTTAAAAGTGATATTAATTGAGGATTAGGTGGTGGTTCTGTCTTACTAGCTCTGGTGTGGGTATTATCTATTATCAGCTGGTTCCAGTGGAATGGATTTCCAAGGTGAGTCATTCACTGGCTAGCAATTGATTCTGTCTGTTGGCAGGAAGCTGCACTGTGGCCATCAATAAGAGTGCCTGTGCTTGTTCTCTCCATGTGTCTTGAGTCTCTCACAGCATGATATTTCCAAATTTCAATTGCATATGTCCAAGATACCAGGTGCAGCTCTAAGACTTCTTAAGACCTAGATATGGAAATCATATGAATGTGCATTTCTTGCACATTCTATTGGTAAAAATTCTGAGCCAGCCTAGATCTGAGGGAGGGGGGAACAGAAAAAGATTATGAATATTGATCGGTACAGCTAATTTTCAGACTATCTTTATAAACTAACTACTACTGTTAGCCCTTGGGTTGGCAGTGGTCCACCTCCTTTACACATGCAAAATCTACTCATCCCCTACCCAGAACCTGCAATCTCATCTCATTACCACATTGGCTCAATTTTGAAGTTCAGGACCTTGGCATTTAAATCAGATCCAGTCTTTTGTTTTGTTTGATCATAAAGCCTGTGAACTAAACTCAAAAATTATCTGTCTCTCAAACACATTGCACATATATACAACATAAAATGGTAAAAAGTATAAAAGTCTTGCACAATAAACACATATGTTAAAAGTGGTTAGGAGTTAGAAGCATATCACTTCATAACAACTCTGAAATGCAGGCAAGCACACGTCACTAATTCCTCAGTTAGGGCCCAGTCATTCTCGGGGCAGTGATTTTCCATGCTTCTCTCTGAATCACTCTAATCTTACCTTATTTTGCTTTATTAAATTATAAATGCCCTGTGTTTTTACTGAGTGAGTTTCTGAGCCTGCTTCTATGAGGTTGGAGCTTAATAGTTCTTTTATTTTTGAACTCTGTCCTTTTTAGTTTAGGCTAATGATACTTCTGCCAATACAATTTTCTTAAAACTTCATGAGTTACATATGGATCTTATTAGGATTCAGTTTATAAAATAAATAAATAAATAAATGTTACAAATTCCCTTGAAACAGTCTGTTTTATCTGAGTTCATTATGATGACAGACCATTCCTTCAGACTCTTGTAACAAATACCTTAAATCTTTTTTTGTGTGTGTGTCGGAAGGAAGGGATCTTTCAGCAATGCCCTTGATTTGATCTTTACTCTGGGGCCATATTCCTGACAATGCTCTGGATTTGTTATTTTCCCTAAGGTATTCCTTACTTTAAGAATCATTTGTAGGTTATAAAAATAGCAGATGAGGGGGTATGGGGGTAGGAAAGATGGTGGAATGAGATGGACATCATTACCCTAAGTACAAGTATGAAAACACAAATGATGTGATTCTACTTTGTGTACAACCACAGACATGAAAAATTGTGCTCTATTTGTGTAATATGAACTGAATAGCATTCTGCTGTCATGTATAACAAATTAGAATAAGTAATAAAATAAATAAATTAAATTTAAAAAACACAGAAGGTGATAAGCAATTCAGTGATTCTAAATCCCTTTTTATTTCCTACAAAATTTGTTAAAAATTGAATAGGAGTCTTTTAAACTAATCTCTATATCCATATCTTTCCATATAAGGCTAAAAAAATACTTGGCACTGTCAACATTATGCCTGGAATCCATAAGTTTTGGGGGTATGTTTTCCATTTGCAATGTTTCTGAAATCTTTGCGATAAATAAAAAGATCTCACATCTCTAGCCTCCAATAATAAATTTTTGTCTTTTAAACTTTCATTGTCTCCTTAAGGACTTTCAGTTTCTGCCTGCCTCCAATATTTGGTGTTGAATTAGCATCTGAGTTGGTTTCTCTGTCCAACTCACCAGCAGTATTCTTGACATTTCTTATAAAACATTGGGTCCATTGTTCCTCTCAAATTTACATGTTCTTCAGTTAAAGTTATTTATTTTCATCTTTGTTCAATTCCAAAGACCATAACAGCAATCTTCTTGTCAAAGAATAAAGAGAGCCACTTAAAATTGTAAGCATAATATAAAAGATAAATTCATTCTGCTATGATTTTTTTATAATAAGGAATCTTATTAAGTGATAAAGGTCAGGAGAGAGATTCCTGAAAAAGTCATGATTGAATTAAAATCTGAAGAAAAAGTGGGGGAAAATTATGCTTTGCCATCATTTAGCATTGCTTCAGTTACCTCAATTCTGAGTTTTCATTTGACCATAGTCACATAACCTTCTAATGCTATTATTTCTTCTAATACCAAATCTTCTCTGTTCCTACTTCAAACTCCAGACTCTAAACTTCTCTATATTTCCTGCATATCTGCCACTTACATCCCCACTCTAAATCTGACTCTACATCAACAATGCTCCCATTACACACTCCAATGTCTCAACAGATTGATTTTGCCATTTCCACATTCTTCAAACTTTTCATTGTATTCATCTTGTCCCCCATTACTCTTTATTACGTCAGTCTGTTGATTTCCTTACAGTAAGTCAAAGTCTAAAATGACCTAATTTTTAAATATCTGCTAATTATATTTTATTTAGAATCACCAGTATCTAGAATAGTGCCTAGGCATAATATGTGACCAATACATGTTTTACATTAGTAAATGAATGAGTGGAATGGGTGGAAATTCTTTCCTTATTTATTTCACAGACAAAATGGATAAACTTTTTTTTTTTTTTGTACTAGGGATTGAACCCAGCAGCACTTTACCACTGGCTACATTCACAATCCCTTTATTTATTTATTTTTTACATTGAGGCAGGGTCTTGCTAAGCTGTTTAAGGTCTCACTAAATTGCTGAGGCTGCTTCAAACTTGTGATCCTCCTGCCTTATCCTTCCTGGTTACTGGGATTACACAAAATAGATAAACTTTGATGATCGAGAGTCACAATATTAAGCCATGTAATCTCAAGTAGCTATTTCAGATTTTTTTTTTGTTATTATAAATAGCCTAAATCTCTCTTACATTTTCTACAACATTTGTTCCTGAAAATCATTTTCGCTACCCTTATATTCAGCCAATGACTTCTAATTTGCTAAGATACAAATGCGTTTCTGCCTTTTCTGCTTAGCTCAATTTTCCAGACTCTTTCTTGTTTGAACCATTCTCTTTAAATGAATTGAAAAGATTAAGCCAATTTGATACAATGACAACCTCAGTTTTCACTCATTTATTCATTAACTCATTTTATTAAAAAATATTTTTAGGCTGGGTAAGGTAGCACACATCTGTAATCCCAGCAATTTGGGAGGCTGAGACAGGGGATCACAAGTTTGAGGCTAGCCTGGACAATTTAGTGAGTCCTTATTTCAAAATAAAAATTAAAAATGGCTGGGGATGTTGCTCAATAATAGAGCATGCCTGGGTTCAATCCCTAGGTTTCAGTTAGCATTTTTGTGACTAAAAACTTTACAAGAACTTAGAGGAAGAAAAGTTTATGTTGCTTCAGCGTTTGGTCCACAGTTGGCCAACTCCAAAGCTCTGAGCCCAAGATGAAGCAGAACATCATGCAGAAAGGATATGGCAGAGGGGAGTAATGTGGCAACCAGGAGAGAGAGAGAGAGAGAGAGAGAGAGAGAGAGAGAGAGAGAGAGAGAGGCAGACAGACATGGGGTTGGGGGGGGGGACTCTACTCATCAGGGACAAAATATAAAACCCAAAGGCACATCTCCAGTGACCTACTTCCTCTAGCCACAATCAGTTACTCCATACCAGAAAATAAGACAAGGACCTCAACTAGGCCAGGACAGGTTCTTCCCTTACATCATTGAAAAGAATTTCAGGGAGAAAGCAAGGCACAAGCAAAGATTTATTCAAGTACAGCAAAGCAAAAGGCTATACAGTCTAGAGGGAAGTTGCAGATGCCCTAGTCTTGTTGGCTGATATGGATAAGAGAAGCTGAATATTGCATCCAGTGTTAAGCTTTCTGTGCCGCAGTCCGGCTGCAGCAAAGTAACGGGGTGTGTGTGTGTGTGTGTGTGTGTGTGTGTGAAGAACAACTTGTGTAGGTTGATAAAGCAGGAGTGGGAGCCGTTTATTGTAGCACAGGAGGGGTATATATACATTACACACAGCTTATCTTAATTAACATAAACTAGATACAGCAGTCAACCAATAAGGAATCTCCACACTTAATGGCTCGCTGGCATTACTTCACAAACCACTCCCTCTGGCAAAATGCCAGGCGCCATCCTGACTTGTTTACAGACCCTAACATTTCTGACTACAGGATTTTACCTGAAAGAAAAGTACAGCTTCCCTGGCAAACTTCTGTGAAAATAAAATACTACGTCAATTATTTGGGGTTCAGAATGTTTCTTCTTGTTTAAACTGTCTAGCCACAAATCAGTTGTGAGCACATTGTGCAGGTGGTAGGTCTTTGAACCCGGCGACATTCAAATTGATGATGCTTTGGCTCTAATTGATCCAGTACAAGCATATGCTGTAGGTTTTGTTCACCTAACTAAAGAGACAGTCATGGCTGATCATGTTCATAGATCTGAGTCTCCCTCTAGTAATGTTACCAGAGTCCTAGGTCAGAGGCCTGACTCTGGAGATCCAAAAAATCAGATACAGCCACTTGCCCAGAAAACCAAACAGAAAAGATAATAGCAAAAAGCATGAAAGTAACTTTAATGAGTGCAGCTACACTGGGAAGAAAAGGGCACCCATGTCATTAGAGGTTTTATAGAAAGGGGAGTGGGGGCAAGGGTTGGGGCCTGGGTTGGCACAGCTGGAGGCTTCTCAGAGCTGCCAAAGCAGGTGACCTTGATCAGGTGTGGTTTGTCCATTACTGCCTCAGGATTGGTCAGACGGGGCCTCATCCTCCAATAAGAAAGTTGCTGTTGCCAGGGAGGTAACTTCCACTCATCACAAAATATTCATCTGAACAGACCTTGTTTCTGGAATCCAAGGTAACACAGAGTGAAGGAGACAGATGCAAAATGGAGACAGAGATGGCAAACCTTAAATTCTGCTTTTAGCCATCATTGGATTCACAGGCACAAGTGAAGAGTTTAAGTCCTTGTTATAGTGAGGATCTCTTTCTCTCCCTGAGAGTCCATCTATTTCAATTTCACAGCCTAGAAGAGTGCCTAATATAGGGTAGCTATTTAAAAATATTTCTGAATAATTGAGTGAATAAATGATGACTATAACTGTAGCATGCAAAAGTGTTGTGGGAATATAGAAGTAATGAAAAAAATACTGCCTAGGACAGAAGGAGGAATGGGGTTCAGAGGAGATCTTTATAGAAGTCACATTTGCACCAAATGGAAAAGATGGTGAGGAAAATTCTCAGCAGAAGAGACACTCCGCGTAAATGTCTGGAGGCATGAAAAGCGTGACCTGTGTGGGAACAGTGAGAAATTATACGCTACTGAAGTATTTTGCTGCTTTTTCACTTGAGAACATCTTTTCCTTCTCAAGAAAAAGAATTGTTTCTTTCTAGGACAAATTCTGCCAGCATTCATAGCCTGATATTCTTCTGTTGGCTTCTGCAATGTGTTCCATCAATGATCATCTCAAATTTTCTCAATTTATTTCCACTGACTTTCTTGTCTGCCTAACATATATGCTTGGGTAGCATTCATGGTTTAAAAAAAAAAACTAAAATAAACAAACCTCATGAAGTCCACAGCCCTTTAAAAATCTCTATATTTTTTCATGCCAAGTACATAAATCACTTATTTCCGGCACATTTTTACTCCTTTGTCATATCTTTTCTTCTACCACTGATTAACTGATTTTTCTGAACATTTTTTCCTTGCCTAAAAACTTTGGTCTTTTAGAGTCAAGTGGATGAAGGGTGAATTTACAAGATTTTTGTAAGTCCCACCTTACCCCAGAAAAGGCCCTGGATTATCTTTCAAAATGTTTCTGCTACCACATCATAATGTAGCAAATGGACTATTTAATAGTACACCTTCTATGATGGGTGAGCTTGGCTTTGCCACATTTGAACAGTCACCCCTGACCTTCCTAGACTATGCCCTCTGCTGGCGGGAGCTGTCTCCTGTTTTTATGGTTTTACTTCCATTGCTAACCAAGGCCTGACTTATAGTGGTCACTCAGCAAGAAGAATGAAGATACGTTCTACCTGCAGCCTAGTTCTTGATTCTCGGGGAAATGATTCATCTCAGAATTCAGGTGCCCTGAAGAATATCACAGGTGAAGCTGGACATGGTAACACACATCTATAATCTTAGCAACTCAGGAGGCTGAGGGATGGGATGGCAAGTTTGAGGCCAGCCTGGGCAACTTAGTGATACCTATCTCAAAACTGAAAAATAAAAAAAAGAAGTCTGGGGATATAGCTCAGTGGTAGAGTGCTTCTGGGTTCAATCCCCAGAATAAAAAAAATAATAAGATAAAATAAAATAAACACAATCTTATTTTCTTTTCCTTCTTCTTCTTCTTTTTTTTTTTTTTCTTTTTTTGCTTGAGGCATCTCAAAGATTTCTGAGGCTGCACTTCCCATCACAAACCCAGAATAGGGCGTTTATAGCTAAATTTCCAGAGGGACAGCCCCAGGACCTTAGCACTCTCTGCCCAGCATCACCCTGGGGCTTTTGCTCCTTGAATTTTAGTGTGTACTTGCTCTTCAGCCACTCCAGACATAGTTCAAGTGGGCTGAGGTGTTGCTCTACCTTCTGCTTCAGAAAGCACTGGCTGTAAACCTTGGTGTTTCCCACATGGTGTTGAATCTGCAGGCACACTAAATGCAAGAGATAGGCAACTGTGTTGGCCTCTACCTTGACTTCAAAGGTTGTCTTGGACACACTGTAGGCCTAAGCAGAGACTTGTCACAGAGGAGGAGCTTCTACAGCACAGTCATCAGAACAAGATTACTGCAGAAAGTTACCATGAGGGCTGTGCTTAAGAAGTGCCCTGGCAGTGGGACAGTCACTGAAACCACAGAATTACAGAGTGAAAGCTGTACCGCTCCAGCCTGGGAAAGCTGCAGAAACAAAACTCTAGCCTGTAGGAGCAGCTGAATGGACTGAGGCCAGCAAAGCCACAGGGGAAGGACTACTGAGCCTCAGGGTGCCCAGGATGCAGGGCCTGGAGTAAAAGGTTATTTTTCAGGTATAGGAATTAATGTGCTTTTCTCTCTTGGAATTCGGACTTACTTGGAACCAGTTACCCCTTTCTTTTTACCCATTTCTTCCTTCTGGAAGGAGAATGTTTATCCTGTGCCTGTTCCACCATTGCATTTTGGAAACACTATAACTTGTTAATTTCATAGGACCAGAGTTACGGAGGAATTGCTTCAGAAAAAAACATGCCTTGAGTCTCACTCATATCTAATCTAGGTGAGACTCTAGACTTTAAATTTTTGAATTAATGCTGAAACAAAACTTTTGGGACCATTGTGGGATGGAGTGAATGTATTTGCATTGTGAGAAAGACATAAAATTGGGGGCCAGAGATAGAATTTTATTGTTTGAATGAGTCACTCAGAGTTTATATGTTGAAAATTTAATCCCCAATGCAATAGGGTTTGGAGTGGGAACTAATGAGAAATGACCTGGTCATGAGATCTGCACTCTGATGGATGGACTAATGTCACGTGAGGAGCCTTGCCCCCTCTTGCTCTTACTCTCTTTTGCTGTTCTGCTTTCCACCATGGGATGATGTACCACAATGATCCTTGCCAGCTGGTAGAACAATGATCTTGGACTTCCCAGTTTTCAGAACCAAATACATTTCTGCTCATTATAAATTATTCAGCCTCGGGTATTCTCTTATAGTAGCACAAAGCAGACTAAGTTACTATCTTCAATATATTTTTTATGTTAATAGAGTTTGTATTAGATTGCTGTTATCACCAGACAAAAAAAAGAATACGAAAAATCCAAAGCATTCTCTATATTTATGATTTAAATTTTATTTCAGATTCTCCTATCTTAATTAAGTAAATATGTATGGCTTAAGAACCCAATTTAGGGGCTGTGGCTATACCTCAGTTGTAGAGCATTTGCCTAGCATGGGTAAGGCACTGGATTTGATCCTAGGCACCACATTAAAAAAAATAAAGTAAGTTATAAAAAATGTATATTAAAAAAGAACCCAATTTTGGCTTATTCCTGTATTAAGCACCATTGAGAATATATGAAAATACTAGTCATTTGAATGCTGTAAGGCTGTAGATTTGTGTGTGTGTGTGTGTGTGTGTGTGTGTGTGTGTGTTGATGCTAAGAATTGAACCCAGGGGCACTTTAATACTAAGCTACATATCAAGCTCTTTTCTTCTTTTTTTAAAAATATTTTGAGACAGGGACTTCCTAAATTGCCAAGGCTGGCCTCAAATTTGTGATCCTCCTGCCTCAGCCACTTGCCTCAGTTGTTGGGATTATAGGTGTGTGAGATTGTGCCCAACTCCTAAAGTTGTAGATTTTTTAATCTGAACTTGAAAGAAACCAAATACATATAAAGAGTCACTCCAAAGAATTTTGAATTTAATGACACCCACAATTGCTTGCCATGATATTGTTTTTTATCTATAATAATTTATTGATCACCATTATATTTTTCAATTAAAGTTACTTTTAGCCTCACTTACATGAGAATACAGGTTGTTGTTATTTATTGCCTCCTTCTTGTATTTAAAAAACATAAGGGCGCTATTTATTACACTTTTCCCATATAAAATTCACTATCTTAGATGGCAGATATCACTTTATTTATTAGATAATTTTTTCATTTGTATAAAAATCCTTCTCTTTCCCTCCCTAATGCTTATTTCAAATAAGTCATGAAGGCATGTCTTCTAAAATACACTACAATTTGCTTTTAATTATTACTCATCATCCACAGTAGAAAGGTCCCATCTATCTTCTGCTGTGCTCTGAATGCATGCACCAGAGAATTTAAGTAGAGCTTATTTCTCTTATTTGGCCCTGTCATATGAGAGAGTCACAAGCAGAATCAGAAGATCTATACAAATTTCTTCTAATCAGCTGAAAAATGCTTTTTTTCTCACCTGAACCCACACAGGCATTGGGAATGGGGTTCCCCTCAGTGGAATGGGCTGGCCATGTAATAAAAGCTAAGAAAAATAGAACAACAACAAAAACCCCACAGGACACAGAAAATATTTTCAGAAAGCAGGGGCAATATGGGCTTGCCAATCACACAGATCAAGCTTCTATCTTAAAAAATCAAAATGGAGCCCTCACTTGCTTCATTTATATCAGGGAACATCAAAGGCCTTCCATAGAATGTTTTTCACCAAAAAAGATTATAGGTGGGCTGTCCAGTTCCCAGTGGGTTACACCTATCTCTGGAACCACTATGAGGAATCTTCCTGCTAGAGCAGAGATAAAGGTCATGTGCCTTGGGCAATCTTTTGTGTGCAAGAGCCTCAGATAGTTCCAAAGGTTAAACCTAAAATCTCCCTGGCTGTCATACTGAGAGAAGACCCTCAAGTACTTCATGGGTGGCTTCCCACATTTTTTAATACAATTTGACTGCAAAGTAATAATGATCATACATATTTCATTACATAGATCAGCAAATTTTCATAATAGCAATAGAAGGATAATCTAATAGTTAGAGAATGGTATCATAGGTATGGTTACCAAAGCCCTAAGTCAGAGGCCTGACTCTGGGGATGGGAACAAATCAAGTTCAGTCACTTGCTCCTCTCCCTCACAAAACCCCCTCAAAACCTAGAAAAGTAAATGGTGAACAATAGGAGAGGAGCTTTAATCAGTGTAGCCACACAGAGGACCCAAAGGGGGGTCTGCATCTTGAGTCCTAACATTGAGGAGCAAACAATGATTTTGAAGTTTTTTTTTTTTTTAGAAAGGGGACTGAGGCAAGGGCTGAGGGTTTGCTTAGATGAATGGGTTGCACAGCTGCCAAAGCAGGTGATCTTCATCAGGCAGGCTGTGGTTCATCAGTACCTTAGGGGTTTTCAAATGGGGCTTTGTCTGGATAAGGAAGTGGTTCCTGCTTGGACATAGTGCTGACTCTTGTCACAAGATCTTTACCCATCAGACCTGTTGTTGTTGTTCCTGGAATACAAGGTGAGTATAGAGGAGAATGGCTCAGGAGAACTCAGAGGGAAGGGGGGAAAGTCAGAGAGGCAGATGGAGTTAGGTTGGTGACTGGGCTCTCCTTCAGTACTATTGTTATTTTATATCATGAACAACTGCTGGTTACTTATTAACTTTTCATTCCTTCTCTGGGTAAGTAAACATTATCACTGCTATAATTTTAGCAGATGATACTTTTATTAATGGTGGAAAATTCTGTGATTGGTAGCTGAGTCTAGAAAATAGTCATTTTTTTTGTTAGCATCTAAATTTATGGAAACAATATGCAAGAAGTTTTAATTGCAATTCAGACCAGGATTTCCTTTGCCTTCCATTTTCTTAAATGTATGCTATGTTTTCCTTCTGGCTCATCTTCCTGCAGTGGAGGCGATGTGGTACGTGGTGGGAAACTAGAAATGCAACTCAAGGAATGCAAAGGGAAAGAAGGAATTCACCTGCTGACATTCAAAACAGATTGTGTAACAAGTGAGTTTTCTCGCAAACCAAACTGATAACCTAAGTTAATATTTTCTAAATCCCTCTAACATTCTTCAAATAATCATAGTTCTTGCCTAAAGCATTTACCTCAATATGTAGAGAAGATCCCAGGGCCGCCCAGGACAGCAAGGACAAGAGCCTTTCTATCCAAAGGCCAAAGCATCTGGTGATAGGAGAAGACAGTGATCTGATGTGTGATTCCAAATTTCCTCCAAGCACTTCAGTTCAAAGTGAATGAGTTGGGGAAGGTCTGGGAAGAGAGAAAAGAAGGACAAAACATAATAATTCAAAGAGAAATAGGGTGCGGGGAGCTCTTGTCTTACTCTGGGAAGGAGCAAACTTGAAGTCATCCTAATACGAGTATGTTTTTTTTTTTTTTTTTTCAGCTTTTATAAGGGGCTCTTGTTTCCTGTGTTTACAGAAGAAATCCATAAATGTGAGAGAATCTATCAGGAGTGCTTGCCAGAGGGGACATCTAAAAGGGATGAACTGGTTTTTCAGTGAGGCTACAGAGCAATCAATTTAGGAAGGAGCTGAATTGTACACAGCCAAACCTCAGAGCACCTGAGATGAGTCAAGGTCAGATCAACCAGCCTCTGTGGGCTACTAGGATTCAAGCAAGCTGGAAGAGTCTACAGTATGTTAGACTCCTCCAGGCAACAATTACAGACACAAATGCTGGCTGGTAAACAGTACACAGATGAGATGGACACCTGTGTGGGACTCAAATAGCCTGCAAACATCCTATCTAAGCACAGGTTTGTCTCTACCATGGGGTTGCAAACACCCACACATTGTCCTGAATAAGAACTCTCGAGTTAGGGTATTCCAGAGATAAGAAAGGTCAAGCAATGGCAGTAGCATAACCCAATTAATGTAGTAAATGAAACATTTTGCACCATCAGACTAAGCTAAGCTTAAAGTGCTGCATATTTTCCCCACTGTAAAATCAGTTCAACTTATTTCTCCATTACACTTGTGTATGCAATAATATATATAAATACATAAGCTATTACACATGTTCAAAGACTTTTGAAAGTTTATAAGGAAGTAAATATTTGCCAAGTCGGTGATTATAACATTGTCAGCTCAACTGAAAGGAACTCAAGAGAGTAACGGGCACTATTAGCAATTACTCCAGGATAACAGGCATACACTAGGACTGCCCTGTGCCATCAGGGACACAATCTCCAGAACAGAAGTCAAATTGTGTTTAAGAGGAGAATTTTGCTTTGATTGAGATGCGGAGAGAAGAGAGGAAGTTTCTTTCTTTTTTTTTTCTTTTTACCTTATTGTATATATTTGTTTATAAAAAGAATATTTCCTTGGGTCTAACTTAGGTTAGGGAGTTTATACAAATAAGACTTAAATTGATCTAGTTAGACCTAAGCAGAAATTCCATGGATTTAAGTTGACATAAGGTAGGGAGGAGTCCTGAGATGGAAGAAGATACTTGAGAAAATAGCAGTCATCTAGTTGCCTAAAAACTAGGATGGGGCTGGAGAAATGTGGCTAGTCAGAAGGTTCCAGGGGAGGGATGGTTAGAGTGCATATAGGTTTTAAATTTCACCTAAACTTTTCTTTGATGCTGTCTCTGTTTATATCCAGTAGGCTCAAACCTTTGTATAATCTGGAGTGTTCTTTGATTATAGTTTTGGGGATTAGAGAGAGGGAACGAAAGTATAAGAGCTGTCTCTAGTGAGAAATGAAACCAAAGCTAACAAAAAAAATATCATAATTCAGGAAGCTCAAGAACTAAGATCTAGTATAAATGGAAAATTCACCAGAAGTAAGAAATTACAGAAAGATGCAACCCAAAGAATATAAGTCCCTTATGAATCCAGGAGCTGTCTATGGGTGCTATGAGTGGGTATGGATTTCCACTAGCAAGATGGGGTTTCAAGCACATGTCCCCAACTCATCAATAACAGGTTATTCTTCCCACCCTTGAAAATAAAAATGTCTAGTTGCAGAAATCTAGGTTAAACACATTTTGCAAAATTTTATACAATTGAAATATAATTCCAGTGATCAATAATTAACATTTATTGAGTAGTTGTTATAAGCAGAGTGTTGTACTTTTGGCAGTGTTAAGTCTTGAACTCACAAACTTAGTAAATGCTATAGAAAAAACAAAGGAAGGTAAGATTTTCAAATTAGCATTTTTCCATGATCGTTGAAATGTCCCTTTTCATGTCTTAAATATTAAAAAAGCCAATTCTCTACCCTCAAGTTATTTATTATTAAAATAACTATAACTTACAGACAGTGACATAGATTTATACCTACTGGTTATTTAAAGTTCATGAAATGCCTTCAGCTCTCTGGAGAAAATGCACTGAATGCATATAAAATAATAATAAAATAATAATATGCCCAAGGATAAACCTTGTTCCTATGTTTTCACACTGTGAGCATCGCGGGCATTTTACTGTACAGGTTGTTTATAAATGAGGCCCCCAGCTGTTACGGAAAGACTCAGGCAGAAAAAGGGAGTAAACGGAGGATAATAATCCTGATTATAATAGGAGGCTGTTTCTCTAGTGAACCAGGGTGAGTTACATTCTCCCTAGGAGTAAACTGCTCAGTCAGTAGCTCCTACGAAGTACCATGTGGTAAATTACCTCTTTCCAGGTACTAAATGATACCTTGATGCCTTGGAAAAATTAATGGGTGAGTGGTTTACTCTGAGAGCATTTTATTCCCTCTGAGTCAACATACGATTCTGCCCAATTAAGTTTTGGAGGGCAGAATTTGCCCTAGAAAGAACAGTTTAAAGGTTTAGAGTTATCGAAGCAATATAAAAACCAGTCCCTAACGTATGGTAAAGATAGAATTCTTCACCATGGGTTAGATTTTCATTATCAGCAGAGTTATTACATTCCCCCGGGAGCCAAGTAAAGGAGGGAGGGGGGTGGCAGTGGGAGTTACCACTAAAACATGAAATAATTAACATGTTTTTACATTGATCTACAGTGATCAGCTACCTCTTCATCTGTTCTAAATCCTGCCAGGTCATTTGGTCATTTGAATTTGTCGGAGATCATTCAGACCATTACTGTAATGGGCAAATAAAAGTTACTATTTTCTCTAGAAATATATTTTCTACCTTGAGTGGCTTATTACATTCATTGAAACAACATAGAATTCAAATGTGGAGGCTGGAGGCATTATTGGATTTTAAACTAAGACTAGGGCAGGGGTTGTTTTTTTTAAATAGAGAATGCCGGAATATCATTTTGTTCCATTTTATCTAATTGTTTCTCTAGCTCTGTTCTACAGTCAGTGAAATTAAATTAACAAAATTAAATTAATGAATTTTAGAAAAGAGTTTTCTTTAAAGAATCCAGTATTATTGTGCTGACTTAAGCAAAATGATCATACCTTTTTTTCTGTAGTAAAAATGCTTAGAGGGTCTTTAGTGTTAAGTATGATTCTCATGTAAATAATTCAGCAGTAATTCTTTTAGGTTGGCTTCTTAGGTGACATTAATATTATCGCATTTGTAAAGCTCTTTTATTTTATGATGAACTTTGGAGGTTTTACTTCAATACCTTGCTTCTTAAAAAGGCATGGAGAAAACTGATAGGTACTAATTTTTTCTCTTTACCTGCGATTGAGCTCAGGGACTCCTTACCACTGAGCTGCATACCCAGCCCTTCTTATTTTATATTTTGAGTGTCGTCTCTCTAAGTTGCCCAGGCTGGCGTCAAATCTACACTTCTGCCTCTGTCCCCTGAGTTCCTGCAATTATAGGAATGTGCCATTGCACCTCAGCTGGGAGATATTTGATTTTTAAAAAGCTGCAGTTCTGCAGATGGAAGCCCCAAAGAGCTTTCTCTGATTTTATCTTCTTTCTCACTCATCCAGTACAGTCTTTCTTCAAAAATGAAATTTTGATCATGAAATTCATAGATATGCAAATGATGGGAATAAATATAAATCCACGCATTTGTTTTACTAAAATGATGCTTGAAAATAAATTGCGCAAAGTGCAATTTTAATACTATTAGACTGCTTAGATTGGCCTCCTGTCAGAGCTGCTTAATTAATCACTGTATAGTTACCACTCTGAACTTAAGATTTCTCATCTGTAAAATGGAGTGATAATCACACCTACCTCATGCAGTTATTCTAATGATTATGATGATTTTATCCACATAAATAAAGTGCTTAGCATTATTGTTTAGCAATGGCAACACCCAAATGTTACTATCATTATCATCAATATAATGATTATTTTAATTTTACAACTAGCCCAGTGGAGAGCATAAATGGAATGGAACACATGGATCTTACTATTCAAGGAAATTACCTGTAATTAGGGAGGAAATATTATCAAAATAAGGAGGAGCTGATGGTGCATTGTTAAATATGACATATTGATTAATGCTATAGTTATTACACATGATAGTTTTATCATTGTTAGAATCTAGTTATCAATTTTATCACTGAGCACAGCTTATCAAAATCTATTACTGCATTCAACAAACAGATTCTTAAGTACCTACAATGGCTCAGGACCCTTTGTTCAGCTGCAGACAAATCTGATACCATTTTTCCCTTCATGAATCCTACTAACTAGTGAAAGAGAAGGGTATCTAGACAGACTCCTAAGCATAAATCAATAAATAGATGTAATACATGTGTTGGAGGCAATGACCAGCATTATTCATTTTAATTGGAGGGTCAGGGAAGGCGTCATGTAAGAAATGAAGTATAAAGTGAGATGTGAAGCTAAGATGGGTTGCCTGGGGAAGTGCCAAGGGAAGAGAGGCTTATGGTGCTCATCCCTGTGGAGGGTTTGAAGAACTAAGAAAAGGGAATCCAACGTAACAGAAGAAATCAAAGCATTTATCATAAACAGTGGTAGCCTCAAGGAGGGTGTGGACCAAACTCCTACTCCAAGCCTGGTAATGGTGGAGGTGGGACAGTTACCTGCATCCTGACACCTTAGAGCTGCTAATGATTCAGGGCAGAGTGCAGGAGATGGTACACTTGGGGGTAAGGATGTGGGGGAAGAGGAGCCTTCTGGGTAGAGGGAATGGTTGGAGCAGAATGAAGCAGTCTGGGAAACAGCCTGATGTCCTAGGGCTTAGGGTATGAGTAGGAGAAATGGGAAATGCTGATGGGGAAGTACTGGAGAATACCAGCACGACAGGGCCTGATGTTGTGCCAACTTGACAGTGTTTCCATAGGCAATGGGGTGCTGTAGCCCCCATTGTTTTAAATAATGGAGTACAGTGGTCAGATTCTGATTTCAGAATGTTTATAACTTGACAACAGAATTTCAGGGAATGAAGTTCAGGGATCTACAATCTTACTAAAGGCCAAGTGAATCATGCTGACTACTGAATTTTAAGAGTGACTGATGCTATTCTTACAAGTAATTCCAGCTACTCAGAAGGCTGAGGCAGGAGGATCACAAGTTTGAGGCCAGTCTGAGCAATTTAGCAAAACCTTGTCTCAAAGTAAAATAAAATTTAAAAGGAGGGCTAGGGGTGTAGTTCAGTTGTAGAGCATGCGCCCGTCATACGCAAGGCCCCGGGTTCAATACTGGTACTAGGGAAAAAACACTCTTAAGAAGTTTAGAATAAAAATTAAAAAGAGAATTCCTCTTGCAGAGAAGCACTGGAATCTTTTGGGGGTATTGTGAAAGTTCTATTATTGTGATCATGGTTGGATGGGATCACACAACTATTCACACTTGTTAAAAGGCATCAAAGTGTGAATCTATATTGGCGAATTTTATTGTTTATAAGTTATATCTCCATTTAACTTGATTTTAACAAGGCCATTAGACTTGGTGAATTGCAGGGTTGTATTGCCCTTCAAAAGAGCAATGTTATTGGTATCAGTGTCCAAAAATAGCAAAGGAATGAATGGGTACCATAGTAGTGGAAACAACACACATTTGTTTGAGAAGCAGAGTGATAATGAGAAAAAGAGAAACAGGAAAGCAGGACAATAGCCTGATGGAGTAGCATGACTGAGGAAAATTTCTCTGGATCATGGTTTTTGGTAGTGGAGGGGAAACCAGTAGAGAAGAGGCGATTTAGAAAGGGATTCAGAAAAAAAAATAAGCTAGCAAAGATTTAGTGTAATTAACAGGAAGATACATATTACTTCAGTGATTGAAACAAAGAAAGCAATGCTGACTTATGCTCTTCATGTTCAAAAAGCAGCACTTTTTTTTCAACAATGTAGACAACTGAGTCAACACTTGTCTCTGGCTCCCGGGTTGTGCACCGCTCTGTCTCTGACACTCTGCTGCAACCCCACCCTTCCCTGTTTGCTGAAGGGCTCCACTTGAAGCAGGCACCTCATGGGGTTTGTAAAGATTTGTTGAATGTCATGTCTTTTGAAGAAGCCATCAAGAACAATGTTCCAGTCTAATCAACATCATGCTGCTTTCTGGATATGAGGTAGAATTCCAGAATCTGCTAATCTGGTATAATTTTTCTGTTCCTTGTCTCTTTGGTTGAGTAACCTTAAGACATTTACAAGAGTGGGAAATGAGAGATGTCCTCAATTCCCTGTCTGTGAGTACACTGTCCAGAACTATTCTAGCTCTTGGTCAGAATAAAGATGGTTTTTTTTGCTCTTTTTCCTCCAGCTCAAATTTTTGGATTAATCCTATAATAATTGAGCCTTTTCTCTTTTATTTCTGTTTGCAAATGTACTCTGAGAAAATGGCTTCAAAGACAACCAGAAACTGAACACAAATTTCAAGTTATTTTCTTCATCTTTCCAACTCCTTAGTCTTACTTCCCACCCTGTGAAATCCTGCTTCTTAAATTCTAAGAAACTTGTAGAATCCTTTGGGAAGATTGCTTCTCAATTCTTCATTGTACTTCTACACCATAACCAAGGGATAAAAATGGCAGATGAGTGATTAACTTAGTTTTTGTTCTGTACTTGACCTTGTGGTGCATTCCTGTCTCTGGCCAGTAGCAAAGCTGACCCTGCATACACATCGCCTCTTTGATCCTTTGATCCTCTTGTTTTCTTTGCCTCCTCTTAACAGAAAAGTTGTGTACATGGCAGGACTTTAAAGAGAATATGTGAAAAAAAATTCTGAACCATCCTGTCTTAAAAATAAATGTTTTTTATTTGAGGAGATGTTCTTTGCATATTTTCAGAATCTAAAATGCTATTACTGTTTGAATAATTTCAAGTGAATTACACATGAGAAGTAAATTATATTTGCCACATTTTTTTCCAGGGAGAACAATGATTTACTCTGAAGAAATTCTTTCATAATCCCACTTGGGACTTGGGTAGAGTCTCCAAAGTTCAGTCTGCAAAGATGTTTCCTGGTGTGGAGTGTATTACTCATCCAGAGACAAGGGGTGGGAGCTTACTTTGTCACAGAAAAGGGATAAGAACAGGGAAGAGGGAGGGAAGAGAGGCTAGCAAGTAAGACAGGTGATGTGTCATTGTGTGATGTGAGTTTGTCTTGCATGTCTAATCATTAGTAAAGCATTTAAAACTCTGAAAGCTAGTAGGTGAAATTGGGGGTCTTTGAAGGGGTAGCTCCTACATCCAGAGGTTCTTGGTTCAAATAGACACAGCCAGAAGATAGTAGGTCTGCTATTAATAGATAATAAATCAAGTTGTGGGTTTAGTTTTGAAAATGAGCTATTTGGGAAGATTGAGACATGGATGGAATTTAGGAGCTGCTAAATTGTAGCATATAGAACTGTACATGAATCTGGGTTCTAGTTCTTGGTAGTGTGGTCTTTTTTGAACTACTGTTTCGGGAAATTTTAAATGGATGGCATATATAAAGTGCTTTCCCATATAATTCAATAAACATTACCTGTGATGATGATGATGATGATGATGATGATGATGATCCAGTAGGAGGGAGGGACAGCAGGAAGAGGAGAAGAGGACACCTGCCCTTAAGCTGACAGTTTATAGGCTGTTAATGTAGTTACACACTAACATTATTAGTGTTAGTGTAGCATGATTTTATCTATTAAGTAAGGTCAATGTGTGTTTAAAGAACAAAAAAGTGAGTGTGAGTAGGAGTAAGCAAAGGCTATTTTCCATATCTTTAACAAAATTATTGGTACTATAAATACAGCTAACCTTAGAAACTGGGGCCACAACCTCGTCACTCTATGCCCTTTCCAGAAAGAGATATTACTTAGTAGAAAACTGAGGTCAGAAGATAACATGATACATTAACAGCTTCTCCTGAAAGACTTGGACTTGCTCATAATGAACATTTTTATGAGTTTTCTGGTAAACTCAGGTTTGGAATTTTTATCAAAATCCAGGCCACACTAATTCTATGATTCTAGAGCGCTACAGGTAGAGCTTTCATAGGGACTCTAGAGTAGATAAGCATTGTTCTGCATCAGCACTCTGTACAATCTCAGGTCTCTTTGGGGATATGTTTTTATAAAATATGAACAAAGGGGGAAAAGTTTGGGTATTTAAAGAATATTTCGTAATGGATGACATATGTCAAGGGATCTATAGTTAACAGATGTGAACAATAAAAACAAATGAATTGGCGTAATACAAGCCATAGTTTTCCTGTAAGTACCACTTATGACAGAGACCATTGCATTTTCCCAAGAAGTGCTTTTATCAAATCATAGTCGCGGAGGTTGTTCAAAGAAGAAACAGCCTCTCCAATGTCTCACGGTTCAGGTGAGTGTATAGTGCTATTATTTCTAACAGTATCACCTTGGCCATGCTATGGCAGATTAGCACAGCTAGTATGAATCCAATGTAAAAAAGGATAAAGAAAACAATTTTGTTTTATTTAAAAGACCTTCATTTTTTTAGCTGTTTATTAAAGCTCTGATTAATTTAAAGATGGTATGAAATATTTCCTTCCTATTTACTGATACATGACATTCTCTTTGTTTTCCTTGTGTGCTCCAAAAATGTAAACTTATCCTATTTAGGTATAAATAATCAGGTGAAATCATGACGATATATTGCAAATTCATTTCTGATTTTCTTGACAAAAATCAGTTTCTAGTATATTCGGATTTCTACTGTATCTTTTTTTTAATGCATTCCAGTTTTCCCCTCTATTTTTGCTTGAAAATTCTAACACAGGCTTTCATGCCAGATTTTTTTTTTTCCTCCTGAAAGCTGGAAGAAATCATCTCGAGTTTCAAGACTGTGAAAATTGACTGTGCCTGACTTTTCCCAAAATGACTCGCAATGTTTTTTGCCAGGCAGATTCTAGGACTAGTTAGTTTATGATCAAAACTTACAGATGGTACTTACAGAAGACTAGCCAGTAGGGCATTTTTGAGAATGTCAAGATCAAAAACGATAATTAAAGGTTATTTTGGGAAAAGTCAGAGTCCCCATCACTAAGTCCACAGGGGGGAAAAAAGAAGAAGAAACGATTTTGTGACAAAGTAATTGTTGACAAAAATATGATAACCCAATATGTCATTTGAAAACAATTGAATTTCTGGTCTTTTCATTGCAGAACCTCAGCTTTCAAGTGGTGGCTGAGGTTACGGTGTGTGTTGCTGACTTTTCCTTGAGATCGTAGGTTATTTCGCAGCTGTCAATGTTACACAGCCACCTTCACTGACACCGGTTCCTGTAGCTCATCTCTGCTAGTTGATATCTTTATGCCAAACCTGTAATATTCAATCACCACAAGAAGGAGGTCATGTGATGGTAAAACTGTGATGAAGTGATGAGATTTTTACCTCTTAACAATGTACAAGTGAAAATTTTATGCACCGAGGCAAAAGCAGGAAAATAATGAATATCTATAGTTTAATTTCCATGCATCACTGCTTGTAGCAGTGAAATAAATACCAATGTGAAGTAATAGAGTAGTTAAAGGGGTGGACTAGTGGCTTAGAGAAGAGAATTAATACCCGTGATTAAAATTGCATGTATCATTGCCATAGGCTGTGAAAATATGTCAATTGCATGGCTATGTCTGTTTCAGACCAGAGAAGGAGCATTTAAAATTTAATAATAATTGCTCTCTTTTATTGTATAAAATAAACCAAAATCCTCACTCCAGAATGTTGCTAACAATAAATGAATTCCATGCCTATCTCTTTTGAAAATTATCAACTTTAATTATGTATACATTTCCATGGTCAAGTAGTTTTTAAATCTTTTATTTTAAAAAAAATGTCATCCAACCTAATCTTGCGTGTTCACAGGTTCATAAGTTTTTATTCCTCATCCATTATATAAGTCCCAGAAATCCCTATGACCATAGGGTATTTAATTAGCCCTTGATTTAATATTTGCATTTTAAGTTTATACTCTTTGAGAGTAATAATAAATTGATAATATCCTGTTGCTAGGAAAAGTGGCAAAGCATATTTTCATTATATTTATTTATAGTCTTAGTTTTTGTGACTAGAAACCATGTATAAACTTCAGTTGAAACACGCAAAATATTCACATGACAGACAACCTATACGGGAAATTGAAGAATATGTGATAGTAAATTTGACTATTCTTTTGGACTAAAATATATCTGATTTTTATAGTAACTGCCATGGAATACATTTGCTAAAGCATCCCCCAATATTCATATTTGCTACATTTCAGTAGTCCTACTTTTCATCAGGCATTCAAAGTGAAAATGTAGCTTTCCAAAGACTAATTTGCAATCTTGGAAGAACATCTTTAAAAAGTCACTTAATGTATATTATTTTTCTGAGAGTTCTTGTTCAGAAAAGCACTGTTAATTCACCATAAAGAGGAACTCTCAAGTGCAAAGATTTTTAAATATAGTGCTTTATTGGCCAGGGAAGACCTAAGATAGACTAATTTTCTAGCTTTGAAAATAAGTAAATACACAGACACACATACATACACACACACATTCCCCCTTTGACCAGGTTCTTTTCAATGTTAGGCTTTCGTATCATGTTTCTTGAAGGAGATGAATACTGTACCCTATGTCTTGCTCAGAATTGAGTGGTTGGTCAGCATTCAACAAGGAATAAGTCATAATGACAAGCACTGAATCCAATTTGAAAACACAGGGGGGAAATTCAAGTGGTCCCAAATGTCACCGTTCTCTGCATTAATTCCATCTGTGGAAGAGTTGCAATTCCAGATTTTTATGTTCATGAAATAATCCAAATTATGCTCTTCTATTTTTAACCTCAGGCTGGGCCAAAGAGATTTTCACACTGAAGATTACAGCCATGGCTTTCACCAAGCTGAAAAACGAGCTTTAATGTGATGATCCACACAAGACCAAACTTGATGAGAAATGTAGGGTGTTGCCATGGCAATTCCGTTCGTTGGAACTTTTCTCTGTTGGCTTTGCTCTGATATTACATTCTAAAAAGAATCCCATGAAAAGGTGTAGTTGCTGTGAAGACAAATGCAAAGCCAAGAAGATGGATCGTTCCCATCTTTCCTTCTCCAGAAGAGAGAACATGTAGCCATATTGTAATGCCAACCCAATGCAGTCAGAGGGCTGGCTGAGAAGGTGTCATTGTGAGATTTCATTCAAAGCCTGGGGTCTATTTCTGTTTAGCTTAAGTGGAAGGATTGGGAATGCCAGGGTTCTGAGCAAAATTACAATGTAAAGAAGGATGCTTAGGCTAAACGGAAAGATGTGAAGGCTCTGGCTCCTGGGATAATGAAGATCTGTTTTGTTGTGGTGGTTATGATACTTTGTTTAATTTTCAACAGAGGTTTGATCTATGAAAATTGCATTTAAATCTAAGAACAGACAACAAATAAGTCCCAGGTTTGAATATTTCTGATGGAGAAGGGAGCTTTATTAATTCATTTGAAGTAATTTCTTTGCAGACAGACCTGTTCCTTTTGGAGGTTATAATCAATCCAACTGTTTATAACAACGACCTCAATCAGAATTCCATCGCAGGCATTATGCCAAACATTTCCCTCTGATTAAGCTCACTTAAACTCTTCACAAACAACACTGTGCAGTAGACACTATTACTATGCCTATTTTGCACATGAGAAACAGGAGGGAGTTTCAAAGGGAACAGAGAACAGGGCTAAGGTCAATCACCTAGAAAGAAGGGAATCTGGGAGTGGAATCCAGAACCAACATTTCATATGTTCATAGATAGAGTGAACTGTATCAACACTTCACGGAGGGGGGGGCTTCCTAAGCTCTTGACTAATAAGCAGAAGCAATCACATTTTGTTATTACTTTGCAAACATCTTTTTTTCAAATAACAAAATGAAATTAATCAAGCAAGACCTGAAAGGTGATTTATCAGAGAATCTTGTAGCTTAGAAAAAAATTTGTTTTCCAGATTCAATTCAATAATCATTTATTGAGCTTTTACATGCTCTAAGTATTAAAAGACTTACAAGATGCCATTTCCTGCCCCAGAAGAATGTATTTGTTACCAGGGAAACACAGTAAACAAAGTGGGGCTTCACCTATTTAGGAGACAGCATAAGTATATGTATCTTTAAGACAGAGGTTATATTTCTAATAATCTGATGCTTTTATTTGACCCGTACAATGTTTGAAAATTCATATTCAATAACCACATTTGTAAATTGGGAGATTTCTCACAAAATTTTAATCTCTAGCTTCTCTTTTTAAAAAGCCAAATATCTGTAAACAAAGAACTCCTGTTCCCACTTGGCAACAATTAGCTGCACCTAAAGGGAAGTTTCCACTTCAGTAGTGGTGCATGCTACCAAGTCTTCCAGATTGCCCACAATGAGACTCAATGACAACTGCTATTCCCTGAAGTCTGTGCCTTTGTTTGATTTTTTGTTTTGTTTTGTTTTATTTTTTGCTTTTTTTTTGCTGGGAGAGGGGGCTTATCAATATGTTGCCTTCAGATTGGTGCAATCACTCTGGAAAGCAGTATGGAGATTCCTCAAAAAACTGGGATTGGAACAACCATTTGACCCAGTTATACCATTCCTTGGTATATATCAAAAGAATTGTAAATCAGCATACTATAATGACACAGCCACATCAATGTTTATAGAAACACAATTCACAAGCTATGGAACCAACCTTGGTGCCCATCAGTAGATGAATGGATAAAGAAATTGTGGTATATATACACAATGGAATATTATTCAGCCAAGAAGAAGAAGAACTTTCTGACATTTGCAGGTAAATTGATAGATCTGGAGACTGTTGTGCTAAGTTAAAAAAAAGCCAATCCCAAAAAACCAAAGGTTGAATGTTCTCTCTGCCATGTAGTTGCTAATAAACAATAAGAGGGGGAGGTGAAGAAGAATGAAAGTTCAGTGTATTACATCAAGGGGAATAAAGGGAAGAGAAGAGAGATAGGAATAGAAAAGACAGTGGAATGAATCTGACATAATTTTGTTATGTACATATATGAATACACCACAGTGAATCTTACCATCATGTACATTCATAAGCCTGGGATCCTAATTTGAATAAGATATACTCCACATTTTTATAAATATGTCACAATAGACTATTGTCATATATAACTAAAAAGAGAAAATTAATTAAAAAAAAGGTTGCCTTCACAGTACTGATAGGCTTTTTCATTTGTTTTTCTGGTACTGTGGATAAGGGCCTCATGTATGCTAGGCAATCAGTCTACCACTGAACTGCACCCCCACCAATTTTAAAATTTTGTTTTGTTTTGTTCTGAGACAGGGTCTTGCTCAATTATCCAGACTAGTCTTGAACTTGCAATTCTCCTGCTTCATCTCCCAGAGTAGCTGCAATTACAGGCTTCCACCTTCCATCTGGCCCCTATAGGCTTTGGAGATTGTGGTTTTCACTATAAGGGCACCAAAAAAAAAAAAACATTTTGGACATTGATTATGAATAGAAAAGAGCCAAAAGACCATCATTTAGATCGCAGTAGAACATCTACTAATCTTTATTTCTGGTTTGAGATATCCTATGAATATACTCAAATAGTAGCTGAAGAAGAAATCTGGAGTACAGATTGAAGTTGCCACTATGGTTGAGCTTTTCAGAGGATGTTAGGTCATTAGGATGCTTGGGTGTGATCTGTAAATGTTTGCAGATAAGCAGACAAATTTATGTGCAAAGATGCATGGAAATTCTTGGGAATGAGAGATTAAACAGAAATAAAACAGAGGGCTAGAATGGCACAGTGAGGAGAGTGAGGGAGAGAGAAACAGGGAAGAAGGCAGAGACTTTAAGAATTGTGAGCCTGTTGTTCTTGGAGTCTTTAAACATTGCATAGGGGGTGTGACCCTATTTAGCCACTCAGGCAGTAGCTTCTGATGAAATTGACTGGGCACCTTCAGGTCTTGTCACTTTTTATCTGGGCCTGGAATGACTTTTTTTTTTCTCCCCAAATCTTCAATTCACATGAATTTCTCCCACTCACATTTCAACACATAGTTCACAAGTCTCATTTTCTACTAAATTTTCCTGTCTCCTACAGAGAAAGAAAACAATTTTTTCCTTTACATAATGATTTTTGTCTTGTACAAGTTCATATATCAGATTTACTATATCACATTGAAGTTATATATTGGCACATCTGTCTTCCCTAGTAGATTATGAATTGTTGGGAAAGAATCCATCATTGCACCAGTAAGGTGCAGTATTTGTTGAATAAGGGAATAATTACATCTTCCACGGGGACCCAGTTTAAAGCATTAAAATTTTCTTGACTTATTGACACAATTACATAGTCATATAATCTGAAGGAGCCAACATTTAATTTAAAATAACTATTTTTACACATTTAATTATTCATTCGATTGATAAAATTGTAACTTTCTGACATTATGTTTGTAAACAAATGTGTTTTACCTGTGTATATGTGAAACACCCCCTACCCACCCTCCAACACACAATCACACCTTCTTTGGTTTTGATATGGTTTGTCCCCTAAGGGCTCATGTGGTAGAAGCCTGATCTCCCCTGTTGTGATGTGAAGAAGTGGTGGGACCTTTAAAAGGTGCAGCCTGGTGGGAGGTCATTTGGAAGACATTAAGGTGGTCCTCATGGGATCCTGGCTAGTTCCTGAAAGAGGGTCATTATGAAAAGCGAGACCAGATACTCCCTGGTCTCTGGCTTTCTGTTTCATTATATGATTGCTCCCTCTTTCATGTGTTCTTGCCATGAGCACCCACCACAATGTGTCACAACCAAGAGAACCTTCACCCAGAGATAGTGCCATGTTGCTTGGACTTTCATACTCCAGAACTGTGAGCTAAACAACCTTTTTGTTTTTATACATTATCCAACCTTAGATATTTCGTTATAGCAGCAGAAAACAAACTAATATAATATCCATGTCTATATATTTATAGGCTTACCACCTATAATTAGGCAAGCAGGTTTTCCATCTGGTACTATGTTAGATGCTCTGTGGAGCATAATTAAATAAGCCTTTAATTTCATTATATAATTTATTAAAAACACCTTATCCAGATACCCACCGTTATTATATTCTTTTGGGGAAAAATGACATTATTAAAATATTAACTGAGGCAAAGAAACAATTGTAAATTTTCTGCATAGTATCTGGAATATTTTTTTTATTTCCACTGAAATGTAATGAAGAAAAATGCACATAATGTTTTTCTCAATTAAACACATTCATAATGTAGCTCCTAGGTGAAGAAATACATTAGCTTCAAAACAGCACTGTTTTCTCTGATATGTAGAAGCTAACCATAATAAGGGTGGGGAGGGGAAGAATAGAAGTTCAATGGATTAGAGAAAGGAAAATGAAGGGGGGGGATAGGAATAGGAAAAACAATGGAATGAATCTGACATAACTTTCCTATGTTCATATATGAATATATCACAGTGAATCCCAGCAAAGTGTACATCCACAAGACTGGGGTCCTAAGTAGAATAAAATGTATTCTATGCTTGTATAATTATAGCAAAATGGACTTTACTGTCATGTATAAGTAAAAAGAATAAAATAACAGCAGTAGTCTGATTTATATATAAACCCCAAAACCCCTGTTCACAGAATCAAGGCTGGATGAGGACCATGTGGTATAAGATGAACCTCCCAAGCATGTGATAAGCAACATAATATGAGGATATTTCATACTGACAGAAAATGAGCCAGTTCCTTCCCCCTTGAGCCTTGGAGATGGGTGTTCCCTAGGCACATAAAAGAGTGCTTCCTCCATGCCCTTTGAATAATCTCTCCCAGAACTTACATAGAGAAGAAAAATGCATTCTCCAAGCCCCAAATATGTAAATACTGGTTCTTAAATTGAAGAATATGTTGAAAAAACCTACTTGTAATATGGTCTCAAGTATGGGAAAAATTTTAAAAATTGTATAGTTAAATAGTTTCAGGGAAAAGAATGGATATACATATATATTACACACATATACATACATATAAAAACATGTAGAGAAGAATATAACTTGTAATATATACTTTATATCAAAATTATATATAAATATTTATATATTTTATAACATACAAATGTATTTTAAATCTTTACATGAAATATATAAATATAAATTTCATTCAAAATATATATAACAAATAAAATGTAAAGTGACTGTTCTTTCTTAGTTATTAGATTGCACCAATATGAATTTTTTAAAAAAATTTGCTTGTGATTTTTCATATTTTATACATCAAGCATTGTTAATTCCATAAGCAGAAGTGAAATGAAGCTGTTCTTTTTAAATAGTGGCATGATGAATTTTCAGACTCTGACTTGAATTCTAGGGAATGATTGGTGATACGGGCTCCTCTGTGCTCATATTGACATTATTAAGACAGTTCTGTCAAGAGTGGGATTTTTCTTGGAGGAGTAGAACTGCTACACTGAGTTTACATGTCCCTGTACTGATTTTGTATGTTTTTTAAAAAAAATGGTATGTGGTTTTATTATTTATTTGAGCTTCTTGAGAGTAATAAGGAGTCCTAGCAAAGCATACTAATTTATGTGCATTCACTGAGCAAATGACTGAAAGAGTAAATTAATTGAGTCATATAAGAATCATTGATTTTCCCAATAACCACTGCTGAGGCTTTTTAATATGTCCTACAATCCCTCCTATTATAGTTTTAGTCACCACCATCTTCAATATATAGTTTGTTTTTATTAAAATGGGACAGGAATCTAAGAATGCTTTTTTATGTCTTTATTCCTTTCTAGAAATATACTTCATACAATTTTAAATTCTATTGTATCATTCTATGATTATCTACCTCAAACAGAAGTGTCTGGAAAAGTGTGGAATGACTTTTGCTGTAGGAAATATAGGGAGTGTTTGATTGAAAGTAGAGATTAGGTGACAGAACTTCCACTTAGGTAAACTTGTTTGTAAAACCGAGTTAGTCTGTCTTATGAAATCAAAGTAACCATGGCCAATGTAGATGGAAAACAAAAAGATATGTCATTTGGTGGTAAACCTTACTTTGAACCCAGAATCGATACAAAAATTAACCACTTTTTTTTTGTACTTGGGTTTGAACCCAAGATTTCATGCATGCTAGGCAAGTGTTCTATCACTGAGTCACATTCCTACTCCCCATATTATTCACTTTCTGAAAAGATATTATACTAATGTTTTTCAGATATAATAGAGGTCAGCTGAGAATAGAACAGGTGGTTGCTTAAATAATATGAAAGTATTCATATTAGCATAAAGTAATACAATCATTTATTTTTAAGTGTTTGCCTATTTTCCCATAGTAGAAGGTAGTATTATCAGTTATTCCATAATATTTCAGGAATAATCCAGGCACGGTGGCGCATGCCTGCAATCCCAGTGGCTCAGGAGGCTGAGACAGAAGGATCATGAGTTCAAAGCCAGCCTCAGCAAAAAGCAAGACACTAAACAACTCAGTTAGACCCTGTTTCTAAATAAAATACAAAAAATAGGGCTGGGGATATGGCACAGTGGTTGAGTGCCTGAGTTCAATCCTGGGTACCCTCCCCCTGAAAAAAATTTCAGGAATGAAACAAAATAGGGAGAAGTAATTTGAGCAGCAAAACAATATAAGGATGCAAATCTTAAAACTGTTTTAGATACAGATCCTATTTTTCCAAGGTAATCTATGATATAAAAACGGACAAGAAAAGTGCCTTAAGATTTATTAGATTTCAGTTCCTTAGTAGCTGGTATCTTGTTAAGACATTAGGAATCTAGTTTGCCTCTTCTGAGTGCAGAATATTAGTGATTACTACTTACCTTCCGAGTATTATTTACTAGACTGATGGACAGTGGGAGTGATCTTCCTGAGATAGTCAATGTGTTCATACTGTCAAGCAAATATAATTCATCTATAGTAAAAAGTTAGTGTCAGAGTGTCAGCCTCTAGTTAGTACTAAAAGACCCATGAAAAACAAAGGAGAAATGGTCAGTAAAGTCATAGGTATCATTTGCTTTCTCTTAATTGTACATCTGCCCTACAAAGACCTTCATTAGGAATCTGTAGTCAAGAATTTATTACAAGATATACTTCTTCATGTAGAGTAATCTCTCAACTCCTGGACTATTCATATGATAAATGAGTATTAAGCTCTCTGTGACATGTCTATTATCAAACTGAACTGTTATTTAAATCTTGCATCGCCATTTAATTTTTCACTCCTATATGTTTCATCTCTTCAACTAGACTGTAACGTTTGGGAAGGTCAGAGAACATGTATCCCATTTTTAATCCCATTCCTCAATGATTTTGTAGCCTTTAGTAGGTAGTCAATAAATACTGATGGATGGGACAATATGCAGCTGAAAGTACCAAACCTAGGCCTTGCCTGTTGGCTGCTAGTTCAATTGTATTCCTTGCCAATATTATTTTGAATGAGAACAAAGTAATTTTTTTTCTTTAAAATGAAAACCTGCAAATTTGAAAAGAATTTATGTTCTCTGATATAATCAAAATTCTGAATTTCTATTTCTTTGAAAGACCCACATAATTTTCACATTTCTATTACACTAACATTCAGATACAGAAATTTTAAAACTAAGCATTTCAAATGAATATAAGTATACTTAAGGGGCTGGAGATGTGGCTCAAGCGGTAGCGCGCTCTCCTGGCATGAGCTGGACTCTGGGTTCAATCCTCAGTACCACATAAAAATAAAATAAAGATGTTGTGTCCATCGAAAACTTAAAAATAAATATTAAATACTCTCTCTCTCTCTCTCTCTCTCTCTCAAAAAATGAAAAACAAATATACTTAAAACATAAGATATTTCTAATATGACAGGTTTTATACTAGCTCAAATTAGTGAATTTTGCATGCAAAATAAGAACCAATCCAGGTAAATATTCTATCTTGAAACACCAACCCTTCTAATATTGAATTAATATTTAATAAAAATTGCATCCAGAAGGCAGATAAAATTTTTGCTTAATTAGTATGCATCACACTTCTGAAAAGGAAACTTAAAATTATAATATTTGGGAAGGGCTGCGTATTTTCTGTTTATTGAGGAAATAATATTCTGTTTCAATAAATGCTTATATTTGCTAGAATGCTAGAACTTTCCATTACTTCAAGTTGGCAAATTACTTTAACAACAAATTATTTTCTTAATAATATGAAAGAATATACAGGTAAGAGCCTTCAGAATAATATCAGTGTGGTAGTATGTCTGTGTTGTCTAAATTGTCTACCACATCATATCATGTTGCATATTCTGTCATTTCAATAGTTTAACCTGTTCAACAGACAGGAAAAAAACAGACTGTATCAAATCAAAGGAAGAAAAATTGAGTAGAGTTTGTTTTTTCTGTATCACTTTAACTTTTTCAAGCCAAATGAGACAATATTATCAAAGATACCCAATGTGTGTAAAACTTTCATTTAGAGGGCCAAGAATATGATCCTAGAACTATATACTTGAAAAATGGAAATTTTACACTTCTCAGAAGCCTTCATCTTCTTTTTCCCCTTTCTCTGAAACAGAAAGAGCTTTAAAACAGCACCCTACCTTTGAATAGTTCTAAAATGCAAGGCAAGGTAATGAGTACTTACTAATGACCACTTAATTAATTAAAAAAAAAAAAAAACACCTCGTATACTGGGATTTATAGAGTTCATATTTATATAAGAAGTCTAACTTTTGTACCTTTTTAGCAAGTGCAGTATTCTCGCATTTTCCAATCAAAAATGCAGGGAAATGTCAAAATTTTAGAATCTATTATTAATGCCCATTATGTATCTTCAGTATCCTATTAGTTGGAGAAAAATGAAAGAAAAAACCAGAAATTTAATATTTAAAATTAATGACATCTTAAAGATGTGAAAATTCTGGGCTTTTGAAAAATTCTGTTTCAATAGAGATAACTCTTCAACATAAATGTACATAAAGAAAAGAAAAAAAGAACGGACAGACAGACTAGAAACATGGCAAAGCTTTGGAAATAAAACAACAGAACTCCCTAGACTTTGTTTGTTTTTCCATTGTTGTTGTAGCCACTATTTCCTTAGATATAAAAACTGGAATTCTGCTCGATAATATTTCAGCGCCAACTTCCTCCTCCTAATTGCTATCCATATACTGACATCTACCTTTTATAGTCATTTTGTTACTTTCTTTTGTTCTTTGCTGTCTTAGAAAAGAAAAATTATCTTCAAATTATTTTTCTTTCAGCAAACATAAAAAGTTCTCAGTTCCTTTTACAAGTCTGGGGAAAAAATGAATTGCAATGAGGGCCTGGATTAGAAATAATTATTTAAATTGCTTTAATTTCAGGAAATTGAAAAAGACAAAGCATATTTTCATTTAAGACCAGCTCATTTTAAGTAAGCTCCTTCAGGAATCTCGGTGACAACTCGCCTGACCAATGTCCACTAGATGACACTGTTGCATAAGCACAATAATGAGTGGCCTTAGCTTTGACAATAACTAATTTATCATATATATATTTAGATATTGTCAGTGTCTCTCTTTCCAGATGAAACTGGCTTAGCATTTTTAATTGGATATGGTTGATGACTACAACTTCACATGATTTGGGGTAAAGTTACCCTCAGAGGTTAAAATGAAGGGGGAAAAAAAAGAAACATCTATTACACAGTATTCATATTTTTACAATAAAGAATCTTTTCAGCATCTGTATATTTCATAGTTAAAATAGATTTCATTATGAATTTTAAATTGTGCTGTGTTAAATCAAGTGACAATGATTATACTGACAATGTTGCTTTTCAAGTAGTGTTTTGTAGTAATCTTTTTCTTGCCTTCCCCACATCCTCTTCTTGCCTTTTCAATTTTCTCTTTCTCCTTTTTTTTTTTTTTTTTTTGATTCTGGATTGAGACCCATTTGGGTGCAGTGCCAGAATCAGAAGAAAAAATAATTGTCTTAAGCTAACATCCTCTGTGCCATTTTATTGACAAACTAGGAAACTTTAGCCTCAGGAAACTCACAGAAAAATGGAGACTGTCATGATGCACCTGTGTAGATAGAGCCATATAAGGAAACTGCCTAGGATTCGATACAAATTTCTGGACATAGAGATTTTAATATAAAATCTGCATCTTTGGAGACACCATGTAGATTATTGAGATTTCTATCTGAAATTAAGATTCCTTTGTAATACCTCACTCTTACACTGATGCTCAAAATCGCTGTTGAATTAAGCTTGTTTGCTATGGTTTCGGTTTAAGGTAAAAGCACCCCATGCTTCTTACTATGTATTACAGACACTAATCTCATGCTGTTTACCTGAAAAAAATCTCAAAGGCGGAGCCAAGCCTAAAAGGAAATTACTCAAAGTGTGAGTGGCGATTGAACTGTTTTATGGCATGTGGCATGTCTCAGAGGGAAGTGACAGGCATGTCACCTTGTTTTCTTTTTCTTTTTTTCTTTCTTTCTTTTTTTTCTTTTCTTTTCTTTTTAAGCCAGGCATGCAAGAGCTGGAGGAGCAGATCCTGAGATACCTCACCTTTCAGCCAGGAGCCTACTGCCTGCTTCAACATCTGCACCCCCACAGAATATACTACATGCTTCTATTGCCTAAGTTCTCATTTTCACTAGACTGTGTTTTGTCAATACAACCTGAAGAAAGAACTCTCAGATTAGGCCCATTATATTCATGTCAAGATATAGAAAAGAGTGGGAAAGGGATTCTCATGCTAAAATTTGTTTTCCAAAGCATGAGCTTCATGCATAAACACCTGAACACTGCCTTCATAGGTAGATAGTGGGCATTTGGATCAGGTGAACTTCATGCATCTTCTTTTTTCACTTCTCAGAGTCTGTGCTTTTTTTTTTTTTTCTGTTTTATTTTTTCTTCTACTCACTCTGAAAGGGCAACTATTTTCTCTACCCTTAACAGAAAAGTACAATGTTATAAACAAAGGGAGTTGTTTTTGTTTTTGTTTTTGTTTTTAATGCTGGCTCTTCCATTTGGGGCTTTTTATATCATCTCATTGAGATTTAGATTTTCCAGCCCATAATTTTGCATAGGTTGTTATGAAGATTAAATGAGGCCATAATATTTGTGAAGTTTACAACAAGTTCTGACATGCAGTCAGTGGGCACCAAATTCTACCTGAGGAAAACATCCAAAAAGAAAGAGAAACAAAGACAGAGGTTTCCATGGAGGTGGGTGTGACTCAATGGTGGACTCTGAATCAGGGCGCAGCTTCCGGTCTAGGCAGAAGGCAAGGGCAGAAAGAAGAAAGAACTGTCATTAAGCTGGAGGGAAGAGAATCTGGAAATGGTGTTGCAGGAAAAACTGAGAATGAAAAAATATATAATATTATGACAGGGGGGATTACCATATTTTGAGTGAATGTTGCGTGTTGGTGCTTTCTATACATTCTCTCATTTAATTCTCACAGAATCTCTGGGAAAAGGTTTATGAACATTGACTTTTCTTAGTGGTTCTACTATAAAATACAAGGCATGCTTGGCTTCTATATGGCAAAACCTGTTTAAATTCCAAAGCATTTGCTAGTGCCATTGGACCACCCGCTCCCAAAATTTTATAGGCAGAGAACAAAGGATTCCCGTTTCCATATCTCTGCAGTCACATACTGATAAACACGATTTGGAAAATCTACTTGGTCATTCAGAATGCATTTTCCTCTAGCAATAAGGTATTTGATGTTGGCTCATGGCTTAACCTAACTATCACATTGTATTTAACTGAAAATATGGCTGATCTACAGATTACAAGTAAGTCGACATAAAACCATATCCCTCTGCTCTGTACCACAGCAGCAAGAAGCTGCATCCCTCCTTATCCCATGAGTAAACTTACTATGTGTGATGATGATGGTGAGGGATGAGACCTTTAGAAGATTTAGAGAATGCTGTAGCAGCCCTCACTCTGCATTGCTGATTGTGTGCTGTTTGTGAGGTGGGTGACCAAGTGTGATGGACAACGAGTGCATGGTTTACCACACATACATGTCTACAAGTCTCGGATGATCACTGATATGCACAAGTGTGCATATACATAGCCCCAATAATAATGTTAATGTCCCTCTCCCCAAGATCTCAGATATGCCAACCTGGGCATTTGACTCTTTCTTACCCTGTGTGAACATGTCTGAAATCTAAAATAGGGATTTCTTGCCACTGAATTGCTTTCACAAACTTGGGGAAAGGCAACATGAATTCAGTCGTTGTTTATAAAATTGGAAGTACTACCTTCCTCCCTACTTTGGTGCCAAAGCTCCGATTTTCAATGTGTCTACTCACTGGGCTTAGCAGGCCTGGGGGTGTGGTGAATGCTTTCATCAAGACTCTCTCCGTTTTGCAGTTCTGCAGTTCTGTCCTCTTTGTTCTTTCTCTTAGGAGAAGTCATATGAACACCACCAGGTGACAAGAGCCCCAGTGATATGAGAATAAATGGCTTGTGTTCAATCCGCTGTTCACTAGCCTTGTAGGAGGGAGAAAGCTGATTGTTATTTACCTTTTTTAAAAAATTGTTTTTCCCTGTTTCCAGCCAAATGTTTCCCAGCCTGTCTCCCTCCCTCTACAATCCACTCTCCACTTAGCATTTTTCCCATTCATCCTTCAGTTTCCTTTCTGCTATGGTTTGTCCCTCAAAGGTTCATATCCTGGAAGTTTGGTCTCTCAGCATGGTGTTATTAAGGAGGTGGAATCCTTAACAGGTTGGGCCTAGTAGTAGGTGATTTGCTCACGGGGGTTCTACTTGCTTCTGGAAGGGATTAATGCTGATCTCCTGGAATGGATTAGGTCTCATTAGAGAGGGTTTTTAGAAGAAAAACAAGCCTGACCCTTCTAGGTCTCTTGATTTCTCTCTTACTATGTGACCCACTACTTTGTCACATCTCCATGTGATATCATCTCTCATGAGGCTTTTATCAGAGCCAAACAGATGCTGGTGCCATGTTTTGGAATTTTCAAAACTCTGAGCTAAACAAGCCTCTTTTCCTTATAAAGTACTCGGTCTCCAGTATTTTGTTACAGAAATAGAAAACAAACTGAAGTGCTTTCTTTATGATAAAACTCACGGTCTATGATTATTTATTTTTCCAATTAAAAATTATTCTCACCTCTTTATATAGAAGGCCACAAGGATAGTTATGAAATTCTAAAAGATCTAGAACTTTTCCCAGTTGCTTATGATTTTCTGATTAGGTTCTCTTGAGACATAAAAATTCTACTTTAATATAGGTAACAGAATTTCTGGGCTTCTGAGCCCAGATCAGATGTTGCTCATGAAAAAGAAGGGTTTAGACATAATACTACAAAAAAATTAGCAATTATTATGTGTGAAAGAGAAATACTTTTATTGTCTAAAATGGTAATTTTTTAAAAAATTATATATATCATTTACAAATTTTAAGTCTCTAAATGCTCTCATCTCCCTGTATTTAAGTATTTATTGCATTATAAATTATGCTTTCAGGTAGCTTTTCTGTTAAACAAGTAATTTCAGGGGACTGGATTCCATAGCTTGGCCTTTGGTTAAGAATGAATGCTCTGTGTTTAGAGAGGGACTTGTCTTGGGCTGAATTATACCTCAGGGATCTTAAATAGGTTCTTCCAAATCATTCTTCAGATTGACAGTATCCTGTGACCTTTGCAGTCAGAGAATTCAAATTTTCCACAGAGGAGAAATTTTTATGCTGAGAATTTTGAAGCAGCAAAGTGGTCAAGTGAGTAAATAATTATACTTTAGGAAGATGAACACCTGGAGATTTCTAGGTGCCCAAAACGTATGGGTGACATGCCTTTTAAAAACTTAAAACACTTTAGGATATAAATCTATTTCTTTCTCCTTCACACATTGGTTATTTCTTTTGATCTCTCTCTCTCTCTCTCTCTCTCTCTCTCTCGTTCTAGGAATTGAACCCAAGGGCACTTTACCATTAAGCTACACCCCAGCCCATATTTTATTTTTTATTTTATTTTATTCTATTATGGTACTGGGGAATTGAATCCATGAGTGCTCTACCTCCATTCCTTCTATTTTTTTTCCCCCAAGACAGGTTCTCATTAAATTGCTGATGCTGGCCTCAAACTTGCAAGCCTCCTGCCTCAGCCTCTTGAGTAGTTGTGACTATAGACATGCACCACGATGTCTGGCTAATTGCTAATTTCTTTATTAGGAGGGTCTAATTGGGACAGGAAGGAAATGGCTAGGAAGCTTATTCTTAAAAATCAATTGAAAATGTATAAGACCACAAATTGCTCTTATGAAACCAGCATTGTTGAATGTCAAGATCATATGCTGATCATAAGGGTCTTATCATAAAAAAAATAATAGATACAGTTACCTATTCCTCACTAGGCTGGAAAGCCTGGTAGTTCAGAACAAACACATTTGTATATACCTAAATTTTTTTGTGTCTCCTCAGTATATAATTCAGACATTTGCCAAAGTACTCATGTAACATCTGAGGTTTAGTCACTCCATTTGGGGAAGAGAGTTCCTTACTTTGTGATTTCATTCAAACCACAAAAATAATACTACACCCACCTGGACCTAAATGAAGGCCTTCTTAGAGTGTCTTCTTCTTAGAATGATTGTACTGGTATGTTCAAGAAGTTTTAATCAGTTCCCAGATTCTGAGACCGACCCCCCTTTGCATTCTTTGGAAGTTATTCTGAGGATTAAAAGACAATATAAAGTGTGTGAATATACTTTTTAAAGGGTGAATCAGTAACACATGTTAAGATATTACTGTCACCTTTAAAACACTGTACATGTTCAAGTTGAAATCAATATTAAAAAAGAAAGCAAGAAGGCTGGTGTTGTGGCTGCATGGCAGAGCACTTGCCTCACACATGTGAGGCACTATGTTTAATCCTCAGCACCACATAAAGACAACAAAATAAAGATATTGTGTCCATGTATGACTAGAAAAAATTTAAAAAAAAGAAAGTGAGAAATAATTCTTTAAGAAACCCTTTGAAATCATGAGTAGTAAATCTCAGAACGTTTATTTTCTAATTCAAAGGGTTATAATTAAGTTGATATTTTCTTGTTTGAACACAGACATCTGGGATTTGGTTTCTGTGTCAGAAAGAATCTTCTGGCAACTAGAAGGATTTGCCTCAGTAGTTACCTTCTGAGATAGAGTGTCCCCGTCACTGGAAATGTTCTAATACCCTCAGAATGAAAGGGCCAGTTGTCATTCTGTTACAGATGTGGTGCTGGGATTCCTCACACAAGAGAAGCAACTTGGCATTCCCTGGTCTGTCTCTTACTATCCATCTCTAACCTCCTATAAACTTTATTTGTTTATTTTGTTTATTCTTTCTTTAACATAAAGTCCATTAGGGGAGAAAATTTAGTTTATGTTGTTTACCAGCTTATTCCCCATAGTTTAAAATGATTCATAATTGGTGTATAATAATATTTTTTTTCATATGAAAGACTGGATGAAATGCTTTCTGAGATCCCTTCCAATTTCAAAGAAATTATGAAAAAAATGCGGTGAGTCCTATACATTAATAAAATAGTCACTGACATTTTGAAATATGCAAAGACATAAGACAGTTGATCTCTACTTTGATTATCCTTGGTAGATTTCTTTTATTCTTTTGAGCATTTGGAATCAACAGATTACTCTTGTTCCCAAATTAAGGTGTGAAGAAAAATATAAATTGCTAAAAATGAGAAAACAAAAGAGCATGCCATATTTATTTTGTCTCTTCCCTGATTATTTTGGTTTCAAATAAAAATAGGGACCCATTCATTTATTCAATAAACATTGAACATTTACTCTATGTCAAACAGTCAATAAGCACTGGGGAAAATTGGTGATGGAAGAATTCGTGTTCAGGAATGGATGATACTGATTCTAACCTATTATATATTCTTGTCTCTGAGCTCAGAATGGAAATGATATCTCCACGTAGATATGGTTGCATTAGGAAGCCGATAATGGTTGAAAATATCTACACAGATTTTTGCTGAGGGTCTATGTTGTGCCAAGCATACAGATACAAGGGTATCCTTAAACCCTGGGAAGGAAAATAGACATAAGCAGATAATTTTAGCATGGCATCAGTGGTGCCTATCCACGTGTTGTAGAAAAAGTATAGTGGAACCAGAGATTTTACCAACTAAGAAAGAGAGGTCAGGCAGGGAAATTATCCCAGTTAGCATCCTGAGAAGAAACACATGGCTTCCTCAAAGTGGTTAATTAGAGAAAATGCTTTTAAGCAATGATTTACCAGGGTGTGAGCAAGCTTAGGTAAGAAAGGTAGTACAATATATTGCATCATATTCTCAGGCTTCATGGAATAAAGGGAAATAGAGATTCCTGGATCCTGGTACAGACAGGGCTGTTTAGAGAGACTTGCCTAGCAAGAGTTTTAGTTTTCCATTCACAGAGGCAGCTAGTCCATGGGACCCCCATGGAGGGAGCTCGGGAGATCAAAACACTGGCCTACTCACCTCCCCTCCTCTGGCCTTCTGCTACTGTTTGCATTGGCAGAAGGCAAGGACAGGGAGTCTGTTGATGAAGTCAATACAGGTCAGCCTTCTAGACACAGGGCACAGTGGGACAGGACCAGGAATTGAGAGCATGGGGCAAACAACAGATACCCAACACGAGAAGCTTTGGTGGCTGGAGACCCAGGAGCTGCAGCAAGACGGCTAAGTTAGAACACATGAGCTAGTTTAATTGAGTCACTCCAGAAAGAGAAGAAACAATGTGCTGAAGAGTGTCTGACAGGGTGATATGTATGAAGACTGGAAAATGCAGGTTTTGCCTACATGTCTTGGAGAGTCTCTGAGCGTGCTCTTTATTGCAATGAGATGACAGAAAACAAAATTGCAAAGGGGGTCTCAGAATCTGGGAACTGATTAAAACTTCTTGAACATACCAGTACAAGCACTCCTGAAATCTTCAGACTTTAAGAGACTCTAAGAAGGCCTTCATTTAGGCCCAGGTGAGAATTAGCTGGGTGTAATATTATTTTCGTAGTTAGAATGAAATCACAAAGTAAGGAACTCATAGACAAAATATTAATAAATGCTATGATTTGGCACTTCTTTAGTCAATGAAAGTTGAAGCTAGATGGTTTTGAAAAAGGCTTCTGTCTCAAATTATTTCAAGGGTATAATGAGCTCCACTTCTCTTGATGAGAAATTATTTCTTTGTTATACAATTAGCTTCAGATCTTCGAGTTTTAAGTTCTTCTGATGTGACATTACAGAGGCTGATTCCTAAGTATTATACTCTAGCCTTTTTTGGGCAAAAGCATGACCTAACACAGTGGTTCTCAAACCTTAAAAAAATGATTTTTCACAGAGAACTTCAATATATAAAAGAAGTAGAAGCATACAAGGGGTTCCTTTGCAGTTTAATCTTCGTGGTTCTGCAGAAAATAGTTTATTACTTGCCACAAACCCTCAAGCACCATTGTGGACGCTTGAGTTTCTTTAGATGACAGTTTGTAAATCACTATCATAAAAACAAGAATTGTAAGAAGTAACAAGAATTGTAAGAAGTAACAAGACACCAGGGTGCAAGTCTCAGTTTCAAGTTCAATTTTCCCCTGCAGTGGCATGAGAAGCAGGAAAACTTCTTGAGGGCCCCTGAACTGCTTGTATTGATTCCCCTGAGGACCTATTCCCAACATGACTCATGGTATATCACTAAACCACTTCCTGCTTTAGAGTTCTTTTCTGTAAAATGGGTTGTTAATAGTTACCTTATTCCTCCTTTCCCCCTAGAACACCAGGAAGATTAATGAATGATTGTTGCCAAGACTCTAAAAGACGTTTTGAAAAAGGCTGTAGATAAGACCAAAAAAAAAAAAAAGAAGAAGAAGAAAAAACAATATATTTTATTTGATCCTAAACAGTAAATTCTCTGAGAGAGTCCAGAAACAAATACCTAAAACTCTAAGTGGATAGTGTCAGTTTCAATTTATCCCTTTGCTTGGACTGAGGTACTGCTATTAGAGCCAACGAAGGATATATACTGCTGTTTTCTAGTGGCTGGATGTGCGGAAAGCCACAGTGGAGAGGGGTGCAGTGAAGTTAGTGGATCTATCTTGGCATCTGGGGACTAAAGAGATGGGTGGCAGAAGTGAAATGCAGAGGGCAGAAGACAAAACACCAGCAGGTGCTCTTTGAGCATGGCTGGGCAGCAGGATTCTGGAGGTACCTGTGTGCAAACCATGAGAGAGCTGGCAGCAGTATACACAGAGGTGCTGCCAACAATCCTCACCACTTCCTTGGAGAGTGCTGTGTGGGGAGGAAGGCATCCTTGGTTCCATCTAATAGAGGTTGAAACTGGCCAGGGTGTCTCATGCAGTCGCTGCACATCCTATACTTTTGCTATCCTACCTAGATTGTCCCTGGTCCTTATGCACAGAGGAGATCACCTGTAGATGAAGACTGTGGCCGCTCCTTGGTGGGCACCTCCTGTTTTCCACACCCCTCACCAGGAGGTCAGGATATTTTTACTTCCAACCTGAAATATTTCAAGGCCATTCCAAGCATAGTCGCCTCTGCTTCTGATCCCTCCTTCCTCCAGCTCCACACTGAAGCACAACCTGACCTCACCTATCTATGTTCAGAAATGTTTCCGCACGCATGTCCAGCTCTTTGCGTGGTGTCCAATGTCCTTGATTATCTGAACCCGACTCATACTGGTCCTGTAGAACACCGCCCTCCCTCTGAACACAGCCCGTTTCTCTTTGCTCTCACAACTCTGTCCGCGTTCCTCTGTTTCTAGTCCTCCTGACTCATCCATGCACACTGCCTCTCCATTTCGACAAACATGGAAGTATTGATAATTCTACCCTTTCTTCAAACCTTGTTTCAGGTGCTTTTTCTATTAATTCTTTTTAAACTTACCTACCACCTTTCCTAAATGATTCCACAATTCTGTTTCCACAGTAGCCTATCACTATATTTATT
Organism: Marmota monax; assembly: GCF_021218885.2. NCBI lineage: Eukaryota > Metazoa > Chordata > Mammalia > Rodentia > Sciuridae > Marmota > Marmota monax. Next base: position 8,728,156 of record NW_026692116.1, on the reverse strand, counting down.
TTCATTTGAGGCACTTGAGTAGGCTTGTTGTCCATAGTCCTCAGTTCACTATTAGCCCTTGTCTCTCTCTCTCTTTGTTTTGTGTGTGTGTGTGTGTGTGTGTGTGTGTGTGTGTGAGAGAGAGAGAGAGAGAGAGAGAGAGAGAGAGAGAGAGAGAGATTGATTTAGGACAAAGAAATTGACTTCTTTGAGCCCCATTTGACTGCAAATGGGAATAAAATGTTTTAAAAATGAGATAAAATACTTTTAGATGAAAGTCTTTAGCATTGAAGTGATACTTGACAAAACCTGAGTAGGTGAGTGAATGAATGAAGGAAAAAAAAATAAATTGATGGTTCCTAAGTACTGTCTGGGAAGAGTGGAATCACTTTTTTTTTTTTTTTTGCTTTTCACCTATAGAATGAGAAAAAGGTCTATGAAGGTATACATCTCTTTGTAGATCAGTGTCACCCTGCAAGTTGAAGGACAGGCCTATGAAACTTGTAAGTGGGAGTAGGAGGAGCCACACAGCTGGAGGGCCTGCCTGGGACTTTCTCTCACGCTGATGCACCTTCTTTTTCTGCATAAAAGTCTTTCAGGTTTGCTTACCTCAAGATTCATTTTCCGTCGTTATGCCTGCTTCATTGTTGTCGTTCTTTAAATTCTCTTTCACCAGACAAAGTGGGAAGTTTGGCTTTGAAGTCCCAGGGAGTCACGTTGTCAGTTACCGCGGGAACCCATGGAAGTACACGTGAGAGCAGGCATTAGAGACGGTGGAGATCAGAGGGCATTTCAAAAGCTGCAGGAGCTATTCAGATTCTCTTATTTAAAGGGGCTCTGATGCCAGAAGATGGTGTGTTGGACTCTTCTGTGCTACCAGCTTGAAATATATTTGCGGTTTAAGCAGACAGAGTCCTGATTTAAAATTCCCAGTTTCCGGGGCGGGGGGGGCAGGGAATGATGCTTTGTGTTCTAGGACTTTCCTAGCTGCTCCTGGTAAGGTGCAGACCACACCATTCTACCATGTCTGCAACTCCTAACTGGATTTAGGAGCAGAGAGGAAAAGAAAATAAGAAGATACTTGCTCCGTTTATTTTTCTTGCCCCTAAGATAAAGTGATTGTCTCAATGTGGAACTTTGACACCAAGGTATGCTGCAGGTCTATCAGATATTAAGCACGTATTTGCAGATTGATCTGCTGATTTTAAGAACTGCTTCTCTACCCTATGAGACAATAGACCTCTTTTCCCAAGTAGCTAAATTGAAGAAAGAAATGAGGTTAGCTATGGGCAACCCTGCACTGGAGCTTCTCTGACAGCCGAGTTTGACAATTGAGAAGGGAAAAAGGAAAGGAAGCTCTCCTGGTTTATGTTTCACTCTGTGCAAAGTGATAACATTGAGGAAAAGCAGACTTATTGAACTAAAACATTAAGTTGCATGTACAGGAAAATTGAAGACAGAAAAATGCCCAGTAGCCTCTCCCTAAAAGCCTTTAAAGGGCAGGGGAAGAAATATGTCCCTGTAGGTCAATTTTCCTTCCGCACCCCCCTCCCAGGAGCAGAATTTTCTTTTGCTGCTGTCCATGTGACTGTATTGTATTTTTATTTCAACTACCATCGCACATTGCTGGATGATGGTGATTGCTTGTTTTAAAAAAAAATGTGAAAATTGAAATTAAATTTCATTACTTGGGGATGGAATACATTGAGAAAATAATTCCATAGATCTCTCATACTTGAATCAAATTTCTCAGTTGGAGAAACAACAGCAAACAACAAAAAACAGCAACATTTCCCCCCCTTTATTTGCATCAGGGCACTAGATTCCGTTTTCAGAATCAGAAGGGATGTGTTTCGCAGAATAGAAATCAAAACACACTGAGTTGAAGGGAAACAATGGTAGTGATTCAGCTCCAACTTCTTATGTAAAAGTTATACCATATGATAATGTAGTTGTACTGCATATTCAATTTTGATATGTAACCTTTGAAATAAATTGGAATATTCTTTCCTGCTACTCTTGGCACACGCCAAGTGATCATAAACAATAATCTCGTAAAGGTCACTTGCTCGATAAGCTCTGCTCTCAGCAAGAAGCATAAAGGACTACTCAGAGATATTTCCCCCTTTCTTTGAGACTCTTTAATTTATTCCTTTTCCCTTCTTTGAAGCTCCAAACAACACAAATTTTCTTATACCATAGACTCCCAGGATTTCTGGAATGTTTATTGTTTTTCTCTTTTTCTTACACTTCTCCCAGTGTGTGTGTGGGAAGGTCTCTCTCTCTCTCTCTCTCTCTCTCTCTCTCTCTCTCTCTCTCTCTCTCTTAAATTGGCTATTGGCTGACAGAAAGTAGGCAGAGCAGTTTAGGGTGATGGGAAAGACAGTTAAGTTATTCAGCCAAAAGCTAATTGGCTATTTCAAAGCAAATGATTTGATTTCAACTTCTCTCTATCCAAATTAATTTATATGAATAGACAGGGCTAAAATAAGTAAGCATATATACCGTGCATGTTTTTTTTTTTCACAGAACTTGTTCATTTACAAAATGTATTTTAGGAACCTTATAACAAATATCAAATGAGCTTAATATTACTTTACCACAGTTACTTTAGCTCCTCGTACAAAACTGTATTTTGTTAAAATTGAGCTCCAATCATGTCAGTTTTGTATTTTATTTCTATTCACAAGCAAAATAGTCTCAATCAATATTATTCTACTTGCAGATACCTTATATTTGGTATGCCAATTATATCTTCAGGCAAATAAGACAGATGCCTCTCCCCTTACAAGGTAATGACACAGGAGAGGACTTCCTTGCCACAAACTTATCTAAAGATATTTACATGGGTCATACAACTGTAATGCAATTTGGAATTTATGTGGAAAAGGCAGTGGAGAGAGAAGCTAACAGAAAACAGTGGGTGGAAGGATTTGCCTGCACCTCCAACTTTTTCAGGATTAAATTAATAAAATAAAAATTCTCATCTTTTTTCTTCTTCTTTTGAAAAGAGGATTTTCAAGCTTATTTGTAATTTCAACTTACTATATGCCAGGTTCTATTTTATTTTTTAAATTCTTACATTTAAAATGTCTCTCTTGGATGCTGGAAATTCACTTAAGCAATGATTTTTGTTTGTTCTCTTTCTGTCTATCTTGGTATATGGATCAAATACCTTCAAATTAAGGATAAATTGATTCGATTTCCAGTTTGGGTTATGATGAGAAAAATTCTGGACCTGGTGTTCCTGAATGGGGCCTTGAAATACACATAGAGGCCAAGGGTGCATAGGTGACCCTGGTTCAGAGCTGCCTTCCAGGCATGAGAGCACTGGGAGAGGTAGAGAGGAGAGCTTCTTTTTATATCATCTTGCATTATTATTTATCATTTAGTATTACTAATATTTATTACTATTGATGCTGACAAAGTGTACCTTTGGAAAATTGCAAAATCTTGAACAGTGTCTCTCTAAGATCTCATGTTCTCTTATTTAAAAACGCAGTATTATAATAAAGGAAATATTTGCACTAGCTAGAACACACAGTGCTCAGAATTGTGTACAAAACTGGTGATGAGAAAAAATCAGGGATGGATTTGAAAAAATTTTGCAAATGGTAGATTTTACTGTGCTCTGCTTCATTTTGTCAGTCACTGAGATGATAAAAGAATTTGAATCCAATGGGAGACAAGTTGGAGTTGACTTTGGGAAGAAAGTGAGCAATTGTGGCCTCTGATAAAGGAGAGACTGTTGTGGTTGTATCTGTTCCCTGCAGAGCTTCTTTTCTGGATGATGAATAAATGTTGGAAAATGTAATATCCAGTCAAAATATGTAGTCAATATTCATGGACAAAAGGGTGCAGTTATTTCTTCCTCTGGGTAATTTTTAGGTTGTAATTTAAGTAGACACAAAATACCCACTCAAAACATAAAAATCCAAGGTAATTCACTTTAATGTTAAATATTTTAAAATAGGGATATATATCTTTGAGACAAATTATGGTGTTAATATATGGTAGGGCAGATGGACCAAATAAAAATTCAGAACTGAACACATTTCAGGAGCCGTGAATACATTTTGCAGCATATCTTCCATTTGTTCATTTTTTTCAGTTGTTTCTCTCATTATTATGCTACTTTACTTGTCTAGCACCTATAGAAACGTATCCAGAAAATGTGACTTGAGTTTATCAGTCCTGTAAGAATTTGCATTTATCTTTGTCAAGAGAATAACTGAAGGCAGCAAAATTTCTGTGAAATATTCTAATTAATCCAACTCACCATATTTTGTATTCTGCAAATCCCATCAACTAAAATTCTGTTCTTATTTTAAGAAAAAGGAAAAGAGCAGAGGTGTCCCTGAGGAGGAAAAAGGGAGGAATTAAATAAAAAGAAGCGAATAGAATGAAATGAAGGGAACCAAAATAGGAAACTTCTGCATAAACATCACCTCTCTCTCTGCTTTCCTTCTGATGACCTCTGACCCCTACCTTCCTGAAGATCCAATCCTGTTGTTGGGGAACAATTTACTCTTCCAGAAAACCTAGAAACTTTTACCAAGTTGTCTTAAACTCAGCCAGCTTGTTAGTCAGTGTCTGCATTCTAGCCACCTCATCTGCCACACATAAGTGGCAGTCCCTAATGGCTGGTGAATGTGGGTTTTTCCACATGCGAAGTGTGCCTCTCTGTACTAAGTAAAGCAAAAGAGGCCCATTTTCTAAGACTCTGCACTTGAGAGTGTGTATGGACAATCTCTGCCCAGATGTCAGTGTGCAGATGCATATTTCAGACATTCTTTTTCCTGATTAGCATGCAGCCAGAACACCTGTTTTGCTGCCTGGAGGAATCATATTAAAAATGAAGATACACCTGCACCGTCAAATATTTGTATTTATAAACAGATATCTTAGTGTTTGGGTAAATCCTTCTCATCAGCCCAAAGTTATATAACTGTAACCCCTGAAATGACTTCAGTCCCATTTGGTAGACTCTCCTCACCATTTTAAATAGTCTATATTTTTAAGCAGTTTTATGTGATGCTTTCCAGAGAGGTTAGTCAGCACTTGTGTGGGCATTGGAAGGGCGACTATTCCAGACAGGAAGCAATTCTCCCACTTTGCTGACAGGCTAAGTCAGATAACATACATAAATATTTCTGAATGTTAGAGAGGACAGGCAGGCCATGGTCCAAATGTATACTTTTCCTTGAACATTCAAAAATATTTAAAGCTTGAATCATTTGAAATTTAAGTTTCTAACTAGAATTATAAAATAACCCATCTCTAAGAGTAAAGCCAAAAATGCTTACATATGTCATTTATTTTAAATTACAGCAAGTGACAGATTATCTAAAACACCACAAAGGACCATTATAAGGAAGACTTAGATTCCCTTAAAATCATCTTTGAGAATTTATCAAACTTACTTAACTAGATAGTCTGAGAGAAAAAAAAATAAAAGAATGACTATCTTCCAGCTGATTTAAATGATGGAATTTGAACAGTAGCATTTATTATTTGTGATTGATATGCTTCTAGGAAGTGAGCTTTTGAACTTTTTAAAAGTTCATCAAGAGCTGCTTTCCCTAGGCATTTCCTTGGATAAATTATATTCTTCTAAATTCCCCAGAATCAAAAACATTAGAATTAAACTCTATTAGTTTGGTAATAATTCCTCACGAGCCAGATTCCAGTCATTCATGACTAAAGTGGTGAATCCCTTACCCGAGAATAAGAATGGCAACTCTCAAATAAGACATTCGTGCTTTAGAGAGAACAAAAATATAGATTTGTCTTATATTTTTTTTCTTTAATCTGTCTAAATCAATTAGACATTTGAATTGTGGTATTGTATTTCCAGGAAGCTTCATTGCTTTCTATTATCCTCATGACAAAAATAAACAATTCCTTTTGAAATCATAAAGAAAAATGCCTCCCACTGAGTTGATGTTGTGTGCTGTTATATGCAAGAACATATGTGTAATAAAAAATGAGAAATTATGGATCAAATAATGTTGTTGGAGCCACTTACATAAACAATAGAGAACATTTTGGACAAGCTCCAAATATCATCACTATTGTTTAATTTTAGCCTCAGTTATGCATCTGCCTAGGCTAGTGTCAAAGATAATAATCTCACCAGATAGATATAAAATGCACAACTAAAATTACATAGCTCCATTATTCTGTTTACACATAGTACTAAACCACTCTTTCCAGATGACTGACCCAGCAGAGTATTTCGTTCACTGAGCTCCCTTGCAAATTCAGTGGGCTGATACCCATTTCTTTGTGTATATTAGGTCATTTTCTATCAACATAAGAATGAAGTAACTAAGAAGAGGAATGAATATGTTTGCTCTCTGATGAAATTGTTCTTTACATCTTGCTCTCTGTCTTTCACATACAATTATGGGCTTTTAAAACAAGGACGGAGCATTACTGGAAGTCACAAAATGCCAATTAAAAGAAATGGACGGGAGCTGAGTGCCAAATCACTCATTCTGAGAAAAAGAGGAAGACAAAGAGCTACACGTTTCATTCAGTCCTCTTCACTGAAATGTCTTCTGCCAGTCAATGCATGATAGAACTCTCAACTGCAAGAGGATTTAGAAGTTACTGAATGCAGGTCTCTGACTTTTAATTCAAAATCACTTAGAGGGAATTTTCATGTATGATACAGTAGGATGGAAGGGAGGGGCTGAAGAGGAAGAGAAGGAAGAAGGAAGGGAGAGATGAGGAGGGGAAGGAAAATAAAATACTAGCAAGAAATTTTCATTGGTTTGTTCTCCAAATGAAGATTCAAAAAAAAAAATTGCTCAATTTATACCTAAAGTAAAGGTAATTCACAAAACTGTGATTGTTGGTATAAAGAAACATCTATTCTTTTGTTAAGTTATGGATTGAAAGACAAAACTTTTGTCATTTATTTTCTTTGAATACAAAGCATTGCACTCTAAGTAGAGCTGAACAGGATCTGCCTCTCCATCACTGACAGTTAATAATTAAATCAAACATTATATTCAGCAATAGAACATATGCATCAGCTTCTTTCAAATTGCATTTCCTTCCTGTTAGGTCCATTAGTGTAAGCCAGACTGCCTTTAGAAACCCCCTTATTGCTGCTGTCTTTCAGCACAGTTCCTGAAATGGATAATGTGGTACATATTATGGGCAATTACACAGAACTCCCCAGCGATAGGGTTTTAGAGTTACAGAATGAAACAGCTGGAACTACAGAGCTATAAGATAATCAGGAAAAAAAAGGAAAGAAATAGTTAAAATAAATAACAAAGGAAAAAAGAAAAAACTAAAAGCATGAGAGTTCTATAAAAACATTGTTCTTAGCAAAGCTGTCTGTACCTAGAAAAATCTCCAGGGTTCATTGTATAAAGCCATCTAAATCTAAACATATTTTTAACTTTTTTTTTTTGCCAAGTCTTTTAAAAATGCTCATGGTGCAAAAGCACAGAGAAAACAACTATCAAATTTGAGGTATTAAAAACAATGATGTTTTTCTCCTCAGCTATGTCAATGTAGTATTTCCATATTAGTGGCATTGTGAGAAACACACATAATATTTTCATCTTGTTGTTTTATGCTTGGGTGTGTAGTACTGATGCCACAGAGATAAGACATTACATAATCTACATCATCCCTTGGTTTGGGTACTGCAATTGGAGTGTTCTGCTTGAAAAATCAGATGCAAACATTAGATGTATACCTAAGGGAAAAGTTTCATATTCAAAGGGGAAAATACATTTGCTGATTTTTTTTTCACAGTTTTCAAAAAGAAAGTAATAATGGGTTTTGATGGCAAAAATGTTGCTTTGTTTGGTTGTAAGCAAAGTGTAGTTTTATCTCATGCCAATGAAGTGTTTTGAAAATTTTCAGTGAAATTACTTCATACCTTGAGAAATAATGGAACAATCTGCTCAGTAACTACCGGGAAATGAAACAAAAGTGGGTGCAATTTCAAACTTTAAATATAGCCACAAAACTATTTTCAAATTTGTTACTATTCTACAAAAAATGTGAAGATAGTAAAGGTAGAATATTTGCACAGCTGTTGGAACCTCTTCTTTTCTCTATGCAGAGATGGATTACGTAGACATAGCCAGATTTATGTGGCTACTTATGTCCTTTCATAAGACGTCGGTAGGCAGTATTTATCTCAGCAACAATAAAATGGCAGCAGGAGGAAGCTGGACATAAAACATGCTGTCCAGTCTGAAATCCTCAGCAGTCATTGTCTCCTACTTCCCTTAAGAGCAGTGATTCTTTGTTGTTAGATTTTTTTCCCCCTTTTCCAGTAAAAGCTTTATTACGATAGAGTAAAAAGAGGGGAAATAGAGATGTTAACAAGACAAAATGTTAAAGTCAAAAGAAGACTATGTCTCCTCATTATAAAAGAAGTAATGCTCATTTTAACAGGAAACCCTCATTTGTTTTTATTATTGAAACCATATTGGTGACTGTACAATATAATAAGAGAACACGCTTTGAATACCCAAACCAATTTCTTATGTAACAAAGTTCAAGGGATTTAATTAGAGGTTAAGTTCTTGTGTATTCCTATTTTTTTATAGGGAAGATCATGTGAAAAGGAAGGTAAAGAGTCCTAAAGTAAATGATGAGTATTTTGGGAAGAGAGAGAGAGAATTTGATAACTGGTATCATGTCCACATCTTTTTATTTTCACCTGAACATGCCCCAAGGGGGAAAATATCTGACTCTATTAATTTCTAATATGAGAAATTTCCAACCATGTCCCTCATCTTTAGATTAAATAACTATTTTGTCTCTACGTGGTTTAAAAAATAGTTAGCTCTACTAAGTAATAGCTCTTAGAGCATATTAATTCTTGTCAGATAATGAACTGAGTACTTTTTAAATATTAACCGATTTAATCCTTCTAACCACATTGTGTTGTAGCAACTATTTTCATCCTCAGCTTTGCAGATGATGAAGCCAAATCAGAAGATGAACCTAATTGCCTAGTTACATTATTTTACATTATTAAGTGGTGAAGCTTAGATTTGAACACGGGCAGTCCAAACCCAGAATTTGAGCTCTTAAATATTTTTACAGTGTTTTTGAAGACAGACCTATTGAAAACCTCTATGGTGCATAAATTCTCAGGCATCAGGACTCAAATCTCCCAGGTAATATGACACTCTCGTTCACTTCTAAGAGTGAATGAACAGCAATGGGTCTTCTGTTCATTTCTGGCAACACAAATTGTACTTATGCAACATTATTTTTGGTTACTATTGGAAAGCCTATAAAATTCTCATATTTTCCTTATACCTAATTCCAAAAAAAGCAGAGTGACCAGCCTGCTAATATCATGCTACATTTAGCTCATTGATCTGCTAATTTAAAACATTTTGCCTCATTTTAACAGTTATTCTTCAGAAGCCTTTAGACTCTTGGCTGGAATGGCCTTGAAAGCATCTGGAAAATACATTCCAATGATCCAGTGAACATGAGATAAGACAAGGCTGATAATAAAGCAGTCTATCAGGCATAATAAATTAACTTCATATTCAGAGCTCTTAAAAATTTATGTTGTTTTGCTTCTTATAAAAACTGTTGATCATATTTAGAAGTTGTGTGATTTTTAAGTGAAAATATGAAAAAGAAAATATAGAAAAATATTTATAGGCTTTTGAGAGGGGTGAACTGCTTCTAAGGAAGCCAAGACTCCCAGAATTCATAAGGAATGAGATAAACATTCTTGACCATGTAAGAGTTTTCAAATGTAAGGCAAAGATACCAATAATTTAAAAAACCATATTGTAGACTCAGAAAATATTTGCTATCCCTACAACATAGAAAAGGTGAATGTAAATTTCCAGAAATAGGGGCATCTTACTCTGAGATTTTTATCTTGATGCATCATCTTTGTTAGTGTTGCTCAACCCACATGTCAAACATCTGTGGATCTGGTTAGAATGAAGCTGTTTCAGCAAGTGATGTGCCTGGCACTGTTTCCACCTGGCTCCCTGTGCTGCAGATGCTGCCGGTTCCCATTGTGCCTTGGGAAGCATAGACCTGACCTTTTCCTTTCATAAAACTATGAATAAACCAACCTCAAAAATTTTTTTAAGGAAAACTATCATGTTTTTACTCATGAATATGATTTGGAATAGTAGTTATAATTGTTGCAGTGGGTACACATGCATTTTTGATGGCATTGCAAATTAGTATAACCAGTGTAGAAGGTAGTATGGAGATGCCCCAAAAAACTAGGATTGAAACCAGCTTAGACACAGCTATCCTACTCCTTCATATTTTTTCAAAAGAACTAAAATCAGTATACCAGAGTGACAGAGGCACATTAATGTTTAAAGCAAAGCAATTGAGCCTAGGAGCCTGTCAACAGATGAATGGATAAAGAAATGTGGTTTATACAAAAAATGCAGTTTTACTCAGACATTAAGGAGACATTTGGACATTTCTTGGGGAATGGATGGAACTGGAAACCATCATAGTAAGTGAAATAAGTCAGATTCAGAGAGTCAAAGGTAGATTTTTTTTTCATACATGGAAGCTAGAAAGAAAAGTAATTTGCAAAAAGAGGTGAAGATATGAAAATGGAAGGGAGAAAGTGGAGTAGAGGAAAGGGATCAAGAGGAAGGAAGAGAGGGTGGAAAAGAAAACTGTGCAATGATTATATCATAAAGAATTCCACTTTTATATATAAGTATAATACATCAATTTAAAAAATAATAAGTAATTAGAAGGAAAATCAGTAGAATGGGGAAGAGGATCATGGGGAGGGTGGGATGGAGGGAAACTGGGAAGGAATGGGGATTAAAATGGAGCAAATTTTGTTATATGCATTTATGAATATCCAAAATTATCCATAATTATAATGCACCAATAAAACATTTTTAAATAAAATTATATGAAGAGGTGCTTTATTTTTGGATTAGAGAAAGGATTTCCACATCCATACAACTTAACAGTGAAGTGAGAACTTGTTTTCTCATTGCCACATTCCCCAAGTATAAAAGTGAAGATGAGAACAAAGAAGCAATAAATAAAGGAGTAATCCAATAGAAGATTGGGCAAATGATAACAACAGATAATTAATAGGAAAGGATATTTCTTGAACAATAAATTTATCAAAGCATTCTTGATCTCACTGTTAGTCATAAAATACAAATTAAAGGTATAAGAAAATATCTACTTTTATCTATTAGCACAAATATAAGCATTCTACTATGGAGAACAGATGAGGTCCATGCAGATTAATGCTTTCAGTAACTAATAAAAAAGGTTATATGATTTGAATATAAAAAAATGAAAAAATGGAGGCCCAGGGAAGGTAAATAATTTATCCAAGGTCACACAGCGGATAATGATTAAGCTGGATTTGAACCCAAATATTCAGGACCTAGATCTTACTATTGTTACTACATTCTACTGACTTAAATATGTACTGATAATTTATGGGGCCCCTATGATTTAATTCATTATTATGGTGAGTTCTGCTCTATCCAATTTTTACAAATAAGAGCTAAGTGAAGTGCTTTAGGTCTATGATTACAGTGCAGATGCTAAAATAAATTTAAAGAGCATTGACTTCCACACACCTGCTCTAATTTACATACTGTCTATTTGATGGCAAAGCACACTGATAATAATAAGGTCATTGTAAATAAGAATAAAAGCTCTAAACATATAATTTAAAAATCCCACACTCTAATTTATATGTTACAGAAAAATAAATTCCAGACAGATTAAAGAGTCTAGTACAAAAAAACCATAAAATATTAGAATCAAATGCAGATATAGTATTTGATTTCACAATGGTGAAACCCAAAAGAAAGAAAAACAATGAATTAAATGTTCATAGGCATGATATCACAAAGAGAAACTCTTCTTGCAGTAATATTTTCCTGTCAAATATCTCAGGTGTGTTCATTTACAAAATTCATTCATTCTTTTGAAAATAGGCTGTTTATGTCCTGTGCTAATATTTTTCCATTAATCTGCATACCATTTTCTTGCTAATTGATAAGAACACTTTATATTACTTAAACATATCTGCCATCAAATATACTGTAAATATATCTCTGCTCATATTTTGCCTTTTTATTTTGTACTTAATGTTTTGACATTATTTGATCATGTCTCCTTGTGAAAATACATGAATAAGCCCTGTATGAAAGAAACAATATAAATGTATAAAGAGCATAAGAAAATAAGTTCAATGTGATTGCTAATGAAAGAAATATTTAGAAAATGAAATGTTCCTTTCTTCCATCAGATCAGGAACAATTTCCAGATAATTACAATGCCCAGTGATGAAGCCAACTCAGTTACTGGTCAACTTTTATACACTTCCAGGTGAAAAATGTGAATTTGTACAATGACTATGGAGACATTAAATAATTCATATTAAGAACATTAAAAAGTTCTACTTCATCAACTTCTTTCTTCAGTGTGTTCAGGACACTGTGTTAATATCCATATTTACAAATAAACGTGACATAATGTCTGCCTTCATTGAGTTTAGGAATTTGAAATAAAACAAGGTTAAGTGTGTGATCAAGCAGATATGGCACCTGTTAATCACAAAGTAATTTTTTCAAAGAATGCTCTTACAAAGATCAACGAAAAAGATGACATATAATAAAAATATATTAATAGTCATAGATATGCTTTTAAAAACAAAACCTTCTGTACAAACACACATATATGTTTAATATTGAGAAACAATTTGTCAAAAGTCTAGATCTAAGAAGTGGTAGAATCTAGAAAGATAAATATTTGCTTCAAGCCATACTTGTCCTGAATGTATTTACTATCTGTTCTAAACGTCTGTGAAATGGAGTTGCCAGTTTGTGGCTTTCAGGACCACAAAATTCAAGATGTTAAATTAATATGTACAGAGTTGTTCATAATATTCTCCTATTTATTTATTAATGTCTGTGGGGCCTATAATGATTCCCCTTTTTATTAATTATTTGTATCTTCTTTCATTTTTTTCTTTATTAGTTATTCTAGAAGTTATTACTTTATTGATCTTTCCAAAAAACAAGTTCTTAGTTTCACCAACGTCTTTTTTTCTTTTTCTGTTTTCAGTTTCACTCATTTCTGGCCTTAGTTTTTAATTTTTTGTTCTCCTGCTTGCTCTTGGTTTCCTTTGTTCTGATTTATTTTTTTATTTGTTTGTTTGTTTGTTTTTAAGGTGGAAGCTTATATGATGGAGCTAAGGCCTTTCTTCTTCATTTAATATAAGCATTTAGTACAATAAATTCCCTTCTCTCACTGCTTTTCTGTTTCCCACAAATGTTGACATGTTTGTTATATTTCCATTTTAGTTTATTTCAAGGTTTTATTTTTTTAATGACATGCATACTCCACAAACATGGGATCATGCAGAATAGTCTCATTGGTCTAAAAGTCCTTTGTGCTTTGTCTTTTTATCTCTACCTCCCCCTTTAACTTCTGAAATCCATATATATTATAAATATGAAAAATATATATACTTACAAGTTTTGGCAATTATGAACAAAACTCTTGTAAGCAGCATATAAGTACATACATTTTCAACTAATTTGGGTGCTGGACTCAATACCCACTATTGGCAAAAAGAAAAAAAAAGGTTTCAACTAATTTGCTAATTTGAATAAATACCAGAGAAGGCTATTGATGGCTCATATGGTAAGATTATGTTTAATTTTATAAGATTGTTTCCAAAGCAGCTGGACTATTTGCATTCACTCCAGCCATGAATCAAATTTCCTTTTGCTTCTCATCCTTGTCAGCTTTTGGTGTTATCAGTGTTTTTTTTTGTTGTTGTTGTTTTGTTTTAATTTTCACTGTTCAATAGATGTGCAGTGGCCTCTCATTGTTGTTTCAATTTGCAATTTCATAGTGGTTTATGAAGCTGAGAATTTTAAAATATATTTGTTTCATTTTTTTTTAAATTTCACATGAAGTGTCCTCTTTAACCATGGGTTATTTATTGGTATGTTGTCTAATTTCCAAGTGCACAGATATTTCCTTGTTATTTTTAGATTTTTATGTTTCACTTGACTCCATTATGCTGAGAGAAAGTATGTGGTAGGATATAAACTTTGCAAAATTTGTGAAGATTTGTTTTATAACTCATGATATAGTCTACTTGGTGAATCGTACAAGTTTGTTTGAAAACAATGTGCAATATGCTATTTTAAGGTAATGTGTTCTGTAAATATATGTTAGGTCCTTCTTATTTATGGTATTGTTCAGTTCTTCTACATATTTGATGATTTTTATCTCTAGTGGTTCTATTAATTACTAAAAGAGGTGTGTTTAACTCTACCACTGTAATTTGGATTTATCTGTTTTTCTTTTCAATTTTGTCAGTTTTGCTTCATGTATTTTAAAAATCTATTGCTATGGCAGACATATACATGACTGTTATATATTCTTGGTGAATTAAGCATTTTATAATTCTATAGTGATCCTCTTTCTGCCTGATAATTTTCTTAGATCTGATGTGTACATTATCTAATATTAATTGTCACTACAGCTTTATTTTTGTTTACTAAAATTTGAAAGCATATCTATTTCCATTCTTTTATTTTAATTTACAGTGAAATTTGATTTTCTTGTAAACAACATACAGTTGAGATGTGATTTTATTTCCATTCTGCTAATCTCTGTCTTTTAATTATATGTTTAGATGCTTTATATTTAATGTAATTATGGATGAATAATTAGGCATCATCTTATATCCTCTGAGGCCATAGATTCAAGTAGGGAAAGATAAAGACACCCACTGTACTAGTGGAAAGCAGGGATGATTGATTGGCTTCATCCAGAGACTGTAACTGCAAGTCTAATGGGTAGGGAAAGCAGCACATACAACCTTTGTATGATATTCCTTTGGAGTAGAGCAGTCAAAATGGTTCTTTTCTGCAGGACTGCCCTTTTTCTGTTCCTTTGGCTAGAAACTTCTCATGTGGGATTAGTACCCTTATAAAATAAAATCAAGGGAGCTCATTCATTACTTCTACTACAGAAGAACACAGAAAAAAAGATGCTATCTAATGAGAAATACTGGGCCCTTAACAGCCATCGAATATGCTGGTACCTTGATCTTAGACTTCCTAGTTTCCAGACTGGTGAAAAATAAATTTCCATAGCTTATAACCACCTTGAATGGAGTAAAGGACCAAACCAAACCAAACAAATCTAGAACACTTAATCATGAGTCCCCTATCTACCCTGCTTTCTTTTTTTACCTTTTTATAGTCTTCCGCTATTTGCCATTTGTATTTTTGTCTAGAGTTTAACTTTAATGAGCAGAAGAAATAGAGTGGGATGTGCTTATCCCATCTTGTGTGGAGCTAAAAAAAATCTTCAAAGATTCTTTTTTTTATAATTATTGGATAAGCTGAATTGTTTATAATGTAATTGATACCATAAATATTTCTTACAATAACAATTAAAAGTGCTGAGATTTATTAAAAAATATATTTTGCTTAAATTATATTCAAATGAACTTTAAATGATGTAGGTTTTATTTTGAAGAAAATGTAAAATCTTTTCATTTGTCAGAATATAAAGTGAAAAGGGGACCTATCCATAGAAATATGTGTTAGCATCAAAGGAATTGGATTCTGGGGGAAAGATTTAGTTATTATTTTATTGAGGCCAATATGTTCTGAGGAACATATTTTGCATACAGAATTTATTAGAACATCTTTTTCTATGTATCCATGTGCTTTGTTTTTGGCTTGGCATTTGTTTCTAAATCGTTTGGGCAGTGGTTCTGGTTGAATAGATAAAATGAATCATTAGTAGTCTAGCAGCTATATTCAATACTCAAGGCACAAACTAAAAGCTCAACAAATATTATCAAATACACTGATACTTGTTTTAACATTGATTATAATTCTACACTTTATTTCAAATTTGAGTCTTTAATTCTCAACAAAATTATTTTGTGCATTCATTTAATTAACATGTAGTAAATGTCTTGTGGTCTGTGGAAGAGAGAGAATAAAATGTGACCTGTTTTCCTCAAAAAGCATATAAAATAAGAAAGGGAAACAAGTCTGTGAACAAGAGCTGTGGAAATAGGTGTTGGTAAAGAGTTTAGGAAACACAAGGTAGAGGGCAGGGAATTCTACCACAGGATTTGTAGGGATCTGGTAACATGAAAATTTTTCACAGTAGAGGGGAGATTTTAGAGTACTGGGTAGGGGAAGGAGGGCATGCCACTGTATAATGTAATTTCTTATTTTTCACCTCCAGGTTATGTCAAAGGAGATAGAGAAGAGAATTTCAGTATTGGGATATGTCAAGGACACAAAGGCAATGCAAATATAGGTTGATTATATATCAGCAAGAAATCAAAAATTTTTCTTAGATGGGCACCATCCACTCTTCAGCAGATTTAGGCTGCTTGGTTAATGGTAATACTGTTTCCAGGGAAAAAATGATTCTGTAAGGCAAAGCAGACTGTAAAGAGAAAGAAGGCAGAATCTTTTTCAAATAAGCTGTTCTGAGATACCCATTGACGTCCATGTGGACAGAACTAGTGTCCACTGTTCAAGTATGTATAAAGCTTGAGGGAGAAACCAAGTTTGAGAGGTATATATTTGGGAGTCACTAGGATGAAATAACCCAGAGGGAGTGTGTAGAGCATAATGAGAAAAAAATTAAGGACAGCATCTTGGGAAATAGCGTGGCTTAGTGGATAGGGAGGAAAAGGAGCAAGAAGAAAACAGAGAAGAGAGATCAAACAGGTGGGAGAAGACCTGAGTGTCAAGGTATGTTCTTAATGTCAACAGAGGTGAAATGTCAAAGACAGGAACAGTCAGAAGGGCCAAATGCAAGAGAGCAGACAAGCAGGATGATGACTGCCCAAGTTATTGAACTTGTCAGTAGTGATGTAGTGAAACTCAGACTGTGACTACTTGAAATGTGAATGGAAGGTGAGAAAATAGTGTCTATATGCCTCTTCATCAAGAATCTTGGCTAAGATGGAGAACAGCAGATAAAGAGGAAGTCTAAGTGCAAGTAGATAGAAAGAAGGAGGACCTAAAAATTCAGAAGAAAGAATTTCTGGTGGAGGAAAATCCTAGCAGAGAGGCGTAAAGAATGAGTGGTCTTGAATAGGATCTCATGGGCCACTGAAACCAGCAGAAAGAAAAACAAAATCAGATCTTGTCTCATAAAATTATTGCAGTTTTGGTTCATTTGCTTAAAAGAGTCTGGGAATGTCCTTTTCTTATTCTTTGAGACATGTGAATTTACAACAAGCACACACATTCATATGTCCAAATTTTCTTGCTTTTTTGTTTTGGTACCAGGGATTGAATCCAGGGGTGCTTACCACTGAGCTATATCTCCAGCCCTTTATCATATTTTTTAGAAACAGGGTCTTGCCAAGTTGTTTAGGGTCTTGATAAGTTGCTGAGGCTGGCTTTGAATCGGGATCCTCCTGCCTCAGCCTACCAACCTGCTGTGATTACAGGCACATGCCATCATGCCCAGCAAATTTTTCTTGTTTAAACATAGGTAGATTTTTTTGAAATTGTGCAAACTAATTTTAGGTCATATGGTATGAAAAAGGCAAACTGGTGTATAATCATCTGGTATAAACTAACGTTTTATGTAATACAGTCATTAACTAGCATAAAAGTAAATTCTAAGAGTCACCAAATTTTGTTAAGAAGAAAATGGAATAAGGTCATAGACATTTAGTTCAATTACTTTCATGAGTTTATTCAACAAAATTCTATAGAAACTCTATTGTGCATAAGACATTAAGACAGAGAGTACTTTGATGAACAAGACTCCATTGGACATGTTTTGAAATTTTGTTAAAAACTAGATTTAAGTAATTATATATGCTAACTTGATGTGATCTTGCATATTTCTACAAAAATTAATTAAAGACAAAATTTGGCTCATATTTTTAACTTTTCCAACAATTGTTATTTGTGTCCATTCTGAAACATTTAAGAATGTCACTCACAAACTTAATTTGCAGTTATATAAGTTAACAGAAAAATTCAGCTGAGCCTGGCATGATGGCATATGCCTGCAATCCTATCGAGGTAGGAGGATAGCAAGTTTGAGGCCAGTCTGGGAAACTTATAAAGACAGTCTTTCAAAATGAAAAATAAAAAGGATGAGATTATAGCTTTTATATATATATATATATATAATTTTTGGTTGTTGATGGACCTTTATTTTATTTATTTATATGTGGTGCTGAGAATCAAACCAGGTGTCTCACACATACATGCTAGGCAAGCACTCTACCACTGACCCAAAATCTCATCCCTTTTTATAGCATTTTAATAGAGTAACCATGAGTTCAATCCCTAGTATCCCCTCCCCATGGAGGGGAAAAAAAGAATTCAGCTGAATAGAGAAAGTTCCAAAATTTTAGAATGTCCTGCTGGAAAGAGAAGTCTAGGTACTCTGAACTCAACATAGCCTATATATCTCATTAGGAATTTGGAAACATTGACCGTCCACATAGAAAAAGGGTTGGCATCAATATGCACACATAGATTTTCTGTTGCTCCATTAATGTCTGACTGTACTGTGCATTTCAATTTCTTCAGCTCCAAGTGTGGTCAAGTGGTGAATCTGCATTTTTCACAAGCTTTCCAGGTGATATTTATGCAGTCTAAAATTTGAGAATTTTTGCTCAAAGGATATGAAATTGCTGGGCAAGCGTGGGGGAAAAAATAAGTCCTTTTACTTCCACTCGAAAAAAAATATGGTTTACTGAGAAACTACACTCAGCTGGTTAAGTCTAATCTGGATGGAGTCAGGTAATACAGTGTATCCCAAGAACATTGATTCAAGCCCAAGTAGCCTTGAGTTGAACTCCTGTCCACTTCTTCCTGGGCTGTGTGCTTTAGAACAATGATTAACCTCTTTGATTCTCAGTTCCTCTTCTGTAAAATGGTGATATCACTATCCTATTCCCTTAGAAAATGACTAAAGAGACTAAATGGGAATAAAATTATCCTACACAGGTTGTGAAGCTACAGGTTGATGCTATAAAACCCAGGTGATTTGAAGCAATAAAATAATTATTATTTTCTACTTCTCCGTGAATACCAGGTTTCTTTCCTTAGTCCCTTTGCTCTGAATTCAGGAAAACAAGGAAATAAGTTACTAGTGAGGACACGGACATGATCTCATGTGCCCTAATCCATTAATTATCACCTCTCCTCTATTCTCCACCTTGGAGCAGGTAGAATATGGGACAGAATGAAGAACAGAGGTCTCAAAATGCAGTGAAACTGTGCATGAGAAGTAAGCTGTTCTCAAGCTAATTGAAGCCTGTTCTCCAGCACACCTGAAGAGGAAGCCAGAAAAGGGCAATAGAGTCCACGGTTATTGAGTTAAAGTTTGGCTACTTAATTTAGGATGATTAAGAACAGGCATTGCATCAGTGGCAGTTGGTTTATAAACAGGTATCTGACTTTACTAGTTTAAGGAAGAGAATGGCAATGTCATGTATAAGATTTAACCAGCAGATGAGTTTTGCTTGAACCATGGTGATGTATTCAATTTTTTTTTTTTTTTTTTTACTGGAAATTGCTTTTACTTAGGATGCTCCCAGGTGGAACATATTCTCCAGGTATCCAGTTTTACTCTCTTTAGAGCTAATCCCCATACCTGCAAAACACATTCAATAACTGCTTGATGCAGTTTTGAGAGTTAAATGAGATAATGCATGTAAGCCTTTTGTAGGAAAAAAACACTCATCCCTGCCTTTTAAAGTTCTGCTTGGTGTTTAGCTGATATCTTTACACGTCAGATTCAGTCTTTAACAGCTAATGCTACCGAAGTTAGGAAATCCATCATTAGTCTTTTTCTTAAAGAAGAGGTTGGATGGGCCAGTGGTATCCAGTGCTAGACCTCAGCACAGATGTGTTTAACACCTCAGGGTTTCAGTTTCTTGGCTTGGAGTCTAGGAGAAAGAGAAAGCACTCTCTAGGAATTCTGAGCCAGGAAACAGGCTGCAATTGACCAGCCAAATGCAAATTAGGGAAAGGCAAAGAACAAAACCAAGGGACAAAGCCAAATTCTGATACCACAAAGTCTGAGGGAATAGAAAGTTAGGGCAGAGATCAAAAGCCAAGTTAGAGATATGTCCTTGAGGGGAAAGGGGCAAATTTTTTTTTTTTAATAGGAGCCTCCAAGATCTGTCTGGAAACAGATCCGGAATAGGGTCAACCATAGTCTAATTGTAATTGTAATTGATGTGTAATTCAGAACTAAACCCTATTGCTCATGACTTTAGCCCACAGTCCAGCCAACCAGCCCACTTGGATCTCCCACCTGTCCTGTGTCTGGTCCCAGGCTCCACTCTGGTGCCAAGATAACTGTCTAATTGGAATAACTCAAGTTTTCCGACATCCGTTGTTTTATATCTGGTTTTGCTTCTGTGGTTTCCTGCAGACTACCCTGGCAAACATCTGCCTCACAACCGTGGATCTGTCTTTTAAGAAACCCTCACCATGGAAGCTCTTTCTTCTGATCCTAGGATATTGTTTCAAGCTCTCTGCATTGTTTTCAATTTTGTCATCCGTGTATATATTATACCTGTTAATTCGGATCTGATTTTTAGTACTCCCTTTACACATTTCTGCTTCTCACTTGGGCCAGCAAATGCCTCCAAGTGGAGAGAACAACCTAGTTTGAGTCATATTTTGATTTATGTGTGTTGTCCACATCTCCCCAGTCTACCTCATAAATTACTTCCTTTATCCCCTCCTCCTTTGGTAGCTGTAAATATTCCTATTAAAAGGGTTTCAGAGAAATTTATGGAAGTCTTTCTACATTCTAATCCTAATTCTTTAATTCTAGCCTACATTTGGAAATTGAAGAGCCAGTCTAAGTTTTCAAATTCTCTTTCCCATGTATTTTGAAACATGCCAACAAGATCAAACATTACTTAAATAAATATAATTTCTTTCCAGATTTATGCCGATGATAGTACTCTGACCCTTTCTTCCTGAAATATGAGAAATAAATGCAATTTTAGAGGAAGAGGAACAAATGCATATAATAGGTAAATACTGCTTATTACTTGGGTAATATAGAAAATTATAGGGTTTTACATATTACAAATACTAGCTAAATGGACAACTTGGAGGATGGGCGTTATAGAGTTAGCACCCACCTTCTAAGAACTCAAGAGTTTCCAAATTTAAGATAAATCAAAGAGAAATAATTTGGATTACTAAAGATCACTTCATTGAGGATAGGATTCACTAGAGTTCTTTAAAACAGCAAACTACCTAAGTGAAGGTAAAATATGGTTTTGATTTTCCAGATGTCAATATGTATCCAATACAACAATGGTATAAAGAACATAATTTACCTAAGTTATTAACCCACAAGTAGATCTTTTTGATAATCAGATACCAGCAAAAATTCAAATGTACTAGTCAATTATGCCAACTTCCCAGTCATATTACATTATTTACATTCAGAAGAGAGACTATTACTTGATATATTCCCCTTCTAGATTATCACTTACTTCTTCATCATAGGTGAAAAAACACATACACACATGTTTTATGTTGTTTTATTCAGCCTCATAGCTAACATTTTGCTACAAGATACCTTTTTAAAAGCAGAAAAAACAGTAAGCAAATAAAAACATAGAGAGACATTCATTTACAGAAACAAAATTTATGAAATAATAAATTTTAACTTTACCTATATTATGTATTATGTGTATTATGTATAAATAGATATGTATTTGGTACACTAATGGATATAAATTTTATATAGAGAGAATCCTCCTGAATCAGTATTTAGGTGTCAAAAAACTCTTTTCAGGAAAGTGACACAAACTAGCTTTAAATACATATATACATATAATGATCTGACTGCAATCTAATTGAATCACTTTTGCTTTGCTTTTTGTTATTACACATCTTAAAATTCTGAAAACAAATTGCACTCACAGAAAAAAAACAATGTGATGTTCATAGTCATATCCTAAAGCATTTATTAAATGAAGGCATGGTTATCATCTAAAGAAGAGCATTCATGGCCAAAAAGCAAAATCAAGTTTGTGATGGTTGTAAGAATTGCCTTTAGTAAATAAAAACCTTGTCTTCTTATTGTACTTATTATATTCTTGTTTTATTGCATAAACATAGAAGTCTTTGGACAGGAATTATAAGAAGTGTTATAGTGAATACTGAAATGCAGATATATGCTTTGCATAGATGCAGAAATTAATTAGGATCAACATCTTTTCCCAGTCCTTGAAGCAGGTTTGTGTCACTTTCATGAAAAGATTTTTTTTTTTTTTGGCATCTAAATGTTGATTCAGGGTGTAACTATACATGCAAAAACAAGATTTGAATCAGTGACTATAATTACACTAAGTGTGTTTTACATTATTTATGTTTGTTTGAATGTACTTCATCGTAGGAATGTTTTGTGCACTAATGATGGCATGTTTTCTATAGACTTTGTTGGTTTTAGAAATGTTTGTTTTTAATTAAATAGCCCTGTAAAAAGGTGTACCTGAGACCCATTATAATCTCGCCTTTGATAGCAAGTGATCACAGGCTGTTTTAAAAAACATGACACTGTGTTAGGCACTCTAGGTCATTTTGGAGTCCTGTGGTCCCTTTGCTTTTTAGGGACATGTAGTCAGATAAACATGAATATTATTTATATATTTTGGGTCTCTGGAAAACTATTCTCCTAAGAAAGCTTAGGATTATGTTTCTTTACATTTATACAATTGATTTCTTTAATCAGTAAATTTCAGAAAGAGTTGATAGTTCATGCCTTTTATAGTTGATTATCTGGGACTCAGGTTGAGTGAATCACCCAGCTAGCAAATTGCAGAAGTTTGGCTTAGATTCACATCTTTCGTGGCAAAGTTCATTTTCTTTTTCTTCTATTTCATGTTGAACAGTTAGCATTAACTTCTCTGTTTACCCACCCAGAGGGTCTGTTATATATAAAGGCTTGTGTATGTTACAGCTGACTCAAACCAATGAAGACATTGAGTGAATCCATTTTGATGGGACATGAATGGCAGAGAGCAAAGCTACTGCCAACCTCCCTATAAATGTAATTCAACTTATGTGTTGATAAATATTTATGCAAATAAATTTTCAAAATCATATTATGTTTTGAAAATTCTAGGTGAGATTTATATTTAATTCACTGGACATTTATTAATCACATATATGTACTAGAGTTATTAAGATGAATATATATGTAGCATAATATTTATATAGACATATTAATCAGTATTTTCTAAAGAAGGCTATTTAAAAATAATCCTGCAGACAAAGAAGATATATGAGTGGCCAATAAGTGCATACAAATGTACTCCATATGATCAGTTGTGAGGAAAATGCTAGTTAAAACTATAATGAGATACAATTCACACTTGCTGGAATTGACTAATTTTGAAAATATTGGTGAAAGTATGCATCAGTACAAACACTTATACAACCAAACACTTCAAAAAACTACTTTCTTTGAAAGCCAAACATGCACCTACCATCTGAGGCAAGAATTCTACTTTCAACTTGTTACCGAAGAAAAAGACAAAACTATGTTCACAAAATGATTTGCATAATAATTCTTTAACAATATTGTTTTTAATTAGCTAATCTAGGAAATAAGTCAAATATCCATCAATTTGTTCATTCCATTCTACATAAGTTGTCATTCAACTTTTAAAAATGTAATCTGTGGTAAATACCTTTGAAAGAAGACAGCCCATTTGTAGGAAATTTCTCTTTCTCACTAAGTTGCTTAGGGCCTCACTAAATTGCTGAGGCTGGCTTTGAACTTGTGATCCTCCTGCCTCAGCCTCCTGAGCCTTTGGGATTACAGGTATGCACCACCACACCCAGAAATAAGCTATATTTTCTAATAACTGCTTCAAGACATGAAACTGTTATTTATGAGACTGCTATTTGTTAACTTTTTCTAGGTGTGGAGAATGTGTACAGGACTCTAGCCTTTGGTGTTTAACTGATGGAAATGTTTGGACAAGTGCACTGCCCCCAACCCTACATGCACCATGTAGGCTCATTCCTTCAGTGCCTGAATCAGTCAAAGTGCACTTCCCTGCCTGGTCCTTCAGTGTACCTTGTGGATGACTTAAGACAGACTCACCCATTCTTTTTGTGAAGAGGACTGTGCTAGTTTCCAGGAATGTTCAATCCATGGGCTCGGTGCAAAGCCTGCCAAAACACTGCAATTGGTTGTGCCAATTGTGTTGGTGTTTTATGGCTCTGTTCATCTTTAATGATCTGCAGCCTCTCTCAACATGCAAGCTTCTGAATCTTGGCTCCCTCCCAACTGCTCTATTGATCTGAAATTTGGCCAGCAAGCAAAATCTTTTGTTTGTTTTTGGGATTATTTTTATTATCTGGCTCCAGACAGGGAGCACAGAATGGGGTGGAGACTTCACAGAAATGAGGACATCCACTTCTCTAGTAGGGCTCCTGAGGGCCCAGGACCAGTTCTCTGGTGCTATAAAAGAACACTGTTCAAAGCTGTAAAGAGAATTCACATTGCATCGCATTGATAGCAACAACAGCTTGTCAGGCCCCCATCTGTCAGAGCAGAAGGTATTCTGCAGTTCAGAGAGTCAGGGCTCCGGGTACCCCTTTCCACGGTGATGTACTGCAAAAGAGCAGACAGTTTATAGAAACCTAGTTTTACATGGAAGTAGAGAAAACTCTCCGTATGTGTTAACCTTTTAGAGCTGGGTACCCAGTTCTTAATTTATTCAAGATTATTAGTTTTTTTTCTTCATTTTTTTATTGGTTGTTCAAAACATTACAAAGCTCTTGACATATCATATTTCATACATTTGATTCAAGTGGGTTATGAACTCCCATTTTTACCCCATATACAGATTGCAGAATCACATCAGTTACACATCCACGTTTTTACATAATGCCATACTAGTGACTGTTGTATTCTGCTGCCTTTCCTATCCTCTACTATCCCCCCTCCCCTCCCCTCCCATCTTCTCTCTCTACCCCATCTACTGTAATTCATTTCTCTCCCTTGTTTTTTTTCCCTTTCCCCTCACATCCTCTTATATGTAATTTTGTATAACAATGAGGGTCTCCTTCCATTTCCATGCAAGATTATTAGTTTTAAATTCCTTTAATTCATAAGCTGTGTTTCTAGAACTGAGTAGCCTAGACAGACTAGTATTTCCAAATGATAATAGCCATTCCTCAAAATGGATTTCTGGCATTAAATAGTTTAGGGAAATTGCACAAAATATTCACTTATTGCACATTTAAAAAATGTATATAACTCTTACAATCTATAAAAAATCTTCTGGAAAAATGATGAAAACAAAACAGTTTTCTTTAAAACAGAATTTCCCAAATTCCTTGACTATAGAGCTACATTTTGCAGAGGTTTTCTGAAATATGTCTAGGATTTAGATATAGGACTTTTCCATGCTAAACTTTTTAGAAGTATTGAATTAAATATACAATAAGGTATAAATGATTAGTATCATGTCTTTACTGGGAGTAGGTTAGGTGAGGATACATGTGTGTTCCTGCATAGGTGTAGATGTTAGGAAGAATCACTTATCCAAAAAATCCACTGTCCTCTTCTATAATCATAGACTTGTAGTTAGGAACAGCTACCAAGCTAAGGGCTACACTTCCCCACTTCTTCTATAGCTGCATATAGCCATATCATTAATATTTCCAATAGAACATGAATAGAATTGATAATAAATGAATTGATCTGAGGTTTCTTCTACAGACAACAAGAGTTTAGGTGGCAGCGATATGGAAGCAGTATAGGTTCTAAATTACATCTGGAGGACAGCTGTTTGAGAAACATGATCAAAAACTTTTACTGTTATGTGAATGAGAAATGAACTTCTATTGTGTCAAGATTTATTGTAGGATCTGTTTATTACAATACTCTAGCCTAATACAATTAATATCTCTGTGAGAGGATGGAAAGTCATACATTTAGGAGACATTTGAAAAAACATGAGGAGAATTCATTGAAACCATCATGTGCTTAAAAGAGGTAAGCAGTATCTCCAGAAGGAGAGCCATGGAGTGATAGTCCTACTTTCAATTTTGCTTTTTATGGCCACTGAACCTAAATGACCAAGTATACCAGTAGGAGGTAGAGGAGCCTGGTTTTAACTTTGTGCCAGATAT
This sequence comes from Marmota monax, assembly GCF_021218885.2. Lineage (NCBI taxonomy): Eukaryota > Metazoa > Chordata > Mammalia > Rodentia > Sciuridae > Marmota > Marmota monax. The sequence continues at coordinate 8,701,988 of NW_026692116.1, read as the reverse complement.
CAGTTGTGTGTCTTTCCCCTTTACCAAGTCATAGTTTCCACATAATAAAAATAATTAATAGTTTAATTATTTAATTTTAGAGTATTGTAATAAACAGATCCTACAATAAATCTTGACACAATAGAAGTTTATTTCTCATTCACATAACAGTAAAAGTTTTTGATCATGTTTCTCAATAGTTTTCAATTTGTACAATTATCTTGAGAATTAAATGAGATTTAATTTTTTTGACTTTTTAAATTAATTTTTTATTTATATATGGCAGTGGAATGCGTTACAATTCTTACTTATATAGAGCACAGTTTTTCATATCTCTGGTTGTATACACAGTATATTCACACCAATTCGTGTCTTCATACCTGTACTTTGGATAATAATGTCCATCACATTCCACCATCATTTCTAAGCCCATGCTCCCTCCCACCCTTCTGCCTCATCTAGAGTTTGTCTATTCCTCCCATGCTCCCCCTCCCTACCCCACTATGAATCAGCTCCTTATATCAGAGAAAACATTTGGCATTTGTTTTTTTTTTTTTTTTGTGATTGGCTAAGTTCACTCAGCATTATCTTCTCTAACTCCATCCATTTACCTGCAAATGCCATGATTTTATTCTCTTTTATTGCTGACTAATATTCCACTGTGTATATATGCCACATTTTTTTAATCCATTCATCTATTGAAGGGCATCTAGGTTGGTTCCATAGTTTAGCTACTGTGAATTGTGCTGCTATAAACATTGATGTGGCTGTGTCCTTGCAGTATGCTGTTTTTAAGTCCTTTGGGTTTAGACCAAGGAGAGGGATAGCTGGGTCAAATGGTTGTTCCACTCCCAATTTTCCAAGAAATCTCCATACTGTTTTCTATATTGGCTGCACCAATTTGCAGTCCCACCAGCAGTGTATGAGTGTACCTTTTTCCCCTCATCCTCGCCAACACTTATTGTTGTTTGTTTGCATAATAGCTGCCATTCTAACTGGAGTGAGAATTAAATGAGATTTATATAGTGCTTAGTTACAAATATTTTATGTGCCCTTCTTCTAGGTACATAGAAATGATTTCATTCCTTCAACTTCAACATTAGGCAATTTCCAAGTTCCTCTTTGCTTTCTTCAGAAAGAATGAAAAAATGAAAATGAAACTACTTTGGCCTTGTCCTTGAGAGAGGATAACTGAATCAGAGTCTCTCTGACCTGCGTTTGAGTCAGAGCATGAACCCATTGTGGTTTTAAGCCACTGTACTCTGGTGTAGCCTATATTGAATGATTAAGAAACTGGATACCACAGTTGGAGTTCTGCCCCAACATGAACCTAAACTGCATGAAAATACATAGCATGAGCTTATATTTATATAACAGTCAGAAACAATTGATTTGAAATGAAAAGATGGTGGTATATTTTATTTTATGAAGTTGCAAAGTATTTTGTAAACTTATTGCCTGCAATAATTTGGAAGGCAAAGAAGTCAGTACCAAGTTTATAATGAACTTGGAGTTCTAGGAGCAGAGACTGGAAAACAAAATGTCACCCTATGTTAGAGGCAATCTATTTTTCATTTGACAAGTCATTAGGGAAATGAGATAAGCATGACAAAGCATTGGCTTCTTTGTAAACAGAAATGAAGAAGAATAGGGTCCAAAGTTCAACATGTTTGTGGGGTAAGAGAAGGTAACTACTTCTCAAACCCAAGGGTAGATAAAAGACAAAATGTGAAGCCTTTTGAGCAAGAGAGTCCTATTAAAAATAAGCTTTAAGAGGAGGATCAGATCAAAGATATTGTTCTCAACTCCATGAATTAAGTTAATATAAGAGCAAAGACCCAATTATAGTAGTGGCAAACCATAAATCTTCTCAATAGAACAATATTGATTAGGAAAAAGAGATTGGAAATCATTATGGCTTGGTGAGCATGAGACATAGGTTGGAGGAACATAGGGAATGCAAGAAAAATATACAGAAATAGTGAAAATTATGTTTAAAACATGGGTTTGACTATTGGCACATACATCTGACTATAATGAATAGATGAGAAAAAAATTTAGAGAAATTCACACTATCAGAAACACTACCAGCTTAGAGAATTTGTTTGATATACATAGACCACCGACTTCCTAACTGCCAAGGCATAGTTATCAGCACTTACTTCAAAGATGACCAATAAAGCTAATAGATGAGGCAAAACATCCCAGAAGGCAGAACCAGAGACTACAGAGAATGCTGACTACAGAAAATGCTAACCAATCTGGCCTTTGAACCTGCTGTCTTGAATGGGAGGTATACACATAACTTGAGTATTGGGTGATCACAGGTTGGATTGTGGTAGCCATCAAGACTGTTGATAAATATCCTATTTCTCCTATTTGGATGAATGCTTAAATAAAATATCTGTGAGATCTTTGACTTGAGAGTGTTTCTGTGACTTGCTTTGACAAATAAAATGGGAGTAGAGATGACTGAGCTGGCTCATCCCCCACTTTTCATTTTTCTGCCTACCACAAGGTAACACAAAGATGGAACCTCACTCAGCTTTGACTCTCATACGAGGATGGCTTAGAAGCCTTCCACGTGCATGAGTACAGAGACATTAACCATTGTAGTTTTAAGCCAGTAGGATTTTGAAGTTCTTACTGTAGCATAATTTAGCCAATCTGACTGTTATAGAAATTCAAGTCAGTTTTACAAAAATAAATCAGGTTAAGACAGAAAAAAGGTAAAAACTGATGTGTTGGAGCAGTGTTCTTCTAACCACGAATAGTGATTTGCTTATTAGTGGCCCACAAAATCAGTTTGATGGTTTGAGATCAGTTTTTTTTTTTTTTCCCCCTAGAACAGGTTATAAAATATAGTAAGATTAAGTATGGGGTGTGTGTGTGTGTTTGTGTGTGTGTGTATGAGGGACCGTCAGGAAATGGCAGAATGGTCAATGTAAAGTGTACTTCTTAGTGTGACTCACTGTCAAGAATTTTGAAAATCATCAGCCTAAAACCTAGTTAATTGGAACATTTCATTGACTGAATTTTGATGTGAATAGCCATCCTCAAAGGGTTTTGTAGTCTGGGAGTGTCAAAGGGCTATGTTCTCAATATTTTCCTGTTCTAACATTTTCTTAGAGTTCAATGAAGAGCTTATCATTTTTTAATTGAGTTAAGATGAAATTGATAAACCAGTGTTGGTAATGTATGAAAAGCTACGGAGAATGAAAAAAAAATAGCATACACTGTCCCAATTTTTTAAAAAATATTTTTTAGTTATACATGGACAAAATATCTTTATTTTGTTGATATATTTTTATGCAGTGCTGAGGATTGAACCCAGTGCCTCACATGTACAAGGCAAGCACTCTACCAATGAGCCACAACCCCAGCCCCTGATTTTTAAAAACAGGACAAAGTTAGTTGTCACCTATAAGCCAGTGAATTTGATGTTGTCACAGAAAATATTATAAAATGGTATATTTATGAAGACTTAAAAAGGGTAGGTATGAGATTTTGTCATTGTTATGTCAGATAAATACATTATTTTCTCTTAATCTTTTTAAGGTACTTTTTTTAGTTGTCAGTGGACCTTTATTTTATTTAAATGCAGTACTGAAAATCGAAACCAGTGCCTCACACATGCTAGGCAAGTGCTCTACCACTGAACTACTATCTTAGCCTGAATTCATTGTTTTTAATAGTATTCCTAGATATTGGTTTACACTTATGTTAAAGACTATGTAAAGATTTCAGAAAATCATTTGATGGAATTTCTTATAATGGAAAAAAAAACATTAGCTGAGTTATTTACAATTTAGTTGATTTCTGTAATGACCATCTTTAAAGGGTGTTGTTAATGAATCCATTAATGTGGAGGGAGAGGCCTAAGGATGTGTTTAAGAGTTCTGCCCTCATATCTTTCCTATTCAAATACATCCCCAATGTCTTCACTCATATTTTGGTGACATAAAATGGAAATTGAATAAAGTACAATAGAAACTCAAAGTTAAGAATGACTTCAAAAGGGTAGAATTCTGAGTAAAACGTAAAAATTATAATTTAATTAAGACAAATATAAACTTAAATACTTGGAGATTAATGGCACATGAACTGAGAATAGACAACATTGTAGAAACACAGAAACACCCGTGTTTCAAAGACAATTAAAAATAGTGAGAGAAAATCCTCCTTGAGCACTGCATGAAAAATACTTTTGTAATGATGTTATTTGTATTTCCTTGTCACAACAATTTTGTGACACAGATATCATTCTTATTCCCAATTTTTGATGGGAAAACTGAGGCATGAAAATATTAAATGCCTGCCTGAAGTCACAAAGCTGATAAACACCACAGCAGGAGGAAGAGCTAAGCTGTCTGGCTCCAAAATTTGTTCTGTGCTTCTGTTGGATTAAACAATGCGGCTGAACTACTAAACCATTTACTTTGTTTTTGAGTCAAGACAATAAATAAATAGTATGGATCCAAACCAAAGAAAAGGCATCACAATTGTTAGCTTTTGCCTGAAATACATTTGTTCTAGAGATAGGAACAATTGGGAGTTGTTTGGAAAAGGTCTAGGATCATACAGAGTAGATAATCCATAGAAAAGATCAATATACAAAAGAAATGATAACATACTCCTCATATTGAACCTGAAAATCAGAAACTATAAGCAGACATAATAGCTATCTTAAAAGATTTGAATCTATGTTCACATAGAAAAGAGATTTACCTCATTGTGCATGGGTCAAGAGAAGAGAGCTTTAGTAAAGTGAATGAATAATACATTTTGGACTCACTGTAAGTAATAATTTCCTAATAATTGTAGTTACCTCTGGAATAATTATTTAATGGGGTCTCTTATTGGGTAAATATATTTTGTAGTACCGGGATGCTCACTAACAGATGCATACATTATGGATATTACATGGTATTATCATGGAATTTTATATACAAAATTGAACTCAGACTGCATGATCTTAAGCATTTACAGATCTGGGGGTCTAAAAGTCCATGAATCTCAAAAGAATAGGCAAAGTGGTATCATGTTCTCAATCACAGACCACCAGGAACACAGCTGTATTTGACCCAGTTTGGGTTTATTGATTTGTTGCATAATTGACTTGTAGAACATCTCAATGAAAAAGTTCTAGAAACCAAGTTTAGGATTTTTCAAGGATAGGTGATTGGGGGCTTTAAGGAACAGACTTTATTCTGGATTGGATGCTCAGGGAAAAAAAGGTAATTCCATTATTAGGCATTTTAATAATTCTTACATTGAAGGTGAAAGGAAGAGATTGAAGCTAAAAGTTGGATTGATATGGAGGCAACCACTCATATTGGCCAGGGGAAAAGAATGTTTTGTCTATTTATGTGGTGGAGATGATATTTTTGTTTTGTCTGTGTTCAGACACATTATGCAGTTGTCCTGTTTTTGTCTTGACTTATCACACTCACAGAATAGCCTGGTGTTGGAACTACATAAAATTGTTGATGTTCAACAGAAGAGATGCTTAGTTCTGAGTGCCAGGACATTTCTTTCTCAGCTCTCTATGCTGCCCATGGTGGCATCTACTTCAGGTCTCAAACTCCTGCTTGATAGGTCCACCTTGTTTCCAACTTCCCCTGAGTAAGCTGTTCTCTACAAGATTCTCTTTAGCAGAGTGTAGGCTTTATTTAACTAGGTGCCCTCAAAATAGAACCTTGTATCTTTCAGAATAGGTATTTGTATTAATCAGCTTTTTTTAAAAAACTACTGTGACTAAAAGACCCGGCAAGAACAATTTTAAAGGAGAAAAACTTTATTTGGGGGTTCATGGTTTCAGAGGTACATAGATGGCGGGCTCCATTTCTCAGGGCTCAAGGTGGGACTGAACATCATTAATAAAGAGTGTAGTGGAGGGAAGCAGCTCACATGATGATCAGAGAGCAGAAAAAAAAAACCTAAGCTCATCTCACCAAATATATACCCAAGGTACATCCCCAATGACCCTCCTGCAGCCATACCCTACCTACCACCTTAAGTTACCACTCAGCTAACCCTTATCAGGTGATTAACACACTGATTGGGTTAAGGCTCTCATTACCCAATCATTTTACCTCTAAGCCATCTTGAATTGTCTCACACATGAGCTTTTGAGGGACCCTCACATCTAAACCATAATCAATATTAATATAATTATTATATATTATTATATAGTACATATGTTAAATACTTTTTTTTAAAATGGGGATTTAACCCAGGGGTGCTTAACTGCTGAACCATATCACCAAGTCTTTTTTATATTTTATTTAGAGACAAGGTTTCACTGAGTTGCTTAGGGCCTCACTAACTTGCTGAGGCTGGCTTTAAACTCTTGATCCTCCTGCCTCAGCCTCCTAACTCACTGAGAATATAGGCATTCACCACCACACTCAGCATATATTTTGTTACATATATTATATTTACACATAGAAGTGATCTGAAGTCAACATTCACATTTTGTTAGCTTTCTTGACTACATTAAATACTATCCTTTTAGATGGGAACTAATGCAAATTTAACCCACTAAAATATTTCTTATTGGTCAAATGATTCATGAAATCTTTAGACATTAAACAAGCCTATAAGATTCTTGATGTCAAATTCAGAATTCTTCATAGACACACCTGCAAAGCATGAATGAAATATAGAGGGTGTTGGATAATTTAATGCACAAATTGCATAATCAGACTTGTAGTGGCCCAGCTGGCATGTGCAAATCTAGGCTTTTAAGTATGCCTACTTCCTTTAATGAAGAATCCTCTTGCATGTTTTTTATTTTTTTAAGTTGATAGATTCTCTCTCACTTTTTATTGCGTCAGTGCCTCCAAACAGAGTGATAGTTATGAACGAGGATTCTCATGCTGTGCTCAACATTTATTACTCATGTTTGGAAGCCCTTTTAATACTTGTTTGTCTTTTAAATATTTCTCACCTACTCTTTGACAATCTAGAAAAAAAATACACAAAAGGGACAAGCATGTCTCAAAACCCCTGTCTAGGTGAGTTGTCACAAGCATCAATAATGATGTCCTCATTACTGACACTTGAAAGTCCTTTGGATTGGCAAGGGATTTGTCTACATTCCCTGCAGTTATTGTTAGCTCAGTTGGTTAGTACCTGGAGCTAAGGAGATCAAGTTTGTGGCTTTGATCCATTTTGAACTAGAAACCATTGTTGAGAGCTTAAAAACCCTATTATAGTGACAAAGGCAATGAAAGGCAAAATTTTAAATAAGTAGTGGAGGCCAGAGCAAGGTGAGAGAGCCTGTTCTTAATACACACCGATCTCTACCTCTAGAAAAGCTGCACTCAGTGGTGGCTGGGGTTAAAGGGTGTTGAGGATGTTAACTCTCCCAGTAGAAATGACAATGAAATGAGGCCCCCTTATTTATTCACCCTACAACCTACAACTGCAGAGGAAATAAAAACTTAACCTTTGTTTTATCTCTAATTCAGACTTCTTTCTTAGCACCAGTTACTGATGGGGGAAATAATCTTTGGTTCTGTAAGTTTAGTCTCACCCAGAAAATTTAGCAATTGCTTTAGATAGTACTCAGTCCTCCCTCAAAAACAGCCTTTGCTCTTCACAGTCCTAGGTCTTTTGCCCTTCTCCCAGTTCCTTTTCAAAAAGGCACCAGGTACACAAGGAGGATGCTGAGGTTTGGCCAACTCTGAAGCAAAGGGACATGAAGACCTTCAGAGTTGAATCACTGGCTCTTTGACATGATGTTTCTTTTCTACCTGGTTACTGACTATCTTGTAGGGGCTAATTACAGAAGTTTGTCATTTTCAGTGCTCTGGTATCTCCTGTTTTCTGAGGTCCTAGCTCAGCCACACTTTAGTTTTCAGTTCATCTGAATCTTTGTCTCATCTTCAGTCAGCCCCCTCACCAGGCACAATAACCCCATCTCTGCTTCAGTATCACCTCCCCTCTTCCAATGGAGAGGCCAATAACATTCACCTCAGAAAGAGGCAGTGGGATCTTGAGTCTTGTCCAAAACCTTAATTCCAGATCAGTCTGAAAGCTAGGCTCAAAGTCCTTCCCCAGAAGGTACTAACCACTCTGTACCAAGTTTGTGAGGGGGGTCAACACACCTGGTTGACTAGCTTCTCACTGGGTCTCATGAGGGAGTAGATGAGAATATCACCCCACCCTCATTCTCATCATTTCCTCTCCCCATTTTCTCTCAGGCCCCAAATGAGTAGTTTGTGTCTGTTTTCTTATTATCTGGGTCTCCTTTATCCAAAATTCAGGACTCTGGAGAGCTCAATATGCCATGTTCAATGAGAGCTGAGAAATAGAAGTCTACATAATTTTTTTTTACTTTTATATCTGCCTTTTTCTTGGGGAAACAAGATTGACCTGAATGAAGTAAGAAGTTTAAGTAAAATATGGTTTCTAAAGGAGTTAAAGTATACTTGCTTAACATTTGCAAAATTAATATGCTAGTTTCCTAACAAAATCAATCCTCTATCAAATCAGATACTATTTGCCCAGCACTGAGCCGTTTACATAATTCGTACCAAATTATATAATAACCTGGGAAGGTATGATTCTTCCTATTTTCCAGATGAGAAAACTGAGACTTCCAAAAGTCATGTGATTTGTTCAATTAATTGGTATTCAGATCTGTTGAAATTCTATGCTGAGATTCCTAATTACAAAGATACACTGGTGATTACTATATTCCCATGTTATCATATTTTCAAAGGGTATCATCTTATTCATAATATATAAGCACACACTTTTTATTTGAAATAGTCACAGCATAACATCTTTGCAGATGGTGACCTAGAATTCGTAAATATGTTCAGCCATCCTAAGGCAGTAATGAGTGTATGGAGGGAGCCATCAAGGGTGTGGGAACATTTTCAGGACATCTGGGGCCCATCAGCATCAAATCATTTAACAGAGTGCAAACAATTTAACACTGAGAGCCTCTCAATTATCTACTTGCAAATAAATAAATGATAAAGTATAAATCTTTATGCTGTAAGCAAGTGAGTACACTTCTGAGTTGCCTTCCCCAATTTAGCATCATTAGTTGGCAAATGTTCAAACAATGCACACAAAATTTAACATATATCTGTGCAAACTGTAAATTAGATAAAGATGTCACAAATATGGATACCTCTAAAAACATTGCAATACTAGGGTCAAGAACCAGTGCATTATAGGTGGCCCACCAGATTGGATTACTCACTATTACTCACTTATAGCATGTAACTGACTCACTCTTGTTGCCCTAATACTTTACATTTTTTTATGGATGTTTCAGTATTATTAAAGTGCTAGAGTTTGGAAACCAGATGAATTGCATTTGGCCTTGCATTTGCAAATGTGAGAATTTAGCATTTTTTAAATTTCCATTTTCCCATCAAAAAGTGGGAACAATAATGCCTACCATTCTCACCAGGATACATATCAGAATAAAAGGAAGAGATATGTGTAAAATGCCAGCATATAATATGTACTCATGTGAGAGTTGTGGTTACTACTGATGTTATTATAATCATTACTGTTTGCTTCAGCTTGTCATTAGTAGTATTTTATTTGACCCACACATCAGTTTCTTTGACACAAAGATTATTGTGCCAAGAAACTTCAAGCCCATGAAATTATATTTCTTGGGAAAAGTCATAGAAGTAACCTTTGTTACAGCAAGATCACAAACTCCAAACTTTAGCTGCTCTAGTAGTTCTTATTTTCTTTAAGATTACTTCGTTTGTTCTTACTTTCTCTTTATCTGCTCATCTCATTCCTGCAGCCACTCTTCCTTCCCTTCTTTGCATATATGTACCTGAGAATAACTGGAATTCTGCTGCCCAGTATAGACTTTTTCTTACAGACAAGAAACAAATCATGAAACAATTTTTCTTTTTAACCTCCTGTTTTTTTTAACAAAACCCCTAAATGAATTGAAATTTTGATTTTTAGTATTTTGATCTTTCTATATTTAATAATAATATTGATTCAGTCTTGACAAGTTGCATGTATCTTGGAATTCATCCATTTCTCTACATTATTCAATTTGTTGGTGCATAATTGCTAGTGCCTTATAATCTGTTTTATTTCTGTGGCTTCAAATGTTATATATCTTCTTTCATTTCTGATCTTATTAATTTGAGTCTTCTCTCTTTTTTTCTTAGTCTAGCTAAAGTTTTGTCAGTTTTATTTATTTATTTGAAAAATCAATTCTTGGTTTTGTGATTTTTCTTTTTTTTTCCTAGCCTCTGTTCTGTTTATGTCTGCTCTGTTGTTTATTATTCCCTTTCTTCTGCTAACATTGGGATTTGTTAATTTTCCTTTTTCTAGTTCCTTGAAATGTAAAGTTAGATTGTTTCAGCAAAAAGCAAATAACCTCATACCTGATATGTGGCTAGTACAAAAAAAAAAGAGGGCATTTGGGTGCTTTGGGGGAGATGTGAAGAAATTGAAACTCTTGCAATCTGTTGGTGAGAATTTAAAATAATGCATTTCCTATATAAAAAAGTGTAGAGTGTCCTTAAAATTTAAAAATACAAGTACTGTATGATCCAGAATTCCAACTTTTGGGTATTTATCCAAAAAATTGAAATCAAGACCTCAAAGACATATATACACTCCAGTGTTCATTGCAGTATGATTCACAAACCAGATAAGGAAGCAACCCCAGTGTCCACTGACAGATGACTGGGTAAAGAAAGTGTGGTAGGTATGTACTTACCGTGGAAAATTACTCAGCCTTAAAAATTCCTCTCATTTGCAACAAAATGGTTGAACCTGGAGGGTGCAATGCTAAGTGAAATAAACCAGACACACAAGGACAAACACTGCATGATTCCACTTAGATGAGGGAGCTCTAACAGGAAGATACACAGAAGCAGAAAAGTCTAATGCAGTTTCCAGGGTCTAGTGTTGGGAGACATGGGGAGTGGATATTGTTCAATGTGGATAATATTCCGGTAATGCTAGATGAATTCTGCTGTACAACATGGTCTATAGTTAACAGGACAAGTATAGTGCACTTCAAAATTTGATGAGAGTAGATGTCACATTAGGTGTTCTTACCAAACCAAGCCCAACAAAACAAAACTGAAGGGACAACAAAGAAACATTGGGAGAAGTCAGATATTTATATTAACTTGATTGTGGTGATGGCATCACAGGTGTTTGAATATGTCCAAACTCATCAAATTGCACACGTTAAATATATGCAGGTTTTATATTTCAATAAAGCTGTTAAAATTTAGCCATTTGAAAGTTCCAGAAGTATTGAGTAATTTTTAAATTAAACTTTTATTTTGAGAACAATTCTTGATTAAAAAAAATGTTTTGCAAAAACAGTATGGAAAGTTTCCAATACCTCAGATCAACCTCTTATATTTCTAAGATACCTTATTACAATTAATGAACCAAAATGGGTGATATTATGGTTTAGATATGAGGTACTCCCAAAAATTTATATATGAGGTAATGCAAGAATTTTCAGAGGTGACATAATTATGAGAGGTGTAACCTGATCAGTGGATTAATCCACAGACATGGATTAACTAGGAGGTAACTTTATGCAGGTAGGGTGTAGCTGGAAGAAGGAAGTTGGTCACTGGGGGTGTGCCTTCAGGGTTCATATTTTGCCCATGGTGAGAAGAGGTCTCTCTGCTTCCTGTTTCCATGTCCTGAGCTTCTTTCCTTCACCATGCCCTTCTTCATTGTGTTCTACCTCACTAGGGCCCACTATGGAGTCAACCAACCATGGGCTAAACTTCTAAAACCATGAGTGAAATGATTTTTTTTTCTTCCTCAAAATTGTTCTTTTTGGGTGTTTTGGTCATAACAACAAAAAAAGGCTAAATATAACAGTGCATCATTATTAACTAAAGTCAATAATACTTTTTGTGAGGATTCTCCAGTTTTACCATGAAGTCCTTTTCCTGTTTAGCAGTCCCATCCAGGACATCACATTACATCTAATGGTCATGTCTCCTTATTTCCCCCCTCATTTTGAAACTGTTTTAGACTTTCCCTCGTTTTTTGATGACCTTGAAAGTTTTGGAGATTTCTGATTAAGCATTTTGAGAATTTTTGGTGAGGTATAGAATACTTCAGTACTGGAATTAGTCTGATGTTTTCCTCATGATGATTAAAATGAGGGGTGTGGTTTGGAGAGGAAGCCCTCAGAGGTAGGTGACATTCTCCTCATGTCATATCAAGGGCACATGCTATCAGTTTTACTTATCTCTGCTGATATTGACCTTAGCTTGAGGAAGTGTCTGCCAGTGTTCTCCACTGAAAAGTTACTTTCTGAGGCTGCGGATGTGGCTCAAGCGGTAGCGCGCTCGCCTGAAAAGTTACTTTCCCCCTCCCCTCTCTATTTCCATACTGGCTTCTTTTGAAAAAAGAAGCTCACACTTAGTGGGGAGTTATGCTCTACCTCCCCTCAGGTCAAAATAACTACATCAATTGTTTGAGATTCCTGTGCATGGAAAATTTGTTTATCTCCCATTTATTTATTGATTTATGTATGTCAATAAGGACTCATGAATATTTACTTTATACTTCCCAATATAATTTAATACTATTTATTTACTCTAGTGTTCAAATTGTGCCTGCTTTGGTCATTGGGAAATCTTTCAGTTGGGTTTCATACCCCTTGGATGTACCCTCATTGTTTTGAGGGTCTGTGTTTGTTATGAGTACTTTTCTTGCATTGGGGCATCACAAGATGCTCCAGAAAAATTTCGTATGTTTCCTTCTCTAGCCCTAGAATCAGACATTTATCAAAGACATTCTCATTCCTTTTCTTGGACAGTTGGACTACAAACCAATATTTGGGTATTAGTTGTGTTTGTTGCTCCTGGGGTGTCATTGCTTCTACGCCCTCTTAGTTGACAAAGTGTAGAAATACTTTTGGATATATTAAAGCATGTAATTACATGTATTTATAAATATTTCTGTATGTAACCATCTGTATCTTACAGTAAGATAAGCATGAACTCATACTGATGTCTATAGCTCTAATCCAGTACCACATGGATCATCTACCTTCATATACCACTGTTCCACATGCAATATAAGGGTTTTAGTCTATTTTTCATTAATATAATGAAAAAAATACCTGAGATGGGCTAACTTTATGAAGAAAAGAAGTTTATTTATTACTTATTTATCATACATATTTTTTGGTACTGAGGATTGAACTCAGGGGCACTTAACCACTAAGCCACATCCCCAGTACTTTTTTAGATTTTACTTAGAGTCAGGGTCTTGCTGAGTTTCTTAGGATCTCAATAAGTTGCTGAGACTGGCTTTGAACTCACAATCCTCCTGCCTCAGCTTCTCCAGCTGCTGGGATTATAGGCATGCCTCCCCCTCCCCCACCCCCAATGAAAAGAGGTTTATTTAGCTCATAGTTTTGGAGATTCAAGAGCAAGGATCAGCACTGGCTTGGCTCTGGTATAGGATTCATGGCAGGTGGCAGATATATACAGTGGGAATGCATATATAAGCAAGGTATTATACAACCAGATAAGAAGCCAGAGAGTCTGAGGTCCCACAATCCCTTCTGAGATCATGCCCTCAGTCACCTAAGGAATTTGCACTGGACCCTATCTATTAAAGATTCCACCACTGCCCACATCACCAGCCCCGGGGGCAAACTTCAACACATGAGCCTTATAGGGTCAGACAACATAACCGAAGCAGTAGGTATCTCTGAACATAGTATTCCCAATTTTTCCCTCCATCCCTTGTGACATCGCTGTTATTCATTCAACTTATCCATACACCATAGTTACTCAACACATGATAAATATTATTAAGCAATTATTTTTAGATCAATTAAGATAAGAAAAATATAATACTGTATTTTACCTTAGTTTTTTCCTTTCTTCATAATTTTCCTTTTTAAATTTAGATCTAACTTTGTGACCTACAGAATTTTCTTTCTGTTTGAAGAAAATATAAGAACATTTCTTACAGAGAGAACCTATAAGCAAAGAATTCTCTCAGTTTTTGTTTTTCTAAGTGTTTATTTTTCTTTCATTTCTTAAGGACAAATTTGTGAGATACAGAATTATAGTTTTATTTCTCCTTCAATACTTTAAATGTTTTACTCCATTTTCTTTTAAAATGATTCCTAACTATAGATCTGCTATAATATTTATAATTTTTCACTTTTTGGTGTTTCTTTTTTCTTTATCTTCTCTCAAGGTTTCATCTTTTGTTTTCTATAATTTGAATGTAAATGACTTAGATGAACAATTTTTTATATATATTTTGATTTTTTTTTGTCTTTATATTTTTTCCCTTAGCTTCCTGGATCTGTGATTTGATTTCTTTCATTAATCTTGAAGTGCCATTAGTACTTCTGCTCCATCTCCTTTATTCTGCTTCTAGTATTCTAATTACTCATGTTACTCCTTTTCAGTTTGCCCCACAGTGCCTTGTTCTGTTTTGTTCAGCTTTTGTTGTGGTTAATATTGTTCTAAGGGCAAGAGTGATGACTCCTATGCTTTTTTTCTGTTGGAACTGAGACCAGAAGTTTTGATGAATTATTTTTGAAAGAGCTATTTTACCTCAAGGGAATATGTTTTTACTACAAGTGTATTGTGTTTACAACAAAAGATTAGAAAACAAATAGGATTAAATATGACAACAATGTAACCAAATTTAGATTCCTTAGTAATTTCTACTGTTAAGATTTGTATGAATTGTACTATGTATTCATCTGCATATTCTACATGAATTTCCTTCTATGTTTATTTAGTGTCTTAACTTTTTAAACTTATCATCACAAAAAATACTGACAGATTATGTATAAACATCATTCTAATGGATGCATAGTGTTCATTATGAAGAGGTTTTTTTTTTTTTTTAAATTCAGCAAACTGTCCTATTATAGTTCTTTAAATTGTTTTGTTTTCATGTGTATGTGTGTGTGCATACTTCCTTGGGTGTCAGATGTCAGTTCTGTTTAGATGTGTTCCTCTGGTTTCTGTGTATTTTCAGCTCTGGCACATGCATGTCCTATTACTAACACCATCTTATAGTTCTCATCAACGTTGCCTGTGTGCACTCTTAATTTCCTATGCCTACTTTCTTTGTGTTTCCATTTTGTAGTTTTTAAAATATCTCAGAAAACTGATGTGCTCTTTCCTTCAAGAGATGGAACCAAATTATCTTCTTGAGTGTGGACTAGATTTCTAATGAGTAGATTATGGCAAAAATAATGGTGTGCTATTTTGTATGGTCTTGTGGCACTATCTATATCAGAAAGATTCTTTCCATATTACCATGTTTTCCTGTCATATCATAAAATCTAATAAAATGAAAGTCCAGGTCTTTCTTCAACATTAACCTGAAAGTATGCAGATTCTTACTTTTTCAAATTTATTTTAGAATAAATTTTTTTACTGCTTTCTAATACCAGGTTAAAATGGGGTTTTCAAAAATACAAATATCATTCTATTACTAATAGTGAAATGTATTCCTAAGCATCATATCCTTATTTTCTAATACTATTTAGCCATTAATACTATTTAGCTATTACTATTCTGAACACTATTTAGCTATTACTAATAGTATCTTCAGCTCTCTACTGATAGTCAGAACCCACTCACTTTCCAAAGGGTTAGTAGCCCTTAACCCAACATGAATACAGACATCAGAATGAGTGGCTGAAACTGATAATCAAGTATGCCATTAAAGTCCTAAGAATTAATATGGCAAATGAGAAAATTTATGATTTTATTTTTTTTCTACAATTTTTCCTGGACAACTGGATGACAAAATCTATTCACAAAATTTCTTAGTCTTAATATACTTAAACCTCATTCCATTACTACATTTTATTACAATTGGATAGCAAAGAAAGTAGTTTTAAGTTAGAATAGCTCTGCATCTGAACAGAATTCTGATAAGGATGTGTATTCACTCTTCTCAGGGACTGCTTTTAAATCTCTCACAGGGAAGGCTCCAGTCAAGAACAAGAATAATAATGATAGCATCATCTTTTCTAGAAGGGAAAATATCATCACATAGTTGAATTGAAGATATTATGTGTCCCTTTTGATGACTTTTATAAAAATCGTTCATATAGTTGTTTACTATGGATTATTTGGAAATCAAAATTATCTAGAGCTCTATTTTTTAGCTTATCCACCATAGTAGAGCATAAATTTAGTGATAAAGCTGTTAGATTGAGCCTCACCCGAAATGAGTGATTTTGATATTTCCTTAGTTATGGGTATTAGCAAATTTCCTGTGTTGATTGAGTCAGTCTGAGATGGGATTTATGTTACTTACAATTTTAGAAATCTTAATTAATGCTACATGATACAAAGTTCATATTAAGTTAAAATTTTAATGATAACTCTTCTCAAATTGTCTGCATTGGTTGCTATAACCTACATAACATAAACTTCATTTGAAGTATTTTGAACTTCATTTGAAGTCCAACACATCCCAAATTCCCAAATACTTCCAAGTAGTAGAAAAAAAGTGACCTCTAGCCAGTTGACTGCCAAGTTGTAAGTGTAACTGTGAAGGAAAGCTCATCAAACTTTGGGAGAGCAAAACACAGTTGTTCTGGAAAATCAAGTAAGGAAGTTATTGCACCAGAATTTTAAGAAGTGATAGATATTTTGCTCCACTATATGTAGGAATAGAGAATACAGTATAAACATTTTATTGCAATTCTTTGTATGATTATTATTTAAAATGCAATGCAAGAAATCTCCCAGTAGCTGATAATGGTTTAAGATAAAATGTTCTTTGTAAAGCAATTTCCACTATTTTCCATCTATACCAATTTAATGTATTCAGTTGTTTAAAACAGCTGTTTTTATACTCAGTTAAATGCAGTATTACAGTTCATATCATTTTCTTTCCACTGAAAAGTGACTCTACAAATCTGAATCCAAAAATTTAAATCTGGAGAAAACAAATGCAGTATTCTTACATAAAAAGTGTGGACTAACACATCAGATAAATGATTTAACTGGATCAACTAACTGTTTCTGCATACAAACCCATTATTTGATGTAACTGATTAGTCAATTTTTATCTATCCTGATTATTTTATAGAAATCTTTCTTTTGCTTAACCTTTACTTATTCATCAAGACTCAACAAAATAAAGGATGACATAATTCAGGAGACCTTGGAACTGACCCTCTTATGACTTCACTCTCAGTTTCCCAGCAGTTCCAATAGCATCTTGTTTCATCTTTACTATAGCCCCTGTAATGACAAGAATTAGCACTTATTGAGTCTCAGCTGTGTGACAGGCACAGCTCTTGACATACGTTATCTGACTTAATCTTCAACAAATCTATGAGACAATTTTGGTAGTGATGGTGGTGTTTTGTTGTTTGTCTAACAAATGAAGATACTGAGACTCAGAAAGCTAATTAGTTTACCCACAGTTATTAAGTAGCAAAGACAGAAGATATGATTAGAGCAACAAGAGGGAAACCATAAGTGGTGTTTGGCCTCATAAAAATGAAAAGAGAATTCCAAGGAGAAAAGGCTAGCCAAGAAATCAAGGCAAAAAAAAAAATGATAGCTAAAAGAGCAATAATTAACAATGTATAGTTTCAGTCTGGTGTTTAGATTCTGGTGGCAGAATCTAAATTGTATTATAAAAATTCATGCATAAGGAAATAGATGAGATTCAAATCTATATCTGTTTGATTTAAATCTTATGGGTTTTATCCTCAACTGGAGTAATTTCAAATATTAGTATACATGAGAAATCTCAGTAGATCTTAAATATTGGTATACATAAGTGGCATCTAATGAAAGAATCCTAAGTCTCACATGGAAATCTCTGGAGTATGAAAGTGTCTATTCTTAGGATCTCCTCAACACTGGATCTCACTACTTTTAAAAATTTGGTCGCTTTGATGATAACAAAATATTTTAATCAATATTTTAACTTGATTACAAGGAAGCCAAATTATTTATGACTCCATTTATTACTCATATTTATTTTATTGCAAAACGCCTTTTGTATCTTTTTGGCTGGATGGAATTATTAATTTCTCAGCACTTATGACAGACTAAAAAGATGACTCTTCCACCTCTAGTTGAAGACTCAACACTATTTCCAGACTTTGTCATCTTTATAAGTGCTGTGCGCAACATAACTGCTCCTCTCTTAACCTTGACTGGCCCTGAGTTATGTGGAGGCTCAAATGAGATAAAGAGAGTAAAGTGATAGCACATAAGAAGAATCAAATATACAGACAATTAGTCATTATTATATAGGCAAGCAAAATGATCCAAGAAAAGTTTAGAGACAGGAATATAGAAACATATCCCAATGCTTCTTATGTAGCTAAAATAAGATATGTAGATACCCTTTGTAATCTAGAAAGTTCCACAGACCTACATGTTGAAATTATCACTATAATTAAAATCATTTCTATTTCACTTTGAAATGTAATTACTTTTTCACTTTGGGAAGGGAAATACATAGGCAGAATAATTTAAAATTTGCTTGATATTACATGTCCAGCCATTGATAGAACCAGGATTCCTGAGAAGGCTTTGATGTGACACAGAGCTCCAGCTCCTCGCAGGTCATGGGATGGCTTTGGAGGTCTCCACAAAAGGATTGGTACTTCAGTTTGCTATCCAGTAGGAGGTCTCAATCTAGTTTTGTTTTAGAAGCAGGTCAAGTGCTACTTTGGGAATCCACAAAAGCCCTGAACTCTTTCCTTAGAGCAGCTGAGGCTTGTTTCTTTCCTTTGTGGTAAAATCAACCATATGTGCCACATCTTATACATGCCATGGCTTATTTTTCCATTCTTATGTCAAAAGGCGTTTTTTTTTTCCATTTGCTTTTCTTTATTTTGCTTTGTTAGTATAAGCACACCATGCTATTTCAGATGTGTTTTCTGACACCTATTTCCAAAAATTTCTTGTGGAATGTAAACAACAGAGGAAATTGCTAGGTACTAGGTTATGGAATATTTAAATAAACAAGGCATGATTTTACATTGTTTATATAGAATCTAATGTATACTTCTACAATCAATTTATAAATTTATACTAGCCTTACAGAATGAGTTAGAGGATATCTTTCTTTTGTCTCCCTCATTTCTCTCCTATTCTCTAAAACAACATGTATACATTGGAAAAATATATATTCTTTTAAATATGTGGCCAAACTTGTAAGCATTTTGCCTGGTACCTAGCTTTCAGTTAAATTTTAAATTACCAATTCAGCATTCTTCTTTTCAAGTTCACAACATTAGTAGATTTTTAATTTCTTTTTGAGTCATTTTTTGGCAGATTTTATTTTTTTCAGAAGTTCTTACATTTTTTTCTTATAAAGTTATTTATAGATAAATCATTTCCTTCTCAATGCTTTACCCCAGTTATAGCTCTACTATCTTATTACCTGTTTTATTTATTTATTTAGCTTCTTAAATTTTAATCATTTTTGACAGAAATTTTAGTTTCATTAGTCTTTGGACACACTATCAAATTTT
Organism: Marmota monax; assembly: GCF_021218885.2. Taxonomy (NCBI): domain Eukaryota; kingdom Metazoa; phylum Chordata; class Mammalia; order Rodentia; family Sciuridae; genus Marmota; species Marmota monax. The sequence continues at coordinate 8,682,511 of NW_026692116.1, read as the reverse complement.
GGCCTTGTTACTCATCTCAATTATTACTAAATTTTGGCATTCGTTACTCTGTTGTCACTCATCTGTGTTTTGTTTATCACATCAATTTCTGATATTTATGAATTTTTTCTTTCTACTTTATGTGCATTTCATTTTTACCCAAACTTTTAAAGCAAGTGCATAGCTTATTAACTTTGAGCCTTTCCTCTTTTCTAATAACAGCATTTAAAGTTTTAGTTTTCTTCTTGGCCTTTCTCCTTTGAAATAAATTATTTTTGCTTTCCTTTTGTTGTACTTCATTATAATATTTTTGAACATGTGTTTTCAATTTCCAACGTATAATTTTGTTAGTTTTCTTTTTGTTATTGAATTCTACATAATTGCATTTTAGTAAAAAGAACTTCCTGCATTTGATATGAATTCTTTCTGAATTTCGGAGACATTTATTATTTAACACATACTCCATTTTTATAAATGTTTCATATGTTTGGGAAGAATATGTCTTCTCCGTGTGTTGATTTCAGTGTCTAATATGTTTATATAAATAATTTTCATGAGCACCAGGATTTTTAAAATTTTGTTTTCTTTGATGCATGTATATTAAACTGGTTAGTAATTAAATAAGTATTCAAGAAATATTTGTTGATGAACAGATATTAGATTAAGTTCATTGCATTGCTTAAATCATGTATACATTTACATATTTCTGTGAATTTATACAATATCAATTTTGCTTTATAAACTTTTAAGTTATGTTTATAGGTACATATTATTAGAATCATTATATGCATCTAGTAACCTAAAAGCTTGCCAATTATACCTAGAAATGCTTTTAACCCTACAGAAAATTTTATACTGTTAAAATAACTATATAACTTCAAAATATTATTTTTCTAGTATCTTTTCTCCATTTAAATGACTCTTTTTTCTTTGTGTTTTAGGTGTGAATATTGTAACTTCCAGTTTTCTGATTGGTTTTTAAAACATGACTCTAAATTTGAATGTTTATTTTTATCAGCACTCTACATGAATTCACTTTTACCAGCTTTTGTTATATTTTCTTTTTCATTTATTGTCTTCTTTTAATTGTTTGAGAGCTTTTTCCCTATTCTATTTTATCTAATCCTATAAAAATAGAGAAGTTGTATACTCTGTTTCTGATCTTTATTGGTTACTCTATAAAATTCTAATCCAATCGATATGTTTACTCCTTCGAGTGAGTTAACTCAGATATGGTTACAACACAGAGAGTGTTCACACTATTCTTAGAAACTGGATGTCAGGGACTGTTCTAATTATCTCCTTTATTCCTCACAAACACTCTATAAGTGTTACTGTTAACTTTGTTTTATAAGTGAGGAAACTATAGCCCATGTGAAGAAGACCACCAGTGACATAATTAGAAAATGGGAAAGACAGGCTTTGAGCTTAGATAGTTGAGGGCCAGAGATCAACCTCATAACCATTAGACTGTATAGCCTCTGCCTATTGTTCAGTGTTTTAGGTTGTGTGTGTGTGTGTGTGTGTGTGTGTGTGTTTGTGTTGAAGCCCCCAAATTCTATTTTTATTCTTTGAATATCTTATTTTTATTCTTATTTCTCACTAATTTATCATTTCTTCAACATGTCTTTCCACAATTCTGACCTTCTTGTTGGGATCATTTTTCTTCTTATTGAAGAACAGTCTTTATACTTGCAGTCTGTTGGTGAAGATGAGAAAATCTATCTGGAAAAGTCTTTATTTCACCCTGGGTACATCATTGTAAGCTGAGTGTTATTTTCTCCTGCACTTTGAAGATATTATTCCTTGTTCACTACTTTTGTATCCACCATCCACTAAACATTATTATTGTTCCTTTTTACATAATGTCTGTTTCTCTGCTTATATTCTGTTGGTTAATCTATTTTTAACTCGGATGTGTATGGCTTAAAAATTGTTGTTTGGAGTTTCTTTGTTTCATAAATTTGATATTGCTGTATTTTTCCCAGCTATACCTCTCCTGTTCTTTCTGTTACCTCCTCTGGAAATCTGATGCCCTGCCTCATGCCATTCTTTATGTTTCTTATGTTTGGTTTCACCTTATTTACCCTTTTATCTCTCTGGCCACAATTTTGTCTAATTTCTTCATTTCTATCTTCTAGTTTACTAATTTACCTTTCCTGAATACCCAGTCTGTTCCTTAGTGCTTTGAGTTTTAATTTCATTTATGGAATTTTCCATTTTCAGAAGTCCTGTTCATTTTTTTCCTTCACATTGGTGAAGTCATTTTGATAGTCTCTTATAACATTCATTTGTTAATTCATTATTTATGTCCTTAAACAAATTATAATTTTTTGTTTTTATTTTTGCCTAATACATGAAGACACTCAATAAACATTTGTTGATTTTAATAAAATTTTTAATTACAGTTGTTCAAATTGTAAAATTCATTTGGATTTAAGATTTAAATGACAAATGGAGCTACCGAAGGCCATGATTTCCCTTTTCCATTCAAGACATAATCTTAGAGGTATAACAACCCCATTGTGTTGAATGCTGAGAGAAATGCTCCTGCACTACCCCAATTTATCCTTTTCCTGAAGGTATGGCCTTTCTAAAGGAAGGACTTCACTGGTGGGATGTCTCTGATATGACTTCTAGTCCTGTGAAGGGCCAAGGCTTTGTCTTCTGTGATTGCTTCATGCACAGCAATTGAAGCTATGGATCACTTTTCTCAGTATGTACACAAGTCACCTGGGCATGTTATTAAAAAACAGATTCCAGGTGAGCGGGTCTAGGGAATGCCCAGGGTTTTACACTTCCTGCAAGCTCTCAGGTGATTGCCTATGCTGCTCTTTGAGAATCGACATTGAGTAGAAAGAACACCAGGGACGGCAGACCTCATGGGTATTCAGAGCTTCAACACTGACTAATCTCCAGTAATTTCTCCTCCCAGTATGGTGCTGACCACAAATTTTGCTTCAAGTCTTACAACTTCACATGTTCATTTGAAACAATCTCATATTTTTTTTAACAGATTTTAGCATTTTGATAGTATGCAAGTTTTAATCTACTATGTTGTAGGAGACAGAATTCTCCAAATCCACAGAAAGATTTTTATAATCTTTGGTATTCATGCTTAAATTGATCCTGTTAAGTTTTATTTCTGTACCACAAAATAAGTTGTACTTACAGAGATTTACTGAGACACTCTCATGGAATAAAAATTTTAGATATTTTTGTAGACTGATTTTGGTCATTTTAAATGACTTTTGAATCATCCTTAATGAAAGATGAAGCAAAAGGAAAATGAAGAAATGGTATAAAAATATAGTGAACTTTTACATAAGTTATGCACGTTACATCTGAAAAATAGATCTCAAACTTTTTAGGAACCTATGTCTTTTCTGAAACATGGTTATTTTAAAGGACACTTAATTTTGCTTTTGATCAATGGATTTTAAAATATCCAAAAAATCCTGTTATGGATTTTTAAAAAATCTGAATTGCATTTTTGTCTTTGTAATTTTTAAATTGATATTTGTTTTCTGAATGTTTAGATGACTGAAAATACTCATCCGAATTCATTTTGTGTTACTTTATAGCTTTGATTAGATATTTGATGGTGCAGAATAATTAGTTTCTGGTGGTTTCATGCCAAAAAGGTGAGTTCTGTTGAGAACTTGCTCTTGAATTATTACAGCCATGTTGCAATGATTATTTTTAAGTAATAAAAGGTTAATAAAAAATTATGTTTTGTTTAACATCTTTTAAAACAACCACCTCTTAAAGGTTATCCTAATCAAAATTTCAAAAAGCTGCTCAAATTATCAGTGAAAGCTTGACACATCTAGTGGCATTTGGGTCTAAAAAGTGCTGAAGATCAGATAAATAATGTTAAATGATTAAAGATACATTTATTCATGTAATCACATATGATCATCTTTTTATTTTTGAAAATAATATAGATGTCCATGTGTGCAAATTGTAAAGCAAATTCTTTAAAAAATGCCAATAGTAATAGATTTTTATAAAAGAAAAAAAAACTCATAGTTTTTCCACAAAAACTGGTGCTCCACAAAAGATATACTGAAAATAATAAAATAAAGAAATTCAACTGAGCATAAGATTGTTTCAAATAAGATATACAAAATGGTATAATCAAAGAAATAAAGCAGAATAGACTTTTTATAAAAAAACAAACAAATAAAACAAAACAATGAGGTGAATGAAGCATTTTCTAAAATATATCAAGGGACATAATGTGATTAGCAAAAAGTAGATTATGTGTACCACTAGTTAATGAACAAAAGGTATGAATCAGTAATTGCTCTTAATGGCTGGTGCTCTGAATTAAGAAAAAAATAATTTGATTAATAATTTGATTAATTAACTGAAAATAATACAGACCCTGCCAAAAGGGTCAACAAACAAAACTGAAAATATGAGGCTAATTCTTAATAACAAAGACAATTGATCTTGGTTATGGCTTTTGCAACTCCCCTAAGAACAAATAAATGCTATGAGGCTACACCACATATACTGTTCAAATTCCATAAAAGTAATAAGAATTATATCTCTTCAATATGTATATAAAGTTCTTGTTGATGATTCCTCCCCAGGATGTTAGCAAAGGTACGAATAGAACAGATGCCAGACTTTTCAACTCCGGTGTTTCTAATGGAAAAACAACAAAACAGAATACATCATGAAATATGAAGGTCATCTGCTATTTAGTTCATCCTCTGTTCATGCCCCCACGTGAAGCTAGGTTAGAGAAATAACGCTTATGCTCTTTTTGAAAAGATAGAACAAAGTCACATTTCTCTGTCATTGTCTGATTAAAATGGCTTACCCTGCATTCTGTGTTTTTTTTGCTGTTTTTGCTCAGAAATAGAGGTGGCGCTTTATCACAGAAAATGAGGAGGCTAGAAATAATGTTTTAAAAGACTTCTACAGCTTACATTCTAAATATCTCATATAATAAAATTCAAAACAATAAGCTATTAATAACCCGTGCTCACATAACCTTATAAATAAGGCAGTGTACTTTGAGAATCTTAAATCACTAATGTTTTTTATGTCTGTGTTTTTTCTCCTATATGAACAGGTCTGCGCTAGTCTGCATTAATTAAATTTAAGTAGGATTTCTGAGCTGGATCATCATTAAGTCTGTGGCCCTGATTTAAATCTGCAGTAAAACATTTCTCCATTAAGTCTTGTGCTTTTGTGTCATATTTCATACACTAGTTGTCTCTTAATTAAATCCATGATGGTCCACCAACACAGACTATTAAAATAACTATACTTTGCACTTGACATATTTATGAGACAGAGTCATAAGACTATAGACTGATACTTGAACTACTCACTGAGAAATGCTAATAAGATTATGATGAAGGTAAGATTAGAACATTCCTCTCCTTTCTCTTCTCTTCTTTCTAGAGATTTATTTTTATAACTGCAGTTCACTTCTATTTCACATTCTGACTTTTTCCCCAGACCCTCCGAAAGCTCTTTCACTGTAGAATAACTGCAAATTAATAGTCAATGGAAGCCTTTCAAAGTGTTAATTTATATCACATAATGTTAATATAAACATTGAGATATATTCTCCTCTGAGTTTTGCCCTATTCAGAGCTGTACATAAATACATTAATCTAGATATTTGTTTGCCAAGCCTTTAGGTGTTGGGAGTGAAGAAAATTTACAAGGACTGGAAAAGAAAATAGCCCTGAGTGAGAAAGCAGTTAACTTTTAGATGGGGTGAGAGGAAGTCCACGATGCCAACCTCAGATATACTGAATTTTCAATCTGCTCACCACAAAGAATGATAGTCTCTGCCTGGGTGAATTTTCAGAGAACTTATTACTGCATATGGTGAAAGAGAGTTTCCAGGATATTTTGTTTGCTTTTAGTGGCCTTACATACACTTTAGTTTTTGTCTCATTTCTCTCAGAAACATTTGTTTGTTTGTTTGTAATGTAGAGGGAAGGGCTTTTATGGGGACTAGTGGGCTTCAAGGATCAGGAAGTTTCAAATTACTGAAAGCTGTGTCAAAGCAGAGAATATGGACAAGAACAACAGGTAAACATTTTGGCCAATGATCTAACACAAACAAGCATTATCTAAAACAAATAGAGGGAGGAGTTCATAGCCTTTAAATCCATTATCTGCCTCTTACCAGTATCAGTGCACATTCTGTCTCTTTTAAAAAATTCAACTGTGAAATTGATTATTCTTCTCTATTTTTTTAAGCCGAAGTTTTAAAAAGTACTTCAAAGTGAGAAATTAACTTAAAATAAAATATAGTTTTATAAAACATGGGTCTGCACCAAACAATGAAAGTATAAAATAAATTCTAATATCTTGTCAAGAACAGCAGCTACAGTCAGGCAGCTCCACTAAACACATTAAATCTAATAAAATCACCCTCACGTACTCCTGACACTAGTAGTAATTAAAATAACTTGTTTCAAAAAAATTGGTCCTATACATGAATACTTATTGGCAATTATTTCTTAGTTCTTCAAACCAAAGATAACATAATTTGATTCTCACACAATTTTCTTGTAAATGCAGTTCATATTGGGTTTTATATGCAGCTTAAGACTGTTAATTGCCATTTTGAGCCTCACAGTAAAATAGGGTTCAATATGTCGCTTTTCTCAAGCATAGAGAAATGTTTGAGAAATGCTTGTCTTAGTCTAATGAACTGTGAATAATTTACATCCTGAGTCCTATTTTTCAGTATAAGTGGCCTGACTTTTCTTGAAGCTTGTAAAGCCTAATCAACTTGTTACATTCATCTGATTAAAGAAAGCCATGGCGAAGTAGAGATGAATCCAGGGCTACTTACAGGCTGCTTTTCTTAGGACCTCTTTTTCATTCGGATCTGTTTTTCCTTTGTCATTCCAGACAATGTGTTGTAAACTAAGGATTTTATTTTCCATATTTGGGAGGAAATATTATCTGCCTTAAAATATTTTCAAAATCCCCTTTCCTCCTGGCAGGCTCACTCGATAACTTCCTGAGTTTACAGAGACCTAGCTGTTCTGTCAGGAAGAAAAAGGAGCTGTGTCAGGGTGTGAACATTTTTCATTTCTGAAAGAATCACAAATAGGAGATGTGATTTCAGCTAGTTTCTGAGCACGTGTGCGTCACAGAACTACACCAAAGAGATCAAGACACTGAATCTGCATTCAGCAAGGAAAGCAGCAGCTTTGAGTCACTGGCATGAGTGGGGGGGTGCAGGCATTTTATCTTGCACAGGAGCTTGCAAAAGAAGTAAACTAATTTAATATTCACTGTGTATTTGCTCAAGGATCATCTTTTGTGAAAAGCATAATTTCAGAAGGACTTCAAGATATGTTTGAGAATGTGTGAGTCGAAAGGAATTTTAGAGACAATCTGATTTTACTCCTCATTTTGTGGCATGGAAACTAGGTCCAGAGAAATTAACACATTTGTTGTTCCCTAGCCATGTAGCAGAAAGGTTGTAACAAAACAAAGGAGAATCATAATGTGGATTGTTGAAAACAAGGGGTGTGAGGAGGAGTTGTAGGAAATATTTGTGAAGGGAGGAGCTAACAGATAGTCTTCTTGAGACCCTATCGTGCTATGGCTGCCAATAAGAGATCTCTGCTTGCATTTACATGCCTGTGAGCTATGTGATTTCTTCATCCTCCACCTGTGTACATGAAAGGAACTCTTTGTAGTAGAAAAATGAAGAGGAAGAAAAGGAATTTATTTGCATTGTGAACTTACAAAATATTGAAAGTCCATGAAGTTAAATGGCAGAATGAAATCCCATTGTTTGTACATTAATTCAATATATAGTTTTCTTTGGCAAACTGAATTAGAATAGGTCAGAGGAATCATGGAGCAGAGTTTGAATGTGGATATCCATCGTTCAAAAGGTCAAGGTCTGTAGACTGAAACACAGATACTGGCAAGAAAGATGAGGGAAACACTGAAGAAAAATTTGGCAATAAATGAACATCAAGGAGAAAGTAGATCTAATCCCGGGAATAGCACAAGAGAAAAGATGGCTTGTGTTATACAAAAATCAGGGTCTAAGTAAAGTGAGTTAGGTCAGGGGCTGGCAACTTTTTTCTAAATTGCTATTCAGATAGGAAATATTTGGGTTACTGTAGGCTATATTTTCTATGTCATAACTACACCACTGTGAATACTTTACATAATATTGTAGCAGGGCTCCATTAAACCTAAAAACTCCCAAGGTTTTTTTTTTTTTTTATTCCCCCAACTTCCTGGTAAAAATTGCTTTTTCCTCTCTGGACTTCATCATGCTGAGAATGGAAACCGAGAAGCTTACCCCTGCGCCCAGATAAATGTTTAAAATCACGGGTCCTTGAGATGATACGGAAGACCAAACAGAAGGCTTTACTGTATGCAAATTTTCTAAAAGTAAGCAATCAATCATGCAGAACTTATTGAGTTGTGGTCACTTCAAGAATATTTTTTCTAGCTATTTTATAGTTCTAATTCTATAAGTCCTTTTAATATGAACAGATAATGTGATTCATTTTTACTTGTATCCCTACGTTGACTTTTGTGACCTGAAAAAACTACTGTCTACATTTAAATTTAACCTGAAGAACATTCTAGATTGAAGAGGAACATATAGTTTAGAAAATTAATTCATCCATCCTCCTCTGAACCAGTTTACTTTTTACCACTCGTGTGGGGATCTGTGTGTAACTGGTATGATGATCTCCTTGCATTTGAGAGTTCTCAGTCCTTACATAAATTCAAAGATATCTTACTTTATTTTCTTTTGTTTTTAAAATGCTTGCCTCTCCCATAGACAAGAGCCCTTCTTCCACTTGAATTTATTAGATCACTTCATAGTCTAAGTATGTGTGGTACATAACTCTTTCAAAATTGTCCTTTAAAAAGCAAAGATCCGAACTTTCCAGAAAGCCTTTTAAGATTAATGTGAGATGGCTGTGCTGCCGGTGTCGGAGCCTCGAAATGCATCCTGTCAGAGTGCCAAACCAGAAGTTAGAAGAGCTGCAAACACTCCTGTGAATGTGGAATTCAAGTTGCCCTGCATTGTTTCATTGATATATCTTAATTTCAAATCAGATAAACTGTCAGTTCTACTTAAATAAACCTCAGCCTCACAAAGCTGAAAGTCTTTTACTCCCCCATCCCTTCTCTGTTTTTTTTTAATTGAAACCATCATAAAGTTGAAATTGTGAGTTTTTTTTACTTGAATTTTTTAAAAGTAAAAGTTGAGTTGGCAGTGATGTTGAAATTTATTGGCCCACTTCAGTAAAAAAATAAAAATTATACAGATGGACTTATAATATTTCACTTTTATTCTTATTCTACATAGCTGGACTGCTGCTTAAGTAGGAGGTGTGGAAATTAATTATTTTCCTTCCATGTGTACCATCCTCTTGTGGCTTCTGTCACGAACTAACACGCTGTGTGGTTTTATGAGCACTATCCTGCCTCTGAGAATGCTTCGTTGACTGGACCATAGCACCATCTCACTTGGAGATGGGCTCCTTTTGGACACATAACTCACTGTCTCTTCATATTGAGGTAGGGGGAAGCCAATCTCATTATTTGCATTTATAATGTGGTAGAACTCAAAATAAAGAAAAGATGTGCTGAAGTTTTAAGCTAAAGGGACTTTAAAGATCATTCAGTCCAACCTCTTTATTTTCAATGAAGGAAATTAATCTGGAGAGTTTGAGATGATTGTCTGATGTCCCAGAGGGAGTTGGAGGCAGGGCTGATATAGAGTGCAGTCTCTTTCCCATGAGCTGTGTTACCACACTCATCATCCAAACAAAGGCCTGTCAGTGTAGACTGATGCCCAGTGAACGTTCCAGACTTCAGTTCAGAACTCTAATCATGACTTCACCTTTAAATCATTTAATAAACTACCATTACCTACAGCATAAAGTTCAAACCCTGGTACTTAGGTTTCTTCAGGTCTATCTCTTGGCTTACTACATTCCTGTATTGAGAATACTTGACAGTTGCCTTTATTTGCATTTGTTAAATATGTCAACTTGCAGCACATATCTGCCTCCTTAGAAATGTTATTTATTCCTCTGCCTGGACTTCTATTTAGTCAGAGGCAAACAGCTAGCAACTCTGTCATTTGTGAGCAAAGCACACTTACCTCTCTTTGGAAGCCTTTCCTAAGCCTCTCCAGATCATTTAGATACCCTTCTCTGTGCTTCCCTTACACTGAATATCATGTGCACCTCTGTTACATCTCCCATCATATTCCATTATAATCATAGATTTTCTGGAATTCTCTAACAGTATGAGTACTTTGGTCCTAGAGACCTTAACTCATTCATTTCTTTATTCTCAGTGCCTGATTTAGTATCTGACTCTAGTAAGACATAAAGTATGTTTATTGGAAGAATGAATGTTGATAGACATGTGTTTATTGGCAATCCTATTTTCACCTCCCCCTTTATCTTCATTGCCATCTCCATACTTACAGCTATGATGACCCTTCAGACATTTTCCAGCTTTCTATTATCATTTCTCATTCTGGCAGATGAGCATGCAATTCCTAATAGTAAAATAATTCCCAGAAACTCTTTAATTGCTTTCATTTTCAACTATAATTCCCAGTGGCACATAACAAAGACTAGATCTATGCATCACAGAGTGAAGTAGGGATTTGGCAGTCTGACCATTAATTGGATCAATGGAGATAACCAACCCAAATAATTTAATTCCTGCAGAAGAAGAGGTAAGTGAGTTTGTCTGCATTGTAATTCAAGTTTATATTTTGTTAAGAAACATAAAATTTGTGGAAATTGTGTGGATATTCCAGATTGAGTTCTCTTTTTAGGATGTTTATATAGGTCAAATTAATTAGATGTATGTTGAGATTCGACTTCACATTTTGTGTACTCATTGTTTAAATGATAAGAGTTCCCCCCCAAAAAAAAATACCATCACTGGGAAAAGGTATAAAATACTTTTTAGATGAAAGGCATTCTGTTATGATACTGTGGGGAGGGGACAAGAAAAAAAATTGGATTTAAAATTGGATTTATTCCAAGTTATCACCAAATTATCATATTACAAGTCATAAAACCATAAACAGTATTAAAATGTTCTGTTTAGCTTACCAGATGGATTATGATGAATATTTTGTATTTGCAATATCATGTTTTTCAAAAGAAAGTAGAATTTGGGGCTATTTTCTAAGTACTAATTTCTAGAATTAGGAAACTTTGTTAATGAGAATATAGCAGACCATAAAGTTATTTTTTTAAATGGGCACAAAAGTTCCAGTTATAATATTTTGAAATAACTTGTTAATGTTGCTAAACTATTAAAATATTACACTTTTTGATAATACATTCTCATATGCAAAATAACAAATGCTTAGAAAAAGGAATTACCAACAATGTAAAAATGAACAGGCATGGTGGTGCATGCCTGTAATCCCAGCAACTCTGAAGGCTGAGGCAAGAGGATTGCAAGTTGAAGGCCAGCCTCAGTAACTCAGGGAGACTCTGTTTCAAAATAAAAAATAAAAATTGGGGGAGGGAAGCTGGAGATGTGACTCAGTGGTTAAGCACCCCTAGATTCAATATCTGATACCAAAGAGAATAAAAACTTAAAATAACAATGTACTCTATAAGTATTTTTGTGAGGAATAATATATTGCAGATTGATAAAGAAACTGAAGGGTTGAGGTTATAACTTAGTGGTAGAGTACTTGCCTAGCCTGTGTGAGGCACTAGGTTCGATTCTCAGCACCACATATAAATAAGTAAAGGTCTATTGGCAATTTAAAAAATTTTAAAAACAAAGAAACTGAATATTCCTTTTTGTTCAGAAAGAACTATTTTTTTCTTCTTAGAGAATGTTTCTGGTCAGTAGGGATACATATCACTGAAGTAATTTCTGCATTCTCAGGACATCTGTTCTCTTGCAGTTCTTGGAACAGCCACTTATTTTCCCTTGATAACTGTTAAGATACATCTTGTAAGGTGACACGATTGCAGGGGTTTGGGCGACACGATGGTAGTCTTCTTCCTTAGAGGGGACAAGGAAGCCAAGCTTCAGGGAGAACTCTTGTGAGTTGGAGCCTCTAGCCAACTTTTCAGGAAAGTTCTTTTTCCTCTTTGAAGTAGTCCTTAATGAAACATGAGAAACAAGCAACCAGGTGGTGCCTTGTACGTTCTCATGGTTCTTCCCAAGGTCTGGTAGGTTTCCCACCTGAGGGTCCGCATTGCTGAAGAGTAAACAGAATCCTTTTCTTGACTTCCTCTTCAGCTTGTAAAGAAGAGGGTACTCTGGTGGTGAGAAGACATGACTACTGTCCTGGAGGTGATAGGAGTAATGCTATTGATTATAGGGAAATCACTGTGTTCTTATGAGTACAAAATGAGATGAAGTATCATAGTCTTTGTCAATTGTTAAGGTGATTGCTTTATGTATTGAAATTATCAGTAAAGTGGGTCATTCCTGTAATTTTTGTTTCTTAGTGTTTTCTTGTATTATTCTTACTACTATCCTTAAAATATGTTTACTTTTCCCAATAAGACCTAATGAGTAGTGAAATCTTCCTTTTTTTCTCTTTAACTTTCTCCACAGTACCTAGAAGATTTCTATTCATCTGACATTTCTGGGCTAATTATTATTTGTTCACCAGGTATTATGGATATTCACTGGTATTTGGAAGCCACCTGACTTGTGCTATTTATAGACCTTCTGACTTTGTTTTATCAGATGCTTATTGTAAATCTGGCCTGATTGCTTAATGACAATATTTCATTCAATGAATTAATCAGTTTTTTTTCCCATGAAAAGAATGAGAATTCACTGTTTCAACAAGGGTTAGAGTGGAGTAAAATCATATTTATGAAATACAAGGATTTTCACAAAATGAATCATTTTTTCAAGCTATGGCTTTTGCCACTTCAGGTTTCCTCATGGTGAGACATCATAGTATAATGAGTTAGGTGGATTATACTAGATAAAATCATTGTTTTATATTCTGATGGCTGTGATGGCCTGACTATTGCCAGTTCCATGTATTCACTCTCAGCTTTTAGCAAGGTGTCTTTTTTCAACTAGCAGTGGCATAAGGCTTTGCCTCTAGAGGAACAACAGTATCATGTCAAAGAGGAAAATGGGCTTCGTCGTACCTGTGGTTTGATGTAATGGTTGTTAGGCACGGATCCACAGAGAGAAATTTCACATAGCTCAGAGACATTCAACATCTGCCATAAGCCGTGACCCTATTCTACCACAGTGTCTATAAGCTGTGGGAGAACATGTTATTGAAGGATGTCTGATTCCAAGAACCATCACAGCTGTCACTGGGGTTTATTCTATCCACTGGCTGATATGCTTATCATAAAACCACAAACCTTATATCGACTCATGTTCAGATCTTGACTGTTCCCATTATACAAGAGAGAGTTAGAAAATAAACACTTGTAGCAGTTTCAGCCTAATGCTTTTTAGAATTGTGTTGGCTAGACAGCAAATCAAATATTCCCCTCCCTTTTTTTTCCTCCCTTTCTACTTTTCCATTAAAACAAACACACAAAAATCAAATACAATATCAAATCATAGATCTTTGTGGTCACACTGCTAATGCTTGGAATTTGAAAATTGGACCTAAGGAACAGATGTGATTTTCGGCTAGTAGAGATATGTAAATCAACACAAGCTCATGGGCTGAGGCTTTCAAAAAAACAAGACTTACAGAAATTATGCTTTTATGTGTGTAGTACAAGGGATTGAACCCAGGGACACTCTACCATTGAGCTACAACTTCAGCACATTTATTAAAATTATTTTGAGTCAGGTTCTTACTGCTATGTTTTAGATATGAGCTGTCACCCAAAGACTCATGTGTGAGACTATGAAAGAAAGTTTGGAGATGAAATGATTGGGTTATTAGTTTTAACCTGAGCAGTACATTAATTCCCTAATAGAGATTAACCGGGTGGGAACTGTAGGCTGGCGTGTGGCTAAAGTTGGTCACTGGTGGGGGAGATGCCTTTGGGGGTTTAGATTTTTGTTTCTGGTAAGGAGAGTTTCTCTGTCTCTCTCCCTCTCCCCCCCCGCCCCCCGCCCCCCCCCCCCCGCCTCTGATTCCTGGTGTCCATGTCCTGACCTGCTTTCCTCTATTACACTTTTCTACCATGATATTCTGTCTCACCTCAGACCCAGAGCAAAGCTGGCTGTCTATGGACAGAGACCTCTGATACCATCAACTGCATATAAATTTTTCCTCTGCTAAAATTGTTCTTATTAGGTCTCTTGGTTGCAACAAAGAAAAAGCTAACTAAAACACTAAGTTGCCAAGGCTTGCCTAGAACTTGAGATCCTCCTGCCTCAGCCTTCCAAATCACTGGGAATGTAGGCGTCCACTCTTTGAATGCAAGAATTTAAACAACATTGTGACTCCAAGCATCAATGTTGGACTATTAACACTTATCTTACAGTTAATTAAACACATGCAGGACAAGAAAACCTAAAGGGAAAATGGAAAGGTGTTTTAAACCTATCTACTAGATTGATCAACTCATCTGAGAAAGTCCTCCCAACTAAACAGTCTTGGTATACCCATGTGTTTAATAATGGTCATTAGTAATTACCATGCAGTTGCTGTGATTCTCACATTGCCACGAAGGGCTGTAATTGTGTTCTTATGGGCATCACCCCACTTTGTGTATAATTAGGAAGAGTTATACCCAGAGCTGGGCAGTGTCCCTTTTACACTCTCTAGGAAGTGCACTTGGCATGGTTCTATAATGCAGTAAAATAGAGAAAACAATATATCCCAATAGTTAAGACAGATCAAAGCTATCAGAAAAAGGACTGTCTTGTCCCACTGCATCTGACTGCTAAAAGTGAAGATGTCCTTCATGTGACTCACATTTCCTGAACATGAGGTCTGGTTTGGGGATGCTTTCCAAGACTCTTCATGTAGTGCTCTGTGATATTCCTACTTTCACTGCCTGGCTCTGGGAGCTCATCTTGGCTGTGCATACTGCCTCTCTCAGCCTCCTGGGATCTTTAAGCTGTTTTGGAACAACCCTAGCTGTGCCCACTGTCTGCTCCGTTGAACCTGGATCTTACACAAAATATATATTCACAAAGAGAAAAGAGACACATGGATTCCTGAAACTGGATCTCCACCAACTGGACTCCCACTCTGGTTTCATTTTGTCTAGGCAGAGAATGATGTGTGGGCTCTGGGGAGTCTCTTTAGAACAATCAGCAGACATCTAGATTTATTCTAATAACCAGTCATTACTGACTTGTCCATTTCCTCTTTTTACCTATGGGTATTCTCTTAGCTGTCCTTGGAAGCACTAGTCATCACTTCAGTGCTTTCTCACTTAAACAACTCCGAAATTTTATCACCCTCCAGTAAGCATTATTTTAAGATATTTGCGGACTCTCCTCATCATTAGGAAGATTCTCCACCAGCTTCTCTGTGAGATTACACACTGCCCTCCTGGTCTAACAAATGCCTTCACAGCAATGGTCAGGGCAACCATATAACAGGCTTTTCTCCAGAGCTGTAAGTAGTTTTGTAAAATAGTTCTTTGTTATTGTGACTTTAGTAGCAAGTTTCTTCTGCCCAACTCTTATTGCAATACCAAAAAAAAAAGGCATTTCTTATACATTTAATTGGTTTTAAGAATGTTGGGAACCCAGGCTCTTCCTCCTCTTCCTTGGACTACTACTGATCCACTACCAACCACGAATGATCCTGATGTCAGTCTTGTGTGCTGAAAGGCTCTAATTTCTAAACCTGACCGTGTGATGCAATTATCAGGGGAAAAATGACTCTTGTACCTCATATCCTACCCGATGCCTGCTGAATCTTAATGGAAGAGGTAAGGAGCACAGTTCTCAGATCAGGAAATTATTGGTGCTTACATTTTGTGAAACAAATTTCTTCTCTAGGAATTTGTTTTGTCAGCCGAACTCTAGTCTACTGATTTGCATTTGAGAGTTATGGTTCAAACCATCCTTATTTTCTGGGAGTGTCAAAGAAATTATGCAGGAGAAGTTTTCAGTCCTTTGGTAAAGTCAGGGTAGCTTATCTCTATGCTTCCTTTTCATTTTGCAGGACTGCACCCTGTCACAAAAGATTTGATATGTTTGACATCAATATACCAGATGGTAATTACATTTTAAAAATCATTTTGAGATGATTTCCCTACTCTAGACACAGAAACTAGTAATCTGTTTTGTTTGTTAAATATCAGAGGACCATTAAATCATTACAAATGATTATTTTCTGGGAGTCCACTATGTACCAGGCACCATAAAGGTGTTTTGCTTCTTTGAATTAGTTTCTCATTTCATGTATAATTGAGAATTAGTGATACACATAAATCCCAAAGCAAAAAATCATTGGAATATTTGAATGAAGTGTTGTGTAAAAGTTCTTTATATTCTAATCAGATCAGTAAAGCAAAAAATCCATTTTATAAAGTATTAAGGTGACCTCTTACAATAAGCCCTACACTATGATAGTGTCTATTATAGTTGAGTTTCATGTCTGACCCTAGAAAGATGGAATGTGTTTCTGTAGAGAATCCCAAAGAGACTGGGAGACCACTTCAACAGGGAAACACAGCAATCATAACCCAAAAAAGGAATCAGTCACTGTCACTCTTTCAGGATGTGACCCTAAAGGGAAAAGAAAATGATAACTTTTACATAGATATCAAGAACTCACCTGTCTATACTCAGATCACTGGCCACAGCAAATACTCGCCAGCCTTAGAAGGTGTTCTAAACCTGAATGCAAAATACAAAATGATGCATCTGGAGGGAGCCATAGAGCTTGAAGTCTTCCCTGAATCCTAGGAAGTAACTTTTAAAACTATACTCAATAAAAAATACACTGGGGTACAGAATTATTCACCAGTAGGGTGGATAATTTTTGGAGTCATAGTTCTACAAGAGGATCTCAATAATGTTATGCTAGGAGACCTGTTTGAATAACAACCATATCTTGGCACTAAGAATTACATTGCAGGAGCAAGCCTGTGTCCTTCAAACCTTACCCAAGTACTGTGTCTTTGGACCATATTCATAATGCCGTCTAGGGACACTCTACACCAGTGTAATTGCTTTTTATTTGTATAATATTTAGAGCTTCTTTTTCTATTACTTCACTGGAACTTCAATGTGATAGATATTTCCAACTGCTGAAAATTCATAATGGAAGGCAGTCTCCAGGATTATCAAAGAGACAATGCCCACATATGCAAGCAGAGGAGTGCTACGACTGGAAGATAAACCCTGTCTTTAGTTCTTGTTCCGTTAAATGGAGACCCCAGTACAGTGACTGAAGACATCTTCTTTTAACTACAAATTCCTGGAAGGTGTGGACTGTGTCAAGCCACTGAAATGACTTCTCAGGGTAATTTTGTTTCTAAGTAGATTTATTCTTCCAACTGTCTGATGCAACCAGGATGATTTCATAAAATTTATACTGAACACAAAAATAACAAAATTATGATTGTAGAGGAATTTTAGAACCCAGAACTTACTAAGACAGGAAAGACAGATCAATAGGCTGCCATAAAACTTACTGAACTCCTTCTTGTTAGGTCATTGATGTTTATTGAATATATTCAGTATTTGGTTCTAAGAATTTTCCCAGAATATTGAGTTTCAAATTTCTCTTTATTTCCATTATTCTTCTATTTGAAATTTTATTCTCTTATTCTGCAATGTTTTCATGGACAGAAAGCCATCCTCCCTCCCTCTAGTTTCCCACATGGTCTCTGAAATTAAACTTCTTAAAAGATCACCTGATTTGGCTCTAGACTTGCAATGGCTTCTTTCAGTCACTGAAGCCTGCATCTGTAACTCCTCAATGAAGTTCACTGGATCCCTTCCATCTGAAAGCATTCTTTCTCTCCTTAATATGATGATCATTACTATCCAAATACATGTATGAAGGCACGAATTGGTGTGAATATACTATGTATACAACAAGAGATATGAAAAATTGTGCTCTATATATGTAATAAGTATTGTAATGCATTCTGTTTTCATACGTAAATTTTAAAAATTTACATAAAAATAATGTTCTGTCCCTTCTTAAGGACATTTGATGTAATATTCCTTTCAAGACAGTAATTTCCTTTCATAAATGGTTTTCTGGATTATACTGTTCTACTGTTGAAGGTATGTCTGGGTCTAATTCATATTTGGTTCCCATCAGGCTCCTGGAAGAATTTCAATCACATAGGAACATCATGTTGTACTCAGAGAACATTTGTAGAATGAACCAATGAAGAGTCTTGGCACTCTAGAAATAGTCCTGAAAATTTCAGCTCCTCTAGCCAACACAAGCTATGTATATATGATGGTCTTAGCTAAATATCTTTACTAAACACTTGGTACTCTGTGATCTTACCATTAAGATTCTATTGTAGATCTGAGGTGCAATTAATTATAAAACATAACACCTGGGGTGTTGCCTAGCATACCAGTGTCTTGGTTTTGTAATCCATGAAATGGGGACATCAGCCTTATGTGGTTGTTGTCATAGTTGGCAGATGCACTCTATGTGAAATGCTGTAAAAAGTATCAAGAACTATATAAACAAAGTTATTATCTTATTTCACAAATGCCAGTTGCTGAATTGATTATTTCTCTTGTCTGTTTCTTCCACGTTTTAACATGAGTAAATATATGGACCTATAAAAAATGAGGGAACAATCTACTTAAACAGTACCCAGACCAAATATTTTTAGTATTCTTTACTATGCTTCTAAATATTTAATAGATTATTAGTAGATGCAAACATAGAAGACACTATTTCACATTTGCATGTTAATGAAAAATCATGAATTATACATTATTTGCTATGTGGAGTAGTGGAAACAGTATTCATTTTTTATGGCCATAAAAACTTAGATTGTCTCCTGAAACACACATCAAATCCCCTTCTGTAATAGTGCCAGAAAGATCTGTAAGCTTTTAAAAACCATCTCCATCGAAATTAGATAGATTTGTTTGTGCCGCTTTGTAACATGCTAGTGTGAAAGTTCATTTTAAACAAAATAGTTTTAATAATGTCATTACTAATGTATATTTGGTCATTGCTAAAACATGGGGTTTTAATATGAATGTTTCATTTTAATAAACGGCAGAGGAAGCAAGTTGCCCTGAGTCAGCAGGAAGTGGTTATACACCAGAGAACAGTCTGTGTTAGATTCATCCAGAACACTGAACAGCCCAGAGACGGTCCAAGAAAAACCCCTGGCTTTATTCAAATGATTAGGCGTACGGCAGCTCAACAGTGAGATTCACACATTCTCCTATTATTTCTTGACCTTGTGCCAAAAACTCCCACTTACACTAATAATTAGAATTAGTGTTTCAGTGCATGCCTCCATCTTCCTAAAAAAGTAAAAAAAAAGTAAAAAAAGTAAAAAAGTAAAAAAAAAAAAAGATGCAGTGCTTACAAACCACACAGTTAATGAACATTTTCTTTATTGTTTGATTAATGCGGCTCAATGTTCCTAACTCTTTACCATTATGCCCAAGTACATCCACCTTCTGTTGCCAAATTGCTACAAGTACGATTGCTGGAACTGCGATCCTACAATTTTGAAGAGAAGTAATGTTTCTTTCTATCTCTCATTAAATTCTAGGAAATTCCTTTTATTTTCCTCGTCTGTCTTGGACTGCTGTCATTTTGGGTCTTGTGTATTATTATTATTTTTTTTTTGGTCCAGTAATGTGGAAAGCTGTAAATATCTCAAATAGTGAATCACAAATGTTGGAATTAGCAGAGAATACAAATTATTGTGCCTGCTATTTTAATGAGAGGCAAGTTTGCAAGAAGGTCTGAAAGAACCCATGAAATCTTTATAGATGTTGATGACATGTTTCTGTCTACATTGCCAGTCTGAACCCCTCATCAGGCTTCTCGTTAAGCTCAGCCTACACATCCACAGATGGAATGGTGAGAAGGGACTCATGTCATATTTATGCATTTAGTGATTCTTTTTTTTTTAAATTTTTTATTGTTGGCTGTTCAAAACATTACATAGTTCTTGATATATCATATTTCACAATTTGATTCAAGTGGGTTATGAGCTCCCATTTTTACCCCATATACAGATTGCAGAATCACATCAGTTACACATCCATTGATTTACATATTGCCATACTAGTGTCTGTTGTATTCTGCTGCCTTTCCTATCCTCTACTATCCCCCCTCCCCTCCCCTCCCCTCCCCTCCCCTCTTCTCTCTCTGCTCCCTCTATTGACATTCGTTTGTCCCCCTTATATTATTTTTCCCCTTCCCCTCACTTCCTCTTGTATGTACTTTTGTATAACTCTGAGGGTCTCCTTCGATTTCCATGCATTTTCCCTTCTCTCTCCCTTTCCCTCCCACCTCTCATCCCTGTTTAATGTTAATCTTCTTCTCATGCTCTTCGACCCTTCTCTGTTCTTAGTTACCCTTAGTTGGCAGGACCTAATGGGAAATCAGATAGAAATCACAAGGTGTGAAAAACAAGCAGGAGAAAAATAAACAAAACTTAAACAAAATATTTAATGCAATAAATCTGATTGCTAAACCAGTGTGAGTGACTCCCTGGTAAGAAACACAAGATCAGGATAGGAATTCCAAAATCTAGACTGGACCCTATTCTGTTGCCACTCATGGATTCTACTGTGCCAGGATAAAGCATCTAGCTGGGGGAACTTGGACATTCAGAACCTTAGTTTTCATATTTGTAAGATTAGGAGAGAAAAATCCCTGATTAGATAAGTCACCTTACTGGTTTGCTGTAAAGAACAAATGAAAGGGGGCAAGTCTTGTTAACTCTGCATGGCTACATGCTGATGATTTTGAGTTCATGTCAAGAGTCTGTGGGGTCATTCCTCACCTTGCTCCTCCACTTCCAGAACTCTTGTGGCTTGGGTGCTCCTTCCTCAGTGTCCAGGCTTCTTGCAGGGCTTGCAAGGCCCTCTACCACCTGGGCTCTGGGACTCATTCCAGCATGGTCCAATACCAGCATCAGCCACACTGGCCGGTAAATAGAACAGGATCATCTTTACTTCAAGGCCTTCTGTGAGCAAGACCCTTCAAATTCCTAGATACTTATGTGGCTTGTTCCTTTTCCTTCCAATCCAGTTGAATTTTACCTTATATTCTAGCCTTTCCTAGCCTCTAGCTAAGATATCCTCTTCCACAGCACCCCAACTAATTCATTGTCCACTCACACTCTGAAATTATCCTCCTTGCCCTTCACTTACCTGTTTATTATAGGGTCCTTGCAGAATGCAAACTCCTAAGGATTAGGACTCTTGCCTGTCCTGGTTGTTATTTTAAGGATGACACCTAGAAAAGGGACTCAGTAATACTTCTTGACTGTCTGTCTGAATACCACAGTTGGCAGCTCATGGGAGAGACAAGTGGCCAAAGGCCCCACTGGTGTTCCTCATCAGGATGTCCTGTGCTGTCATACTATAGTCCTTGAATCTCTCTCTGCTGGAACTGCATGTGTCTCCATATTCTGTCTCAAGACAAAAATTGTAATAAACATAACAGTAACAATCATTGAGCTCTGACACATAGCTAACATAGTCTTGAATAAATAATCTGTTTTTCATTTGATACATACATGATCTCATTTAAACCCATAGAACATTTTACTTTTGAGTGAACTGAGGATTGGAGAGATTAGGTAATTTATGAAAAGCTTCATGATAAGAGGCAGAGTTTGTCCTCAAACCCATGCTGGTCCAATATGCATGCTCTCTCCAGCTCTGCACTACTTTCTGCTTCACAAAGCCTTTATAGAGGAGGATTCATACTCTTGCTGCAACGTAGTGTGACTAACTTTGTCTCTATCCCAGTATCTTCTATCCTGGATGATGAGTTAACTATATTATCAGATAAATGAATTGGGTCAATCATGATCATGTTTTCCCATTTAAGATATATACGTGTGTGTGTGTGTGTGTGTGTGTTATCTAGAGCTCTCTAAAGACAAAATGGCAACAAGGAGACACTCTGAACTGATAGTATGATAACTTACATTCATGAAGCATACATTAAATGTTAGGCATTTGAAGATTTATGACAACTCTATGAGATATGTATTATATTTAACCCTATTTTACAAATGAGGAACCTGAGAACTATAGGATTTAATAACTTGCCCTATGTTACACAGCTATCAAGAGGTGGAGCTGGGACTTAACACACAGTGGTGTGACTACAAAGGCAGGGTGCTTAATCACTATGTTGGATGATGGGTCCTCAAGAGAAAAGCGAGGGCCAGTGTACTTGTCCTCTATGTAAAACTCATCCTTCAAAGCAACTCATTTTTCCATGGAACATCTGGTCTAAGATGGATCCTTAAATAAATCACTTTCCATTTTTGGCAATGTTAGTTCTTGCTCTACTCTTGTGATTATTTTTAATATTAAAATGATAAGAAAACATAGTCTTGAATAAATAATCTATTTTTCATTTGATACAGATGAGCCATCAACCAAACAATATCATTAATCACCTTAATATATCTATCACCATCACTTTCCCTAGATTTTTTTCTTTCTCTGTCAGTGAGACACATGTGAAATAGAGCAATTGTGTCATAAGAAATCATGCAAAGAATTCACTGATATTTTCAGTTCCATTCTTGTTTTTTTTTCTTCTGTTAATATTGCAGATCATGTAGGTTTATTTAGTCTCACATTTTCTTTAGCCATGATAGCTTAAATAAGGGAAGATTTTTTTTTAAAGGAGAAGAAATAGTTGTACAGAGAGTTCTAAAGTCATGGCAATTTTAATGAGACTTTGATATCTCAACCAAAGAAGGAAAAAATAGACCATAAGGGTTAGAAATTTGTGGATCAGGCATTTGAGTCATTATCTACCAAATTTCCAGATAAGGTAGAAAGCAAGTTATACCTTGCAGAAATTGCCCTCCGGAGAGAAAGGATTTTGAGTTTGACAGTACAACCTTGTACCAGCACCGTTTTCTTCTCCTGCCTGTTCAAGGAGTTCTAAGCACCCTTCTGTAAATCATCATCTCACATCTATTTATTATCTTCCAGCTCAGTGCACAATACTATCTGTTACACATGGATACCAGCAATAGCACACGGGGGGCTCTGGTGTGAGAGACAGCCAGCTCCGTGCTCATCTGCGATCTGAGTCTCATCTGCGACAGGGAGTTTCTGCTCCTGCTGTAACCACCATCGTCAGCAATTAAAACAAAGGTATTATGTTTCTAGTATTTTATTCCTCTAAAAACTTGACTCATGCAATGTGATGTCAGCCATCCAGTGCCTTATGGATACATAGAGTGTTTGACTGGTTGCCTTAGAGTAGCATAAGGTTGATGGGATTATTTTTATTTTCATTTTCTTTCAGTGAGCGTGGGCAATTTAATAGGACTTTGGTAACCTGTATTACAAGATGCTTGTATACACACAGTTGCTGTTCAGTGGAGGGCTAAAATAAAATGAATCCCAAGTCCCTGCCAGAATGCTACAAAAATGTTAGCTATTATTGCCAAAGAAAGATTCAGACCCTGAGGAACAAAAATTAAGAACTTCAAATGTATGCTATGTTGTATAAAGTGATTCTCAACAGGGGCTCGGAAAATCAACTGAAAAGCTTTAAAAAATACAGACACCCAGTGCCCGTCCACTGGAGAGGCTGATTCAATTAGTCTAGGATGGTGCCCAGGCACTTGCATTTTTTAACAGGTCCTCTGATAATTCCAGTTTGCAGCAGGATTGAGAACAACTGGTCTGAGGGAGAAAACCTCAGAGCACAATTGTTGTCTTACTACTAGTGTGATCCTTAACGACTTGGGAGACTTTCAGTGAGTCCTTCATCTTTCACTAACTTCCTGGTTTCATCTAACATACAGTTTTGGCATAATTATTAATTAAGCTTTGAAAGTGAAGCTACTTTGATAAGCATAAAATGCTATAAGATATAAAATTAAAAAGAAATGAGAGAAATCTCTAAAATCAAAGAATCTTGAGGTCTGTTATTTATTCTGACAAGATTTTTCAACATAGGATATTTGTCTGATATCAAGTATATTCTTTTACCTTTTAACCTTAGCATCTTTATCCTGTAGCTGGCAGAAGGTGGAGATAAATATTCCTATTTAATTGAAGTGTGAAAATGAAAAGAAAAAAATTTCAAGGTATAATTTTAGTCCATTTTAGTTTTTTTTTCCCCATCCTCCTAGATTTCTCTGGGGATCAAATGAGTAAATGTATGGAGAGAACATTATTACTATAATTTATGATCATTATGCTTGTTGTTATTATTTTAAGTTTTCATTATGCCTCCATTTATTCAACTGCAAAATGAGAGTACTGAACTAAATCTAAGTAGGTCTTCCAAGCATTAAAGATCTGTGATTCTTAGAAAATGATAATTGGACAACTGTGAATTCGCTTATGGCTCCCTCTGTGTGTGTGTGTGTGTGTGTGTGTGTGTGTGTGTGTGAGAGAGAGAGAGAGAGAGAGAGAGAGAGAGAGAGAGAGAGAGAGAGAGAGAGAGAGGAGACAGAGATCCAGGCAGCGTTAACGGAAGGAAGGTCTGCAAGATGTCTTAGCCTAGAATTTGTCACATTCTGTGCCTGCATTCTTTTCTCTGGGTGAACACACAGGACAATTGTCATGAGTTCACAAATAAGATAGCTTTCAGTTCTAGAGGCGCAGGCCCACCTTGACTTCTGTGGGTGAACTCACTGGGCTGGTTTCTGAGATCCAACTTGGTTCCAAGCCAGAATACTAAAGAAGCCAGCCCAGTAACTGTCCACAGAAGACAACTCGCATTGCTGTCCTGTCTGTTTCACTTTGAAAACAGAGTTCCCAGGCTCCTCAAACAGATCCTGTGGCCAAATTTGTGATGGAAGATTTTGGGAGGTAAATGCATTTCTGCATTTGTGACAGCATTCAAGAGACATAACTAGAAAATGCTCCATTCTCTCTGTAGGTATGTACCTGTGTGCTTCCCAATCTATTGTGTGAATCTTTATAATTGTCTTTCTTATCTTTGGGCTCATTTACTTCAGAATATACATATGCTCAGATTTCTTCAATCTTGAAATAAAATCAAAATGAAAATAAAATTACAAATTTGCCCTTCAAGCCAATATTATTTTCTAGCTACCTCTCTTCTTGTCTGTTTGAATTGCTGGGAATCAAACTCAGGCCTCATGTAAGCTAGTCAAGTGTTTTTACCCCCTCTTATTGTTTTCTCATAGTACTTAGAAGTCTGCTACCTAGATTTCATCTCTTCTCATCCACTCTGAAATTCTCTGTAACCTGAATTTGTCTCTACTCGTGGCTGAGGTTGGCAATGACTTCATAAGGTATTAATTTTAAAACACAAGGTATTAATTTTAAATAAAAAGTCCTCTTTTTATTTGACCTTTTCCTTTTCAATTGGACTGCCATTTCCTCTCTAATTCCATTGACTGCTCCTCTTATCTCAGATTTTCTCCTCCTGTGGGTTCAAACATTCATCTCTCTCAGCTTTTCTTCTCCCTCTCTGCCCTGTCCTGGGCTTTCTCAGGCCCATCAGAGTCATGTGATTCTATATGCTGGCTTTCTCGACCCCATCCCTTGACTCTCCTGATTACTCTATTCACTTTCTGGGTGGGCTCAGCCACTGCATAGCAGCAGTCTCTGTCATCCGAGGATCCTAGAAAGCCATTTCGGTGGGACAAATCTTCATGTGCTTCTGCTTTCATAGGAAGTACAATCTCAAAGAAGCATCCGAGGCTGAAATGGGAAATGAGAAAGGGAAAGAGTAAGAACAAAGGGAATGGTATAGCTTTGTTCCAGAATAGAGTTCTATGTGTCTCCAAACTGAACATCTATGATATTAATTTCACCATCTTTTTCTCTACCATGCCACTCCCAATATCTGCTCCTCTGCTACGGTTTCATTTTTCTTTGAGTGGCAGTTGCATCAACCTAAGGACCATACATCAGAAAATAAATGCTCATATCCTTGAGTCCTTCTGCCTCCTGATCCTGACATCCTGGGGCCACCTGATTTCAGTCCCTCCTCTATGTTCATCATTCTTGCCTTCATTTAGTTTTGATTTTCTCTGAATTTACCCCCATTCTTCCAGTCATCATTTCCAGTCTGTGCTTTACTCAACATTCAGAATTATCTTTCTTAAATGAATTTCTGACCATGTACTTTGTTTACATACAATATTTCAATGACCTCCAGGATAAGAATGAAAGTTCCTAGCCTAGCATTCAATTGGCTTCATGATCTGCACTTGCCCTCCACTTCTGCACTCTGTTTCGTTCCTCTTATTAAGCCTTGACCTTGCCAGGTGTGATGGCACTCTCCTGTGATCCCAGTGACTTGGAAGCTGAAACAGAAGGATCACAATTTCAAGACCAGCCTCAGCAACTTAGCAACCCTCAAGCAACTTAATGAGACCCTGTCTCAAAATAAAATATAAAAAGGGATGCTATGTTGCTCAGTGGTTAAGCACACCTGGATTCAATCCCTCATACAAAGAAAAAAAAATTGACCTTCAGCCACATTAAACTACCTGTACTTTCTCCAATGTGTTGTGTTATATTATGGCATTTTTCCTTTCCACATGCTCTTTTAATTGCTTGAAATATCCCCTTTCCCATTCATTTTCCTGGATTATTTCTGCTCATCCTGTAAGACGTAAACCCAAGACACATAACCTCATCTAGTCCCCTTCCTGCAATCTGGACTCAGCACCCTTACCATTTGCTTGCTTTACAGCTGTAACTGCACTTGCAGTACACTATTATGTTTTATTTCTTTGAAACTAATTTTTCTGCTAGATTGTGAATAATTTTGACATTAGAGATATTGTATATTATGTACCTTTGATTCTTTAATACCCAATGTAATGACTTTCCTGAATATTTGCTAAATGAATAAATGATGTTGGGGGGTTGGGCTATATAGCTCAGTGGTAGAGTGCTTGCCTAGCATGTGTGAGGCAATGGGTTAAATTCTTAACACCACATTAAAAAATGTGTACTGTTTAAAAAAATAATAATATGGGGGATTACAGTATACAATACTATTTAATATAATGAATTTCAGTGTCAGAGAGGTGAAGTTACTTACCACATTATTGTTTTTATTATTATCAGAAGTGTAAGCATGGGTACTTTTATAGGTAAATGACTTTGGACTAGAGCCATAACATGTGGCCAAGGATGTGCAAAGAGGAACACCTATTGCCTAAATATGATTTATTTCAGAAGCATTTGTTCATTTTACAGATGCTTACAGGCAAGGAAACCACTGTAAAAACTGTAACATGAAAACCTCTATCCAGATTTCAGAAGATGTTTCTTCTCTGTTGTCTAGAATGCAGGGGATAAGAAAAGTGGTATCCCTGTGGTCAATGAAATGTTGGCTCTGAATAAACCCACAGAATGATGAACCATAATGAACTACAATAATTAAGGAGGTTCAGAACCAAATTATCCAGGGGATGAATGTACTGAGTGTATTATTTCACTATTTACAATATCTTTATTCTCTAATACATAATTTTGAGCCCAATGTAAAAATGTTTATGTGAAACTGTTGGGCACTAACATGGAAGGAGAGAAGGACTAGGAAAGTGAGGTATGTGATCCACCATTATATTAGCAGATATTAATATTATTTAATAAAATGCATGAATGAGAGGCTGCCTAGTTTTCATTGGGAAAGTATTAAGAAAACATGACTTTAAGAAATAGGTATGATGTTTAATTTAACAAATCAGTTTGATTGGACTAAAGTCTGCCCAGATATCTGATAAGCCATTTTTTCCTAGGTGTGTCCATGAAGGTGTCTTGGAAGAAAATAGCTTCTTCATTAATAGAATGGATAAAGAAGTTCTGCCCTAACCAATGTGGTTGAGCATCATTCAAACTTCTGAGGGTCTGAATTAAATAACAAAAGGGGAAGGAGAGGGAATTTTTGCTCTCATTTTCTCCTGCCCTCAGACACCAGAGTTTCTGGTTGTCAGACTTTCAGTCTATGATTGAATTATGCCCTCTACATTCCTGATTCTGCAGCTTGCAGATGGAAGATAGTGGGACTTCTCAGCCTTCATAATTTCATGAGACAATTTCTGTAATAAGTCTCATATGGGTATATCTCTTATTAGTTCTATTTCTCTGGAGAATGCTGACAATATAATAATAAGTCCTGAAGATATTCTATCCACATGCACTGCCTAGCCAAACTTGCCAAATGTGAGATGCCTGGCAGAGTTGATCAAACCAGTGCCCATGGATAAATTAGACTATGCTAGCAATCAGAGAGACAGTGTATGTTTATCCAGTGTTTGACTGGTGTCAAAGTGCCAAGTATTTTACATGCATAATCTTGCTTAATTACCAAAATTTTATTATTTTGTTGGCATCCTTTTTTCTGACCTGGTATGTAGCACAAGTAAGGTGTCCCTGTGACCAGGGTCAAATTTCTTTTCCAGCATTTCCTGCTGCTATTCTAATAAGAGCTCACATTTATCATGTGCTAGGCACTGAGCTAAGCCAGTACTCTTGCACCAACCCAATATGATAGACTATTTGATTCTTATGATGCAGATCATGAAACCATAGAGCAGAGAAATTAAGCAACTTTACCAGCACATTATTTATAGCCAGTACTAGAGCTGGGATTTCACTATAGGCTCAGACTCAGAGGCTATGCACCACTCAGCATCCCATTTCTGCAGCCAGAAGACATTGTACCAGGATATGTTGGCCTCAAGAACCTGAGTTCTGACCCCTGCTTGTGTTTATTAAGCTGGAGAAGGTACCTTGATCATTGAAGTCAGTTTCTCCACCTATCAAAGGGTTAGTGTGTAGTTCTGATATTCACTATGATTTCTTCAGACTCATATTTTGAAGATTCTATATCAAATGTCCAACTGAGTTTGACAAGCTCCATGGGAAAGGGAATCATTGCTTATTTTTGACAGCCAGAGATCCATATGAAAAACAGCTAAAAGCAGCATCCACCAGGGAAATTACTGGGGAGGTAGAGGTCTCACACTACCTACCAACAATCCAAATGGGGCTTGGTATCAGTCTATTTTAAGAAAATAAGATTGTCTCTTTTTAAACTAGTCCATTATGGAAACAGTTTATGAAATTACTGTTCCTGTATTCAGCCACCTTGGGTTTTTTTTTTTTTTTTTATCCTTTACTTCTTTTGCCAGTTAGATAAACAAAATCACTTTCCAGAAGTATTCAGGCTCGTCTTTCAGGGATCTGAACAAGCTGAAGGAGCGACTTTGTAGCTAATATCTCCAAAGTGAGGACCTCTCAACTAAGGAAGATATTAAACACACTATGTATTTCCAGGAATACATTCAGGAAAATGTGATTCCAAAGAAAACAGTCTTTGTCACACCATATGCTTCTTCCAGTCACTTTGGCTATGAGTTAATGGTTGCAATTATTACCCAAGCAACCTAAGAAGGTGTGTGTGAGAAGACTCAACGATCTTTATAAAAGTTGTCCCTTCCTCATGGAGCAACAGAGGTTTCTTTATTTTGCCTATTGAGAGATTAGCAGCCTGACCTCTGACCCTAGTTTTTAGCTCAATTCCAGGTAGCTATACAAGCTTCAAGAAATCTCATCTCCCTGAGTCTCTGTTTCGTTATTTATAAATAGGGTAGTTGAACCAAGATGAACCCTTTAATTTCCTCACTGTTCTAACATTCCTTAATTCTCATTTTTGCGAAAGCCTCAGATTTTGAATTTATTCTGCTATCCCAGATATTGCCACAAACATCCCTTTTGTTAAGTCAATTTCAGAAGCTCAGAATTTCATGCTCAGTAAAAACCATATGGAACAGAAAGAACAACAAACCTCGTGTTCCTCTCATCAAGTTTAAGGATAAGAAACCAGACCACAGATGGTTGTCTTGGGTAAACTGCAATGTGCCCACACTGCCCTCCCTTAGATACCCTTCTCCTGGGTTGAAACCAGACTGGCTTGAGAGAAAGGCACTGCCACCCCACCGACATTTCATCTGAGATATGTTTGAATGAAAAAAATTGCAAATATAATGCAGAAAGAGATTTTTTTTCCTCCTTTTAGAAGCCAACAAATTGCTCTAACTAAAAGGTTGTTGGGCTCTGAATCAACTTTATTTCTTGCTTTTTGCTCTTTTGAAAATAAAAAAAATCTCATTTCCAGTTCATAAAACAGCATTAGTTCTTATTATTCCATACATTAGAAATCAACTGGTAATTCATACAAATTAAATTAGAGATTTTGCATTTAATTTACTGATGAAAAACTATAGGATTCAGCAGTTTTGCTCCGATAACCTTTAAAATGTATTAATTTCACTAGTGATTTACATAGGGTTTTATTTCCCACTGTGATAGCTTCATTCTCCAAAGCAGAAATGCCCCATGGTTTTTCAATTTGTTACCTAATCAGCACAATATATTCCTCCTTTTCTTTCTTTTATATTGTCTCCTAAATTTGAGACTTCAATATTTGAAGAAATTGTACCAAGAAATCTCACATGGCTTTTCTATTTCTGTGAACCTTTAAGGGAATAAACAGAGAAAAATTATTCCATTGAACTAGGGTACAGCTTGCACACACAGTGGTCTTAAGATGATTGCATTCAAATGAGGTTTTTTTCCAAATCATGATACTTGGACATTACAAAAATATTTGCACAAATCCATCTAAAGCTCCTAATATCAATATATCAAAACCTCTGGGAGCTACTCCAATGACAAACATTGGAGTTCTGAGAAGCAGTTTCCTAAGGTGATTCTGATGAAGCATACTGTGTGACAAATGCTACTCTCTGTCCCCTAAATGCTCCCATTCTGGCTGAAGGATGCAGACGTGAATTCTCTCCAAGCTTGTCCTCCTCTCTTGTTATCTCCAGGTCAAAGGACCCCAGAGATAATCAGGTACTCTCAGAGCACCAAAAGCAAAAAACAAAACAACAACAACAACAACAACAACAAAACCCAACTTGGATATTGCTAATCAGCAAGCTAGAATTCCAATTTCTTTAACCTGTAATAAATCTGTGAGCATCATATCCATACATTTTGTATCTAGTTAAACCTGTGGCCCTGGGGGTGTCCTCCTTCAAAATTTTATGAAGGTTGAAGGTGTCTTGGTGAAAAGCAGTAAACTCAAATTGTAAATTGAAAGTACAGGTGTGCAGTTTTCCCCAACTCAACAAAAGTGTTTACTTATCTTACAGGAAGTAAAGATGGCAATGCAAATTTAGGAACCAATAACATGCCCAGTGCTCCCTTCTGGGGGTATGGAACATTTGGCTGAACCAAGGGATCTGACATGAAGCCAAGAGTTTGGGAAGAAATGAAGTAACTTGAAGTTTTATTTTGAACAACACTACTGAGCAAATGGAAGATGTTTGGCCATTTCAGTAGAAATATCCACTTTCTAATATGCCTTGGAAATTTAGCAAAAATGAATCCTGCAGGGGAAGGCTTCTTGAAAGACTACGCTGGGGAAATGTTTTTGGAATGCAAAATAGAAGGACAAATATGATGACAAAAACAACAGAAACTCTTAGGAGGTTCAGTAATCTATGGGGATGAAATAATCCTCGTTAACAGTCGCTCATGTTAATGTGCTTTATTCTATGGATTGGATTGGATTTGCTATATCTCTGCTTTGCTATGTTTGCACGCTTAAGACAGAATCTATGAAGTAAAAATATATGATGTGCAACAAATTTCACATGTAACAAAATATGACACACCATGAAATATACTTTAGAATAATACTTATATATAATACTATTGCAGAATTGTTTTTTTTATGTATGACTTCTTATCAAATGAATTTT